>NC_092745.1:67748095-68948095 GCF_047496795.1 Chiloscyllium punctatum
AAGGTCGGCTGTTAATGTGTTTGGCATTCAGTAAATATTGTATTGTCTGCAAACTCCAAATTCATATTCCCCATAGTAAGTCATCATTTATATGAAAAAACAGTGATGGTCGTGAAAGCAATACCTGGAGGATGTCATTGTATGTATTTTGTTCAAATCAACTTGTTCAGATAGGTTCACAACTCCTTGAAAGTAGAGTTGCAATTAGATAGGATAGTGAAGAAAGCGTTTGCTTTGCTTTCCTTTTTTGTTAAGAGCATTGAGTACAGGAGTTGGGAGGTCATCTTGCAGCTGTACAGGACATTGGTTAGGCCATTGTTGGAATATTGTGTGCAATTCTGGTCTCCTTCCTATCAAAAAGATGTTGTGAAACTTGAAAGTGTTCAGAAAAGATTTACAAGGATGTTGCAAGGGTTGGTGGATTGTGCTATAGGGACAGGTTGAATTAGCAGGGGCTGTTTTCCCTGGAGCATCAGAGACTGAGGGGTGATCTTATAAAAGTTTATAAAATCATGAGGGGCATGGATAGGGTAAATAGACAAGGTCTTTTCCATGGGGTGAGTGAGTCCAGAACTAGAGGGCATAGGTTTAGGGTGAGAGGGGAAAGATATAAAAGAGACCTGAGTAGCAACTTTTTCATGCAGGGGGTGGTCCCTGTGTGGAATGAGCTGCCAGAGGAAGTAGTGGAGGCTGGTACAATTGCAACATTTAAAAGGCATTTGGATGGGTATATGAATAGGAAGGGTTTGGAGGGATATGGGCCGGGTGCTGACCAAGTGGGACTAGATTGGGTTGGGATATCTGGTTGACATGGATGGGTTGGACTGAAGGGTCTGTTTCCATGCTGTACATCTCTATGACTCTATGGTTCTATGCCATGAGGCACATTTGAAGCATGTGGGAGCTGAACACAGACCTTCTTCTCCAGAGATAGGGATACTACCACAAGTGCTTTTAACAGGATGTCATTGTATGCTTGTTCCCTGTTGTTCACTCCCATTCTGCATTAAGGGGTTACCTTTTTACAGGTCAGTCAGGTTGCAAGGTAAGTTAGTATGTAATTAAGAAGGTGTTCAGAATCATTCAGTTTCTAAGGCAGTCATTGAACAAATAAGCAAGAAGCCAAACTAAACATTAACAAATCTGTGGTTAAACTCCAAACATTATGATATTATGATCACTGTTCCCTAAATGTTCACCTACTGATACTTGATCTATTTGCCCACCTCATTCCCAGAACCTGATCCAGTTTTGTTGGATGCTTGGGGTCTCATTCTATTTAATCTCCCAAAATAGTGCTGCTAAAGTTCAAGGGACCTCTGCAACATTTCCTTATTTACAGTTTATTCTATATATACATTTTCTAAGCACTAAGTTAGAGCTTCAGCAACCTTACTATTCTTGCTATTTAATCACGTGACTCTGACATCATTATGTATTCTGCTATTAATCCCAATACTATATATCCCCTAAGTCTTTACTCTACTGTCAGAAAACATCTCCTGCAAAATCTCAGACTTTACAGGGCCAGTTTCTGAGTTGTGACCTCTCCCCACATCTCAGCACTCGAAGATATGGTCTTCTTTTTGTTCCCCGATCATTGAGTCATGACTTGTGCCCACTCTTACCAATTCACTCTTGGGCCACTTCCTTTTCCCAGGCTTGTGTTCCCATTCAAGATCCTGATTTTAAATGAAATGGGACTCATATGGTCCCGGTGCTTTTACAATCTGAACGTTTTTAAAATGCTCCTACTCACCACTTTCATTGCCATGAGCAAGAGCTTTGGAGAAGAGCAGCAGAACAGCAGAATAGGTTTGAAGGTCATTTAAAAAAAACTAACCTGTTCATGATTCCTTTAAACAAAGCTGCTGGAGGCTTGTGGCGAGCACTGGAGTGCTACCTGCTAAGTGCATGGAGTTACTTTATTCATTCATGGGATGAGGGTGCCTCTGGCTAGATGACTATTATTGCCCATCCAGCAGTTAAGAGGCAACTACATTGTTGTAGGTGTGGAGTCACATGTAGGCCAGGCCAGGTAAGATGGCAGTTTCCTTCTTTAAAGGACATTGGTGAACCAGATGGGTTTTTCTGATAATCAATTCAGAGCCATCATTAGACTTTTAATTCCAGTGTTGTTTTTGAACTGAATTCAAATTCCAAGCCATGGCAGGATCCGAACCACGGGTCCCCAGAACTTTACTTGGGTCTCTGGATTAAAAATCCAGTAATAATACTGCTAGACTGTTACCTCCCCTAGTTGTGCTATGTTCAACTGCATGAGGTTAAGAGGGAATATTGACCAGTGAAGAGTTTGAAAATGAAGTGATGGTGTCATTGCACACTGCTTGACAATAAGGATTGCTCCACATACTTTTGGAGGATGAAAAACACACATAAACTCCTTTACAATGATGGTATCCTGCATAGGCAGAACTGCATGCATGTATAACGGACCACCGTTTTGACTATTAAGTTCCCAGGTAGTGCCTGGAAGTGAGTGCAACTGAGACCAATTTAGCCATCTGTATCTTCAAAATAATGAAAGGTTTTAATACAGCACATAGAAAGAAACTGCTTCTATTGGTCAGAGAGTCAGTGACCAAGATCACAGATCAGCAAAAGAATCAGAGGTGAGATTAGGTCAAATATGGTTTCCATGCATCAAGTTGTTATGGCCTTGAATACACTGTCTGATCGAAGTAAATATAATGATATCTTTCAACAAGGTAACAGGTAGCTCTTCTATAATGTGTTGGTTGCGTTCTTGTGCAACCCCATGTTATAGAAAAATTGCACTTTAGGGAAGTGCTTAAAGTGTTGGCACTGTAATCACATTACAACCAACACTCATTTTAAAAGTTGTGCTTTAGAAACAGCATCTCCAATTTGTCAATCACATTGCAGCGCATTTGTGTTGATGAAACACTCATTATAACAGAACAACCTGTACATACTTTCCTTTCATTGTCCTGAAATGTTCTTTCTTTCAAGTAAGTGTAAGATTACTCATGCAGTCATAGAGTCATAGAGATATACAGCAGGGAAACAGATCCTTCAGACCAATTTGCCATGACGAGCAGATATCCCACTCCAATCTAGTCCCACCTGCCAGCACCTGGCCCATATCCCTCCAAACTTCCTATTCGTATATTCATCAAGACGCCTTTTAAATGTTGCAATTGTACCAGCCTCCACCGCTTCCTCTGGCAGCTCATTCCACATATGTACCACACCTTGCATGAAAAAGTTGCCCCTTAGGTCTCTTTTATATCTTTCCCCTCTCACCCTAAACCTATGCCCTCTAGTTCTGGACTCCCCCACCCCGGGGAAAAGACCTTGTCTATTTACCCTATCCATGCCCCTCATGATTTTATAAACTTTTATAAGATCACCCCTCAGTCTCCAATGGTCCAGGGGCAGCACGGTGGCACAGTGGTTAGCACTGCTGCCTCACAGCACCAGAGGCCCGGGTTCATTTCCCGCCTCAGGCGACTGTCTGTGTGGAGTTTGCACATTCTCCCTGTGTCTGCGTGGGTTTCCTCCGGGTGCTCCGGTTTCCTCCCACAGTCCAAAAATGTGCAGGTGAGGTGAATTGGCCATGCTAAATTGCCCATAGTATTAGGTGAAGGGGTAAATGGAGGGGAATGGGTCTGGGTGGGTTACGCTTCAGTGGGTCGGTGTGAACTTGTTGGGCCGAAGGGCCTGTTTCCACACTGTAAGTAATCTAATCTAAAAAAAAGCTCCAGCTAATTCAACCTGTCCCTAGAGCTCAAATCCTCCAACCCTTGCAACATCCTTGTAAATCTTTTCTGAAACCTTTCAAGTTTCACAACATCTTTCCGATAGGAAGGAGACCAGAATTGCACATAATATTCCACCAGTGGCCTAGCCAATGTCCTGTACAGCCACAACATGACCTCCCAACTCCTATACTCAATACTCTGACCAATAAAGGAAAGCATACCAAACACCTTCTTCACCATCTTATCTACCTGTGACTTGAATCGTTCTAAAAGATGTGATGGGCTGAATGACCTCTTTCTCCCTGTAAACTTCTATACTAACAAAGAAAAGAAGTTAAAAATCACACAACACCAAGTTATAGTCCAACAGGTTTATTTGGATGAAGGAGCAGTGCCCAGAAAGTTAGTGCTTCCAATAAGCCTGTTGGACTATAACCTTGTGTTGTGTGATTTTTAACTTTGTCCACCCCAGTCCAACATTGGTATCTCCACATCATAAAGAAAAGAAGAGCTTGCATTTCGAAAGCATCCTTTCCCTTTACATTCAGTTAAGTGCATTTGAAGTGCAGCCAATATTGTAATGCAGGAAAACTACTGAGGATAAATCGGATAAAGCTTTGCTGTTTGATAAAGATCTATTTGAAGTCACCAGAGTCACATCTGTATTGTAAAAATGGAGTTGATAAGGTCAAAGGAGCTGGACTTAATTAGCACTGCAAAATCAGCCAGCAACATCATTGTTTGCTGAATCACATGAGGAATTAACTCTGGAGAAGAAAATCCTAAATTGCTGCAGCAAGAAACAGCTGAATAAATACGCAACTTCCATGGAACAAATGAACTTGCTGAGCCTGCATTTGTTTGAAAAAATAAATCAGCTGGCTAATCTCGAAGGCATTTTCATGACATCCTACAGAACTGCTCAGAAGTGAAGACATTTGCTCAAGCATTTTGATTTGGAGTCACCTGTGTTCCAATCACACAAGCTCAGCACTCAGGGAGCTTTCCAAGTAGCAGGAACCTCCAATTCCTAGGAATTCTAATCAACCATTTTTAAAAAAAACAAGAATGAATTCATGGGATGTGGGTTGCAATATCATTACTTATTGGTTTTATTGCCCTTAAAGTAGTGATCTGTGTTCTTGAGAAGCTGCAGTCCAAATAGTATCAGACCCACAATGCTGCTGGTCAGGAAGACATTATGCAGCTGCTACTGTTCCCTTGCAGCCTCTGCACTTATTCTTAAAGTTGTAGAGGTCATGGATGAGGGCTCTTGTGGCACAATGGTAGGGCCTCTACCTCTGAACCTGAGGGCTGGTTCAAATCCCACCTGCTGCAGAAGTGTGTATTAACACCTCTCAACAGGTTGGTTAGAAATTTCGTGGAGGTCATGGATTTGCAAAGTGCTATTGGAGAAACTATGGTGAGTTATGGCAGTGCATCGATGGCACAGGTAATGAATGTTGAAGGTGGTAAATGGAGTGTCAATCCAACAGGCTACAACATTTATATGTCTGGTAAAATAGGTTTCTGGTTAATGGTAATAGTGTGGGAATTTACTGATGACTTTACTGTTAAATATTGTGAAGGTGGACTCTTGATAGTGATAGTTGTGTGGCATTTATGTAACACAGATCTACTTACCATTGTGAGAAACGATAATTTCAGTCCGAGACAAGATCTGAAGCAATCAGTATCGTTTATTATACGCTTGCAAGTGTGGTGCCTAAAATAGACACGCAGAGTTTAGCAGGTACATATCTTATATAGGATTCATTTCTCCTTCCCTCCTCCCACTACTCTAAACCCGGTGCCCATTATAGTTGTTTATCTCTTGCCTTATCCGGCTTTGTGCATAACAAAGTACAAGTTTTACTTGGCCATTTCACCACATCCTGCTGTGGTCCATTGTTAGGTACATCCTCCTTCACTGCCATCTGTTTCCCTGACTTGTGATGTTTCCTCCCATTCCTCAACCATATTGATCCTTATGATCTTTTAATTGAGGTTTGTTTTTTGTTTTTGCAGAAGTGGGAAACAGATGCTTATAACTACTGTTTGTACAAGCATGTCTGGCTTAACCTACATCCTCACAGCACCTTATCTATTTGTCTGTAACATCTACCATTGTTTGCAGGCACATTTCATTCTTGTATGCACATTTTAGCTAATACAAAAACAATTATATATTTCCTTCACATAGTTTTCATTCTTGTTGACTCAGCTCTTGGTTGAAACAATTATACACTGGTGTGAGTGCGTTTACCTTGCATAAGTAATTATGATTGCAGAAATAACACTACTTTACCTATATCCCACAATTTCCCCCTTTTTCTTTAATTATCATTTGTTATCTTCTGCATTTTTCTTTTAAGCATCGCCCCCAAAATTCGCAAGCATCATTCCAGAGATTTCATCCATCTTGGTCTCACTCATCCCCTCATTATTTAATCGATAATGTTCCTCTACCTGATTCCCTTTTAGGTGCATCTGTTTCATTAAGGCTGTCTCAATCAGCTTTTGGGTGAGCCCTCGTATACAGGGTATGATACAACAGCCAATAGCTACCAATACCCCGGCTACTACTATCAGGGAAGTAAGGATGGAAACCACCACCCCCTTCCATTTTCCAAACCATGATTCAAGCCATCCCGTGAGAGATGTGTCTACTCCTGAACTCTCAGCCAGTGCCTCTGCTAAGGTAGTCAATCCCCTTAAGGCCCGAGTAGTTGAACCATCAGGCGCAGTGTTATTAGGAATAAAGGTACAACAGCTTCCTCCTAACATTGCACACACACACCCTTTTTCTGCTAGAATCGTACCAAGGGCCATTCTGTTTTCCCATGCCATCCTACTTGTCGCATCAAGCTGTTCTGATATTCCTTTAACCGCATCTCCTGTATAATTTATAAATCGGTGTTGATTATAGAAAATGTAATTTATCTAATCTACATTTTTATTAATTGTTACCCACCAAAGGAGAGCTGATTCAAAGCCTGCTGCAATCTGGTTACGAGCCTTGAACTCATCAGGTACCCCCCTAGGGACTCCTACAGAATCAAGATAAAGCCTGTCATCGAAAGAAGTGTCTAACAGTGATCTCTTACTCCTTCCCTTTTTCCCTACTATCTTTTCCTTCTCAAATGCCAGGGTAAATAGAATTGCCAATTGTACAATTGCACATATCCCTCTCCAATCTAGAGGTAGGGTGGGTCTCAATATTTTGCCTCCACAATACCACTATAGATCCGCTTGGGGAACCTTTAATGCTGAGTAGTTCCCTCCCTTGTCTGTTTCGGTGACATTCTTAATCTCTGTACATAATTTCAGCTCCCCCAAATCTCTAGACCGATTTGTACCTCATTTACGCACACACGACATGTGATTTCTGACTGTGGCTGAAAACGTAGGGGGGTGCTTTTGAATCTTTCTTCTCCAAGGGAGGGAACATCAGAGATAGGGAGGTACAGTTCCTATCATTCCATGCAGTCTTACCCTGATACAGGGCTATCACACATTTCATGCCCTTCCTGTCTCCCTTCCACCCGAGCGGAAAGGGGAACCACCTGGGCCACTGGCCTACCAGAGGCACATGCATAGCAATTGCTCTTGTTCAGACTTTTTACAGTATACTTTCACCCATTCAACCCAGGCATTTGCATCCCCGTACCCAGTTTCTATTTCAATGGTCTGTTTTAAGTCCTTTACCTCTATAAGTTTTACTACTTTAAGGTCATCGGGAGGGGTGAAAGGTTGTACCTTATTATCCAGTAGTTCTACCCGTTTTCCCTTTCCTGCGCTAATTCGAAAACAACAGCCTGAGAAATAAAGGACCCCCCCCCACAGAATTGCTTCATGCCATGTGGTTTTCTTTATCGTTAGGTATATTGGGTTCCACTTTTTATTGGGACAATCGAGAGCTGGTCGGAAGGGGGCCTGGTGTACTCTGACGAGACCATTATACCAAGTACCATCCCCGAGGCCAACCCCATGAGACTTAAGATGTAATTCTGAGCTGCGGTACTGTCTCTGATTATCTACATCCCCACAATTTACTAAGCTGCATGCATCAGTGTCTATTACTTGTGGATTATCAGACTCAGGAACAGTTAATAACATATGAAAATGATATTTGACAAAATCCCAATACTAAGAGGGCTAGTATCATAACTCTAAGCATCCCCAGCATTCTAAAAATCGTGCTGAAGTACAAAAAGACTTAATATACAATCCTACAGAAATAATCCTGTGCTCGCGTCACCACTGTATAATCAGTCATTCAAAGTCTTTTTAGCCTGAGTTTCAGCGGCTCTTGCATTGATTCGGCTGTCCAGACTTCTTCCTCAACTGAGATTCCACTGGCCCTTTGATCCGAGTGTACTGAGTCCAGCCTTTCTCCGCCATCCTTATTGCTGTTTTGGTAATCAAAAGAGCCTGGTACGGCCCTTCCCAGTCCGGCTGCAATTTAGTCTCTGTCCATGATTTTACTTAGACCCAATCTCCCGGCCGGTTGGGATGAACGGTGAATTCAAGGGACGGAGTCTGTGCCACTAAACCCTGTTTCCTGAGGAAAGACAAAGAGGAGGACAAACCCAGGATATAGTTCTTTAAGAACAAGTCTTTAGTTTTGGGAATTGGCAATTCCCCATTCGTTCCCAGATAAGATAATCCAAATAAGATTTCATCGGGGGATAGTCCCAAATCTTTCCTTGGGGCCGTCCGTACTTGCAAAAGAGCTATAGGTAAACATTTGGTCCAAGGGAGTCTGGTTTCTATTATCAATTTAGAGAGCTGTCGTTTGAGTGTTTGGTTCATTCTCTCAACCCTTCCTGATGATGGCGGGTGCCATGGAGTATGGAACTCCCAGGAAATTCCCAACCCTTTCGTTACCCCCTGTAACACTTTAGAGGTAAAATGAGTTCCTTGGTCAGAATTTATATGGTTCACTAGCCCATATCGGGGAATTATGTGCTCTAATATTGTTTTAGACACCCCACTTGCAGTGGCAGTAACTAGGGGGTATGCCTCAACCCAACCAGATAGATGATCTACTATGACCAGCATATATTTTAGTCTTCCTACTCTGGGTAGTTCAGTATAATTTATTTGTATACTCTGGAAGGGTCTCAATCCCGGGTGTCTTCCTCTCGGGGTCTGTTTTCTCAAGACTTTCTTATTTACCTTTCTGCACACTATACATCCCTCACATATTTGTTTAGCAATTGTATATATTCCTTTACATCCATATTCCCTAAGAACTAAATCACACATTGCTTGTACTCCCCAATGGCTGCTTTGATGTAGGACAGCCATAGTTTCTCGCATCATCATTTTGTTTAACATTTCCCTTCCATCAGGTAACATCCAATGCCCATCTGCTGTTTTTGCAACCCCTAAATCTTTCAATTCTTTTTTCTCTGAGCTCCCTGAGGACCTGGGACAGTAGGTATTAGGGAATGAATCGCCACTTCTTGTGGGTTCAGGGCTGCTTCCTTAGCCACTTCATCGGCTAATCTATTCCCCCTAACTTCTGGTTCATTTCCTTTCTGATGACCATTTACATGCACTACCGCTATTTCTTGGGGGAGTAATAGGGACTCCTAGACCCGTTTAATCAACTCCTCGTGTGCTAATTCCTTCCCCTGGCTATTGATCAGTCCTCTTTACTGCCATATCTTTCCGAAAGTGTGCGCAACACCAAATGCTTGTTCGAGTCAGTGTATACTGTTCCCTCTTTATTTTCTAACGCCCTAAAGGCTCTTTCCAAAGCATAGAGTTTGCAGGTCTGAGCTGACCACCCATTTGGCTACCTTCCTGCCTCTACCACACTACCTTTCGTCCCGTCTATGACTGCATACCCATTATGTCTTTTCCCTTCAGTCACCCGGGATAATCCATCTATAAAAAGTCGGGCTCCTGCACGAAGCTGAACATCTCTCAGGTCCATGCGGACCTTAGTTTGGTATTCTATAATGTCAAGGCAGTCGTGCTCTGGATCCTGAGGAGATTCTCCTTCCCCTTTCCAAAGAAAGGCAGCTGGATTTAAACAATTGTCAGTGACCAACACTAGATCATCCTTTTCTATTAATATTGCCTCATATTTCAGAATCCACGAGTCTGTCAACCATCGCCAAGCTTTTTGGTTTAGGATCGTTCTGACTTGATGTAGAGTGCTTACTATTCGGGCTCCCCCAAATGTAAGCTTTCTGCTTTCCTCCACCAACAGTGCAGTGGCAGCTACAGCCTGCACACACTCAGGCCACCCCCGGGATACTGGATCCAATAGCTTCGAAAGATATGCGACTGGCTGTTTCATTCCTCCCCACCTCTGGGTTAATACTCCCAAAGCCGCTCCCTTATCCACGGTAGCAGAGGTGGAAAGGTTTATCTAGGGAAGGGAAGGCTGACACGGGGGCATGGATCAGATCTCTTCTGAGTTCCTCAACTAGTTCTTTTTCCTCATCATCCCAACTTAGACACTTTGGCTCCTCCTCTAATAGTTTGAGATATAATTTCTCAGTCTTTTGAGCATAAGAATCAATCCACAATCTGCAATATCCCGTTATACCCAAAGATGTACGTAACTCCCGTTTAGTCCTGGGCAGCGGCATCCCCACTATTCCCTCTATCGGTTCCGGGCTTATCTTTCGCTTTCCCTCACTAACTAAATGTCCCAAGTATTTCACTTCTCGCTCCACATATTGTAGTTTGTTTTTAGATACTCGCAGTCCCTGCTGACCCAGGAAATTCAATAATCTGTTAGTGGCTTCTAGTACTCTTTCTCTTCTTTTTCCTGTTACTAAGAGATCATCTACATACTGCAACAGGGTAATTCCCTTGGGGCTGCTAAATTTCTCCAATATTTGTTCTAACATCTGTCCAAATAAATTCAGGGATTCCGTAAACCCCTGGGGGAGCATGATCCACAGGCATTGCTGTTTCCGTCCTGTCTTGGGGTCTTCCCATTCAAAGGCGAACAAATTCCTACTTTCCTCCGCCAAGGGACAAGCCCAAAAGGCATCCTTTAAATCTATCACACTAAACCATTTGTGGTCATGAGGGATCTTACTTGATAACGTCTAAGGATTTGGCACCACTGGGTGCCTGATCCGTACTATTCGATTCAATGTTCTCAAATCCTGCACCAATCGATAAGTTCCATCAGATTTCCACACTGGTAGAATTGGGGTATTATAAGGAGACATACATGGCTCCAACAGTCCATCTCTAATCAGTCCTTCAATTACTGGCTGCAGTCCTTGTTTACCTTCTATGGAAATGGGATATTGTCGCTCACAGACAACGTCCCCTTTCCTTTTTAAACTTATTTCTAGGGGAGGGATCTGTAGTTTTCCACGATTCCCTTCTCTCGCCCATATGATAGGGTCTATCTCTCTCTCCACATCCTCTGTCAACATTGCCATTTCTTTTTCTTTCTTTTATTTCTTTTAAATTATTTCTTTTTCCTGAATTCCAATCTCCAGTCCTAAGAGGATAATTAAATCTCTCCCTAGTAAGTTACTTCCTATATCAGGGAGATACAGCAGTTCCCCTGTGACCCCATCCTTAGGACCTTCTATCATCATAGGTTCAAATACTGGAGCAGTAAATCCTTCCCCTTTTACCCCCGAAACAGTAATTGACCGTGTTGACATTCCTACTTTCTTTGGTTTAAAATTCAGCGATGACCGTGCTGCCCCCGTATCTACTAGGAAGACTACCTCTTCCCTACAGGGTCCCACCTTCAGGTTTATCAAGAGTTCCCCGGGGGCAGGAACCCCTGACACCCCTATTCTTCATCAAAATTCATAAGCGAAATCGTCCTTTCTTCCCTTTATAGATCAGGACACTCCCGCTTAAAGTGCCCTATCTTTCCACAATAATAGCATCCTACCTGTGGAGACTTCCATCTCTGCCCCTGTCACCCAAACGCTCCCCCTTGTCCTCTCCCTCTCCCTCTCCCTCCCCCTCTCCCTCTCTGTCCTACATGCTGCCACCCGCCGCTCCAGTTGCTTACTATTGGTTCCATTCTTTTCTTAACTACCTCATCAACCGTAGCTACCATCATTTTTGCCTTCTGTTTTTGTCTCTCATCCTCTCTCTTTACAAACACTTTCTGTGCCTCGCTTAACAATTCATATAATGGTTTCTCACTCCACCCTTCTATCTTCTATATCTTTCTCTGTATGTCTGGCCATACCTTTGTCACAAAATGTACTTTCAAAAGACCCTGTGCCACTGGGTCCTCAGGGTTCATTCCAGTGTATTTTCGCATTGAGTCTCTTAATCTTTGCAAGAAAGCTGAGAGAGTCTCATCTTTCTCCTGTCTAAATTCAAAGGCTTCAGTCAAATTCTGTGACTTTGGAACTGCCTCTCTTATTCCTTTTAGAATCAGGTCTTTCAATTCCCTCATTTCTTCTCTATGCTCCAGGTTTTGATTTTCCCACTGGGGGTATCTGAGGGGAAACTTCGTCTCTCCCTGTCCAGCATTTCCATCCCCAATGGGGTGTTCCCTGTCCCATATTTTAATGGCTGCTCCTTGTATAAGTACCCTTTCTTCCCCAGTAATAGTATATTCAAAATAGACATTAACTCAGCACATGTATACAGACTGGGCCCCAAGAATTGATCAATTTGTTCAGACAACCCCACTGGATCCTCAACCAGGACCTTCATCTCCTTTTTAAATGTTCTGACCTCCCCACTGTTGAGGGGGGCACTTACAAACCCAATCTCTTTGTCCCCTATTGGTACCTCCCGAAGGGGATAAGTCTTTACGTTCTTCCCCTTTTTTTGTTTTTGTTTTTCCCCCTTAGGCTTTGGTTTAGATACTCCGGAGGCCTCCTATATGTCTACTTTATCTTCCCTTTCTTTTGTTGAGGATTGAGGGTCGGGAACAACAACATCCCCGTCCACCGTCCCTTCGTCCTCCTCTTGTGGGTCATCCATTCCCTGTCCCTGTCTGTCTGTGTCTCACCCCCATTTCCACCTAATCTGATTTTATGGTATGGGGGGGGGGGTGGGAGGCAAGCAGCCAAGAGGATCCCAAGGACTGGGTGGGACAGAGGGGGAATCCCTTGTCTTTACTACCATCATTCCCAAAGTGCCCTTCCAACAGGATGCATAGTCCACCTCTTCTTGACTAAAAGGTTGTTTTCCATTCACATACAAATCTAAATACTGACGTACCTAAACCTCGTCCGAACCATACTTTGCCCAGAAGACAGCTGGACGAAGGATTGGTTCTTTGGTCCATACTAAACAACAATATTTCATCATTTTCTTTTTATCTTTTTCCCTTGTACAAGTGTTACTTGTCCATTTCCGCAACATCCTCCCCAACGGAGTTTCAGGAGGAATGTTATCAGGGACATTTTCTTCCTATACTTCGTCACAGTTCGACTTACTCTGTCTAACCCCCATTTCTCGGGGCCCTCGCTAGTCCCTCAGTGATTAAATACCCCTTTTCCTGGCCACCAAGGCAATACTTAAAAGTCAGTTTTCTTACCTTGGTCTGTGCACAGAGTTGCCTGGCCCTGTTTTCCATATTTTCAATTGACCGCCGTTCACTGTCTGATTCAGATGTCTCTCTTGCGGGATTCGTACCAGTCGCCCAAGGGAGCAGACCAAACCAGGACACAAGACCGCTCCTCAATGGGGAACGGGACGCGTCTTCCCAGTGTCCAGGGCCAACCACCCCCCCCAGCGATGGAAGAATACCCTGGACACGCCCCCAGTTGTGAGAAATGTAGTTCACTCACTTCAATAATTTCAGTCCGAGACAAGATCTGAAGCAATCAGTATCGTTTATTATATGCTTGCAAGCGTGGTGCCTAAAATAGACACACAGAGTTTAGCAAGTACATATCTTATATAGGATTCATTTCTCCTTCCCTCCTCCCACTACTCTAAACCCGGTGCCCATTATAGTTGTTTATCTCTTGCCTTATCCGGCTTTGTGCATAACAAAGTACAAGTTTTACTTGGCCATTTCACCACATCCTGCTGTGGTCCATTGTTAGGTACATCCTCCTTCACTGCCATCTGTTTCCCTGACTTGTGATGTTTCCTCCCATTCCTCAACCATATTGATCCTTATGATCTTTTAATTGAGGTTTGTTTTTTGTTTTTGCAGAAGTGGGAAACAGATGCTTTTAACTACTGTTTGTACAAGCATGTCTGGCTTAACCTACATCCTCACAGCACCTTATCTATATGTCTGTAACATCTACCATTGTTTGCAGGCACATTTCATTCTTGTATGCACATTTTAGCTAATACAAAAACAATTATATATTTCCTTCACATAGTTTTAATTCTTGTTGACTCAGCTCTTGGTTGAAACAATTATACACTGGTGTGAGTGCATTTACCTTGCATAAGCAATTATGATTGCAGAAGTAACACTACTTTACCTATATCCTACTCCATTTACCAGCTTAATTCTGGGTTTTGTCCAGAATTTTATTCATTATCAAAGGATTCGTAGCTGGAACTGAGCAGAGATGAGTGTGCACTGATTGTTGTGAAATCATCAGCAAATATTGTCACTTCCGACCGTATGATGGAGTGAAGGTCATTGATTAAACAGCAGAAAAGATTAGGCCTAGAACACCAAGTTGAGGAACTTGTACAGCAACATCCTGGGTCTGAGATTGAGCTCCAACAGTCCAACCCACCTTCTCTTGGTATAGTTTGACTCTAACCAAAGGAGAATTTACCTTTGATTCCTTCGGTCTTCAATCTTAAGAGTTCCTTGATGTCTCACTCAATTAAACAATGCCTTGATGTTATGGGTCATCACTTCGACCTCACCTTTAAAATTTAATACCTTAGTCCATCTTTCCAAGGTTGCATTGAGGTCAGGAGCAAAATGGCTCTGGTGAAACCCACACCGAACTTTGTGAGCAGGTTATTGGTGAATATGTGTCACTTGTTAGAAGATATCCTTGGCAGAACTATCACTTTGCTAATGATTAAGGCGAGCTGTCACTGGCTGAATTGTGTGAAGTTTGTCTTCATTTTTTTGCCACTGAAACTGTCTTGCACATGGCCTCACCATCTGTCCATCGTGTGCAGAAGGCTGAACTCTCAAGCTGAAGCAGAATTGATGGAGTGAACATTAACTTGCCTTTTGCTACCTTAAGTATGATTTCTGCAAATAGTTCCTGTGCTGTCAGCAAACAGTAATGAAAAATGCAGGAGACCACTAACCTTGCCACAGTCAGTTCTAGCTATGCTGTCAACTGGCATGCAAGCACAATGTTGAAAATTAAGTCCTTGTCAAAAAAAATCTCTCAATAATTGCTTATCTCCGAACCAAAGTAGAGGTGAACACTGATACACAGAATGCTGAACAGTTACATTTTAATAAGTTAAGTCCACTTTAATAGCCCCCCTGAGAACAGTAGTAAGGACACAAGGCACTAAGCTCCTAAAATCAGCCAACCTGTCAGCTCTGCTAAAGGGAAACACAAATCAATTTGTTTTTGGGTTAGTATAATCTTTTTGTGTCATTTTTAGATTTTGGGATTAAGCTCATTGTTGCCTTACACTATTATGGTCATGCTTCCAAACTGCATGTGTGTGATTTATTCTGTCTTTGCTCAGCAGGGCTGCACGAAAAGTGTCCCAACTGACTTAGAAGCTGATAAACCATCCATTTTGCCCTGCAGCAATGTGCTCTTTCTATCAAAGTACAGAGTAGCATTCACAACAGAGCTAACAAGTTGCATGACTCTTCTCTATTCGCCCTCATGGTTCTTATTATTATAAGAAGGGAAGGAATATGGCTGAAGAGAAAATAGTCCAGGTTGGATGGCAGAAATCTGGAAACTACTTTAGATGTTGACTCCTGAAAACAAAGTAGCAACAAAGAAGAATCCTAGTTGCATTTTGACAGGAGATGAATTATTGGAACAATAGTCTGAATTGAATACTGTGCTTTTGTGGTCATTTGTTAATCATTAATAGATAGTTCAAGTCGCCACAAATCAAGAGGTCCGTTCTCTCATTGGAGATGACTGGTGGTTGTTTAACCTGAGGACATTGTAACTCAAGTAAGGGGAGAAATTGAGAAGAAGGGACTTACGTGGTACTGTCAGCTGGAGTGGAGCTTACTGTTGGCATCACGTTGCATTGCAAACAAGCCGTCCAACTCACTGAGCTAACTGACCCCTCAATCATGAAGAGCTAGCAGTGTGAAATGCATTTATGTTGATTGAACTACTGTAGTCATGCACTGATAAGGTCACGTCAGTGATTACTTCCTTCTACCCTATACCATGGCCAAGGAGCAGAAGCAATTGTTTAATCATCGTCTAAGAGCTTAACATGACAGGCTTACGGTTGCTCATGTGCTTTTTTTTAAATAGAGCTATGCTGCAATTTTCTCCATCCCTTAAACAATTATAGCAATCTGGTTTCAAATTCTGAGGCTTACTGATCAACACAATATATATAAACAGGCAATGCGAAATCACTGAACCAGCCCAAGAGCTAATGAGTGAACCTAAAATGCTTTTTATCAAAGTAGTAAGTCCCATTAAAAACCCATTCTGTTTTAGTTCACAAAATTCTTATTATTAGAGCCATTTGTTAATTTGCACACATGAATTACATACTATTTTGTGAGATTGTCCTTGCAGGATTCAATTCATTTTAATAAATCAGTATGCTTGGGTTCCACAATTGGCAGTGATTGTTACTGTAACCAGCATTAAAATTGCAATCAGCATGAAATACAATAAAACAGAAGACTTAAAATTGAATTCCACCAGCAGCCATTTCAGCAAATGCTGAATATGCAAGAATTAGCTCAGTTGGTTCAACGGTCACTGTATAACACAAATCAACACCAAAAAAGGTGATCCAATCTACATAACTGTGGTCCATGTTAGTCTGCCTCCTTACCTTGCTCTTGCTAAGGAAGTGATGTTCTTCAAGCTATATATAACCAATTGTCTCTCTCAAATGGAGACAAATGTCAATGATCTTTCATTAACAGTTAATTACACAATTACACAAAGGATCTGCAGAGTGGCATCAAAACAACTCTATTTTATATCATAGATGAAATTAACTTGAATTTATGATCTAAGTCAGTCCTTTTAAACTTGCACCAATGAAGAAGCACTCTCGTTGCATTTATTTAAAGTCGATTTTTAAAAAAACTGTTATGCAATATAAACATGTTGATAACTATATGGTGATTGTTACGCTGGTTCTGATGCAATATTATTTTTAAGGTGTCCTTGTTTCATAGCTGAACTGAAATTGATTTACAAAAATATAGAAATTACTTTTTAGTTTTGCCACTTTTTGACTCAATTATTCCATTGCCCTCCCAGCATCACTTCTTACGTATTTTCTTAAAATTCTGAGTTCATCCAAGGTCCTGCTACCCATATACTGACATGCACCAAATGCTATTCACCCATCACTCTTGAGTTACTGTTTAAAATTACAGTAAAATCTAATTATTAATATTCAATTTCCAAAATCTGATTGTCATACCTGAGAGCGCTCATGGACTAAAAGTCTCTCGAAAAAAAATGACTGTGATCACCTGACCACAGATTGTGGCAAATCCAGAATCCGAATGGAATTAATGAAACTGAGATTACAATGTTATCTAAGGGCTGAAACCAACTAATTGGGTTAGCATTAAGAAATTTGATTCTCTTGTTTAATTCACATTTGACATTAGCCTGAGGAACTACAGGGATTCTTGTGGTACAGTGATAGTGTCCCTACCTCTGAGCCAGAAGCCTTAAGTTCAAGTCCCATCTGCTCCAGAGATATATAATGACATCTCTGAACGGTTTAATTAAGAAAAACACTATCCTGAAGAATTTCCTCAGAGATGTCCTGTAGCTGAAATAACTGACCTCCATAGCCACAACCATCTTCCTTTATGCTCAATATGACTCAAAGTAGAGCACTTTCCCTCAATTCCCATTAACACCCAGTTTTGCTAGGGTTCCTTGATGAAAGACTTGGTTAAATGCTGCCTTGAAGTCAAGGCACTAACAATAAAAACAAAGAAATGCGAAAGGCCTTCAGCAGGTACTTTGGATTATTTTTTGGGTAGGAGACTAAGACAACTTAAAGTTAACTGAAAATAAAGATGGAGAAAGTGAGGACTGTAGATACGGGAGATCAGAGTCGAGAGTGTGGTGTTGGAAAAGGCATGGCAGGTCAGGCAGCATTCGAGGACCAGGAGAGTCAACATTTCGGGTATAAGCCCTTCATCAAGAATGACCTCATTCCTGATGAAGGGCTTATGCCCGAAATGTCGATTCTCCTGCTCCTCAGATGCGGCCTGACCTGCTGTGCTTTTCCAGCACCACACTCACGACTATGAAATTAAAGAAGTCATTGGGAGAATTGAACTTAAAACAATCACGCACAGCAGGGAAAAACATGCTCGGAAAATGCTTACACCCAAATGCTGAAAAATCCCCAGGACTTGATGATGCCTATCCCAAGATCTTCGAAGTGGCAACACAGACAGCCAGAAGCATTGATTGTAATCTTCCAAAGTTCATTAACTTTTGGAGGAGTCCCAGTAGGTTGAAAAATAACAAATTTAAAAGCTTCATTCAAGGAGGAAGCAGATAGAAATCAGGAGACTTCGGGCCATTAGCTTAACATGTGTCAGAAAAAAGGTCCCGGAATGCATTATTAGGCAAGTTATAACAGAATTCTTTGAGAAGCATACTGTCATCAGGCAGAGCCAACATTGCTTTGCAAAAGGGAAGTTACATTTAACTAATTTACTCATGATGGGGCAGAGGGGAACCAGTGGATGTAGTGCACTTGGATTTCTAGAAGACATTTGATAAGGCACCACATTAAATGTTGCTGTACAAAAGAGGAATACATGTTGTCGGGGGCAACATATTAGCATGGATAAAGGGTTGCTTCATTAGCAGGAAGCTCAGAGAAGGGATAAATGTATCTTTTTCAATTTGGCAGACAGTTCAGTGGCAGTGTGACAATAGAACATAGAACATTACGGCGCAGTACAGACCCTTCAGCCTTCGATGTTGCGCCGACCCGTGGAACCAATCTGAAGCCTGTCTATCCGACACAATTCCATTTTCATCCATATGCTTATCCAATGACCATTTAAATGCCCTTAAAGTTGGCAAATCTATTACTGCTGCAGGCAGTGTGGTCCATGCCCCTACTACTCTCTGAGTAAAGAAACTACCTCTGACATCTGTCCTATATCTATCACCCCTCAATTTAAAGCTAAGCCCCCTCATGCTAGCCATCACCATCTGAGGAAAAAGGCTCTCACTGTCCACCCGATCTAACCCTCTGATTATATTATATGTCTCAAATAAGTCACCTCTGAAACTTCTTCTCTCCAATGAAAACAGCCTCAAGTCCCTCAGCCTTTCCTCACAAGACCTTCCCTCCATACCAGGCAACATCCCAGTAAATCTCCTCTGAACCCTTTCCAAAGCTTCCACATCCTTCCTATAATGCGGTGATTAGAACTGTACGCAATACTCCAAGTGCGGCCGCACCAGAATTTCATACAGCTGCAGCATGACCTCATGGTTTCGAAATTCAATCCCACTACCAATAAAGGCTTACACACCATATGCGTTCTTAACAACCCTATCAACCTGGATGGCAACTTTCATGGATCAACATACATGGACACTGAGATCTCTCTGCTCATCCACACTACCAAGAATCTTACCATTAGCCCAGTATTCCTTTTGCTCCTTCAAAGATGCATCACCTGACACTCTTCCATATTAAACTCCATTTGCCACCTCTCAGCCCAGCTCTGTAGTTTATCCATGTCCCTCTGTAACCTGCAACATCCTTCAATACTATCTAAAACTCCATCAACCTTAGTGTCATCTGCAAACTTACTAACCCATTCTTCTATGTCCTCATGCAGGTCATTTATAAAAATGATGAACAGCAGTGGCTCCAAAACAGATCCTTGTGGTTCACCACTAGTAACTGAACTCCAGGGTGAATATTTCCCATCAACCATCACCCTCTGTCTTCTTTCAGCTAGCCAATTTCTGACCCAAACCATTAAATCACCTTCAATCCCATGCCTCCATATTTTGTGCAATAGCCTATTGTGGGGAACCTTATCAAACGCTTTACTGAAATCCATATACACCACATCAACCACTTTATCCTCATCCACCTGTTTGATCACCTTCTCAAAGAACTCAATCAGGTTTGTGAGGCACAACCCATCCTTCACAAAATAGTGTTGACTATCCCTAATCAACTTATTCCTTTCTAGGTGATTATAAATCCTATCTCTTATAACTTTGTCCAATACTTTACCCACAACCGAAGTAAGGCCCACTGGTCTATAATTACTAGGGTTGTCTCTACGCCTCATCTTGAACAACGGAACAACATTTGCTATCTTCTAGTCTTCTGGCACTATTCCTGTAGACAATGACGACATAAACATCAAAGCCAAAGGCTCTGCAATCTTCTCCCTGGCTTCCCAGAGAATCCTAAGTTAAATCCCTTCCAGCCCAGGGGACTTATCTATTTTCACACTTTCCAGAAATGCTAACACCTCCTCCTTGTGAGTCTCAATCCCAGCTAGTCTAGTAGCCTGTATTTTACTATTCTACTCGACAACATTGTCTTTTTCCAGTGTGAAAACTGATGAAAAATATTCATTTAGTGCTTCCCCTATGTCCCCTGACTTCATGCACAACTTCCCACTACTGTCCTTGATTGGTCCTAAACGTTCTCTAATCATTCCTTTATTCCTGGTACACTAATAAAAAGCTTTAGTGTTTTCCTTGATCCTATCTGGCAACAACTTCTCATGTTCCCACCTGGTTCTTTAGGTCTTTCCTGGCTAACTTGCACCTCTCAAGTGCCCAAACTGAGTCTGCATGTCTCATCCTAACAAAAGCCTTCTTCTTCCTCTTGACAAGCGATTCAACCTCTTTAATAAACCATAGCTCCCTCGCTCGCCCACTTTCGCCCTGCCTGACAGGTACGTACTTATCAAGGACACGCAGTAGCTGTTCCTTAAATAAGTACCACAGTGGGGTGGCACAGTGGCTCTGTGGTTAGTACTGCAGCCTCACAGCGCAAGGGACCTGGGTTCAATTTCAGCCTCGGGCAACTGTCTGTGTGTAGCTTGCACATTCTCCCCATGTCTGCGTGGGTTCCTTCTGGGTGCTCTGGTTTCCTCTCACAGTCCAAAGATGTGCAGGTCAGGTGAATTGGCTATGCTAAATTGCCCACAGTGTTATGTGCATTAGTCAGGGGTAAATGTAGTGCAATGGGTCTGGGTGGGCTGCTCCTCAGAGCATCAGTGTGGACTTGTTGGGCCAAAGGCCTGTTTCCACAGTGTAGGGAATCTAATCAATTTCAACTATGCCCATCCCCTGCAGTTTCCTTCCCCATCCTATTCATAAATGATCACCGCTGAATTCTTAACTATCTAAAATCTTTACCAATCACTTGGATGGGGGCACTAGGTGTGCGATAGTTAATTTTACAAATAACAGTTAGGAATGTAAGTTGGGAGGAGGAAGTGGAGAGACTGAAAATGAATAAGGTAGGTTAAGTAAGCAAGCAAAAAGGTGGCAGAGGGAATATATGTGGCTAACTGTGAACCTATCCATTTTGATAGGAAGAATTGAATAGCAGCATCCTATTTGAAAGGAGAGAGATTTGAACTAAACTGAATGGTGATAAGGGCTCTGGGCATCACATACACTAAGTGATCAGGAAGGAAAATGGGATGTTGCTGTTTATCGCAAGGGAAATGGAATATTGCAGAAAGGGAGTTTCATTGCTGCTGTACACGGTATTAGGGAGACTACAGGTAAAAGGTCATAGAGCACAGTTGGCTCATGTCGGCAAAATCAGCCTCTAGTGGGATTTATTTGAGACGGTGGTGCAGCGGTGATGTCAGGGGACTCAAAATCCAGAACCTCACTCCAATGCTGTGATGACTTAAGTTCAAATCCCACCATGCCAGTTGGAGAAATTTGAATCCAATAACAATCTGTAATTTTAAAAAGCTGACTAATGCTCACTGTGCTGTCAACTGGGGATGAGCAATAAATGCAGGCCTAGCCAGTGAGAACCTCATCCCAAGAATAAATTTTTAAAAAGGATTAGTAGCACTTTGTTTAATTCTTGTAGAAAAAATGTTTTTTGGTTGAAATGTGAAATCATAGTTTGGTTCTCAGTTAATAGCGGGGAGTTTGAATTTCTTTTTAAAAATTGCTGATCTTCCTTGAGATAACAATAGCAATATGCAAATGCAAATACTTGCTTCGTATGGCAGTATTAAAATGTATAGAAATTGTATCAAATTGAAAAATTGTACACAAAAATATTGAGACAGGCAATTTACAAAAATCTTCTTCATAAATCTGATCACATTGGAAATTCGAATGTAAATCTCTAGCTACTTGCAAATTATCTACAGATGCCAATGCAATAAACTTCCAATGTTAGACTTTTTATATACCTCACGTAACTACCATTTCAGATCTGTTTGTTTTGGAACATATATATCCACTATTTCTCTGCAAATTTGTAAAGCAATACATTTCAGCAAGTAAAGATTTTAATTTTGAACATCCTAAATCAGTAGTTAAATGAAAATATATTTAAAATGAAAATATATTTAAAATTTCACATTTCATATTCAGCTAAGAGAGATCAGTTGATGAATCCAACTTTGAAGTATGAATGTTTGTGTTATAGAGTCAGAGATCTGTACAGCATGGAAACAGATCCTTCAGTCAATTTGTCCATGCCGACCAGATATCCTAAACTGATCTAGTCCCATTTGCCAGCATTTGGCCCATATCCCTCAAAACCTTTCCAATTTGTGTACCCATCCAGATGCCTTTTAAAATGTTGTAATTGTACCAGCCTCCACCACTTCCTCTGGCAGCTCATTCAATACACACACCACCTACTGCATGAAAAGTTACCTCTTAGGTCCCTTGTATATCTTTCCCCTCTCACCCTAAAGCTATGCCCTCTAGTTTTGGACTCCTCTGCCCTGGGAAAATGACCTTGGCTATTTACCCTATCCATGCCCCTCCTGATTTTATAAAACTCTATAAGGTCACCCCTCAGCCTCCGACCACTTCAGAGTAGAAATCCCCAGCCTATTTAGCCTCTCCCTATAATTCAAACCATCCAACCTTTGCAACATCCTTATATATCTTTTCAAGACCTTTTCAAGTTTAACAACATCCTTTCTACAGCAGGGTGCCCAGAATTGCACACAGTATTGTAAAAGTGGCCTCAACAATGTCCCGTGTAGTCATAACATGATGACCCAACATCTATAGGAGAAAGTGAGGACTACAGATGCTGGAGATCAGAGCTGAAAATGTGTTACTGGAAAAGCGCAACAGGTCAGGCAGCATCCAAGGAGCAGGAGAATCGACGTTTCGGGCATGAGCCCTTCCTGACCTGCTGCGCTTTTCCAGCAACACATTTTCAGACCCAACATCTATACCCAATATTCTGACTAATGAAGGCAAGCGTGCCAAATGCCTTCTTTACCACTCTGTCTACCTGATATTCCATCCCTATGTCTCTTTGTTCGGTAACACTCCCTAGGGTCCTATCATTGACTGTATAAATCTTATAGGCAAAAACAATGACTGCAGATGCTGAAAATCAAACACTGGATTAGTGGTGCTGGAAGAGCACAGCAGTTCAGGCAGCATCCAACGAGCAGCGAAATCAACGTTTCGGGCAAAAGCCCTTCATCAGGAATGTCTTTAGTTTCAATATAATGTTCTGATTAAGAACATCTTTTCATAAGTATAAGCTGGACACTCCATACAACACTAAGTATCTAAGATGGCGCCTTGTGTGGTGATATTATACACTTTTCATTGTATTCCTGTATTTTGGTACCTGAGTACAAGTGACAATAAAATTCAAATCAAATCAAATTGAATCAAATCTATTTGGAGACCTTTTATAAATTCACAACTAGACTGAACAATACAAATTGGCTTGAGACTACCCTAGAATATTCCAGTTTGATTCCTTAGGATGTACCAGCAAAAGAAAAATAAAATTCACTCCATCGACAAGACTATTTGAACAAAATACAGCTTCCAAATATGAAAGTGGTGTCCTCAATCCCACTGTGTTGCCCAGTAGCGTTTATAATACTGCAGTGCATCCCTCTGGAGTTTACCTTGCTATATATCAATGTTGGTAGCAAAAATAAAAGAGTTGATACTATATTGATTTTGTGCCATTAGAGGTGGTTTTCAAATAGAAAACAACATTTGCTATAGCAGGACATTAGATATCGGACTCATTTGAAGTTTAAATAATTCAAACATCCAATACTATCAATTGAAAGTTCAAATTTATGGGCATGAATGTAAGAGCTGACAGCAGACTAGTACAGACTCAAATATATACTATCAAAAAGAAAATCAGATCCTTTCTATATCGACTGCAGTCCTTTTCTTTCTAATCCTGAATTCTTATGTAACTGGGAACTTGGATGGCTGCGTATGTTGTTAACAATGCATGCAATTTCTAGAAATGGCCACAGTGATCACCTTCATGACAACATCAGCAAAACAAATGCAACAAATTACTGAGATGCAACACAACATTAACGGCAACCACTAAACAATGCAAGGAACATGTCCTTTAAGAATCGGCCGTTTCAGAGGGTAATTGTAAACATTCCATATTGCTGAGACTCTGGAGTCACATGTAGGCCAGACCAAGTCAGGATGACAGATTTCCTTCCTAAAGCATATGAGTGAACGAGTTAAGATTTTACTAAAATACACAATGTTTTCATGGTCACCTTTAGAAAACTTGTTAATTCGAGATTTTATTGAATTCTCAATTCACCACTTGCCAATGTAAGTTTCACACCCATATCTCTGGAACATTCACCTGGGGTCTCTGGTTATTCGTTCAGTGACATTAGTACTACACTACAACTACCTCTTGCCCAGCGACAGGAATCCCAGGAGAAGGAAAGAAAGCAACAGCTGAGCATAGATGAAGACTTCTCATCAGTTGGTCTGAAAGCTTGGAAGCTAGTACAATGCCATTACTGTGCTGGTGGTATAGAGATGGGCATAGTACATGGTGCGTGGATTGCAGCAAGGTCAGAGGTGAAGAATGGATTATATGCCAGCTTACTAGGGAAAAAGGTTGTGGATGCCGACTGTTGCAGTAGCCTGAGGTAGGAAGGTTGTTGGGGTGGTCTACAGTTTGGCACAGAATGGGAACACACCAAGATGCTCAGTTTAGCTAGTCTGCTCGACAGCCTCCTGTCACTGTCATCCTGGCAGAGGGTCAGGTGCAGAGCTTCCCTCTCCACAGCCTCTGTCTCCCTGTTCTCCTGTTGGTTCACAACCATGGCTGAGCACCTATCTGTTGCAGTTTATAAGTGCACAAGTCAGCCACGTCACTGCTGTCTCTACAAGAATCAGACAACGCTCTTTGGCAAATCCAGGAAGTCATCAGAATGTCTCCAGAGTGGAAACCCACACTTCACAATGGAAAATGTTCTAAAATAAAAACTGCCTTGCGTCCATTCAGGATGTCTACCCTTTTCAACAAAGGGCCCATTTATTAATTCCTATTTTTGTGTAGATTGACACCTTTAGGATTGTGGCATCATATCAGCCACATGTACTGTGTAAGATCAGGAACATACCAAATCAGCATTACTCAGTACATGGAGGGAGGTGTCTTTGCCTGCCCCAAATCCTCCACCAATGTCATGTGGGCCTCCTGGGAAGGGATCGATAGGTGGTACATTCTATCCACCAGGAAATGGAGGTATCTGAAAATCAAACCCATAACTTCAAATCCTACATTGATAAGTCAAATTCAGTGCGAAAGCAAGATGGCAGTTAAAAAGATTTTCAAAATAATATTAGGAGCTATTTCATCCGTGTCTATTTTCCCTTCTTGATATCTGTGAGTTTTGATTGTATGTTTTCACTTATGTATGGTAGAGCCTGAGGCTAATTCTGTTGCTGCTTTTCTCTGTGTGATTGATATGTTCTCTGCCTGTTAATTTATAATGTGTTTTATCCATTTTATGTTTGAGCCAATGCAAACAAGCATCTTAGAAATTTGCATATTGCTATCACATTACAGAAAATCCACAAAATATCTATTATAGTCAATAATCTCATCACGTAAACATATGTTCCTTGTTCTCACAAAAATGATCCAAATTTAATATTTTCCTGGAAGTATCTCTGATTACTGGAGTGACATTTATTCATATTCTACCAAGTAGGTCAGTCAGACACTATATATATTGGAATTGGAACAAGACAATACGCAGAAGCAGTTATAATTTGAGGATGAAAGCATTTCATACAAATTTTCATCTTCAGAATTATGTCCAAAAATGTACCATAAGAAGTAGAAGCTGAAGTAGGCCTTACAGCCCATCGAGAATGGTCTGTCATTCAATGAGATCAAGGCTGACCTGATAATCTTCAATTCCACTCTCCTGCCTTATCCTCATAACCCTCGATCCCCTTACTGATTAAAAATCTATCTCAGCCTTGATTACACTTACTGACTCAACCTTGACAGCATTTTGCAGTGAGAAAGTTTACAGATTTTCTACTGATCCAGCCTCTGGAACCCTCTGAGAGGAGAAATTGCTCATTTGTCATAATGAATGACCCCTTACTCTGAGATTATGCACGCTAATCCCAGACTGTCTCACAACCTCTCAAGATAACCTCTCACAAGACATAGGCCAAGCCTACTCAGAATCTTATATGTTTCAATAAATGTTCCTCTCATTGTTCTAAATTCCAGTGAGTACAGCTCAAAACTCAACTTCTCCTGAGAAGATAATCCCTCCATTCCTAGAATTAACTGACTGAATCATCCCTGGACTGCCTCAAATTCCAATGCATCTTTCCTTAGATATATGCCCAAAACAATATTCCAGGCCTGGTCTAACTATTGTCGAGAGTGTGGTGCTGGAAAAGCACAGCAGGTCAGGCAGCATCCAAGGAGCAGGAGAATCGATGTTTCAGGCATAAGCCCTTCATCAGGAATGAGGAGAGGAGGAAAACTTCTTCAAGGTAGACATCCTTGGAAGAGGCTTCACAGTATGGTTGAAATCCACTAGGAGAAAGTAAGGACTGCAGATGTTGGAGATCAGAGTTGGGAGTTTCGGGCAGAAGCCCTTCATCAGGAATGACATTCCTGATGAAGGGCTTATGCCCAGTACATCAATTTTCCTGCTCCTCGAGGCTGCCTGACCTGCTGTACTTTTCCAGCACCACACTCCTGACTCTGATCTCCAGCATCTGCAGTCTTCACTTTCTCCCCATGGTCTAATTAGTGCCTTGTACAGTTTTAGCAAGGCTCCCTATTTTTATACTCTATTCCCTTTCCAAAAAAAGGCCAACATTCCATTTGCTTTCCCTATTTCCCCTTGATCTTGGATTCTAGCTTTTTGTGAACCATGCACAAGGATCCCCAGATCCCTCTTCTGTAGCTTTCTGCAGTCTTTCCCAATTTATTTCCTCCTGCAAAAGTGCAAACTTCACATTTTCCCATATTCTATGCCATCTAACGAATTTTTGCCCACTAACTCAATCTGTCCAACCGTTGAGGATGCTTTGTGTCATCCTTACTACTTGGACGTTATTTGGGTGGAACTGAGAAATGAGAAAGAGATGATGACCTTATTGGGATTGTATTATAGACCCCCTAATAGTCAGAGGGAAATTGAGAAACAAACTTGTAAGGAGATCTCAGCTATCTGTAAGAATAATAGGGTGGTTATGGTAGGGGATTTTAACTTTCCAAACATAGACTGGGAATGCCATAGTGTTAAGGGTTTAGATGGAGAGGAATTTGTTAAGTGTGTACTGATTCAGTATGTGGATGTACCTCGTAGAGAAGGTGCAAAACTTGACCTACTCTTTGGAAATAAGGCAGGGCAGGTGACTAAGGTGTCAGTGAGGAAGCACTTTGGGGCCAGCGACCATAATTCTATTATATTTTAAATAATGATGGAAATGGATAGACCAGATCTAAAAGTCAAAGTTCTAAATTGCAGAAAGGCCAATTTTGACGGTATTAGGCAAGAACTTTCAAAAGCTGATTGGAGGCAGATGTTCGCAGGTACATGTTTCTCTTGCAACATGTTTGAGGTGAGGGCTGCCATGGTCGTCCCTGCTGATTACACATTTTGCAGTGAGAAAGTTTACAGATTTTCTACTGATCCAGCCTCTGGAACCCTCTGAGAGGAGAAATTGCTCATTTGTCATAATGAATGACCCCTTACTCTGAGATTATGCACGCTAATCCCAGACTGTCTCACAACCTCTCAAGATAACCTCTCACAAGACATAGGCCTGCTTTGTGTCATCCATCTCCAGTTCCTCCAAGACCGTGTTAGGGAACTGGAGCTGGAGTTGGATGAACTTAGGATCATTCGGGAGGCAGAGGGGGTCATAGATCGGAGCTTTAGGGAAGTTGTAACTCCAAAGATTGCAGACAGATGGGTGACAGTGAGGGGGACTGGGAGGAAGCAGCCAGTGCAGGGACCCCCTGCGGTCGTTCCCCTCAAGAACAAGTATACCGTTTTGGATACTTGTGGGGGGGACGACTTACCAGGGGTAAGCAATGGGGTTCAGGCCTCTGGCACGGAGCCTGTCTTCATTGCTCAGAAGGGAAGGGTGGAGAAGAGCAGAGCAATAGTTATTGGGGACTCAATAGTTCGGGGCACAGATAGGCAGTTTTGTGGGGGCGAGAGAGACTCACGTTTGATATGTTGCCTCCCAGGTGCAAGGGTACGTGATGTCTCTGATCGTGTTTTCCGGGTCCTTAAGGGGGAGGGGGAGCAGCCCGAAGTCGTGGTCCACATTGGCACCAATGACATAGGTAGGAGGAGGGCTGAGGATGTTAGGCAGTCTTTCAGGGAGCTAGGTTGGAAGCTCAGAGTTAGAACAAATAGAGTTGTTGTCTCTGGTTTGTTACCCGTGATAGAGAGTCGAGGAATAGGGAGAGAGAACAGTTAAATGCGTGGCTACAGGGATGGTGCAGGAGGGAGGGATTCCGGTATCTGGATAACTGGGGTTCTTTCTGGGGAAGGTGGGACCTCTATAAACAGGATGATCTACACCTGAACCTGAGGGGCACCAGTATCCTTGGGGGGAGGTTTGCTAGCGCTCTTGGGGGGGGTTTAAACTAACTCTGCCGCGGCATGGGAACCTAGACTGTAGATTTAGGGTGCAGGACCTGGAGTATAGGGAGGTTAGGAACACGGCATCAATCTCAAAGGAGGGTGCCTGTAAACAGGAAAGTGGCTTGAAGTGTGTATACTTCAATGCAAGAAGTATACGAAATAAGGTAGGTGAACTTGCAGCGTGGGTTGGTACCTGGGATTTCGATTACGGAGACATGGGTAGAACAGGGACAGGATTGGCTGTTGCAGGTTCCAGGGTTTAAATGTTTTAGTAGGGTCAGAGGTGGGGGTAAAAGAGGGGGAGGTGTGGCATTGCTTGTCAAAGATAGTATTATAGCGGTGGAAAGGACAATGGATGAAGACTCGCCATCTGAGGTAGTTTGGGCTGAGATTAGGAATAGGAAAGGTGAGGTCACCCTGTTAGGAGTTTTCTACAGGCCTCCTAATAGTCCTAGAGACATAGAAGAAAGGATTGCGAGGATGATTCAGGAGAAGAGTGAAAGTAATAGGGTGGTTGTTAAGGGGGTCTTTAACTTTCCTGATATTGACTGGGAAAGCTATAGCTCGAGTTCGTTAGATGGGTCAGTGTTTGTCCAATGTGTGCAGGAGGGTTTCCTGACACAATATGTAGACAGGCCAACAAGAGGTGAGGCCATACTGGATTTGGTTCTGGGAAACGAACCAGGCCAGGTGTTAGAATTGGAGGTAAGTGAGCACTTTGGGGACAGTGACCACAATTCGGTGACTTTTACTCTAGTGATGGAGAGGCATAAGTGTGCATTGCAGGGCAAGAGTTATAGCTGGGGGCAGGGAAATTATGATGCGGTGAGGCACGACTTAGGATGCGTGCCTTGGAAAAGTAGGCTTCAAGGCAAGGGCACAATTGATATGTGGAGCTTGTTCAAGGAGCAACTATTGAGTGTCCTTGATAAGTATGTACCTGTCAGGCAGGGAGGAAGGGGTCGTGTGAGGGAGCCGTGGTTTAATAAGGAATTGGAATCCCTTGTCAAAGGGAAGAGGGCGGCCTATGTAAAGATGAGGCGTGAAGGTTCAATTGGGGCGATTGAGAGTTATAAGGTAGCCAGGAAGGATCTGAAGAGAGAGCTAAGAGCAGCAAGGAGGGGACATGAAAAGTCCTTAGTTGGTAGGATTAGGGAAAACCCAAAGGCTTTCTATAGGTATGTCAGGAATAAAAGAATGACTAGGGTAGGAATAGGTCCAGTCAAGGATAGTAGTAGGAAGTTGCATGTGGAGGCTGAAGTAATTGGGGAGGCACTGAATGAATACTTTTCGTCAGTATTCACTCAGGAACAGGACATTGTTGCTGATGTGAATACTGAGTCACAATTAATTAGAATGGACGGCTTTGAGGTATGTAGGGAAGAGGTGTTGGAAATTCTGGAAAGGGTGAAAATAGATAAGTCCCCTGGGCCTGATGGCATTTATCCCAGGATTCTCTGGGAAGCAAGGGAGGAGATTGCAGAGCCATTGGCCTTGATTTTTATGTCCTCGTTGTCTACAGGGATAGTGCTAGAAGACTGGAGGATAGCAAATGTGGTTCCCTTGTTCAAGAAGGGGAGTAGGGACAACCTTAGTTACTATAGGCCGGTGAGCCTCACTTCTGTTGTGGGCAAAGTCTTAGAGAGAATTGTAAGGGATAGGATTTATGAACATCTGGATAGGAATATTGTGATCAAGGATAGTCAGCATGGTTTTGTGAAGGGCAGATCGTGCCTCACAAATCTTATTGAATTCTTTGAGGTGACTAAGGAGGTGGATGAGAGTAAAGCAGTAGATGTGGTGTATATGGATTAGTAAGGCGTTTGATAAGGTTCCCCATGGTAGGTTACTGCAAAAAATACGGAGGTATGGCATTGAGGGTGAGTTGGAGGTTTGGATTAGAAATTGGCTGGCTGGAAGAAGACAGAGGGTAGTAGTTGATGGTAAAGGTTCATCTTGGAGTGCAGTTACTAGCGGTGTTCCGCAAGGACCTGTTTTGGGACCATTGCTGTTTGTCATTTTTATAAATGACCTGGAGGAGGGACTAGAAGGTTGGATGAGCAAGTTTGCGGATGATATGAAAGTTGGTGGAGTTGTTGACAGTGAGGAAGGATGTGGCAGGTTACAGCGGGATATAGATAAGCTGCAGAGCTGGGCAGAAAGGTAGCAAATGGAGTTCAATGTGGGCGGCACGGTGGCACAGTGGTTAGCACTGCTGCCTCACAGCGCCAGAGACCCAGGTTCAATTCCCGCCTCAGGCGACTGACTGTGTGGAGTTTGCACGTTCTCCCCGTGTCTGCGTGGGTTTCCTCCGGGTGCTCCGGTTTCCTCCCACAGTCCAAAGATGTGCAGGTCAGGTGAATTGGCCATGCTAAATTGCCCATAGTGTTAGGTAAGGGGTAAATGTAGGGGTATGGGTGGGTTGCGCTTCGGTGGGGCGGTGTGGACTTGTTGGGCCGAAGGGCCTGTTTCCACACTGTAAGTAATCTAATCTAATCTAATCTAATCTAATCTAATCTAATCTAATCTAATCTAATCTAAGTAATCTAATCTAATCTAAAGTGTGAGGTGATTCACTTTGGTATGAGTAACAAAAAGATGGGGTACTGGGCTAATGGTCGGATACTTGGTAGTGTGGAAGAGCAGAGGGATCTTGGTGTCCATGTACACAGGTCTCTGAAAGTTGCCATCCAGGTAAATAGTGCGGTGAAGAAGGCATATAGCGCACTGGCTTTTATAGGTAGAGGAATTGAGTTCCGGAGTCCTGAGGTCATGTTGCAGTTATATAAGACTCTGGTGCGGCTGCATCTGGAGTATTGTGTGCAGTTTTGGTCGCCATACTATAGGAAGGACGTGGAGGCATTGGAACGGGTGCAGAAGAGGTTTACCAGGATGTTGCCTGGTATGGTAGGAAGATCGTATGAGGAAAGGCTGAGGCACTTGGGGCTGATTTCATTGGAGAAAAGAAGGTTTGGGGTGACTTGATAGAGGTGTACAAGATGATTAGGGGTTTAGATAGGGTTGACCATGAGAACCTTTTTCCACGTATGGAGTCAGCTATTACGAGGGGGCATAGCTTTAAATTAAGGGGTGGTAGGTATAGGACAGATGTTAGGGGTAGATTCTTTACTCAGCGAGTCGTGAGTTCATGGCGATGGTGGACTCTCCCTCTTTATGGGCATTTAAACAGGCATTGGATAGGCATATGGAGGATAGTGGGCTAGTGTAGGTTAGGTGGGCTTGGATCGGCACAACACCGAGGGCCGAAGGGCCTGTACTGCGCTGTATTTTTCTATGTTCTATGTTCTATGTAAAGGGGCGGCTGGAAAATGGGAAGAAATGAGGAACGAGAATCCAGAGAAAGCATATTCCTCTTAGGGTGAAAGGAAAGGCTGGTAGTTATAAGGAATGCTGGGTGACTAAAGACATTGAGGGTTTGGTTAAGAAAAAGAAGGAAGCATATGTCAGGTGTAGATAGGATAGATTGAGTGAATCCTTAGAAGAGTATAAAGGAAGTAGGAGTATACTTAAGAGGGAAATCAGGAGATCAAAAAGGGGACATGAGATAGCTTTGGCAAATAGAATTAAGGAGAATCCAAAGAGTTTTCATAAATACATTAAGGAAAAAAGGGTAACTGGGGAGAGAATAGGGCCCCTCAAAGATTAGCAAGACAGCCTTTGTGTGGTGCTGCAGAAATTGGGGGAGATACTAAATGAATATTTTGCATCTGTATTTACTGTGGAAAAGGATATGGAAGATATAGACTGTAGGGAAATAGATGGTGACATTTGCAAAATGTCCATAAGACAGAGGAGGAAGTGCTAGACGTCTTGAAATGGGTAAATTTGGATAAATCCCCAGGACCTGATCAGGTGTACCTGAGAACTCTGTGGGAAGCTCGAGAAGTGATTGCTGGGCCTCTTGCTGAGATATTTGTATCATCGATAGTCACGGGTGAGGTGCCGGAAGACTGGAGATTAGCTAACGTGGTGTCACTTTTTAAGAAGGGTGGTAAGGACAAGCCAGGGAACTATAGACCAGTGAGCCTGACATCATTGGTGGGCAAATTGTTGGAGGGAATCCTGAGGGACAGGATGTACATATATTTGGAAAGGCAAGGACTGACTTGGGATAGTCAACATGGCTTTGTGCGTGGGAAATGATGTCTCACAAACTTGAGTGAGTTTTCTGAGGAAGTAACAAAGAGGATTGATGAGGGCAGAGGGTAAATGTGATCTATATGGACTTCAGTAAGGCGTTCAACAAGATTCCCCATGGGAGACTGATTAGCAAGGTTAGATCTCATGGAATACAGGGAGAACTAGCCATTTGGCTCAAAGGTAGAAAAAAAGAGGGTGGTGGTGGAGGGTTGTTTTTCAGACTGTAGGCTTGTGACCAGTGGAGTGCCACAAGGATCGGTGCTGGGTCCTCTACTTTTTGTCGTTTACATAAATGATTTGGATGCGAGCAAAAGAGGTATAGTTAATAAGTTGCAGATGACACCAAAATTGGAGATGTAGTGGACAGTGAAGAGGGTTATCTCAGATTACAACAGGATCTGAACCAGATGGGCCAATGGGCAGAGAAGTGGCAGATGGAGTTTAATTCAGATAAATGCGAGGGGCTGCAGTTTGGGAAAGCAAATCTTAGCAGGACTTATACACTTAATGGTAAGGTCCTAGGGAGTGTTGCTGAACAAAGAGACCTTGGAGTGCAGGTTCATAGCTCCTTGAAAGTAGAGTCGCAGATAGATAGGACAGTGAAGAACGTGTTTGGAATGCTTTCTTTTATTGGTCAGAGTATTGAGTACAGGAGTTGGGAGGTCATGGTGCGACTGTACAGGACATTGGTTAGGCCACTGTTGGAATATTGTGTGCAATTCTGGTTTCCTTCCTATCGGAAAGATTTTGTGAAACCTGAGAGGGTTCAGAAAAGATTTACAAGGATGTTGCCGGGGTTGGAGGATTTGAGCTATAGGGAGAAGCTGAACAGGCTGGGGCTGTTTTCCCTGGAGCATCGGAGGCTGAGGGGTGGCCTTATAGAGGTTTACAAAATTATGTGAGGCTGGGGTAGAGCAAATAGGCAAAGTCTTTTCCCTGGGGGCAGGGATTCCAGAACTAGAGGTTTAGGGTGAGAGGGGAAAGATATAGAAGAGACCTAAGGGGCAACACTTTCACACAGAGAGTGGTACGTGTATGGAATGAGCTGCCAGAGGAAGTGGTGGAGGCTGGTACAATTGCAACATTTAAGAGGCATTTGGATGGGTATATGAATAGGAAGGGTTTGGACGGATATGGGGTGGGTGCTGGCAGGTGGGACTAGATTGGGTTGAGATATCTGGTCGGCATGGACGGGTTGGACCGAAGGGTCTGTTTCCACGCTGTACATCACTATGACTCTATGGCTTGCTTAAGCATCGATTTTTTTCTGGTATGCATAAGTTTGGTAATAGAACATTTGCTTGCATTATCCTAATCATTCACATATATATTGTAAATAACCATGGCCCCAGCACTATCGCTGTGGTGCTCCACTTGTTACATGTTGTCACCCTGAGTCCCAACTCTCTTTCTTCTATTGGTTCTAACTTGTATCTTTATTAATTCATCATCCCAAACAGTATTGGTGCTTTTCTTATTTAGTAGCCTAATGAGCAGTACATGCCTTTATCTGTCCAGCTTGTTACCTCCTCAAATATCATTAATAAATTTATCAGTTACAATTTCCCTTTCTTGAAGCCAAGACTCGACTTGATTGAATTATGTATTCCTAGATACTCTACTTTCACATCCTTTGTAATAGACTCTAGCATTTTCCCATTAACAGATGTTAAGCTAACTAACTTACAGTGACCTTTTGTTTGTCTTCTTCCCCTTTTGAATAAGGGCATTACATTTTCAGTTTTTTAATCCTTTGGACATTTCCTGAATCTAAGGATTCTTGAAAGATTACTTTCAGTGCATCCACTAGCTCTGTAGCTACCTTCTTTATAATCCTCGTATTCAATCCATCCAGTCCAGACGATGTCAACCTTTAACCTATTAATTTCCTGAGTACTTTTTCTCTAGTGATAGTCACTGTGTTCATTTCTTCCACACCATCCCCCCTCATTTAGTGCCTTGAATATTTAGTAACTCTGGAATACTATTAGTGTCCTCTACTATGAAGAATGATGAAAAGCATTTGTTCAAACCCTCTGCTATTTTCTGTTTCCCCATTATTATTTCCCCAGCCTTATTCCCCAGGTTCCAGATATGTTCACTGTGGGGCGGTGTTAACTGGGATCATCTATGCAACACCATCTATAACGCCATACTCACTGTGCTGACTGGCTTGAGGCTTAAGAGAATCACATTAAACACAAAAATTAACGAAACGTCTTCTTGTTAATTAGGTAAATACAGAACCATCACACCAATGCAAATGAGGGTTCATCCCGCGTATTCTGTTTCTTTTCCCTGACACCATACTGCATGAGTACCCTAACACAAAGGTCCAGAGATAAACAAAGGCTGGCTGAGGAATGGTCAATTAAGCATCAGTTATAAATTTCCCCAATGTATCATTCCATTCTCAAGAGGACCTCAGTTTTGGAGCTCTAACACACAGTTGCAAGACCTTATCAATGTGTACACTATCCATATTCCCTGCACTCTGTGAGTAAGATTTCCCTAGGACGTCTGGAGTCTAGCAGATTCACCATCAATCTCTCAGTGGCTTTCAAAAGCAGTCCCAGAGATTGTAATAGACAAAGAGCTCACTTGGTGCTCAAGAAATCTCAGATCAGTAAACGTGACCAAGGTGTGATGCAGCACAACAAGCAAGGTCACCCACAAGGACAGACCGGGACTGAGCCGACAAGGCAAAACCATAGTTCTGAGTCCTTGTTGTGCTATGGGTTCAGCTGCACACTTCCAGCTGGTGCAAAAAATATTGAGCCAGAGAAGAAATACACTAGCCCATGCCTCCCTGCCAGTCTTCTGTGATGTCACTTTCACTGGTATCATCTGGGATATGTCCAGCCTGAGTTGACAATCCTACCTATGAATTTAATGCATATCAATATATTGTCAATGTGCAACAGATTTTTAAAAAAACTGTCATTTTTATCTGAAATTTCACCTTACTCTCCTTTAACCAGGTAAGGTAACATCACTATAGTTCCAGAGGACAGTAGAGCTGGACTGTCAAAGAGAGATGACTGTTAGAGAGTTTTACCTGAGAGTCAATACCGCTCAGTTGAGGAGCGAAGTTGATACCTTCATGGTAACCTCCACTGGTACAGGAACAGAACCCATGCTGCATCACAAACCAGCCATCCATCCAACTGAGTCAATCATTCCATTGGCCTTTTATAGCCACATTGCTAACTCGGTGCTCCCAACTCTTTGCCCTTCCCGTTCCATGCCAAATCACCTATTATCCAACATCAGCATAACTCAGAGGGCATCCTGATAGAAAACACATTTATCAGTCTATTTATTATGTCATTACTGAAAAAAAATCTCCTTGATACAAAGAAATCCAATACATTAAAATTACTTCAGCTAATCCCTGATTAAACAAACATTTCTATTCAATAGGCAATTGAAGCTGTCCATCAATAGTCACCCCATTCTGAAAGTTACAGTTTGGCGTATCACTTCCAAATCCTGTCATGGCCTTATGTGAATAGGCCCACTAAAATTGTTAGTAATGATCCCCTAACTCTGCATTTTTTGGATAATTTCTTGATAGCTTTTACCACTCTCAGTGAATTCAAGCACCTTTTATGCACAAACGTGACTCTTCACTATCCCAAAAGGATGAGTTACCCACACCAAACGTCATCCCAGAGCCAAATCCAAAGTGGCACCTTACTTGCGCAAAGTGGAAAATATAAAACATTTCTCCAGTCCTCACCCCTTCTATCCTGCATATTTCCACCTGTGTCAACTGATGCCTTACATTCATGGCCCCTGACACAGCTTTGCCAACATAGTACCTACTTCTATAAATCACCATTTCTTTGTTCACCCACAATGCCAAAACATTGAGTATGCACAAGTACCCACACATGTAAGAGAAAAAAATGAGTTCTATTACAGTGTTGAATTCTATATTGCAGATGACACTCTATTGAGAAAAGCACTCAACTCCTAAATGTACATTTCCATATTTGGTGACACCACTAGACATTTGGATTTTGTTTCTAAAGAGTTTATGACCATTTATGTACAATCTTCTCCACAGTTAATGACATCAACTGTAACATGATTCCCCCATCTCCCTGCTTCCAAGTTGTCCTGGGACCATATTAGTAGGGGTCACTCAGCTCTCCAGGGTGGTACCCTGGTTAGCCAAATGAAATGTGCTGAACACAGACCCATTTTTACTTGGTCTCATCTACGCACTCCAGATTCCAGACTCCCAAATCTGGTTTCCACATGTGTGAACAATGGACACTTCCCAAAGCTGCTCTCGTGAGAATGAGAAATGCTTGGTTTGGGGGTTGAGGGATGTGCGACTCTGGGATATTTTCTTGCATTTTCACTGGAATGAAAGCATTCTTCGTTGTGTTGAAAATCAGGGGCACGATTGAAGTTTTTTACACTTAGGGTCCATAAAAATGAGAACTTGCAGTAGCTAGACCATGTTAATAAAATAAGCTTATTTTCTGCTATTTTTAACCAGCAAAATTAAGGTTCAAATAAAGCTTTATTTCTTTGGGGAGCAATGAGACCCCTGCACTATAAGTAAATTCACAGCATAATGGACCACATTATAATGGACTTCCACCGCAGTCTGTTTTCCTTTTAGAACAGTCATTAAATCTAAGTACTCAATTTTCTCGTCAATTTGCTGAATACGAGTTCACTCTTTTTATTTGAACTAACCACAAAGAAGTTATTCATTGTCACTCAGATGAAAACAAAAAAACATACTGCATAAAATTTAACACAACGTATTATTTATGTTCATCCATGCTATTTCAGAATGAATTATTCATCACAATTTGATGTGCCGTGTACCCATCACGTCAGCAGATTTTGCATTTGGATACAGAATGCTAGACAGATTTCTAACACTCCAGAGTGGGTTGAGTTGGGGCCACTTTGGGCATAAAAATGGAAGAAAATTGAAATATAACTGCAACCTGGCCTTGTAGCTTTAACTGGGGCATGTTTGGCAGAAACTTAGTTGGCCACTCACGGGAATCAGTGCAATCATCACCACAAATGGGACAGCAATTAAATTATTTAGAGGCATAATTACAGAAACAGTGGTGATAGGAGGATTTTTCAGTTGATTTAAGCATTCTCTGAAACTTATTACCTCAAGTATGAGTTTCCCAGAACTCACCAGAGAAAGAAAAGCATTTTTCTCCCATATCTAACTTGAAACTGCAGATTTCCCAACCTCTCTCAGATTCAGTGCTTACCTGCTTTGACAGTTTCCTGCAGCAAATGGTTCTTAGAGAGGTTTTTTAAGAAGACTTGAGGTTTTCAAATAGATATCAGCAGAGTGGGGGAATTGGAGGGAAATGGGCAAGAGCAGGACAGCACTTCAGGGAAGGAAATGAATCATTATCAAGGCAGCAATGGCAGAATGTGACCATGTGATGTGAGAGTTGTTGCTAGACCAGCACTTAGTATCCATCTTTGAGAATGTAGTGGTGAGCTATCTTCTTGAACTGCTGGAGTGCACTGCCGGCACGTGCGGTGACAGCAAGTTCAATTGAGGCAGAGCTTGTATGGAAAGAGTCGTGGACTTTGTTCTAGTCACAAAGAAGTTACAGTGATGTGTTTCCAAGTCAGGATGGTGTGGGACCTGGAAAGGAACTGGCAGGTGATTGTATTCCCATGTACCTTTGTCCTTCTAGATAGTGAAGGCCACCAGTTTGGAAGGTGCTATCAAAGAGCATTGTGAATTACTCCAGTATACTTTGTAGATCATAACAACACTGTATATTGTGCTCTAGAGTGAATGATGAGGGTGGTAGATGGGTGCAGATCAAGTTGATAGTTATGCATAGGACGATGTTGGTCTGTTTGAATGTTATTGAATCTGTACTTATCTAGGCAAGTGGACAATATTTTACCACACACCTGATTTGTAGATGGTAGAAAGACCTTGGAGAATCAGGAAGTGAGTTACTTGCCACAGAAATCCAAGCCACCGGTGTGCTATTTAAAGTAAACATAAAGTAAACTGAATTGGCTGAAGACTGGTATTGGCAGCTCAGGAAGAGACTAATATGGCAGTTCTGGCTGAAGATAGTTGTGAATGCTTCAGTCTTATCTTTTGCACTGATGTGTAGTCATTGAGGATGGGGTATGACAGGCCTCCTTCCACAGTGAGCTGTTTAATTGTCCACCACCATTCATGACTGGATGTGGCAAGACTGAAGAACTTAACAATTGGGTTAACAATTGGGTCTGGGATTGCTTCGCGCTGTCTTGTGCATGCGGCTTCTACTGTTCGTCATTCCAATCATCCTGCATTTGACTTCATATGATTAAGACTTTATTCGAGGTTTACAGCTATACATGGTACCACTCTTGGTTGCACTCTTCAATGAGCCCAGTTTGGTTCTCCAGCTTGATGGTAATGGTTTAGTGGGGATATACCCAAGGTTGCAGATTTACAGTTAATGGATGAATACAATGCTGCTGAAACTGATCACTGTGCCTCATGGATGGTCTGGTGTAGCTGGATCTGGTTGAAATCTATCCCATTAAGCACAGTGGCAATACCATTCAATCCAATGGACAGTATTCTCACTGCATCGATGGGACTTTGCCTCATGAGAACTGAATGGTGCCAATACTGTTATGGTCAGATGCAACTGTGACATCTAGATTGGTGAAGAAGGTCAAGTCCTCTTGTTGGTTCCCTAACCACTTAGTTCGTACACACGGCCTAGCAGTTAGTTTCTTTAGAAATCAGTGCCAGTAGTGGTGCTTTCTATTGTACAGTCTGTGCCCTTCAGCACTTCTTACAATGAGCATTGAACATGGAGGAGCATTGATTCATCATCAAGTGGGGCAGTATGTGGTAATCAGCGGATTTCCTGGACTATTTTTGGGCATGAAATTACTTATTACAGTGAGTGACTCACTCATAGCAGTCCAATTTAGATAAGTAATTGCGCCACACAAACCCTGAGTTATTGACTGTTTATTCGTGAGACCAAGTCGATCTAATGATCACAAGTCACTTCAACGAGATACAGAGAATTGCATGGTTATATAGGTTACAATCATTTAACAATTAGCAAACTGTTAATTGAATATAATGAGTAAGTGGGCAATTGGCCCAGTCACTAGTCCCAGTCACGTAGCTGTCTGGACAGTGGTGGTTAGTAGTTGATAAGCAATGTTAGTATATCTATAGATTATTGTAAAAGAAGAACATTCCCAGAGTTCACTATCAGGTGCTAGTATAGCTGTAAGGTCAGCCACCTCACTGAGCCTGGGAACGTACAAGCAGATACTAATATGAAATTTAAAATGAATTCCAGGCTTAAATATGTGACAAGGTGGCTGCTTTGGTTATAACAAATCTCGCACAACCATGTATGACCTGATGCTGTGAGTCTTCAAGGAGACCAGAATCAATGTTGAGTACTCTTAGGGCAACACCTAACCAATTGTACACTTCAGTGCATCCACCTCTGGTGGGTCTTTGAGGCAGACAAGGCAAGACATACCCAGGGATGGTGACTGTGGTGGATTCAGGGACGTTGTCAGTGGGAAATGATTCTATGTCTAGCTGTTAGTTGGCAGGTCTGTGTTTACTGTGTCAGTTCCAGTGTCTAGGTTGGTGCCAGATGGTTTGTACAGTTCTCTTCCATTTCTTAGGCTTCGTGCTAATTTGATACGATACAGGGGCTTTCTCAACCATTTCAGAGAGCAAATGTTGACCACATTTTGGGCAGACCAGATGAGAATGGCTGATTTTCCTTCCCTAAAGACTGTTAGTGTATCAGATGAAAACTTATAACCATCAACAATGGTTTCATGGCCACCATTTGATGAGATTTAAAATCCAGATTTATTCATTCAATTCAACTTTCACTACCTGCAAAGATAGGAGTTACACCCATGATGCCAGAACATTAGCCTGGGCCTTTGGATTACTATTGCACCATAACTTTCCCTTTAGCACAATACAATTTACACGTACCTGAATTTGGTAGTGTTTACGACTCTATAGAGAAGCTTTGAAAGCTCTCATTACATAATAATTAAAACCACTGCTCAGGAGTTATGGACGTAACAGGCCACAGGATAATCCAGCTTCAGTAACAGTGCAAGAGTAGATCAATGTAATTATATGTTCCATTCAATACTTACTTCTAAAACTCACTGAAAAGGTAAACCACACATGGTCAAAAACAAACGAGGTGAAGATGTTCCCTGTACAGATTTGGAATTGCGTTTCGGATCCTTCTCATATTTTTTTCATCAAGTGACATTTACGTTACTAGTCAAAAGGGTGAGGTAGAATTGCATGGTTATATAGGTTACAATCATTTAACAATTAGCAAACTGTTAATTGAATATAATGAGTAAGTGGGCAATTGGCCCAGTCACTAGCCCCAGTCACGTAGCTGTCTGGACAGTGCCTCATGCCAGTTACATATTGTCAATGGCATAAAAATTGACAATCTACTCTTTTCAATATGCACAAGATCAAACTTCAAGAATTGCCATGCTATATCAGCTAGTCACATAATATTGGAACATTAAAAAAAGCTGTTCTTTTCCGTTTCCACACCTCTTAGGAAATGCAGCAAATCAGTGGCATGATTATACGAAGCATTATAGATGTGCATTTCTGACTTCTCCTCTGATAGATTTCCATTCCTACTTTAGATTAGATAACAAAACTCGAATGATGGAAATGGGCTACAAGGTCAAGAAACCCTTTTGGTTTCCTTATCTGATTTCTTCATTCCTTCAGTGGGTGTCAGAAGCAACTCTGCAAAGCCTTACTTGATAGCTTTAATTGGCCAATGCAAACCTCGATTTCAAAAAGGGAATAAGACAAGAAATAACATTTAGCATCTTAAGAATAAGGGTTTGGTTGTTCAGATCTGAACACTGCTGAGGAAGGCCATGAGTGAAAAAAAAATCATGGTCTCAGTGTCAGAAACTCAACAGCATCAATAACAGATCAAATAGGGAGGCACACAGATACAATGATGCACACAAACAAGGTTATGCCACTGCCTAAAACATATATAATGTCATAACCTGAAATGCAGTTTCATAAGGCTGATTACTTACAATTATCTTGCACTCACATTTGGTACATTGGATCAGATAAGGGCAATCAGGATGTGCCCCTTGGTTTAGTTTGAATTTTAAAGTGTGGCTTTCTTTTTGGATGACTCACTCCCAGAACTGCTTCTATAAAATAATGCCAATGTTGCTGTTTTACTGCTGTTCAATGTACATTCATTACAATTTAACTTTCATTTAATTTTCATTTTACACTCAATTGGGTAACAAAGCATATGTTAACCTGGAGAAATCAGAAAAGTACAAACTATGGCTAAAAAATAAAAATGTGTCAATTGTCAAATTGAGTGCTGTGCATCATACATAGTGTTACAACCTTGCTGAGAGGAATTCACTGTCACTCTAGTTCCCTGACTCATTGCAGATACTGAAGCACCTTTTCAAGCTGGTCACTGTTTAAACTGACCCAGCAGGAGTCCACAGCAAAGCAAGCAGGAACGTCCACTCATGCAATTTCTGAGAAACCTGCATAATAAATCACCCAGGTACAGGTAGACAACCCTTTATCCGAAAGTCCAAAATCCGAAGGTCTCCAAAGTCCGAAGGTTTTTTTGTCAAGTATTTATCTCATTAACAAGGTTGTTTGGCATGCAAACAGTTAACCCAACTCCACACCCACTCGATACGTGTCACTCAGATGCAATGTTTGGGGGCCTGGCCCAGCCCTGGCAGGCCTCAATTTTGTTTCAGTGCCCATTTTACTCACAGTAAGTCTATTCTTTGGAAAGAAATTTTTAAAAATTTCTCCATCAAGTTGCTACTAATTCTGAAATTTGAAAAAATTCTGAATTCCGAAAACCAGCTGGTCAGAAGCATTTCAGATAAGGGATTGTGCACCTATATTTCTCCACACCCTTCCCCATTTCTTCATTTTGATCATTCAATTCTAATATTAATCTATGGCTCGACTTGTCCTAAGCACAGCCAATGGGAATGGATTTCCCCACAGCATTAAATATTGATTCTTGCCTGAGAGTGATCGGAAGGTGAGAGGGGTGGGGGCTTGCAGGGTCTGTATTGTCTGCACTTTTGTATGTAACAGTCTAATGTACAAATGTTGTTGTCACTGTCTTGTCCTATGTGGAACTGGGATTTGAGGTTTGTCCTCATCTCCCTGTAAAATGGTTGAACGGTAGGGTTTGGGGCCTAGCTTTGCTGCTCTTCTGCCTTGTAAAATGGCTGTCTCTTGTGTACAGCTGTAAATGTTTTTTGTAAACTGTTTTGTAATTTGTTTAATAAAATAAAACGAAATATCGACTCTCCTTGACTGTGTGATTGTGTTTCACTGTAACTTTGGTGGTATTACCAACACGAAGGCTCTAATCTGCAATCAGCAGTAGAACACTGAGTAAATGTAGTAGCAGAGAATACTGCTGGAGCAAATATTTTAGGAAACAATATTTGGACAACTCTGCAACTGCACAAGGTGTCTAATTGTGGTTTAGAAATGTGGGTAGCTTAATTCAAGAGAGATGACAAATGAGCATCATAATATGTAGAATACGGTTAACTACAGATCAAATCAAACAACTGAATAAGGGTCATTTTGAAATACATTCAGTAGTATATAATTTAACATGTCTCCTTTTTTCAGGTGGCAAAGTAATAAACGTTCTCCAGCAGATACACAAATGGGGAGATCATTGGCATCTTTAAGGGGTATAAGGACATTAGGTCCGTAAGCAAGAGCCCAAGCTAATGCCCTGTAGACACAGTTTCAAATCCCACAATGGCAGGAGATAGAATTTAAACTCACACATAGACAATTCAGCCAGAGAGAACATGCTGATGCAACAAATGTTCATCAAAAACAGATTGCATTCTGCCATCAGTGCTGGCAAAATTAATTTTGTCATCTGAGTGATGCAGAACTTAGCTACCCTAACTTAAAAGGAGGTGAATGCTGGTAAAATGGCCCCCATCATCTCTGGAATGCTCAAGGATGCTGGGGGACAAGGGCTACATCATTGCATCAGTGTCAATATTAGAGTGGTACTGGAAAAGCACAGCAGGTCAGGCAGCATCTGAGGGGCAGGAAAGTCAACATTTCGGGCAAAAGCCCTTCATTGGGAATGAGGCTGGGACCCTCGGGGGTGAAGACAGATAAATGGAAGGGGAGTCGGGCTGGGGGGAAGGTAGCTGAGAGTGTGATAGGTGGAAGGAGATGGGTTTGAAGGTGATAGGTCAGAGAGGAGGGTGGAGCGGGTAGGTGGGAAGGAAGATTGACAGATGGCACAGGTCATGAGGACGGTGCTGAGCTGGAAGGTTGGAACTGTGGTAAGGTGGGGGGAGAGGAAATGAGGAAACTGATGAAATCCACATTGATGCTATTGGGGTTGGAGGGTCCTGAGGCAGAAGATGGGGCATTCTTCCTCCAGGAGTCAGGTTGTAAGGGAGTGGCGATGGGGGAGGTCCAGGATCTGCATGCAGAGTGGGAGGGAGAGTTGTAATATTCAGCCACAGGGCAGTGGGTTGATTGGTATGGGTGTCCTGGATAGATGTGGAAGGCTCCTTTGGGGCCTTGGACGATGAGGGGGGAGGTGTGAATGCAGGTTTTGCAATTCCTGCAAGGGGAAGGTGCCAGTAGGGAAGGGTGGGCTGTTAGAGGGCATGGACCGAACTGGGTAGTCGCGGAGGGAATGGTCTTTACGGAAATAGGATAGGGGTGTGGAGGGAAATATATCTCTGGTGGTGGGGTCCATTTGTAGATGGTGGAAATGTCGGCGGATGACGTGATGTATGTGGAGATTGGTGGGGTGGAAGGTGAGGACCAGGGGGGTTCTGTCCTTGTTGCGGTTGGACAGGTGGGGTTAAAGGGCAGAGGTGCGGGGCATGGATGAGATGTGTTGGAGGGCAAGATCAACCATGTGGGAGGGGAAATTGCAGTCTTTAAAGAAGGAGGCCATCTGTTGTGTTCTGCCTACTTGGAGGCCCTGGTCATGGCGGATGGAGGTGTAGAGGGATTGGATGTCCATGGTGAAGATGAGGCACTGGGGGTCAGGGAAACAGAATTCTTGGAGGAGGTGGAGGGTGTGGGTGGTGTCCTGAACTTATGTGGGGAGTTCCTGGACTGGGGGGATAGGACAGTAATGAGGTAGGTGGGGATGAATTTAGTGGGGCGAGAGCAGGCTGTGACGAAGGGTCGGCCGGGGTAATCAGGCTTGAGGATCTTGGGTTGGAGGTAGAACCACGTGGTGCAGGGTTCCTGAACCACAAAGTTGGAAGCTGTGGATGGGAGATCCCCCGAGATGATGAGGTTGTGTACGGTCTGGGAGATGATGGTTTGGTGATGGAGGCATGGGGTCATGGTAGAGGGGGTGGTAGGAGGAGGTGTCTTCAAGTTGGCGCCTGGCTTCAGCGGTGTAGAGGTCGGTGCACCAAACTGCCACTGCGCTGCACACCCCATCCCCCTCCCCACTTGTCCATTGGTTTGATGGTGAGGTTGGGGTTGGAGCAGAGGGCTGCACGTTGTGAGGGTGAAAGATTGGAGTGGGGGAGGGGGGTGGACAGATTGAGGCGATTAATGTTTCGGCAGCAGTTGGAAATAAAGAGGTCAAGGGTGGGTAACAGACAGGCACAGGATATCCAGGTGGATGGGGCGCGTTGGAGGTGGGAGAAGGGGTCCTTGGGGGTGGTTGGGAGTCTTGATTGAAAACATAAGCTCAGAGGTGGAGGCAGCGGAAGACATGTTCGATGTCACAACGTGCATTGAATTCATTGATGTGTGGATGGAGGGGGATGAAGGTAAGGCCTTTGCTGAGGACTGTTGGTGAGGGGGAGGGGGAGGCGGAAGTCAAGAGGGATGGTGAAAACCAAACAGGGCTGGGAGCCAGGACCTGGTGTAAGGTTGGAGCTGGGAGTGGGGGAGCAGACTGTGACTGGAATGGGTATGGTCTTTCGGGGAATGGGGGTGAAGTCATTTGCAGAAGTGATGCTCACCCCAGGGTTCTGGTAGGCAGGGGTGGTGACAATGGGATCAGCGAGGGGGGCATGTCGGCGGTGTGCAGGTTAGTGGTGTCAGTGCGGGCGGAAGTGGTTGCGACGACGGGCGAAAGTTGCAGAATGCGTGACGTCAGTAATGACGTAGGGGGTGGAAGTGACATAATGCATGGTGTACGTGAAGTCATTGGGGGGGAAGTGGCTGCAGTAATGGTAGCGAAGAGGGCGGAAGTCATGGAACGCATGGTTTGGGTGATGTTAGAGGGGGCCGAAGTGACGAGACGCCTGGTGTAGGTAATGTCTTTGGGACGGAAGTGGCTGTGGTAACGGTCGCGAAGGGGACGGAACTCATGGAACACATGGTGGAGGTGATGTCGGAGGGGGTGGAAGTGACTGCGGCAGCGGCAACAGAGGGGGCAGAAGTGTGGTTCCGGTTGGGCCTTGCGTTGGTCTCGGCGGCGGTGGATCTCGTGGTGATCACAGCGGCTGTTGTCTGGCCAGCGGTCGCGGAGGCGGCATGGGCAGCCATGGCTGCAGGCTGCCGGGCAGCGGGGATGGAGATGACGTCATCGATCACCGCGGTGATGGTGACTGTCACGGCCATGTGGTTGATGGCAGCCGAGCAGTGCCAGAAGCCGGGGGAAGCTTCTGGAATGTTCGAGGAATGCTGACTATTGAGGTGGAAATATAAAAGTTTGTTGCACTTACAGTTTTTGATGTTGGAAGTAGCGCAGAAATATTGTTTGTTGAGAGTATGAATTCTTCTGACAATGTAATACAGTAGGGGTTCCGTGCAGTTCTGAGAGAGTGTGGCCCTCAGCTGAGGCATAGCTGACTGTAGAGAGGTTAGGTGGCGACGCATGGCTGCGGGTGTGGAGCGGAGGATCCCGAAGGAAAACCATTGCTGGAGATTTTGAATTTGTAATCTGTACTGGTTCTCCTGTTCAGATCCAAACTGTGTTGGTCTGAATGTGGTTCGGAGTCCATGTGGGATCAGTTGGTTCCAGAGGCAGACACTGAGGAAGGAGATGTGGCTGTCGAGTGAGTCTGTTTCAGGATGTGGCTGAAGAGTTTCAGTGCAGAGGAGATGACCTAGGGCTTGCAGTGAGAGAGAGACTCACTGAGATCCTTGTAGAGAGAGGAGGGGAACGTCTTCAAGGTAGGCACCCTTGGAAGAGGATTCGCAGTGAGTTTAAAATCAACTAGGTGAAAGTGGGTACTGCAGATACTGGAGATTAGAGTCAAGATAAGAGTGTTGCTGGAAAAGCACAGCAGGTCAGGCAACATCCGAGCAGCAGGAAAATCGACGTTTCAGATAAAAGCCCTTCATCAGGAATGAGGCTGAGAGCCTCGGGGGTGGAGAGAGATAAATGGGAAGGGGCGGGGTTGGGGGGAATATAGCCGAGTGTGCGATAGGTGGATGGAGGTGGAGGTGAAGGTGATAGGTTGGAGGGAAGGGTGGAGCAGACAGGTGGGAAGGAAGATAGATGAGACAGGTCATGAGGACGGTGCTGAGCTGGAAGGTTGGAACTGGGGCAAGGTGGGGGGGAGGGGAAATTAGGTAACTGGTGAAATCCACATTGATGCTATGGGGTTGGAGGGTCCTGAGGTGGAAGATGGGGCATTCTTCCTCCAGGCATTGGGTGGTAAGGGAGTGGCGATGGAGGAAGCCCAGGACCTGCATGTCCTCAGCAGAGTGGGAGGGGAGTTGAAAGGTTTGGCCATGGGGCGGTTTTGTTGATTAGTGCGGGTGTCCTAGAGACATTCTCTGAAGCGCTCTGCGAGTAGGCGTCCAGCCTCCCCAGTGAGGAGGAGACCGCATCGGGCGTAACGGATGCAGTAAATGACATGTGTGGAAGTACAGATGTAGCTTTGATGGATGTGGAAGGCTCCTTTGGTCCCTTGGATTGAGGTGAGGGGGAGGTGTGGGTACAGGTTTTGCAATTCCTATGGTGGAAGGGGAAGGTGCCAGGAGGGGAGGGTGGGCTGTGAGAGGGCTTGGACCTAATCAGGTAATCACAGAGGGAACGGTCTTTACAGAAAGTGGATAGGGGTGGGAAGGGAGATATAAATCTGGTTGAGAGTCCACTTGTAGGTGGCGGAAATGTCGACGGATGATGCAATGTATACGGAGGTTGGTGGGGTGGAAGGTGAGGACCAGGGTGTTCTGTCCTTGTTACAGTTGGAGGGGTGGGGTTCAAGGATATTTTATTACATCATTGCATTATAAGTCATATTATTAAGATGACAGGGTCTTATGAAGGCAGTGGAGTATGGAATGGTGGAGGTCGATCCGAACTGAGAAGGAGGTCAGAGTGCAGCAGGCATATCCCTTTCGGATGTAATGTGTGGGTCACTCAACCAGTGTGGCACCTTCAAGCTGGTGCAGATAATAGGGCTGCTGAGGCACTGGTGCCATAGCTTGGAGAAGTCTGGGTGAGTCTTCCAGTACAGACTCAGACTGAGTGCGCAGTTTTATGCTGGCATATTGGGTCTGCATCATTATTGGCATGATGGAATAGATGCTGAGGAGCTTAGGGAATGGGAGCAATTGGCCAAGGAGAAGGACGAGGACACTGGAGGATTAAGCTGCATTAGATGCTATGAGGAAGACAGGAACTGACTGATGCCCAATTCCAATAGATACTAGTTGGATGCAGAAGACCATTGTGGACTATCAAAATGTCAGCATTCAGCTCACATTATAGGAATGGACTGCAGCCTGTAATTGTTTCCTTAGTGTTATGTTTTGCTGCATGTCAATTAAAGCTCATGTTTGGAAATATCCAAATGCTTGCCTGTAAGTAATGCTCCAGTCCTGACAGCAACAAGATGTTGGTGATCACTTGGCATTGGGAAAGAGTAGTGGGGGCAAAAAGAGGGTTTTCAGATGGGATGTTTCTAAAGTCAGTTAAACTGTATAGCCTGGTGGTAAAGAACAATGACCAGGGTGAGAGAATGGGGTAATATGTGCGAGAGAAAATCAGCCAAGCCAGCTAGGTGTGTGGCCAGGGTAGTTTTGTAGCCATTGTATCATTATATCACCAACACTTGTTCGGGAGCACCGCAGATTCTCAAACTTGGTGCAGACGCAAAGAAGGTCACTTTTTTGGCAGATGTCTACTGAATGGCGAGTTGTTCTGGGAATGATGCCTGCTAAGATGTGTACAGAGTCTGGTGTGAGGGATGCCTTGGGGATAGGTGGGTGGTTAATGAGGCTGATTTGGTAAAAAATGTTGTGAGATCTTGCTAGATCTCACAGTGAGAATCCCTCCAATCAACTCAACACAACTTGCACTTAGCCAAAAAAGAGACAAGATTCAACCCTGTGTCTTTTGCAGATTTTCTGTTTCATGGACTTCATAAATAGTGCTTTATCATAAAAATTACTACCACGCAAATAAATTAGCTTGAGTGAATACATTATTATAGTTAGATAACTTGCTCCTGAGTATAACGTGTGGAGAAAAAATATTTCAATATGCAATCAGATATCTACTGGGAACATCCATATAAAAGATCTCTGTGACATGTAATAAATGTTCTGACTTTGGCTGCCTCAGTTTTGTTTAACTTCTCTGAACTATGTGTTATTCCCCAACTAAGGGAGTGGACCAAAATATAATTCAAGTGAAGTGTGAAGAAGCATACAAGAATGACTTTAGGTAGTTCACTGCCTTGGAAGCTACTTTTACAGAGGAATACAGGAGTGTTGTGACATTGATTCTTTAACAATGAATGGCCACTCCAGAACAAATTGGTACACATTGATTCAAAATCAAAATAGCACTAACACTCAACTAAGCCCAATTCAAAAAGTATTACCTTCTGTCACTGAGAAGCAGCATTCATTCCGTTTATTTCCAATGTCGAGAGTGGAACAAGTCTATCATTAACTTTGAGATTACCTAACCAAAATTGTGGAACTCTCTAACAGTACTCTGTGGGTGCCTGCAACACATGGATTGCAGCAATTTATGACCAGCCTTCCAATGGCAATTAGGGATACACAATAAATGTTGGCCAAGTGATGGCAATATTCTGCGAATGAATAAAATAAATTTGGATGCATTATTAAGTTGCTTGTCTCCACCACTTTATCATTCCAAATATTTTCAATACAAATCTGTCATCAATAAAAATATACTGCAGTGAAAGAAAAGAACAATCCTTTACAGATCTGTGACTTTTCAATGAAAAGGAAAACAGAATTTATCTGCAGAAAGAAAAAAGAATGTTATCATTGTATACAGTAAGGAAGATTGGCAGACTTATAAGTAAAGCCTTATTATGCTTTATTTGCTAATTTTAATAAAATAATTGTTGACATGAGCATATAAAGATGTTTGTTTCATAATCACAACCTTTTTCATTCAAAGTATACAATGGAGCAATTGGTACATCCTGGTCACTTGTGCATCTTTCAAATTTAGTGATTATGTTCACATAGAGTCATAGAGATGAACAACATGGAAACAGACCATTCGGTCCAACTCATCCATGCTGGCCAGATATCCTATATGAACCTAATACCATTTGCCAGCACTTTGCCCGTATCCCTCTAAACCCTTTCTATTCGTATATCTATCCAGATGCCTTTTAAATGTTACAATTGTACCAGCCTCTACCACTCTTTCCATACATGCATCACCCTCTGCATGAAAAATTGCCCCTTAGGTCCCTTTTAAGTTTTTCTCCTCTCACCCTAAACCTATGCCCTCTAGTTCTGGACTCACTGACCCCAGGGAAAAGACTTTGTCCATTTACCCTATACAAGCCCCTCATAATTTTGTAAACCTCTATAAGGTCACCGCTCAGCCTCCGATGCTCCAGGGAAAACAGCCCCAGCCTATTCAGCCTCTCCCTATAGCTCAAACTCTCCAATCCTTGTGACATCCTTGTAAATCTTTTCTGAACCTTTTCAAGTTTCACAAGGGAGGAGGGATACCAGAATTGCACACCATATTCCAAAAGTGGCCGAACCAATGTTTATTTGTTTCCAATGTTTCTATCTTCTGCAAACTTGGCAGCTCTCTTGTTGCTACAGTCTCCTAAGACATAGAGAGAAAAAAAAACAAGGGACCACCAGATAGATTTTGACCGTGCCTTAGTACATAAAGGGTGATAATCATAAATTCAGATTCCATCCTTACATATTTATTGATCTGAGATCTGAAACAGGCTTCCTGTTCACTCTGATCCATTTCACTGCAGAGTGCACAGTCCCATGCCTTCCTTCATTTCAATCTAGCTATGCTAACTTTCACAGGTTATATAGTTGTATAATATGTGAATATTTGAACACATTACAACACACATTTTGAGCAGGTGGAGTTTGGACCCAGGTCTTCCTGGTCCACAGGAAGGGGCACTACCACTGTGGCACAAAACTTCCTAAGTGTAGAGTCATTGTGTTGAACAAATAGGTGGTGAGGACTTTGGGGAGCTTCAAATTGCTGAGGGTGGCCCGTGCAGCATACTGGTAGAGTCACTATCTCTGAGCCAAATCCTCCCTGCTCCAGAAGCATGCAATAACATCCCTGACAAGACTGTATAGAAACATGTATGAACACCCAATTAGAGTACATCTTGTCACCCACTGACACCTCTCCAGTACATTCTACCACCACAGGCTGGAAGCAAAATACAAGTTGCTGAGGGTCCAGTGGTTTACAGTGATGTCCCTATCTCTAGAACAGGAGGACTGGGTTAAAATCCCATCTGCCACAGAGGTGTGTCATAATTCATCTGAACAGGTCTGTTGAAAATATATTTCCATTTTACTGTACTAGATTATTTGTAATTTTTCATGGTACATACTAGTTAAGGAGTCAACTTTTAGTTGATAATGCACTACTTCAATAGCAGATACTAATTTCTTCAATATATATTTTAAATGGGAAATGTTGCTTCTTTGACTGCCCTGGCTGATGGCATCAATCAGATCGATGTGGTGTCATTGTATAATTTTAATAGAATCCTAAAAGCCCACCAATGTTCCATTATCTAACACAAACTGATTTGAGATGTGATGAGTTAACCACACGTGGTTAAAGGACATGTAATTCCAAATACATATCAGTCCATATTTATTTGATTATGTTGGTTTCATAGAAACACTTGAATGGGATCATTGTTTTGTTTAGCTGGGTTCCGTAAATGAAGAAAATTCTCCTTTAGTTATTATGTGCCCTATTTTGTAAAGTAAAAATTTATTTATAAGGCCCCTCTCATGCAATACGATGTCCAAAAGCACTTCTTGGGAGCATTAGAAATATGTATGATACCAAGCCACGTAAGGGTATATGAGGTCAAATGGTCAAAATTTTGATCAGTCAGGTAGTATTAAAGAGAAGCCTTAAAGAGGCAAGTGGGATAGGAGATGGAGATGTGTTCAGAAGGAATTCCAGAGTTTAGGATCAAAAGGCAGCTGAAGGTGGAGCCTAACAGTAGAGCAATTAAAAGAGCAGAGTTAGAGGAGCAGATTTTTATTTGGAGGGTCCTGGGAATGAAGAAGATTACAGTGGTTTGGAGGAATAAGGCCATGGAGGAATTTGAAGACCATCGTTAGATTTTTAAAATCAAGGCATTGCTTCTGGAGAGACAATATGATCGGAGTTGTGGTGGGTGAATGGGAGCCCAATGTGAGTTAAGACACAGGCAACATGCAAACTCAAAGTCAACAGTCTTGGCTGTACTGTAACTTTATGAAAACTGGCTATAAGATGGCAGGCCCCAGTCAGCGCCTCATGATACTGATCTACCACAAGCCAGGAGGCAAATTGCATTTCTACCCCAACATTCCCCTTTTCACAAAACCAAAAAACAATTGCACGCATGATCACATGAATATTTTGAGTTACCTCTATACACACAGTTGTTCTCCTTCTGCAATCATCATTCCAACAGACAGAAACCATTTATCACCTGAACCAGCCTAATTTATAATACAAAGGGATGTGTCAGAATCTTCAGCCGATATCTTTCCAGTGGCCACCTGTACTTATTTGCTGGGACTTCTTCTACCCATGCACTTCTGTGTAAAATGATTTGGCTTCTTGAAGGAAGAATTTGCATCCTGGCCTTTATCTGTGGTTGTTTAGCCCTTTGTGCCTGGGGTATCTCTCAGCACAAGTCTCTCAGCCTGGTCTATTTCTGTCATGAATATGCTTCAGATCCAGATTTGCAACTTCAGTGCTTCTGCACGTCTGTCACTTTCCTGCTCTCACTGTCAGATTTTTTACGTGTGATACAATCCCACTTTTAATTAGATTGCCTCTTTGTTGCACAAATTCACAGGATTACTGCGGGCTGAGTTAATGAAGTCACAAACAAAAACAGGAGTTGCTGGAGAAACTCAGCAGGTGTGACAACATCTGCTGAAAGTTCTGATGAAGAGTCACTTGACTTGAAACATTAACTCCGCTTTTTTATCCACAACTGTTGCCAGACCTGCTGAGTTTCTCCAGCAATTTCTGTTTTTGTTTCAGATCTGCAATCCTTTGTTTTAGTTTAAAGAAGTCACATAGAGTCATGCAGCATGGAAACAGACCCTTTGGTCTAACTCATCCATGCTGACATGGTTTCCCAAAGCAACCTAGTCCCATTTGCCTGCATTTGGCCCATATCCCTCTCGACCTTTCCTACGCATGTACCTGTCTAAACGTCTTTTAAACGTAACATTACCTGTATCTACACTTCCTCTGGCAGCTCATTCCACATGCAAACCATACACTGTGTGGAAAGGTTGCCCCTCAGGTCCCTTTTAAATCTTTCCTCTCTTGCCTTAAAAATATGCCCTTTAGTTTTGAACTCGGGATAAGACCTTTGCTATTCACTTCTTCCCCTTGTGAGTTTATAAACCTCTGTAAGGTCAACCCTCAACCTCCTGTGCTCCAGGGAAAATAGCACCAGCCTATTAGAGATATTGATCAAAGACAAAAATACAAATTGCTGGAAAAGCCCAACATGTCTGGCAGCATCTGTGCAGAGAAATCAGAATTAACATTTCAGATTGAGTGACCATTCCTCAGAACTGATGGTAACTAGGAAAATGTTGGTTTATATGCAGAAGATAGGGTTGGGTGGGGAGGAGGGAGTAAGGAGTAAGCAATAGGTGGGGATAGAGCCCAAAGAGAGAGAAGAGCAGTTAGTCAGACAAAGGCGTGGATAACAGTCTGGGTAGGAGAGTGAATAGCTGTTAATGTAGACAGTTAGTGTTTAACAATGGGTTGTGTGTAATAGCAGACCATGTGATAACAAGACCTGGTGTGTGGGGGTTGGGGTAAGGACATGGGAGAGAGAGGTCATGCCTTAAAATTATTGAACTTGATATTGAGTCCGGAGAGCTGCAGGGCTCCCGGGTGGAAATTAACAGTGCTGTTCTTCCAGCTGGCACTAAGCTTCGCTGGAGCACTGCAGCAAGCCTGAGACAGAAATGTTGCGCAGGGAACAGTGTGGTGTCTTGGAAGTGGCAGACAACTGGAAGTTCAGGGTCTTTTTTGTGGGCAGAATGCAAGTGTTCTGCGAAGCAGTAACCCAGTATATGCTTGTTTGCCCAATGTAGAGGAGACTACATTGTGAGCAGCAAATGCAGTAGACGAGGTTGTGTGAAGTGCAGGCACAGTGCTGCTTCACCTGGAATGTACATTGAGGCCCTTGATGCTGAGGAAGGAGGATGTCAGCAGACAGATGTTACACCTTCTGCAGTTGCAATGGAAGGTACCATAAGTATATAGGGGGAGGGATGTTGGGAATGAAACAAGAGTGGACCGGAAGGAACAGTCCCTGCAGAAGGTTGACAAGGAAGGGGAGGGGAATGGGTGGCTGGTGGTGACACCTCGCTGGATGTGGTGGAAAGTGAGGCTAATGATCCTATTTGGTTTTTATCCATATTGATTAATGGATTCTCTTTCACCTTGGGCCCTGACACTGAACACATATTATCAATAAGTTCCGTTCATTTGGCATTGAGAGCATACTTTCGTATAACTTCCAACATTTCTTTCCAACTCTTTTATCAGTTTATCAGAGATATTTAGAATGGAATACACTTTGAAGCAGTCTCCCTCCAACAATGGTAAAAGTGTAATTACGCATATCTATGCAGACTTTTTAAGTAGATCTGTCACAATTTTGTAATTTTCCATTGTGCACAGGAAATCTATCAGTTCCACTTCATGTCACATTTCATTCGCACCAGAGCTGGGAGAGGAAAAGTTGCTGCCATTCACATTGGCCAGTTTCTTTGTACGCTTTTCAGCTTATTTCAGTTTAATTGTAACAGATTACACAACTCTGAAGTTTCCTGCATCTCTCTGCCAGTAACTTTGCTTTTTACAATTCTTAAATTTTCAATCTCAGCTCTATTCCTGACACCATCCAAGCTCTTAAGATTTTCGCCTTCGACTGCACTGGGCCATCATTGAAATTAGCTGCAAGTTGGCAGCGCCCAATCAGCATCTTATGGGCAAGGTCATGTGACCATGGAAAACCAGGAATCACCTTGGTACAGATTTCATTTCTATCCTGACCAGGTAGCAGAGTTTTTAATGACCTAAGGTTCACAAAGGATATGGGAGACTAGCCAGAGGTGTGTTCGAATAGGCAAGTCTAAAGTAACAAAGGTACCGGAATTCTGAGGGGTCCAAGCAGTGGGAATACAGTGAAGAGCAATCTTCCACTATTGCTGAATGGAAGGTTGCATGCAAAGGGCACCAAAGAGGCATGGTACAGAGCTAATGAGGTGAGCTAGGGAGAATAGTGTGAGATATCTTACTAGGGCTTACAGAGAGAAAAGTCTCCATGATGCTCACCAATAATACACCCTGTATTTCCTTTCCCATTGCACAGACCTCTGAGACCCATAAGAGGCACTGACCTTTGAAACTGGAATTCAAAGCATCGCCACACCGATTATTATCCGTGGAACTGCAATATGGAGCTTAGAGGGATTGTTGCTCTTCGAAACTGACGTTTAGCCAACTTCTGATAAAATGCAACGCTATATTGTTAAATAAGTCCTATTCTCTGGAAATGAAGACCAATGTTAGCTTAATAAAATATCCTCTACATTTTCAGAAATTCAGTGAAGGAAGTATGTCTTTTAGAAGACAGGATCAAACATCAGCTTTTGTATGACAACAAAAGGCATAATAATGGAGCCATGAAGCATTACCAAACATAGGCAATCCCAGTGGAGTTATTATATTCTGCATCACTAACACAACAAAAGTAAAACTTGGAGCAACATCATTTTGAGAAGTAGTGTAAGGGAGCGGCATTATGTCCATTGGACTGAATTTTAGTATTTTAAATGAAAGGTCCCTTCACAAACATTAACATATCTTTCTCTTTTAGATGCTGATAGCCTTATTTTCACTTCTGATATGCATTAGGAATATTTGGCTGTATTAGAGATTGAACATGTTTTTTTTAGTGCATAGGTAGAGGGGACAGAATTGCTAAGTGATTATAATAAGTAGCAGCTGGTCTTAGTATTTGGAAGAATTACGTCTACCAACTCACCAAACTGACAATGCATTTTGTCCTACATTCAGATATCAAATGACATTTGTACCAAATGTATGCTATATGCTTATTAATATCTTACTTACAAAATAAATAATCAGCATCATAAAGAATCCAATCAGATTTTTCAAGATTTCAAGGTTATTTGCAAACTCAAGATAAAGGACATTTATGGTTTGAAGCAAACCTTTAATAATTATTTTTAAAGCCCCAGAGGATGTAGTCAACACTTTGCCCCGTAATCTGTGCAACTTCAATTTGCTTCCAACTCAGATCGATGATGTTAAAGCTTCCTTTTCCTGCCGGTTTTTAGTCATTTAGCATTGAGCTTCAAGGAGCTGTAGATTTGTGGTGCAAAGCTGCTATTGTTGAAGAAAACATTGGCATTCCTGCTCAGAGCACCCCGATGACAATGATTAGTGTAAGGAAATGGAAAAACCAGACACCGGTGAAAAGTAAGGAGCAGATAGGGGCTTTGCATTAACATTAACATTTTAATGGAAGTGTCAGGAATGAAATTCATTTGGTTGCATTTACAATTTATTTAATTTGATGGTGAGGTACTGTTCTCCGGTTCCAATCCTTAATATTGCACCTCCAGACATTTTATAGAAGCAAATTATATGCAATCAGAGGACTCCAAGTCTGCATTCAGAAGAACTTGAGGTATAAATTTTCAACAGCCCGTCTCCCTAGTCAATCTCATCAGCTAGTAGACAGCGAGTGTGAATTGTTTTCAATATCAGCAGCATAGACTGAGAAAGAATACTTTAAATTACCAGCAGTACCTTTCACAAACCTCAAAATCATATGTTGTGCATTTATCAGGTCAATCACTTTTAATAATGCACCCATTTTGTGCAGATATTTGAAAACAGGAATCTGCTCATATTGATTTGGACATTGTATGACAAAACCTCTGGGACTAAATCTTATGGATTTTTGGCTAAGTCTGAGTTGCACTGGGAGGATTCTTGCCGTGAGACCTAGTGAGTTTTCTCACCAAACCTGCCTCATTAACTATCCACCCCACGCCTGTAACATTCATCATATCCAATGTCCACCCCAGCTTAGCACACTGTCCCAGAACAACTCAGAGTAAATCCTGGAACTCACTGGCAATAGACAATAGACAATAGACAATAGACAATAGATGCAGGAGTAGGCCATTCAGCCCTTCGAGCCTGCACCGCCATTCAATATGATCATGGCTGATCATTCCCAATCAGTATCCTGTTCCAGCCTTATCTCCATAACCCTTGACTCCACTATCTTTAAGAGCTATATCCAATTCTTTCTTAAATGAATCCAGAGACTGGGCCTCCACTGCCCTCTGGGGCAGGCACCTCCAGCACCCGCGCCATCTTTAAAACCCCAGCAAGCACCATCAGTCCAGATTTGCCCTGAATGATTGCTGGCATTTGCCCTGGATTTGCCAGGCTGGGGAGAACCGATGCCCTGCTAACTTGGCAGGGATCTGGAGGAGTGGTGCAGAGGTGGTACTTCCCTTTCCGCCCAGGAAAAGCAGTGGAAGCCATGATACCAGACCACTCCAGCCTGATCCAAAGTTGCCAGTGCAGTCTCAGCCATCTGGAGACATGTCCAGCAATGTGGGAGGAAGAAGCTTCTACTCCACCAGCCTAACTGCCACCATCTCCTCTTCGATATCACACGCTCACTCTATCACTGCAACCGTATACACCTCCCACTGAGGGTTATACTCTACCACTGTCATTCATGCCTTCATTCACTCATCACTTCCCCCTCCAACCCTAACACCACCAACCGTCTATGCCCTCAGCTCTGTTGAATGCTTATGCCATCTCCCACCTGCACTGCCACTAACAGCTGTACCACCCACTTTCACTTCCTTTAGTACATGACTCTGTCTTATTCATGACAGAAAGACTCAAGGCTGGTACTGGGCTGCCTGACACTCAGTCCTCACCTCTCACACTGTCCTGACTGTGACCATACCAAGTGGCCAACTGACCATTTCCAAGCCTCTTAGACTAGTGTTGGAGACTGCCCTAGACTTACTGAGAGAAGCATCCTTCCTTTTTAGGTGGTGTTAAATGGCAAAATGGAGCCTGGTAGCTCTGGCTGAGGGGGCAGAGTTCAAAAGGCAAGGCAGTGCTAGGCGGGGTGTGTGAGTGCTAAGACAGTGAGCAAAACGCCTGGAGATGCAGTCTCGCTCAATCCATGAGGTGGGTGCCAGTTTCCCTGCTTCAAGATTACAACGATAGTTGTTGTTACACCCCAAGGTATGGCATTGAAGTGGAGAAGCCTAAATGGATTGAAGATGAGCCGTAAGGTCACTGACAGCTGGCGTATATCAGACGCCAGTGTCTGTAGATACAGAGTGCATGATGCCAGTGCCCCCTTAGCCTGTCCACAGATATTGGTGCCTGGAATCCAACATGGAGGCCGCTGGAAGCAAGTGGCCACCTGAATTCACCAGGTTCGCTTGCTTGGCGTGTTCAGAATCATAGAGATATACAGCACAGAAACAGACTCTTCGGTCCAATTCATCCATGCCGATCGTAGAGTCATAGAGGTGTACAGCACAGCAACAGACCGTTTGGTCCAAGCTGTCCATGCTAGCCAGATATCCCAAACCAGTCCAGTCCCACCTGCCAGCACCTGGCCCATATCCCTCCAAACCCTTCCTATTCAGATACCCATCCAAATGCCTCTTAAATGTTGCAATTGTACCATCCTCCACCACATCCTCTGGCAGCTTGTTCCATACACGTACCACCCTCTGTGTGAAAAAGTTGCCCCATAGCTCTCTTTTATATCTGTCCCCTCTCACCCTAAACCTATGCCCTCTAGTTCTGGACTCCCCCACCCCAGGGAAAAGATTTTGTCTATTTACCATATCCATGCCCCTCATAATTTTGTAAACCTCTATAAGGTTACCCCTCAGCCTCCGATGCTCCAGGGAAAACAGCCCCAGCCTGTTCAGCCTCTCCTTATAGCTCAAATCCTCCAACCCTGGCAACATCCTTGTAAACCTTTCTGAACCCTTTCAAGTTTCACAACATCTTTCCAATAGGAAGGAGACCAGAATTGCACACAATATTCCAACAGTGGCCTAACCAATGTTCTGTACAGCCGCAACATGACCTCCCAACTCCTGGACTCAATACTCTGACCAATAAAAGAAAGCATACCAAACGTCGCCTTCACTATCCTATCTATCTGTGACTCCACTTTCAAGGAGCTATGAACTTGCACTCCAAAGTTTCTTTGTTCAGCAACACTCCCTGGGACCTTACCATTAAGTGTATAAGTCCTGCTAAGATTTGCTTTCCCAAAATGCAGCCCCTCGCATTTATCTGAATTAAACTCCATCTGCCACTTCTCTGCCCATTGGCCCATCTGGTCCAGATCCTGTTGTAATCTGAGATAACCCTCTTCTCTGTCCACTACACCTCCAATCTTGGTGTCATCTGTAAACTTACTAACTGTACCTCTTATGCTCGCATCCAAATCATTTGTGTAAATGACAAAATGTAGAGGGCCCAGCACCGATTCTTGTGGCACTCCACTGATCTCAGGCCTCCAGTCTGAAAAACAACCCTCCACCACCACCCTCTGTCTTCTACCTTTAAGCCAGTTCTGTATCCAAATGGCTAGTTCTCCCTGTATTTTGTGAGATCTAACCTTGCTAACCAGTCTCCCATGAGGAACCTTGTCTAACACCTTACTGAAGTCTATATAGATCACATCTACTACTCTGCCCTCATCAATCCTCTTTGTTACTTCTTCAAAAAACTCAAATCAAGTTTGTGAGACATGATATCCCACACATAAAGCCATGTTGACTATCCCGAATCAGTCCGTGCCTTTCCAAATACATGTATATCCTTTCCCTCAGGATTCCCTCCAGTAACCACCAACATCAGGCTTACTGGTCTATTGTTCCCTGGCTTGTTCTTACCACCCTTCTTAAACAGTGGCACCATGTTAGCCAAACTCCGGTCTTCCAGCACCTCACCTGTGACTATCGATGATACAAATATCTCAGGAAGAGGCCCAGAAATCATTTCTCTAGCTTCCCAGAGAGTTCTAGGGCACACCTGATCAGGTCCTGGGGATTTATCCGCCTTTATGCATTTCAAGACATCCAGCACTTCCTCCTCTGTAATCTGGACATGTTGCAAGGTGTCACCATCTATTTCCCTACAGTCTATATCTTCTATATCCTTTTCCACAGTAAATACTGATGCAAAATATTCATTTAGCATCTCCTCTATTTTCTTTGGCTCCACACAAAGGCTGCCCTGCTGATCTTTGAGGGGCCCTATTCTCTCCCTAGTTACCCTTTTGTTCTTAACATATTTGTAAAAACCTTTTGGATTCTCCTTAATTCTATTTACCAAAGCTATCTCATATCCCCTTTTTGCTCTCCTGATTTCCTTCTTAAGTATAGTCCTCCTGCCTTTATACTCTTCTAAGGATTCACTCGATCTATCCTGTCTATACCTGACATATGCTTCCTTCTTTTTCTTAACCAAACCCTCAATTCCTTTAGTCATCCAGCATTTCCCATACCTACCAGCCTTCCCTTTCACCCTGACAGGAATATACTTTCTCTGGATTCTTGTTATCTCATGTCTGAAGGCTTCCCATTTTCCAGCCGTCCCTTTACCTGCAAACATCTGCCCCCAATCAGCTTTTGAAAGTTCTTGCCTAATACCATCAAAATTGGCCTTTCTCAAATTTAGAACTTCAACTTTTAGATCTGGTAATCATTTTCCATCATTATTTTAAATCTAACAGAATTATGGTCGCTGGCCCCAAAGTGCTTCCCCACTGACACCTCAGTCCCCTACCCTGCCTTATTTCCAAAGAGTAGGTCAAGTTTTGCACCTTCTCTACTAGGTACATCCACATACTGAATCAGAAAATTGTCTTGTACACACTTAACAAATTCCTCTCCATCTAAACCTTCAACACTATGGCAGTCCGAGTCCATGTTTGGAAAGTTAAAATCCCCTACCATAACTACCCTATTATTCTTACAGATAGCTGTGATCTCCTTACAAGTTTGTTTCTCAATTTCCCTCTGACTATTAGGGGTCTATAATACAATCCTAATAAGGTTATCATCCCTTTCTTATTTCTCAGTTCCACCAAAATAACTTCCCTGGATATATTTCCAGGAATATCCTCCCTTAGCACAGCTGTAATGCTGTAATGTATCAAAAATTCCACTCCCCCTCCTATCTTGCCTCCCTCTTGTATCCTTCCTGCCCATCCCTGCGCCAGGTTTCTGTAATTGCTATGATATCCCAGTCCCATGTTCCTAACCATGCCCTGAGTTCATCTGCCTTCCCTGTTAGGCCTCTTGCATTGAAATAAATGTAGTTTAATTTATTAGACCTACCTTGTCCCTGCCTGCCCTGAGCATTTGACTCGCTTCTGTTCTCAGCTGTACATGTCTCAGATCGATTTCTTTCCTCACTGTCTCCCTTGGACCCCCCCCCCCCCCCCCCCCAACCTCACTTGTTTAAATCCTCCCAAGCAGTTCTAGCAAATTACCCTGCCAGTATATTAGTCCCCTCCCAATTTAGGTGCAATCCGTCCTTCTTGTACAGGTCACGTCTACCTCAAACGAGATTCCATTGTGAAAAATGTGAATCATTCTCCCATACACCAGCTCCTCAGCCATGCATTCATCTACTGTATCCTCCTATTCCTACCCTCACCAGCTTGTAGCACTGGGAGAAAGTCAGATATTACTACTCTCGAGGACCTCCTTTTTAAATTTCTGCCTAACTCCTTATAATCTCCCTTCAGAATCTCAACCTTTTCCCCTCCTATGTCGTTGTTTCCAATGTGGACAATGATCTTTTGCTGGCCCCACTCCCCTGTGAGAACATTCAGCACCCTCTCTGAGACATCCTTGATCCTGAACCAGGGAAGCAACACACCATTGTGCTTTTTCGCTGCTGGCCCACAGAAATGTCTGTCTATACCTTGGACTCAAGAATTGCCTCACACAATTGATCTCTTGGAACCCTACGTACCCCTCGTTGCATTAGGGCCAGTCTCCATACCAGAATCTTGGCTGTTCATGCTACTTTCCCCTGAGAATCTATCACCCTCTACATTTTCCAAAACATACCTGTTTGAAATGGGTATATCCACTAAAGACTCTTGCACTAGGTGCCTACCTCTCTTACCCTTCCTGGAGTTAACCCATCTATGTGACTGTATCTGAGACTTACCCCCCTTCCTATAGCTGCCATCCATCACATATTGTTGCTGTTGCAAATTCCTCATCGCTTCTAACTGTCTCTCCAACCGATCCATTTAATCTGATAAGATTCACAGCCAACAGTATTTATGGCAGATATAATCCGCAGTAACCCTTAAACTCTCTTTAAACTCCCACATTTGACATATCACTCTATTAAAGGCCATTTTTGCTCCTTCACAATCTATAGACCCAGAAATTATTCCTCTACAAACACTGCCCCAGATTAAATTAATAGTTATGGCTTATATTTTACATTTAATCAAGAGACATATCTCCAAAAACATATAATCAAAAAAGAACCCACTCTACTCACTACTGCAGATTCTCTGTAGGCCACACTTAAAACAATGATGAACTTATCTGATTCTGTTCTGTGAACTTCGCCCAACAGTTCCTGCAAGATCAGTTGTGAATTTCACTGTTTGTTAGTTTTCCCAGATGCACTCCAATGTCCAGCGATACACGAATTTAAACAGCAAAGGCAGTACCTGTGCATGTTCTCTCTCTCTCTCTCCTTCTCCTGCAATGACCTCACCATGTGCTTCCTTTGCCTGTTCTTCTACCTTTTAAAACTGCTGTTTATTGACTTTTTTTTCCCCAAAGTTCCAAAACAATGCAACAGCATATAAAACAGTAATTATTGTCGAGGAAATCACTGCCAGTGCCTAAAACACCTCAAAAAAGGAGCAGCTGTTACAGCCAGAAATTTTTCTGGTGCTCCATCTTGGATTGCCCAGATATCCTAAATTAATGTATTTTCATTTGCCAACACTTGGCCCATATCCCTCTAATCTCTTCCTAATCATATAACCACCAGATGCCTTTTAAATGTTATAATTGTGCAGCCTCCACCACTTCTTTTGGCAGCTCATTCCATACATACATCACGCTCTTCATGAAACGGTTGCCACTTCGGTCCCTTTTAAATCTTTCACATCTCACTCTAAACTATGCCCTCCAGTTTTGGACTCCCCCACTGCATGGAAAAGACCTTGCCTATTTACCCTATTCTTGCCCCTCATGATTTTATAAACCTCTACAAGGTCATCCCTCAGACTCCCAACCTTCCAGGGAAAACAGCCCCAGCCTATTCAGCCTCTCCCTGTAGCTCAAACCCTCCAACCCTGGCAACATCCTTTCAAATCTTTATGAAAACTATATATTAATTAGACAAGTTGGGCCATCAACAAGGTGATTAACAAGCAACTATTCTCCTTAACTGGAAACTTGCTGCCTAGCCAGAAACCTGTCACATTGCTTGACCGAAGTATACTTGACGGAGCGAGATGTTCCCAACAAGGAGAGGGGTCTTGATGGGATCCTGATTCAATTCTGTCACAAATTCTGCCACGAACCACAATGCTCAGATCTTTAATGCTCCACTCTGTCATATCCTTTAAGGGTTAACAGACAATCAGTCTTGATACAGGTCAGTTCACCTTAGCTTTTGTCATTTCACTTAACATTTTCCCACAATGCATACTCAAAAAAGGACACTAATCCCTGCTAAAACCAGTAATATGTATCTTTAGCATATATAGTCAAATACTGCTGATTGCTGTTTCAGTCTAGCCTGCTATTAGATTACTTACAGTGTGGAAACAGACCCTTTGGCCCAACAAGTCCACACCGCCCCGCCGAAGCGTAACCCACCCATACCCCTACATCTACCCCTTACCTAACACTACGGGCAATTTAGCATGACCAATTCACCTGACCGGCACATCTTTGAATGAAAGAAAATGTCCAATTCACCTGACCGGCACATCTTTGGACTGTGGGAGGAAACCGGAGCACCCGGAGGAAACCCACGCGGAGAACGTACAAACTCCACACAGTCAGTCGCCTGAGGCAGGAATTGAACCCAGGTCTCCGGCACTGTGAGGCAGCAGTGCTAACCACTGTGCCACCATGCCGCCCACAAGCTATGTACTGCTAAAACCTAAATAACAAGCTTTTATTTAAAAGATAACATTAATGGGTGAAGCATTTTAGCCCTTACACTGTACTTGTTCTGGACACTGAATTAATTTTGGATGTTATCAGAATACAAAATCTCTCTTTCTTGGAATCCCTGGTCGAGGTTAATTGCTAAACTTTGTTCCAAAATGACAGTCGATAGAACATTTAAATATTTTTTTTTGGGTAATAAACTCATGAGATTACAACATTTAACTGGCACTGTGCCATTATGGAATGTAAATGAGTATTTTAATGGGGACCAAATTGATGGAATTCACTTTTTAAATGTGAATATCACCCAGATATTTGACACAGCTTTCCCAATTCTGACAACACAAACCTTCATTACACCCACATGAGGTAAATCTTTTAAAAAACTATGAGCACCAGGACCCTACCATCTGATTCAAAGTAAAGATCAGTTAAAATAAATGATTCTAATTATTTCCTGACTCTTTCACAACAGAAAGAAAACATAATAAGTGCAGAATAGTATACTTCACCTTGTCATTCATCTCAGAAAAAAGTGTTGGAAGTGCAAATGGATAAATGACCTATAGGTCATATACTATAACTGATTTAACAAGAGCAGTAGATATTCAAAGCCAAATATTTTTAGAAAATTATTGACACATGCTGCAGTGACTCACTTATCAGATACATTAACCACATCTGGTTAGCTGTAAGTGAATGGAACCAACTTTGGAGGTTACCAAGATTTTGAGCACTGAAAGCTGAAATGAATGTGTTTTTAAGAAAATCGCCACATGATAACAATACAACGTATGTGCAATGCTGAAATACAATGGGAAAACAAGAAGATACCCGGTTTGTACCTTGAATGAGGTAGACTGTTGATCCCATTAATGAAGGTAAAGTTGCCATAGTCCCAGAGGGCCACAGGGCTGCTTTCACATTCGAGAGAGAAGCAGAAAGCTAGAGATGACTGACGGTAGGTTTTACCTCAGGGTCACTACATCTCAGACAAGGAGCAAAGTTGAGAAGGCAAGCCCTTCATGGTGAACTGCTGATGAGATTTTGAAATTGTATGGTATCTGAGTTTCCTATTCATACAAGAATATTAATGCAGAACATGGCAAAAATTGTTATTTAATAAAAAGGTCACGATAAATGATTGTTGTCAGAGTTACGTGAAAATGACATAAGCCCTGAAGTGGAACTGCCAAGTAAGCTTATCCTATAATGAGTGAAGGGGATGCAACTAACTGAGAAACATAACAAAAAAAAAGCAGAAAGATTTAAGAATGACATGAAATGCTTTCACTCCTAAACTGCAATGCATGTCTTGGAAAATGTTTTTTTCAATAGAATTAGACAACAAATTGTCTTACATCTTTAAGTCCAGCATTGCCATTTTAAATAACATTCTTGACACATGAAAAATATCAAAGTGGCCAATAATGAAATTTCCAACTGAATATCAATAATACTTGTATCATTAGTCTTGTCTGAGTTACTGCATGTTTGCCCCGCAGATATTTAATAATGCATCAGTTTATAATGACTGTGCCAATATGACGAACATTGATGAATTTCAATTCTGCTCTAAAATCTTTTCCTTTGAAAATGATGCTGGATGACATTTTAGAGTGTATGACTCAGAACCAGTGGAAGGTACAGAAAGGAACACGTAGGCCAAAACAAAATGTAAAACTAAAATAACTAGAACTCTCATTTTCATGTCAATGGTAACTGTATAATTTGTCTACATAAGTCTCCCATGGATGATTTGACCAGGTTTCAGCATTATCATATTTAACACATACTCTCTGGATGATGGTTGGTAATAACAGATATTGCAGAGTCGCTCTTCATTACCTTTGCATAACTGCTGCAAAGATGCAAAAGGTGGATCTTGATCAGGTCGGTCAATGGTCCGAGGAATGGCAGCTGGAGTTTAGTTTACATAAATGTAAGGTGCTCCATTTTGGAAAAGCAAGTCAGGGCAGAACGTGCTTAATGGTAAGGTCCTGGGGAGTGTTGCTGAACAAAGAGACCTTGGAGCGCAGGTTCATAGCTCTTTGAAAGTGGAGTCGCAGGTAGATAGGATAGTGAGGAAGGCTGGGAATCTCGGGAGTGGAGAGAAATGGGAGGTGGGTGGGGCTGGGGGTAAGGTAGCTGAGAGAGTGCAATAGGTGGATGAAGGTGGAGGTGAAGGCAATAGGATGGAGGGGAGGCTGGAGATAATAGGTGGACAGGAAGATTGACAAGTGGAACAGGTCATGTAAATGGTGCTGAGCAGGAAGGTTGGAACTGGGGTAAGGTGGGATGAGGGCAACTGAGGAAACTGGTGAAATCCACATTGATGCCATGAACTTCATGTGGACTTCACCAGCTCCCTAATTTCCCCTCCCCCCACCTTAACGCAGTTGCAACCTTCCAGCTCAGTACCGTCCCCATAACCTGTCCCACCTGTCAATTTTCCTTCCCACCTATCCGCTCCACCCTCCTCTCCGATCTATCACCTTCACCCTCAGGGAACGTAGCATGAACAGCCAAGTTTCTGGTATTGAGACTGGCTCAAATGCTACAAGGGGTACGTTGGGTTCTAAGAGATCAATTGTGTTAGGTGATTCTCTAGTCCAAAATACAGACAGACATTTCTGTGACCAGCAGCGAAAAAACAGAATGGTGTGTTGCTTCCTTGGTGCCAGGATCAAGGATGTCTCAGAGACGGTGCTGAATGTTCTCACGGGGGAGAGAGGCCAGCAAGAGGTCATTGTTCACATTGGAACCAACGACATAGGAAGGGAAAAGGTTGAGATTCTGAAGGGAGATTACAAGGAGTTAGGCAGAAATCTAGAAAGGAGGTCCACAAGAGTAGCAATATCTGGATTTCTCCCAGTGCTACGAGCTAGTGAGGGCAGGAATAGGAAGATAGAGCAGATGAAAGCAAATCTTAGCAGGGCTTATACCCTTAATGGTAAGGTCCTAGGGAGTGTTGCTGAACAAAGAGACCTTGGAGTGCAGGTTCATAGCTCCTTGAAAGTGGAGTCACAGGTAGATAGGATAGTGAAGAAGGTGTTTGGTATGCTTTCCTTTATTGGTCAGAGTAGTGAGTCCAGGAGTTGGGAGGTCATGTTGAGGCTGTACAGGACATTAGTTAGGCCACTGTTGGAATATTGCATGCAATTCTGGTCTCCTTGCTATCGGAGAGATTTTGTGAAACTTGAAAGGATTCAGAAAAGATTTACAAGGATGTTGACAGGGTTGGAGGATTTAAGCTATTGGGAGAGGCTGAACAGGCTTGGGCTGTTTTCCCTGGAGCATCGGAGGCTGAGGGGTGACCTTATAGAGGTTTACAAAATTATGAGGGGCATGGATAGGGTAAATAGGCAAAGTCTTTTCCCTGGGGTCAGGGAGCCCTGAACTAGAGGGCATAGGTTTAGGGTGAGAGAGGAATGATATAAAAGAGACTTACGGGGCAAATTTTTCACACAGAGGGTGGTAAGTGTATAGAATGAGCTGCCAGAGGAAGTGGTGGAGGCTGGTACAATTGCAACATTTAAGAGGCATTTGGATGGGTATCTGAATAGGAAGGGTTTGGAGGGATATGGGCCGGGTGCTGGCAGGTGGGTCTAGATTGGGTTGGGATATCTGGTCGGCATGGATGGGTTGGTCTGAAGGGTCTGTTTCCATGCTGTATATCTCTATGACTCTATGACTCTATGACCTCCATCCACCTAATGCACTCTTGGCTATCTTCCTCCCAGCCCCCCCACCTCCAGCCCACACCACCACCTCCTCCCCCCCCCTTTAAACTCTCCACCCCTGAGGCTCCCAGCCTAATTCCTGAGGAAGGACTTTTGTCCAAAATGTCAATTTTCCTGCTCCTTGGATGCTGCCTGACCTGCTGTGCGTTTTCAGCATCACTGTACTCTTTACTCTAATCTCCAGTATCTGTAGTACCAACTTTTGCACTAGTGAAGAAGGCATTTGGTATGCTTTCCTTTATTGGCCAGAGCATTGAGTCCTTTATTGGCCAGAGCAATGTCCTGTACAGCCGCAACATGACCTCCCAGGAGTTGCACCTGTACAGGACATTGATGAGGGTGCTTTTGGAATATCGTGTGCTATTCTGGTTTTCCTCCGAGAGGAAGGATGTTGTGAAACTTCAGTGGGTTCAGAAAAGATTTACAAGGATGTTGCAGGGTTTGAGAGGTTGAGCTGCAGGGAGAGGCTGAATAGGCTTGGGCTGTTTTCCCTGGAGTGTCAGAGGCTGAGGGGTGACTTTACATGAGGGGCATGGATAGGGTAAATAAATAAATAAATTCATAAATAGACAAGGTCTTTTCCCTGGCGTGGGAGAGTTCAGAACTAGAGGGCATAGTTTTAGGGTGAGAGGGGAAAGATATAAAAGGGATCTCAGGGACAATTTTTTCACGCAAAAGGTGGTGAGTGTATGGAATGAGCTGCCAGAGGAAGCAGTGGAGGCTAGCACAATTGCAACATTTAAGAAGCATCGGATGGGTATCTGAATAGGAAGGGTTTAGAGGGATATGGACCAAGTGCTGGCAAATGGGACTAAATTTCTGTTTCTGTTTTTTAGCGGCAGTAGCAACTCAAAGGGCAGGATCTTGCACCAGGGGCCTGCCGGGAGCGGTGAGTCACTGATTTGTGCTTTTAAATTTGGAGTCAGAGAGCAGAGGTTTCTGAGAAAGGAGGGACTTCTTATATTTATTTCCGTCCTGCTATATAAGTCAGTGTCTTCTGGATGAACTTCGGATCATTCAGGAGGCAGAGGCTGTGATAGATAGGAGTTACAGGGAAGTAGTTAATCATGGGCAAGAAGAAAGCTGGGTGACTGTTCAAAAGGTAAAAAAAACAGTCAGTGCAGGGATCCTCTGTATCGTACCCCTGAAAAACATGTATACCGTTTTGGGTACTGTTGAGGGGGACGACTTACCAGGGGCAAGCAATGGGGACCAGGTCTCTGGCACAGAGCCTGTCCCTGTTGCACAGAAGGGAAGGAGGGAAAGGAGGAGAGTGTTAGTCATTGGGGACTCAATAGTTAGAGGCTCAGATAGAAGGTTTGTTGGGAACAAACAAGACTCACGGTTGGTGTGTTGCCTCCCAGGTGCCAGGGTCTGTGACGTCTTGGATCGTATCTTTGGGGTCCTGAAGGGAGAGGGTGACCAGCCTCAAGTCATTGTCCATGTAGGTACCACTGACATAGGTAGAAAGAGGGATAGGGATGTAAGGCAGGATTTCAGGGAGTTAGAGTGGAAGCTGAGAGCTAGAACAAACAGAGTTGTTATCTCTGGTTTGTTACCCATGCCATTTGATAGCGAGGCAAGGAATAGGGAGAGATATCAGCGGAACACGTGGCAGCAAGGATGGTGTAGGAGAGAGGGTTTCAGCTACTTGGATAATTGGGGCTTATTCTGGGGAAGGTGGGACTTGTACAACCAGGGATGGTCTTCCCTTGAACCAGAGGGGCACTAATATTCTGGGTGGGAAATTTGCTGGTGCTATTCAGATGGGTTTAAACTAGCTCAGCAGGGCGATGGGAACCAGAGGTGTAGTTGCAGTACACAGGAGGATGAGAGTAGGAACGACAAGAACAGGATTTCAGGGTCACAGGAATGTGCTGGCAGACAGCAAACTGGTTTGAAGTGTGTCTACTCCAATGCCAGAAGTATCCGAAATAAGGTAGGTGAGCTTGCAGCATGGATAGGTACCTGGGACTTTGATATTGTGGCCATTTCAGAGACATGGATAGAGCAGGGTGAGGAATGGATGTTGCAGGCTCCAGGGTTTAGATCTTTCATTAAAAACAGGCAAGGCAGTGAAAGAGGGGCAGGCATGGCCTTGTTAGTCAAAGATAGTATAACGGTGGCTGAGAGAACGTTTGATGAGGACTCGTCTACTGAGGTAGTGTGAGCTGAGGTTAGAAACAGGAGAGGAGAGGTCACACTGCTTGGAGTTTTTTTATAGGCCTCCGCAGAGTTCCAGGGAGATGGAAGAGAGGATTAGCAAAATTATTCTGGGTAGGAGTGAAAGGAACAGCGTGGTCATTATGGGAGACTTTAACTTCCCCAACATTGACTGGAAATGTTATAGCTCTAGTACGTTGGATGGATCAGTTTTTGTCCAATGTGTACAGGAGGGTTTCCTGACAGTATGTTGAAGGACCGACAAGAGGGGAGGCCACACTGGAACTGGTGCTTGGTAATGAACCAGGCCAGGTGTTTGATTTAGTTGTAGGTGAGCATTTTGGAGAGAGTGACCATAATTCAGTTACGTTTAGTTTAGCAATGGTAAGGTACATGCCACAGGTCAAGAGTTATCGATGGGGCAAGGGCAATTATAATGTGATTAGGTAAGACTTAGGATGCATAGAACGGGGTAGCAAAATGTAGGGGATGCAGACAATCGAAATGTGGAAATAGTTTAAGGAACAGATATTGCGTGTCCTTAATAGGTACGTCCCTATCAGGCAGGGAGGAAGTGATAAGGTAAGGGAATCCTGGTTTACTACAGAATTTGCATCTCTAGTTAAGAAGAAGATGGAGGCTTACGTGTTGATGAGGCAAGATGGTTCAGATGAGGCGATGGAGAGTTACAGATCAGCTTGGAAGGATTTAAAGAGAGAGTTAAGAAGAGCAAACAGAGGACACAAGTAGTCTTTAGCAAATAGAATAAAGGAGAACTCTAAAGCTTTCTATAGGTATGTGAGGAATAAAAGGATGATTAGGGTAGGAATAGGGCCAGTCAAAGACAGAAGTGGGAAGTTGAGTGTGAACTCTATACAGATCAGAGAGATGCTAAATGAACATTTCTCATTGGTATTCACTCAGGAAAAGGAGAATATTGTAGAGGAGAAGAATGAGGTATGAGATATTAGACTAGAAAGGATTGAGGTTAGTTACATACAGATGTTATCAATTCTAGAAGGAGTGAAAGTAGACAAGTCCCCTGGGCCAGATGGGATTTATCTGAGGATTCTCTGGGAAGCTAGGGAGAAGATAGCAGAGCCTTTGTCTTTAATATTTGAGTCATCATTGTCTACAGGTTTAGTACCTGAGGACTGGAGGATTGCAAATGTTGTGCCATTGTTCAAAAAGGGCAGCAGAGATGACCCAGGTAATTATGGACCAGTGAGCCTTACTTCTGTTATAGGAAAGGTTTTGGAAAGGATTATAAGAGATAAGATTTATAATCATCCAGAAAGCAACAATTTGATTTCAGATAGTCAACATGGTTTCATCAAGGGTAGGTCGTGTCTCACAAACCTCATTGAGTTTTTTGAGAAGGTGACCAAGCATGTGAATGAGGGTAGGGCAGTTGATGTGGTATACATGGACTTCAGTAAAGCCTTTGGTAAGGTTCCACATGGTAGGTTGATGGAAAAAATGCAGAGGCATGGAATTGAGGGTGATTTAGCAGTTTGGATTAGAAACTGGCTTTCTGAAAGAAGGCAGTGAGTGGTGGTTGATGGAAAATATTCAGTCTGGAGTCCAGTTACTAGTGGTGTGCCACAAGGATTTGTTTTGGGACCACTGCTGTTTGTCATTTTTATAAATGACTTAGACACAGGCATAGGTGGATGGATTAGTAAATTTGCAGACGACACTAAAGTCGGTGGAGTAGTGGACAGTTTGGAAGAATGTTACAGGTTGCAGGGGGACTTGGATAAACTACAGAATTGGGCTGAGAGGTGGCAAATGGAATTCAATGCAGCTAAATGTGAGGTGAAGCACTTTGGGACGAATAACAGGATGGCAGAGTACTTGGTCAATGGAAAGATTCTTGGCAGTGTGGATGTGCAGAGGGAACTTGGAGTCCATGTACATAGATCCCTTAAAGTTGCCACCCAGATGGATAGTGCTGTGAAGAAGGCAAACGGTGTGTTAGGTTTCATTGGTAGAGGGATTGAGTTCCGGAACCGCAATATCACGCTGCAACTATACAAATCGCTGGTGCGGCCACACTTGGAATATTGTGTACGGTTCTGGTCACCCCATTACCGGAAGGATGTGGAAGCATTGGAAAAGCTGCAGAGGAGATTTACCAGGATGTTGCCTGGTCTGGAGGGAAGATCTTATGAGGAAAGACTGAGAGCCTTGGGTCTGTTCTCATTGGAAAGAAGAAGGCTAAGAGGGGATTTGATAGAGACATACAAGATGATCAGAGGATTAGATAGGGTAGACCGTGAAATACGTTTTCCTCGGATGATGACATCAGCTTGTACGAGAGGGCATAACTACAAATTGTGGGGTGATAGATGCAGGTTCCTTACACAGAGAGTGGTAAGGGCGTGGAATGCCCAACCTGCTAATGTAGTCAACTCAGCCACATTAGGGAGATTTAAGCAATCCTTAGATAAGCACATGGATGATGATGGGATAGTGTAGGGGGACGAGCTGAGAATAGTTCACAGGTCGGCGCAACATCGAGGGCCGAAGGGTCTGTTCTGCGCTGTATTGTTCTATGTTCTAAATTTATTTAGGATATCTGGTTGGCATCTGTTTCCGTGCTACGACTCTATATTAAAGTTTGATATGCAGTGAACGTCAATCTATAGCCTTTTGTTTCATAGTACTTATACTGAAATCTAGTTGGCAAGTTTAGCTCAGGACAATGAGACTCACTATAGTTATAGATAATTTCTAATCAACCTGTTTGACGTCTGGAGCAGGTGGAACTTGAACCCGGGACTCTTGGCTCAGAGGTAGGGACACTAACACAAGGTTACAAGAGTCCTAAATTTAAGTCATATTTTACTGTGATTTTGTTTAGCTGATCACCTTTCGCTGAATTTATAATGATTTTAAACAATCTGCTCAGACACACCTCCTGGGAAGGAAGGACTTGAGGCCTCATAGCTCAAAGATGGGGATACTACCACTGTACCATAAGATCAATCCTCATTATGGTTATTTGCAATTGTTTGTCTTCTTGAGGTTAACGCATTAAGTCTTTATTATTGGATCATGAACAAAACACTCACTATTTATGAGCACTACACCTGATTGTGAAGTGCTTTTTACTATTAATTTATTCAACTTCAGCATGTTGCAATTCTTGATATCATTACATGGTATATAGTAATCCCATAATGGCAGTTTTGTTTATGAAAGTAGTGAAGAATATCATTGGGTAACAGGCTGTGCAGATTTTAAAATCCAACTTGCTTATTAGGCAATGATACTCTGGGCAGTTGTTTAACTGATAGCATATGTGGTTTGAAAAAACAAAGAAGGAGCAGGTTCAGTGTTCAGTTCTAATGAGTTTACCCATTTGGGGAGGTGCTGTGTAGCAATAATGTTATTGGATGAATGACTTCAAGCCTCAGGCTATTGGTTTGATTCCATGGAATTGAATATCACCATTAAGCATGGCAAAACTTTGTTTCAATGGAAGAAATTTGAAATGAAAGACGAGCTTGAAGGTTTATCAACCTGAGCTACAAATCTTCTCAAAAATCACTAATTGCAAGGTGGTTCAGTGGTTAGCACTGGTGCCTCACAGCACCAGGGACCCGGGCTTAATTCCAGCCTTGGGTGACTGTCTGTGTGGAGTTTGCACATCCCCCCCATGTCTGTGTGAGTGTGCTCCGGTTTCCTCCCAGTCCAAAGATGTGCAGGTCAGGTGAATTGGCCATGCTAAATTGCCCATAGCGTTAGCTGCATTAGTCAGAGGGAAATGGGTCTGCATGGATTACTCTTTGGAGGGTTGGTGTGGACTTGTTGGGCTGAAGGGCCTGTTTCCACACTGTAGGGAATCTGCCACAAGTCTCGGTGCTGGGCCCTCTACATTTTTCCAGTTACATAAATGATTTGTATGCGAACATAAGAAGTATAGTTAGTAAGTTTGCAGATGACCCCAAAATTGGAGGTGTAGTGGACAGTGAAGAGGGTTACCTCAGATTACAACAGGATCTGGACCAGATGGGCCAATGGGCAGAGAAGTGGCAGATGGAGTTTAATTCAGATAAATGCGAGGGGCTGCATTTTGGGAAAGCAAATCTTAGCAGGACTTATACACTTATGTGTCCTAGGGAGTGTTGCTGAACAAAGACACCTTGGAGTGCAGGTTCATGGCTCCTTGAAAGTGGAGTCGCAGGTAGATAGGATAGTGAAGAAGGTGTTTGGTATGCTTTCCTTTATTGGTCAGAGTATTGAGTACAGGAGTTGGGAGGTCGTGTTGCAGCTGTACAGGACATTGATTAGGCCACTGTTGGACTATTGCGTGCAATTCTGGTCTCCTTCCTATTGGAAAGATGTTGTGAAACTTGAAAGGATTCAGAAAAGATTTACAAGGATATTGCCAGGGTTGGAGGATCTGAGCGACAGTGAGAGGCTGAACAGACTGGGGCTGTTTTCCCTGGAGCGTCGGAGGCTGAGGGGTGACCTTATAAAGGTTCACAAAATTATGAGGGGCATAGATAGAATTAATAGACAAAGTCTTTTCCCTGGGGTCAGGGAGTCCTGAACTAGAGGGCATAGGTTTAGGGTGAGAGGGGAAGGATATAAAAGAGACCTATGGGGCAACCTTTTCACACAGAGAGTGGTACGTGTATGGAATGAGCTGCCAGAGGAAGTGGTCGCTGGTACAACTGCAACAGTTAAGAGGCATTTGGATGGGTATATGAATAGGAAGGGTTTGGAGGGATATGGGCCGGGTGCTGGCAGGTGGGACTAGATTGGGTTGGGATATCTGGTCGGCATGGACGGGTTGGACCGAAGGGTCTGTTTCCATGCTGTACACCTCTATGACTCTACGACTAGTCTACTGGTGAGCATGTAACTATTCTTGGTCATTGTTAAAAAAATCTGGTCCACTCATGTTCTTTAGGAAAGGAGATCTGCCATCATTATCTGATCTGATCTACACATGACTTCTGACCAACAGTAATGTGTCCTCTACCTTCTGAAATGGCCTAGTGAGCCACCCAGTTGTATCAAGCCACCACAAAATCTACAATGTGTGAAACAGGTTGAAATAGTCGGCTTAAACCGAAGCATCAGAAATGATAATGACAAATCTGGAAGGCCATTCTGGTGTATTACAGAGGGAGTACACTTACATCAGGTATGCTATTTTCAGATGGTACATGGAACCAAGAACCAGGTAGATATTAAAGATCCCTTTGCATTCTTTCAAAAAAACACATTTTCGTTCTGGTATACCAGTGGATATTTCTCCTTTGTGCTTTCCACAGAGTTACAAGATAAAGGATGATTAGCTTGCACTCTAGTTCAGTGCATTTCAAAATGGATGATATATGCAATGAATGATCCTCAGACTCCCTGACTTACTGGACTGGTAATGAATGAAAGATTAGGTGGAAGAATCATGTGTATGTTTGTGTACTATCTCCGATGAGTTGCCTTCTCTTAGAATCACACAACATCAGGGTATAGTCCATCTGGTTTATGTGGAAGCACTAGCTTTCGGAGTGCTGCTCTTTCATCAGGTAGTTGTAGAGCAGGACCATAAGACTCAGAATGTATAGCAAAAGATTACAGTGTCATGCAACCGAAATGATATATTGAACAAACCTAGATTGTTGTTTAGTCTTTCATCTTTTTGAATGGGTTGCAGGTTTCGGTTCATTAATGTGCAAATCCCAGAACTTCTGTTAAGCCACATTCTCAAGATAAGTTAAGGTGTTATAAAACAAAGGTGACATCTCAGCTCAGACAATGCATTAATGATATGAGGTTAGAGTCTGTCTATATCCCAATCTTGAGTCAGACTGGTTCTATTTCCAAAGTGGAATTTATAAAATATTCCATGGTTTGACAGCCTGTATTGACTGCCTGTAGTATCTGCAAATATAATTGTGCAAATGCAAATTCACCCCATAGACTTATATAATGTGTGCGCAAAGATGAGAGAGAGGGAGAGAGACAGTGGGGTGTGCATGTGAGTGTATTCGTCTGAGTGTGAGTGCACATGAGCATGTGTGTCTGCAACATGTGTAAGCTTGGTAACTGTGTGTAAGCCTGTGAGAGGGTGTGCGTGTGGGGCATGTATATGTGTGAGTATGAGAGAGAGCATGTGTATGAGAGAGGGTCTGCGTGAGTGTCTGTGAGTGTGAGTGTGTGTGTGTGTAGTGTCGTGGGGTCACCTGTGGTGTAACATGAACCCAAGGTCCCAGTTGAGGCCATCCTCATGGGTACTGGACTTCGCTATCAGTCTCTACTTGGCCACTTTATGTTGTTGCCTGTCCCGAAGTCCGCCTTGGAGGATGGTCACCTGAAGATCCAAGGCCAAATGTCCGTGACTGCTGAAGTGTCCCCCTTTTGGGGGGAACTCCCCTGCCTGGTAATTGTTGCGCAATGTCCATTCATCTGTTGTTGTAGCGTCTGCCTGGTCTCGCCAATGTACCATGCCTCGGGGCATCCTGGCCTGCAGTGTATGAGATGGATAATGTTAGCCAAGTCACATGAGTACCTGCAGCATACACAGTGGGTAGTGCCCCCACATGTAATAATGATATCCATGTCACATGTTGCAGTGGTTGCCACAACAGGGTTTTATGGTATTGTGGTCAGTGTTGTCCTGAAAGCCAGGCAGTCTCCTGAGGAGGTCATTACAGTTCCTCGCTGTGGCACGTCAGAACAGGCAATCGATGAGTTGAGCATTGTACCCTGTTCGTATGAGGGTGTCCTTGAGCACCTTCAGGTGTCCGTCACATTTCCCCTCATCTGAACAGGTCCTGTGCATGTGTAGGGCTTGTCCATAGGGGTGGCTGTTTTAATATGTTTAGGATGGAAGTTACAGAAGTGTAGCATCATGAGGTTATCCATGGGTTTGTGGTAGAGTAAGGTACTGAGGTGCCCATCCTTGATGGAGATGCATGTGTCCAAGAATGAGACAGATACTAAAGAGTAGTCCATGGTTAGTTCGATGGTGGGATGAAACCCATTGACATCACTGTGTAATTGTTTCGATTACTCCTCACGTGGGTCCAGAGGAAGAAAATTTCATCAAGGTACCTGGTGTATAGTGTTGGTTGGAGGTCCTGCATTGAGAAGAAGTATTATTCGAACCTGTGAAAATGTTGGCATATTGGATTGCAATTTGGTCCCTATGGCTGTTCTGTGTGCCTGGATGAAGTACTGGTTGTCAAATGTCAAAAAGGTTTTGATCGACAATAGACAATAGGTGCAGGAGTAGGCCCTTCTGCCCTTCGAGCCTTCACCACCATTCAATATGATCATGGCTGATCATCCTACTTCAGTATCCTGTTCCTGCCTTATCTCCATGACCCATGATTCCACTATCCTTGAGAGCTCTATCCAACTCTTTCTTAAATGAATCCAGAGTAGGGCCTCCACTGCCCTCTGGGGCAGAGCATTCCACACAGCCACCACTCTCTGGGTGAAGAAGTTTATCCTCATCTCTGTCCTAAATAGTCTACCCCATATTTATACGTTGTGTCCTCTGGTTTGGCACTCACCCATCAGCGGAAACATGTTTCCTGCCTCCAGAGTGTCCAATCCTTTAATAGTCTTATATGTCTCAATCAGATCCCATCTCAGTCTTCTAAACTCAAGGGTATACAAGCCCAGTCACTCCAGTCTTTCAGCGTAAGGTAGTCCCGCCATTCCAGGAATTGACCTCGTGAACCTACGCTGCACTCCCACAATAGCCAGAATGTCTTTCCTCAAATTTGGAGACCAGAACTGCACACAGTACTCCAGGTGTGGTCTTACCAGGGCCCTGTACAGCTGCAGAAGAACCTCTTTGCTTCTATACTCAATCCCTCTTGTTATGAAGGCCAGCATGCTATTAGCCTTCTTCACTACCTGCTGTACCTGCATGCTTACCTTCATTGACTGGTGTACAAGAACACCCAGATCTCTTTGTACTGCTCCTTTACCTAAATTGATTCCACTTAGGTAGTAATCTGCCTTCCTGTTCTTGCCACCAAAGTGGATAACCATACATTTATCCACATTAAACTGCATCTGCCATGCATCTGACAACTCACCTAACCTGTCCAGGTCACCCTGTAATCTCCTGACATCCTCCTCACATTTCACCCTGCCACCCAGCTTAGTATCATCAGCAAATTTGCTAATGTTATTACTAATACCATCTTCTATATCATTAATATATATTGTAAAAAGCTGCAGTCCCAGCACTGATCCCTGTAGTACCCCACTGGTCATTGCTTGCCATTCCGAAATGGAGCCATTTATCACTACTCTTTGTTTCCTGTCAGCCAACCAACTTTCAATCCAATCTAGTACTTTGCCCCCAATACCATGCACCCTAATTTTATTCACTAACCTCCTGTGTGGGACTTTATCAAAAGCTTTCTGAAAGTCCAGGTACACTACATCTACTGGATCTCCCTCGTCCATCTTCAGAGTTACATCCTCAAAAAATTCCAGAAGATTAGTCAAGCATGATTTCCCCTTCATAAATCCATGCTGACTCTGACCTATCCTGTTACTACTATCCAGATGTGTCGTAATTTCATCCTTTATAATAGACTCCAGCATCTTTCCCAATACTGAAGTCAGACTAACTGGTCTGTAATTTCCTGCTTTCTCTCTCCCACCTTTCTTAAAAAGTGGTACAACATTAGCCACTCTCCAATCTGCAGGAACTGATCGAGGATGAAGTGGATGAGTTGTAGGATGGTATTCAGAGATTTGTTGGTATTGAGTACTGAGACAGTTGCCGCGATGCCATCATTGTGGGGTACGCTGGTGTAGAGTGCTGAAACATACATTGTGACAAGGAATGTTTCCAGTTCAACTAGTTCGTGGGTGCTGAGTTTCTGTAAGAAATCTGTAGTGTCGCATTAGAAGCTGGGGGTCCCCGGTACAATGGGTTTCAAGATGTCTTTGATATAGCCAGAGAGGTTCTCACATAACGTCCCATTGTCTGATATGATATAATGTTCTGGTGTGTTGGCTTTGTGTATCTTCGGAAGGCCTTTACACGAGAAATATGTGGGATGACAGTGCATAGGGAACTCTGAAGGACTGGATTAAATGTCTTGATCAATGTGTTTAGCTCATGGATGTGTTCTTTGGTTGGATCGGCTGTGGTAGTTGCCTGTGGTGTTGCTGATTGTTCAATTGTCGGTACACTTCCTTGCAGTAGTCCATTCTATTCTGAATGACAATGGTTCCTTCCTTTATCTGCTGGTTTGATGACAATGTTGCGATTGGTTTCGAGAGCATGGCTGGTATTGCGTTGTGATTGGGTGATGTTTTGCTCTACCTTGTGGGTGAGGCTGCTGCATCTGGCATTTACACATTTCCTGATGGTTTGAGCATACATGTCAAGCCCAGGGCAGCGGCCCTTCGGAGGGGTCCAAATCGACTCCTTCTTTGGTCGCTCCTCTACGGATCTATTCCGAATTGTCTGTTGTCTCATTGGGCTTGCTGCTGACATCTTGGAAGAATTCCCAGAGTCTCATTCATCTAATTAATTCCTCCATGTCTGCCACAACATCAGTGTGGTCTATTTTGGGTGTGGTGCAGAAATTAAGCCCTTGGCTGAGAACTTCAATCTCTTCCGGTTGAAGGGTATGATCGATTTCCCTGTTGTGATAACATTTTCAACTATGGTGCGAGGGTGGGCTTGGTTCCTGCTGCTGGTGATGCCAAGTTTCTCCAGTTTATTGTTCTTGGTGTGCATGCATGTGGTGCAGTTCTACCACCTTGCCTACTTGGCAGTATCATGTAACTGTACTGCGGTATCTTGATCACAAACCGAGGGTGTGGACTCTATCTTGATTTCAACGTATGGTGCCTGCTGTAGAGTTGGTGCACGAGATGAATGAGGAGCTTGCAAGAGGTGTGGCTGCAAAGTCTTTTGGCATAGTCTGTAGTGTAGGTCGACTTGAGTGGGTCCTTGATCCATAATCCTTTTGGAATCTTTCCCGCTTTCTTGCATTTCTGCAGAAATTTGATATCTGTGTCGATATGCATGATCTTCTTGGAGATACTCTGCACTTTATGCCGGCTGTTAGTGGTGTCGATGGTAGCTGTATGTGGAGGAACTGGTGTTGGATTGGGGTGGACAAAGTTAAAAATCACACAATACCAGGTAATAGTCCAACAGGTTTATTTGGAAGCACTAGCCTTCAGAGCGCTGCTCCTTCATCAGATGGTTGTGGAGGAGGACCGTAAGACACAGAATTTATAGCAAAAAAGATTACAGTGTCATGCAACCGAATGATATATTGATCAAACCTAGTTTGTTGTTAAGTCTTTCATCTTTTAGAATGGGTTGCAGGTTTTGGTTCATTAATATGTAAATATTACACACACGCACTCTTATGTACATGCTCTCTCTCTCTCTCTCTCTGTCTCACATGTATGAGACATGGTGAATTTGTATGTGCAGAATTATATTTGCAGATATATTCTATTTTGCTTAAAAATGCACAGTCTACAGGCAGTCAATCCATGGAATATTTTATAAATTCCACTTTGGAAACAGAACCAGTCTGACTCAACATTGTGATACAGACAGACTCTAACCTCACACATTTAATACATTGTCTGAGCTGAGATGTCACCTTTTTTTCAAACACCTTAAGTTAACTTGAGAATGTGGCTTAAAAGAAGTTCTGGGATTTACATATTAATGAACCGAAACCTGCAACCCATTCAAAAAGATGAAAGACTAAACAACAATCTAGGTTTGTTCAATATAAAAATTCGGTTACATGACACTGTAATCTTTTGCTATACATTCTGAGTCTTATGGTCCTCCTCCATAGCTACCTGATGAAGGAGCAGCACTCCGAAAGCGAGTGCCTCCAAATAAACCTGTTAGATGATAACCTGGTGTTGTGTGATTTTTAACTTTGTCCACCCCAGTCCTACACCAGCATCTCCATACCTTCACTTAGAATAGCGTAGGATATCCTTTATTGTCACGTCTATACGTTCTGTCCATGTGTTTGGTGCCTTCCCCCCAAACTAAGCATTCTCCATTTAGTCAGTCAAAGCCAGGGAACTCATAAGGAGAGTTCTACAGGGGTGCATTACAGATATCCAAAAGTATTTCCACTGACCTTCCCAGCTGTCCTATTCACAGTCTGCCCACTCTTACTTTTACATGCAGCACCTTCCCTCAATGGTACTTACCCACCCTAAAACCCAAGTCATTAAGCCTTCCTGCCCTCTGTTTTCTGGCTCACTCACTGGTGTACCTCACCGTCATTCCTGAGTGATGAGGGTTCAGTCCCCGACTGAGTTCTTTGCAGCTTGCTGACTTAATTATCAGCAATCCTTGGATTTCTTGCACTCAGGGAGATGGTGAGGAAAAAGATCAATCTGAGACTTGTACAGTTGAGAACAGAAATGAGTCAAACAGTCAGGGCAGACCAGGACAAAGCAGAGAGCAAGGTAGGACTGATAAATTGAGCTGTATTTATTTCAATGCAAGAGTCTCAACAGGGAAGGCAGATGAACTCAGGGCATGGTTAGGAAGATGGGACTGGGATATCATAGCAATTACAGAAACGTGGCTCAGGGATGGACAGGACTGGCAGCTTAATGTTCCAGGATACAAATGCTACGGGAACGACAGAAAGGGAGACAAGACAGGAGGGGGAGTGGCGAGTTTTTGATAAGAGATAGCATTGCAGCTGAACTGAGGAAGGATATTCCCAGAAATACATCCAGGAAAGTTATGTAGTGCAACTGAGAAATATGAAAGGGATGATCACCTTATTGGGATTGTATTATAGCCCAACCCCCCCCACCCCTCACCCACCCCCCCGCGACCCCCCCCCCCCCCCCCACCCCCACCCCCAATGGTCAGCAGGAAATAGAGAAACAAATTTGTAAAGCGATCTGTTATCTGTAAGAGTATTAGGGTGGTTATGGTAGGGGATTTTAATTTTCCAAACATAGACTGGGACTGCCATAGTGTAAAAGATTTAGAAGGGGAGGAATTTGTTAAGTGTGTACAAGAAAATTTTCTGATTCAGTATGTGGATTACCTACTATAGGAGGTGCAAAACGACCTACTCTTGGGGAAATAAGGCAGGGCAGGTGACTGAGGTGTCAGTGGGGAGCACTTTGGGGTCCATGACTATAAATGGGAAGCCTTCAGAAATGAGATGACAAGAATCCAGAAAAAGTATATTCCTGTTAGAGTGAAAGGGAAGGCTGGTAGGTGTAGGGAAGCTGGATGACTAAAGAAATTGAGGGTTTGGTTAAGAAAAAGAAGAAAGCATATGGAAGGTATAGATAGGATAGATGGAGTGAATCCTTAGAAGAGTATAAAAACAGTAGGATTATACTTAAGAGGGAAATCAGAAGGGCAAAAAGGGGACATGAGATGCCTTTGATAAATTCAGTTAAGGAAAATCCAAATGATTTTTACAAATACGTTAAGGACAAAAGGGTAACCAGGGAGAGAATAGGGCCCCTCAAAGATCAGCAAGAGGGCCTTTGTGTGGAGCCGAGGGAGATGGGAGAGATACTAAATGAATATTTTGCATCAGTGTTTACTGTGGAAAAGGATATGGAAGATATAGAATGTAGGAAAAAAGATGGTGACATCTTGAAAAATGTCCATATTACAGAGGAGGAAGTGCTGGATGTCTTGAAACACATAAAAGTGGATAAATCCCCAGGACCTGATAAGGTGAGCCCTAGAACTCTGTGGAAAGCTAAGGACGTGATTGTTGGAACCCTTGCTGAGATATTTATATCATCGATAGTCACAGGTGAGGTGCCACAAGACTAGACGGTGGCTAATGTGGTGCCCTTATTTAAGAAGGGTAAGGACTAGCCAGGAAACTGTAGGCGAGTGAGCCTGATGTCGGTGGTGGGCAAGTTGTTGGAGGGAATCCTGAGGGACAGGATGGACATGTATTTGGAAAGGCAAGGACTGATTAGGGATAGTCAACATGGCTTTGTGCGTGGGAAATCATGTCCCACAAACTTGACTGAGTTTTTTGAAGTAACAAAGAGGATTGATGAGGGCAGAGCGGTAGATGTGATCTATATGGACTTCAGTATGGTGTTTGAGAAGGTTCCTCATGGGAGACTGGTTAGCAAGGTTAGATCTCACGGAATACAGGGAGAACTAGCCATTTGGATACAGAACTGGCTCAAAGGTGGTAGAGGAGAGTTGTTTTTCAGACTGGAGGCTTGTGACCAGTGGAGTGCCACAGAATCGGTGCTGGATCCACTACTTTTCATCATTTATATAAATGATTTGGATGAAAACATAAAAGGTATAGTAAGTTTGCAGATGACACCAAAATTGGAGGTATAATGGACAGCGAAGAAGGTTACCTCAAATTTCAACAGGATCTTGATCAGATGGGCCAATGGGCTGAGGAGTGGCAGATAAATGCGAGATGCTGCATTTTGGGAAAGCAAATCTTAGCAGGGGACTTATACACTTACTGGTAAGGTCCTAGGGAGTGATGCTGAACAAAGAGACATTGGAGTACAGCTTCATAGGTCCTTGAAAGTAATGTCACAGGTAGATAGGATAGTGAAGAAGGTGTTTGGTATGCTTTCCCTTATTGGTCAGAGTATTGAGTAGAAGAGTTGCAAAGTCATGTTGTGGCTGTACAAGACATTGATTTGCCACTTTCAGAATATTGCATGCAATTCTGGTCTCCTTCCTATCAAAGGATGTTTTGAAACTTGAAAGGGTTCAGAAAAGATTTACAAGGATGTTGCCAGGGTTGGACGATTTGAGCTGTAGGGAGAGGTTGAATAGACTAGGGCTGTTTTCCCAGGAGTGTCAGAGGCTGAGGGGTGACTTTATAGAGATTTATAAAATCATGAGGGGCATGGATAGGATAAATAGCAAAGGCTTTTCCCTGGGGTGGGGAGTCTAGCACTAGAGGGCATAGGTTTAGGGTGAGAGGGGAAAGATATAAAAGAGACGTAAGGGGCAACTTTTTCATGCAGAGGGTGGTACATGTATGGAATGAGCTGCCAAAGGAAGTGGTGGAGGCTGGTACAATTGCAACATTTAAGAGGCATTTGGATGGGTATATGAATAGGAAGGGTTTGGAGGGATATGGGCCAGGTGCTGGCAAATGTGACTAGATTAGGCTGGGATATCTGGTCGGCATGGATGAGTTGGACTGAAGGGTCTGTTTCCATGCTGTACACCCCTATGACTCTGTGACTCACCTGCAGTGAAGATTGTGGTCCAGCCCCCAGAACTGAGATTGGATTATGCCCTTGACCATTTGTGGGGCTAACCACCAAATGACCCTTGACCCCCTTGACTGCAGAATGGGCTACTTCCTTTAGACTTCCACAGCCATGTGCTAAAATACAGACAATATGTCTGCCAAGGATGCTGCAAGCCAGGTTGCCAGTGTGTCCATCTCTTTGGTCATTCAGTGCTGGCAAGCATAGCAAGTTGTTTGTATCAGTGCTAAAAAGCAAGGGCAGAGATGCTGTGAGCATCTAAGTAAACACATAAGTGAGAGATGAGAGAGGAAACTCTGAGCCCTGAGGTGCACAGAACGAGTGTTTGTCTCTGTGGCTGGCAGCATGGCAATGAAATTTGTCCATGATCTCTAAAGTACATTGGTGAACTGTTGATCCACATTATATATTAGTCTAAGGTGTGCCATGATAATGCAGTGAGGCTGGTGTTTTAGCAATGCAGCCTTCCGTAAATAGAAGGCACACTTGGACGTACAGTCATACAGCATAGAAATAAACCCTTTAGCCCAATCATTCCATGCCAACCATAATCCCAAACTAACCTAGTCCCACCTGCCTGCACTTGGCTCATATCCCTCCAAACATTTCCTATTCATGAACTTATCCACATGTCTTTTAAATGTTGCGCCAGTACTTGCATCCACCACTTTCTCTGGAAGTACATTTCACACATGAACCATGCTGTATAAAAAATGGTGTCCTTCAAGTCCTTTTGAAAGTTTTCTCCTCTCACCTTAACACAATGTCCCTGGTTTTGAACACCCCCACCCTCGGGAAAAAAGAGCCTTGTCAGTCACTTTATCTATGTCCCTCATGATTTTATAAACTCCAATAAGGTCACCCCTCAACCACCCCTACAGTACAGTGAAAAAATTACTAGCCTATCCAATATCTCAAACCCTCCAATCCTGGCAACATGCTCGTAAATCTTTCCTGAATCCTCTTCAGTCTAATTATATGCTTCCAATAACAGGGTTACCAGTATTGCACACAGTATTCCAGAAGAGGCCTCACCAATGTCCCATGCAATCTCAACATGACATCCCAACTCCTCAACTCAAAGATCTGAGCAATGAAGTCAAGCGTGCTAAACACCATCTTAACTACCCAATCTACCTGTGGGGCAAAGTTCAAAGAGTTATGTAACTGGTCACTGCCTCGTGAAGTGTGCTCTGAGATGTTAGGGATTGCCGGTAAAAATGGAGGCCCAGAGAAGACAGTGAAAAACTGCAGTCACCAGGTTTGAGTTTCAAGCTGGGAACTGACATTGTCCAGTTTCCCAGTGGCATTTGCGAGAATATCAACCTGCACACAAATGAGGAATGATCAGGTAATGATGAGATAACAGTGCTTGAAAATAGGGCCCCTCACTGCCCACTGGCAAGATTCTCATCCATCTAGTGAAACATGAAGGGGGAAATTCAACATTTCTTTCCCTCGACTTTGCGTATCTAATTTTTTTAAAATTCCGGTCACAATCTCCCAACTGATTGGCCGTTGCCCACATCAGTCAGATGTTGAAAACGTTCCACCCACAAGAAAAGTTAAGTGAGTGGGCAAGATTGGACAAATGGAGCATAATGCTGGAAAATGTGAAATTGTTCATTTTAACAAGAGGAGGAGAAAGCAAACATGTTCTCTGAATGGTGAGAGACTGTAGAGCTCTGAGATACCAAGGGATCCTAATGCACGAATCACAAAAGATTTGTATGCATTTAGAGCAAGTAATTAGAAAATTGAAAAGGACGTTATTATTTACCATGAGGAGAGTTGAATATAAAAGTAGGGAGATTAATTTTCAGTTATACAGGGCACTGGTGAGACTGCATCTGGAGCATAACAGTTTTGTATTTAAGGAACAATGGAAGTTAGGTGGAGGTAGTTCAGAGAAGATTTGCTCGACTAATACCTGTCATTCTTATTAGGTTGGTCAAGCTAGTCATGTATCCTCTGCAGTTTGTGAAAGTAGGAAATGACTTGACTGAAACAGAGAAGATCCTCGGGGAGGTGTCAGAGTAGCTGTGGAGAGGATGTTTCTTCTTCCAGAAGAATCTGGAACTAAGGGAGCTGCCCATTTAAAACAAAGATGAGCTGAAACATTTTCTCTCAGAGGGTTGTGAGTCTTTGGAGCTCTCTGCTTGAAAAGAAGCATCCTTGACTATTTTTTGAAGGCAGATAGATTCCTGTGAAGTTTATCAGGGACAGGCGGGAAAGCAGATTTGAGGTTACGATCAGATCAGGAGGAGGCTCAGTGGACTAAATGGCCTACTCTTCATCCTTGTCTGTATTTCTAATGCAATATTAAGTCAAGCATGCTTTGACAATTTCTAAGACTTGTTTGGATATAGAAACATTACCCCTGAGTGATTTACAAAAAATAACTAAAGTTAGGTTATTCAGATTGGCAGTTAGAATCAAAAACAGGAGTTAGCAAAGCAACTGTTGACATTGGAAGAAAGGGAAAGTAAACCAGAAGTTCAGGAGCAAATTACTGCAGATGCTGGAATCTATACTGAAAACAACAAATGCTGGAGATCACAGCGGGTCAGGCAGCATCCATGGAGAGGAAGCAAGCCAACATTTTGAGTTTAGATGACAGTTCAGAGTTCTGATGAAGGGAATTCCAGAGATTTTTGAGACTTTGTGCAATAATATAGCCTTGTTTGACTGCAGTCTCAGTAAGTTGGAGTCTATGCTGGTTTTGTTAGTGAGGGTGGCAGCTTGCATGTCATCATCAGAGAAAGGCAATAAATTTCTGAACCAAAATGGAGGATGATACTGCACAAACCTTCATAGTTGACACAGTCAAAGGCCTTTTGAAATAGATCTTTGCAATGATCTTTCCTCTGGCAAACAAGGAGACTTCTCTGTTGCTGCTGCAATTAGAATCACATCCTTTCTTGAATATGATCAACATCTCAGTGTCCCCGAGATCCTTTAGCATGCACTCTGCTTCCGAGGTGAGGGATCGGAGGTTGTGCAGCCATGCAAAGGCATATCTCTGCCATGTTTCAGAATTTCAGGCAGGATTCCATCTGCTTCAGGGACTTTGCTGCTTTTCAGCTGTCGAATGGGTTTTTCAACCTCACTTCCACATGTGGAAAGATACAGTACTTCAAATTATTTTACCTTTTGACTTTAAGTGCCTGAGCCAGTTGGGTTATTGATGAATGAACTTGAGGAACTCCAAATCAAAGACGTTGAGGAGTCTTTTTTTTCAAAATGTTTTCTCCAACGAGTACTAACTACTGATTACTTGAGGAGCTCCACTCCACATTTGGCTCTCAGTGGAGTAGGTCCTTGGCTGTTTGGGCCAGAAATCATCTTGACATTGTTAAAGAATCCTCACATTGGTGTGCATAAGGTATTGGATCTCCCAAGATCTTTCGAACCAGCGCTGGTACTAAATGTCACAGACTCTATGCTGTTCCACTGCCTTCAGCTGTCTCTTGGACTGCTACTTTTCTCTTGTGCTTTGTACCAATGTTGAATTAAGTCCTGTATTTCTTCATTAGCTACTTCAAACTGGTCACAATGTTAATGAATAACATTGAGAGTCACAAAGGACGTCTTTGCAGTTACTCATTGGGCGGACCTCAGGATTGTCCAGACACTATGGCAACACTGTACTCCTGGTGGCTGTTAGTTAAGAAGTTGGCAGCGAGGCATTGACTGAGAAGGGCTACTCCGTAGAATCTTTCAGACTCTTTATGTCAATTTTCTTACTCTGTTACCTCTGCTGTTTGGGTGACAGACTGACAGAGATGGAAGATCAAATGAGGAAGTCATCAGTGCCTGGGTGCCATGAACATCTCTGTAGGCTTTGCTTGAACAAAGACATAGGTGAACATGCCCTAGTGTTTAGACCGTGGGTGTTGCAACGAGACCTTATAATTGTCTTGCTTTGTCAGAAAGGAAGTGATTGTCTGAAAGGGCATGATAGTTGAGGATGGAGTGGGAAAATCCCTCTTCTGTCTAGAGCATAGCCTTGCAATAACTAACACCCTGTTCCAAACAAGACAAGTATGAGACATCATGGCCAATATTTATCCCTTGACTAATATCATGACAATTGGCTATCTGGACATATGCCTGGAATTTTTGGTAATAATGACACCAGAATTCTCTTTACTCCAAAGAAACTGACATGACTTCTGGAGTTTGGAGGCACGTACACAAATCCAGAAGTTACAGTCTTTGATTCTGTGCTTTTCCTCATTGATTATCCTCTTGATATCAATGAATCAGGAATCGTTGAACTGACAAGAACTTTCCTTTTAGCATTGAATATTACACTTGAAACTATGAAAGGATTACACTGATGAAGCATAACTGGATTTTCAACAGAATACTAAGTCATAACTACTGTTGGAGAAGTCCTGGTCATGTAATTTTATATTTTCCACTCTGAAAAATCATTTGTAAATGCATTTTTAAAAAAGTTTATGATCTTTCTGCTCTGATTGTATAGGAGCCAGTTAGTTTTGTCCTCTGTGCAAAATTGAATAAGAAGTGAAGGATAACATTTCAGACCAAGTGATTAGATTCAATTCATCTGCGGTTGACATTCCAGTTTCCTAGAGATACTTGGAGCAGACAATTTTTAGGGTGGAACACATTTTCATGCTGAGCTTTAATCTTTCAAAATCTGTTTCTATTCAGTTCACGCAATGAATCCCAAATGCAGCAAATGTTTGAAATGGCATTGATTTATATTACAGAGGGGAAAAATGGCTACATTAGCAAAGTTTGAAGAAATGTGACACCATTGCTTCACCAGCAGAGCAAGCGCCGTGAAACTTGCAGTAAAAATCAATAAGTGGAATAATCAACACCTGTACTCTCTTAAAATAGCATAAAATTAATTGTGTTCCTTTTTTTGAATTATTCTTGTCATAGAAGAGAGATGTGTGTGTTATAGTCATGAATATAAAAGTATAAATGGCTAACAACATTGCTGTCTGACCTGCTTAAATATAGTCGACCAAATCCTTATCTGATAAGGCCCTTCGTACTTGATTCTACTGTGGGTAACAATTTAAACCATTTCTGGTTCAAGTGCCTTTTTTTTGCTTCAGGAGTAGAATGAATGTTTTTGTTTATTCAGTCAAATACACCCAACCACCTGACACTTGTGAGGCTTAGGACAGTAAGGCACAGTATTTTAAATTATTTTCCCTTTTGGCATTTAAGTACAATGTTCAATATATAAATATGATTTATCTCTCCACGGGACTCTTGTAAAAATAAATTTTCTAACTAACTCATTGAAATGCAATGGTCATCAGACAACACTATTTAATCTGTGCATCTGTGTAAGTTCAACAAATAAATTACAAGCCCTGGAAGTAAGTCATGGCAAAATCACAACAACTGGAAGACCAACTGTTCAGATTCCACCCCATCCCAATCAAATTGTCAATGACATTGCCAGCTAAAAATCAAAGATTTTCTGAGGAAAATAAATGATTTCGTAACCCATAAGAAGCATACAATTATCTGTGAAGAATGGGAATCCAAGGGTTTTGTAGTGCATTTATGGGAAACATTGTGCTGAACAAAAGATGCCGATAAATTATTGCCACAAAGTATTTCTGGTTCTCGAGTTCCTAATCAGTAAGTATCTTCACTTTGACTTAGAATAAGTTAAAACCTCATATTTTACATGCAGAGACAACTAGATTTTTTCAAGTGTATTGTACACATACACAGGGAACAAATACTAAGAAGGCTTTCATGCTGATCGTAGAGAGATTAGTTTGTAATCAGAAAATGCAATTAATAGCAGAGTCTGGTGTCTGATCAGTACAGTGTGACTTACAACTGGATTGAAGAACTGAGTTGCCTGGCAACCAATAGTGACCAAAATTTATTGACCTTCAAAGCAGCATATCCTTCTCACCATTACTGGCTTCAACAACAGCTGCTTTGCTTTTTTAATATTAGTTTCACTTCTTAATTGTTCACTATTTCTAATATATGTTGCACATGCTTCTATTTTTTGCAAGCTATATCACTCTCTTTTTCATTTACAGGTATCTGAGATCCAAAAATGTTTTTGAAGCAATGGAATATAATTTTGCAACAAAGAGCTTTTAAAAATTATTAGGCTGATGTTTACAATAGCTGTAACTTAGTTTTAATTTCCAGATTAATTCCAGTTTTAATTTCCACCTTGGGCAGCACGGTGGCACAGTGGTTAGCACTGCTGCCTCACAGCGCCAAAAACCCGGGTTCAATTCCCGCCTCAGGTGACTGACTGTGTGGAGTTTGCACATTGTCTGCGTGGGTTTCCTCTGGGTGCTCTGGTTTCTTCCCACAGTTCAAAGATGTGCAGGTCAGGTGAATTGGCTATGCTAAATTGCCCATAATGTTAGGTGTAGGGGTATGGGTGGGTTGCGCTTCGGCGCGTTGGTGTGGACTTGTTGGGCCGAAGGGCCTGTTTCCACACTGTAGGTAATCTAATTAAAATGTTTCAGATCATTGTGCTTCCTGAAATTAGGACAGTAAACAAAATACATTTACAAGGAAAGGCACAGTTTATTTGTTTGATATATTTCACCATTTGCAAGTGAACACACAAAGGAGCAAGAGTCTTTTTATATACTTGTTTAGGATGTATATCACTAACAAATTCAGAAAGATCAATCATGGATCAAGCACATTCAGAGTACTGGGCACAGTTCCGGTTGTCATGTTATAAAACAGGATGTAGAGGCAGTGAAAAAGGTACAAACAGATTTTCAGACATTATACTGAGAAGACATCCTTATCAGGAAAGTCTGAATATTTGGGGTTCTTTCTCCAGATAGAAGATTGCTTGGTGATCTGACAGTGAAAAGATTTGATCGGTAACACAGAGAAAACATTTCCACTCGTGGATGAGTCCAAGACTGAATTTCCTGAATATAACAGTGTCACTTATCACTCTAATAAAGAATTCAGGAAATGATGAAAATGTGAAATGTGCTACCCCAAATAGTAGTTAAGGCAACAGGGCAAATTCATCTGAAGGGAAACTACATATGCATGAGGGAGAAAGGAATCTAATAACATTAGATATACCACAAGCAATTAGATTAAATAGGGTGGGAGGAACATGTGTGGTACACAAATGTCCAAATAGAGAAGCTGGGCTGAGTGGCCTTAATTAAAGATTGACATTCAATATAACTCAGTATAAGAGAACGGCTTAACTGCCTTATACTTGTGATCGGGTTCACCTTGGGAAGAATAAAGATGGGGTGGCTGGTGAGGACAGGAGTGCTATTGCAGCAGGAGCTGCCAATATGACATGGAGGCTCCTCCGTGGGCTAAAGAGTGAAAAGAGAGATGACCTCCAGAAGCCAGGTTCATCCATTAACAGAGCGCCCACCTACCTCTGGTTATATGTGAATAGAGGTGCTGTGTTAATGTTGTGAAAGTACATCAGGACCTTGGGGCAATCTTATGATATCACAGTGCTGCACATCACTGAGCATAACTGGCATAGTGTTGGCAGAGTTAGAAGACACTAACATTTGAAGAATCTTGAGCACATATAGATATGAACACACAAAGGGAGTGGATTTGTCTTAACCTAACATAACTTTAAATCACCGCCTGTATATCTATGATTACCATGTAAAGCAGTATTGAGTATTACTGTTTAATACTTCTTTGAAATCCAAGTATAAACACAGTTCTTAAGTTTGCTTTCTTTTCAACCAATCTGTCTTGAGGTAAAAACAATGACTGCAGATGCTGGAAACCAGATTCTGGATTAGTGGTGCTGGAAGAGCACAGCAGTTCAGGCAGCATCCAAGTAGCTTCGAAATCGACGTTTCGGGCAAAAGCCCTTCATCAGGAATAAATCTGTCTTGAACCTAAGCTCATTAAGTGGCATTAATTTATGTGATTAAAGGACATAACTTGCCATTTAAGTGGCATAGTTGACTTCTTGGAGACAGGATGTAGGGTCGGCTATTCTTCAACTTCCCCACCACTGGGCAAATGCCATAGCGTTGGGCAAGTGGCAAGCTTTCCACCCCACTGTCCTCCCTCATCATTTTACTGCCACCAACCCTGCCTGGACCTGAATTCCATTTCTGGGGAGCTAGTTGAATGCAACCATAGCCTTTCTATGAGCTAAAAACAATGATTGCAGATGCTGGAAACCAAATTCTGGATTAGTGGTGCTGGAAGAGCACAGCAGTTCAGGCAGCATCCAATGAGCAGCGAAATCGACGTTTCAGGCAAAAGCCCTTCATCAGGAATAAAGGCAGTGAGCCTGAAGGGTGAAGAGATAAGCTAGAGGAGGGTGGGGGTGGGGAGAAAGTAGCATAGAGTACAATAGGTGAGTGGGGGAGGGGATGAAGGTGATAGGTCAGGGAGGGGAGGGTGGAGTGGATAGGTGGAAAAGGAGCTAGGCAGGTTGGACAAGTCCGGACAAGTCAATGGGACAGTGCTGAACTGGAAGTTTGAAACAAAGGATGAGGTGGGGGAAGGGGAAATGAGGAAGCTGTTGAAGTCCACATTGATGCCCTGGGGTTGAAGTGTTCCGAGACGGAAGATGAGGCGTTCTTCCTCCAGGCGTCTGGTGGTGAGGGAGCAGCGGTGAAGGAGGCCCTGGACCTCTATGTCCTCGGCAGAGTGGGAGGGGGAGTTGAAATGTTGGGCCACGGGGCGGTTTGGTTGATTGGTGTGGGTGTCTAGGAGATGTTCCCTAAAGCGCTCTGCTAGGAGGTGCCCAGTCTCCCCAATGTAGAGGAGACCACATCGGGAGCAACGGATACAATAAATGATATTGGTGGATGTGCAGGTAAAACTTTGATGGATGTGGAAGGCTCCTTTAGGGCCTTGGATAGAGGTGACGGAGGAGGTGTGGGCACAGGTTTTACAGTTCCTGCGGTGGCAGGGTAAAGTGTCAGAATGGGAGGGTGGGTCGTAGGGGGGTGTGGACCTGACCAGGTAGTCACGAAGGAAACGGTCTTTGCGGAAGGTGGAAAGGGGTGGGGAGGGAAATATATCCCTGGTGGTGGGGTCTTTTTAGAGGTGACGGAAATGTCGGTGGATGATTTGGTTTATGCGAAGGTTTGTAGGGTGGAAGGTGAGCACCGGGGCGTTATGTCCTTGTTACGTTTGGAGGGGTGGGGTCTGAGGGCGGAGGTGCGGGATGTGTTGGAGGGCACCTTTAACCACGTGGGAAGGGAAATTGCGGTCTCTAAAGAAGGAGGCCATCTGGTGTGTTCTATGGTGGAACTGGTCCTCCTGGGAGCAGATACGGCGAAGGCGGAGAAATTGGGAATACGGGATGGCATTTTTGCAAGAGATAGGGTAGGAAGAGGTGTAATCCAGGTAGCGGTGAGAGTCGGTGGGTTTGTAAAAAATGTCAGTGTCAAGTCAGTCGTCACTAATGGAGATGGAGAGGTCCAGGAAGGGGAGGGAGGTGTCAGAGATGGTCCAGGTAAATTTAAGATCAGGGTGGAATGTGTTGGTGAAGTTGATGAATTGCTCAACCTCCTCGCGGGAGCAGGAGGTGGCGCCAATGAAGTTATCAATGTAGCGGAGGAAGAGGTGGGGAGTGGTGCCGGTGTAATTATGGAAGATCAACTGTTCTACGTAGCCAACAAAGAGACAAGCATAGCTGGGGCCCATACGTGTGCCCATGGCTACCCCTTTGGTCTGGAGGAAGTGGGAGGATTCAAAGGAGAAATGTTTAAGGGTGAGGACCAGTTCGGCCAAACAAATGAGAGTGTCGGTGGAAGGGTACTGTTGGGGACGTCTGGAGAAGAAAAAACGGAGGGCTTGGAGGCCCTGGTCATGGCGGATGGAGGTGTAGAGGGATTGGATATCCATGGTGAAGATGAGGCGTTGGGGGCCGGGGAAACAGAAGTCTTGGAGGAGGTGGAGGGCGTGGGTGGTGTCTCGAACGTATGTGGGGAGTTTCTCGACTAGGGGAGAAAGGACAGTGTCGAGGTAGGTAGAGATGAGTTCAGTGGGGCAGGAGCATGCTGAGACAATGGGTCGGCCAGTGTGGTCAGGCTTGTGGATCTTGGATTACACCTCTTCCCACCCTATCTCTTGCAAAAATGCCATCCCGTATTCCCAATTTCTCCGCCTCCGCCATATCTGCTCCCAGGAGGACCAGTTCCACCATAGAACACACCAGATGGCTTCCTTCTTTAGAGACCGCAATTTCCCTTCCCACGTGGTTAAAGATGCCCTCCAACGCATCTCGTCCACATCCTGCACCTCCGCCCTCAGACCCCACCCCTCCAACTGTAACAAGAACAGAACGCCCCTGGTGCTCACCTTCCACCCTACAAACCTTTGCATAAACCAAATCATCCACCAACATTTCTGCCACCTCCAAAAAGACCCCACCACCAGGGATATATTTCCCTCCCCACCCCTTTCTGCCTTCCGCAAAGACCGTTCCCTCCGTGACTACCTGGTCAGGTCCACACCCCCGTGTGACCCACCCTCCCATTCTGGCACTTTCCCCTGCCACCACAGGAACTGTAAAACCTGTGCCCACACCTCCTCCCTCACCTCTATCCAAGGCCCTAAAGGAGCCTTCCACATCCATCAAAGTTTTACCTGCACATCCACTAATATCATTTATTGTATCCGTTGCTCCTGATGTGGTCTCCTCTACATTGGGGAGACTGGACGCCCCAATGAGGTGCTGGGCCTCCTTCACCGCTGCTTCCTCACCACCAGACGCCTGGAGGAAGAACGCCTCTTCTTCCGCCTCGGAACACTTCAACCCCAGGGCATCAATGTGGACTTCAACAGCTTCCTCATTTCCCCTTCCCCCACCTCATCCTAGTTTCAAACTTCCAGTTCAGCACTGTCCCCTTGACTTGTCCGGACTTGTCCAACCTGCCTAGCTCCTTTTCCACCTATCCACTCCACCCTCCCCTCCCTGACCTATCACCTTCATCTCCTCCCCCACTCACCCATTGTATTCTATGCTACTCTCACCCCACCCCCACCCTCCTCTAGCTTATCTCTCCACGCTTCAGGCTCACTGCCTTTATTCCTGATGAAGGGCTTTTGCCCGAAACGTCAATTTCGCTGCTCGTTGGATGCTGCCTGAACTGCTGTGCTCTTCCAGCACCACTAATCCAGAACATAGCCTTTCTATGCCTGTCATGCAGTGGGCTGTATCACATAAACAGCGAGCGTTATGAGGTTATCAAACTTTGGCATTGAATCTGTTTATCAATCATTTCAGAAGTGTTATAGGACCATCATGTCAGGCACATTGTGGTTGGCTGTGTTTTTTCTTTTACATGTTGCAAACATAATTATATTATCAGTACATAAGTACATTCTCCTCAGCCATGTCTTCTGGCCATTTTGTTTGTGGGTTGTCCTCCCAGACACTGAGGCATTTATGCATGGTGATACAATGATAGCTCTTATTGGGATGTGTCATGGGACTGTTTATAGGCACACAGATGCCTTTGTGAGGATAGTTAATGGGGGCCGCTGAGGAAGCAAGCAGTCTGGTCAAACTGCAGCTGCAATTGTTGTTCATCTTTTTGAAACATTTGCAAATGATTATAAAGGGACTGCAGAGTCTCAGCTGAATTTTTTATAGCAGTCGCAGATGATTTCATGATGGATTCCTACCATGTCCTTATTAAGATGTCAGGAAAAACACCACGACATGCCAGCTGAAGAAGGGTACTGGATTAGTGGTGCTGGAAGAGCACAGCAGTTCAGGCAGCATCCAACGAGCAGCGAAATCAACGTTTCGGGCAAAAGTTCTTCATCAGGAAGGGCTTTTGCCCGAAACGTTGATTTCGCTGCTCGTTGGATGCTGCCTGAACTGCTGTGCTCTTCCAGCACCACTAATCCAGTATTTGATTTTCAGCATCTGCAGTCATTGTTTTTACCTAGCTGAAGAAGGGTGACAACCTTCAATATTACTGGTAGTAAAAATGGTTGGCCATACATTCAAATCACCGTGCAGCAGATAGCACATGCACAATTTACAGGCCAAGATCCACATCGCTGTGATACAGGCAAAAGCACTGAAGGTACAGGAATTCACTGTTCCAAGTATGCCTGACAGATTTCCCATAGTCAAAATAATGAACATAACAGTGACAGTACTCCCTGAATCTCAACAGGGAGGGAACTTGGCCAAGGAAGCATAGGAAGAACAAATGTGGCAGACCTCATTTTGGCACAAAGTAAAATATTTGAATTATACATTTCAATCTGTATACAGATATTGTACAAACTATTAAAAAATAACTGGTCATATATGACTGAACAAATTGCTTATCCCACCAAGGAAATTTCAACATGTAAAAATGGCTACAGATTTAACCAACATTTTCCCAACACTGTCCTCATCTTAACTATGCCAATTTAGAGGCACAAATGTCATGAAAGATTGACTGTAATCTCCCTACTGACCCCATTTAAACAATCATTCTTTGTGATATCTCGGTAACTGCATCTGTGGTTCAGCCAAATCAAGCTTAACTGTGTCACACAAAAAAACATTGTTGCCATTAATGTCTTTAAATGCATTAATCATATGGAAGCAAAGTAGATAATGATGCGGAAAACCTCTTTTTTAATTAAAAAAGGCAAAAACACGGACTTTCAGTTATGAGATATGCAGCAGAAAAAAATAAGCTATTCTGGATCATGAGTATCCACGTGCAAAGAATTCTGATGCCTGGCCCCTTTAATCTCAAATATTATTTTCCTACAAATGCTCCTTTGGAATCTTCAACATGGAAGGAAGTCAAGCATTGTACTTGTGTTCACTGGAGCTGAACTCAATATCTAAATTTTATAATTACCTTCTCAACATACAAATTGTATTTAAAGCATCACTTCTCCCATATCTCCTGTAATTAATTCACATTTTTACATTATCACTAGTTTATACAGCTAACCTAAAACTGGCACCTATAACAGACATGCTGACTGTTCTTGATGCCTCTAGGCCATTCTTCATGCAGGGTACAACTTATTTTTCATCAACATTTTTTGATAGATTTAATGTAATAATTTCTGTCAGCATGCATTCCAGAAAATCCAGGTGACATATTGGTGACTTTTTTCGTGATGAAGAGGCATTTATTCAAAGGCAAATAATTAGCACCACATAAGATTTTCACAGGGTGGAACAGTTTTATCACCGGTGCATGCATTTTAATAAAAACAATCAAATTAAAGGATTTGGAGAAAATGAAAAGCCATTATCAGGTGCCTACATCCCTTTCACTCAATATTTCCTCACTAATAAAGCAAATACTAGCAGATTTCAAACCAAGGACCATTTATTAAACTGCAGATCTGTACATGGTGTTTGAACCAAATACTGAAAAGCATATGCTTTTTCCTTTGGGCTTAACATTGAATGAAAAAGTATTCAAGCCACTACAGAGAGGGAGAATGTTGGGATAGTTCTCAATCCTCAGTTGTTCTAATATGATGTACAAGTAGCTATTGGACATATGTCAGTCAAACCACTACCACTTGCTTTACCCTAATTTCTTCTTATACCGTATATACTGAGGTTGCATTAATATTTAACATTTCTTTTGCTGCACAAAGAAAGATTTGCAAATTACATGTTATAGCAAAAGAGGTATCATTTTATATAGTGATTGATTGCATGCGATGTTTAATGGCATGTGGTGTACATCTTTGCTGTTAGTTTATAATGTGGTGAACCCACGACATTAATATATTTCAGACAGTTCAATGATAAGCTACTTTTACAGTGTTTTTTTAACAAGTGCTACTTTTGTTAATGAAACCTAGGAATAAAATAATAATCAACTCAATCATTGTTGCATCATCAACAAAGTTCAAATCAAGATCTTTTGGAAGGATGAAAGGTTGAGTATATGGAATGAGCTGCCAGAGGAAGTGGTGGAGGTTGGTACAATTACAACATTTAAAAGGCATCTGGATGGGTGTATGAATAGGAAGGGTTTGGAGGGATATGGGCCAAATGCTGGTAAATGGGACAAGAATTAGGATATCTGGTCAGCATGGATGAATTGGACAGAAGGGTCTGTTTCCATCCTGTACAACGATGACTCAATGACTCTAAAGCACAGATTTGGAGTTCTCATTAGGTGACAAATGTATTTTTAATATTATGATTGTTTCACCTCTGCTTCTCTACTCATTCCATTCTCTTAGGTCATCCCCTCACAATGTTCTCAGATCTGTCCAAAAATATTCAAATCAAATTAGTGACAACCATGACTAATTCAGAAGGACATGGATTCACAAGACCACTCTAAGTACTTTAGTAATTTAGGTTGGCACTTCAATGCAGTACCATAGATTAGTTAGAGGTGCCGTCCTTCCACTGAGATGTTAAAGCAAAGCATTACCTGCTCTGTCAGAAGGACATCAATGATACTTCTCACAGAAAAGCAGGGTAATTCCTAACCAACATTTAGTTCCCCACCAACATTTAAAACAGATTTGCTGTCTTCAAATTGGCTGCCACATCTCACAACTGCAACAGCAAAGATTCTTCAAGAGTATGGCATTGACTGTGTCATTCTTTGGCTTTCTTGAAATCGTGAAAGACACTATGTAATATAAGTTTTTTTTAGTTATAAGTTGTGCAACCTTCATCAACGTATCAATCCATAACAAAGCAGACTAAGGTTGCACCTCGAGTGCATCATATTTTGTGTGTAACTAGTCATAAATATTACAACATTCATTTTGCATATGCCTTTAAATCCATATTATAGTAGGTTAGATTTTTTAAACAATAGCTTGCTGCTTTTCTGAAGTCATCATATTTCTTGGGAAGCTCCTTCTATTTGATGAGAATGGTTATCAGCATTTCTGACAATAATATACATCTTCATCTCCAAAAGCAAAAAGATCATTGCCTTTTTTCCCCCAAAATTGGCAGTCCATCAAATGATAAATTCTCAATCTTAAACTAGAGTCAGAGAGTCGTAGAGATGTACAGCACGGAAACACACCCTTTGGTCTAACTTGTCCATGCCGACCAGATATCCCAGCGCAGTCTAGTCCCACCTGCCAGCATCCGGCCCACATCCCTCCAAACCCTTCCTATTCATATACCCATCCAGATGCCTTTTAAATGTTGCAATTGTAACAGCCTCCATCACTTCCTCTGGCAGCTCATTCCATACATGCATCACCCTCTGCATGAAAAAGTTGCCCCTTATCTCTCTCTTATATCTTTCCCCTCTCACCCTTAACCCATGCCCTCTAGTTCTGGACTCCCCCACCCCAGGGAAAAGATCTTGTCTATTTACCCTATCCATTCCCTGTGATTTTACAAACCTCTATAAGGTCACCCCTCAGCCTCCAACACTCCAGGGAAAACAGCCCCAGCCTTTTCTACCTCTCCCTATAGCTCAAACCCTCCAACACTGGCAACATCTTTGTAAATGTTTTCTGAACCCTTCCAAGTTTCACAAAAACCTTCCAATAGGAAGGAGACCAGATTTGCATGCAATATTCCAAAAGTGACCGAACCAATGTCCTGTACAGCCACAACATGACATCCCCACTCCTGTACTCAATACTCTGAACAATAAAGGAAAGCATACCAAATGCCTTCTTCACTATCCTATCTATCTGAGATTCTACTTTCAAGGAACTATGAACCTGCACTCCAAGGTCTCTTTGTTAAGCAACACACCCAAAGATCTTACCATTAAGTGTGCAAGTCCCACTAAGATTTGCTTTCCCAAAATGCAGCATCTCGCATTTATCTAAACTAAACTCCATCTGCCACTCCTCAGCCCATTGGCTCATCTGAACAAGATCACGTTGTAATCCAAGGTAACCTTCTTTACACCTCCAATTTTGGTGTCATCTGCAAACTTATTTTTTATACCTCTTATGTTCATATCCAAATTATGTGTATAAATGACCAAAAGTGGTGGACCCAGCCATGATCCTTGTGGCACTCCACTGGTCACAGACCTCCAGTCTGAAAAACAACCCTCTGCCATCACACTCGGTCTTCTACCTTTGAGCCAGTTCTGCATCTAAATGGCTAGTTTTCACTGTATTCCATGAGATCTAACCTTGCTAACCAGTCTCCCATGAGGAACCTTGTCGAATGCCTTACTGATGTCCATATAGATCACATCTACCACACTGCCCTCATCAATCCTCTTTGTTACTTTTTCACAAAACTCAATCAAGTTTGAAGAGATATGATTTCCCCCACACAAAGTCATGTTGACTATCCTATTCAGTCCTTGCCTTTCCAAATACATGTACATCCTGTCCCTCAGGATTTCCTCCAGCAACCTACCCACCACCGACGTCAGGCTCACTGGTCTATCGTTCCCTGGCTTGTCTTTACTACCCTTCTTAAACAGTGGCACCACGTTTGCCAACCTCCAGTCTTCTGGCACTTCACCTGTGACTATTGATGGTACAAATATCTCAGCAAGAGGCCCCAGCAATCACTTCCCTAGCTTCCCACAGAGTTCTCAAGTACACCTGATCAGGTCCTGGGGATTTATCCACTTCTATGCGTTTCAAGACATCCAGCACTTTCTCCCTGTAATATGGACATTTTTCAAGATGTCACCATCTATTTCCCTACATTGTATATCTTCCATGTTCTTTTCTACAGAAAATACTGATGCAAAATACTTGATTATTATCTCCCCCATCTCCTGCAGCTCCACAGAAAGGCTGCCTAGCTGATCTTTGAGGGGCCCTATTCTCTCCCTAGTTACCCTTTGTCCTTAATGTATTTGTAAAAACTCTTTGGATTCTCCTTTAATCGTTTTGCCAAAACTATCTCATGTCCCTTTTTTGCCCTCCTGATTTTCTTCTTAAGTATACCTGCTGCCTTTATACTTTTCTAAGGATTCACGCCATCTCTCCTGTCTATACCTGACATATGTTTCCTTCTTTTTCTTAACCAAACCCTCAATTTCTTTAGTCATCCAGCATTCTCTTTACCTACCAGCCTTTCCTTTCACCTTAACAGTAACATATTGTCTTTTGAAAGTTCAACTTTTAGATCTGGTCTATCCTTTTCCATCACTATTTTAAATTTAATAGAATTATGGTCGCTGGCCCCACAGTGCACACCCATGACACCGCAGTCCCCTGCCCTGCCTTATTTCTCAAGAATAGGTCAAGTTTTGCACCTCCTCTAGTAGGTACATCCATATACTGAATCAGAAAATTTTCTTGTACAAACTTAACAAATTCCTCTCCATCTAAACCCTTAACACTATGGCAGTCCCAGTCTATGTTTGGAAATTTATAGTGCCCTACCATAACCACTTTATTATTCTTACAGATAACTGAGATCTCCTTACAAGTTTGTTTTTTAATTTCCCTCTGGTCTATAATACAATCCCAATAAAGTGATCATCCCTTTCTTATTTCTCAGTTCCACCCACAGAACTTCCCTAGATGTGTTTCCGGGAATATCCTCCCTCAGCACAGCTCTAATGCTATCCCTTATCAAAAACATCACTCCCCCTCCTCTCTTGTCTCCCTTTCTGTTGTTCCTGTAGCATTTGTATCCTGGAACATTAAGCTGCCAGTCCTGTCCAACCCTGAGCCATGTTTCTGTAATTGCTCTGATATCCCAGTCCCATGTTCCTAACCATGCCCTGAGTTCATCTGCCTTCCCTGTTAGGCCCATTGCATTGAAATAAATGCAGTTTAATTTATCAGTCCTACCTTGTATTCTGCTTTGTCCCTGTTTGATTCACTTCTGTTCTCAACTGTACCAGTCTCAGATTGATCTCTTTTCTCACTATCACCCTCGGTCCCACCACCACCACCACATCACCCCCCCCTCCTCCACCACCCCCAACCTTACTAGTTTAAGTCCTCCCAGGCAGCTCTCGCAAATCTCCCTGCCCCTTCCAATTTAGGTGCAATCTGTCCTTCTTGTACTGGTCACTTCTACCCCAGAAGAGATTCCAATGATCCAAAAATGTGAATCCTTCTCCCATACACTAGCTCCTTAGCCATGCATTCATCTGCTCTATCCTCCTATTCCTGCCCTCACTAGCTCATAGCACCGGGAGTAATCCAGATATTGCTACACTCGAGGACCTCCATTTTAAATTCCTGCCTAACTCTCTGTAATCTCCCTTCAGAATCTCAACCTTTTCCCTTCCTATGTCGTTGGTTCCAATATGTACAATGACCTCCTGCTGGCCCCTCTTCCCCTTGAGAACATTCTGCACCCTCTCTGAGACATCCTTGATCCTGGCACCAGGAAAGCAAAACACCATTCTGCCTTTTTGCTGCTGGCCATAGAAATGTCTGTCTGTGCCTCAGACCAGAGAGTCCTCTAACACAATTGATCTCTTGGAACCCGATGTACCACTCATTGCATTAGAGCCAACTAATATTTTCTAATATTTTATGCTGCTTTTTTCATTTCAATTTTGCTGTGAATCAGACAGCATTAACTAAACATTTTTTTTAATATAAATTAAGTGTCTTGTCTTTGTATATTGAGGAAGCTATGGATACATAATGATTGAACACTCTACTCTTATTTTATTCATGGCACTACTGTGGTTCATCATATTGATTGGCAGTTATTAAACACTGACAAAAGTAGACTTCTTAACCCCTTATTTGAGAAAGGAGGAAATATGACCTGTAATCTCCAAGCCTGCCATTCAACAGCATGAGTTAATAACATGGTTGCTAGAAAGAATACATGATCCATTTTCTCTTATTCATTGTAATTATAGGCACTATAGGTTGCACAGGTATCTGGTGTGATAGGTTATAACAGTGCTTTGACTTGGCAGCAGTGATTATGAAATGTTCTGCCAGTTTAATGACAGACTAGCCATATTCAATTTTTTCATGAAAGATATTCATTTTATTTAGTGCGGAATTTAACTGAGATGCATTAAAATGTGAAGTGTAAAATAAATTATTTTTCAAGCTGAATCTGAGTTGCTCAATTAACAAACTAAATACTACTTTATTTTTCCAGTGAAAAGAGGTTTTATTATCGGGTCAGCATCTGCATTGAACATTAAAATTGTGTAAATACACCATGACACAGCTCATTGTTTTTCCATGTATCACACCAAGCCATTTTACCATTGCTAAGTACAGGAATATGTTTGAGTAGAATTGCTTTCTGGAATTCTATTATCACATTTTTCATGCAGGATAATAACAGATCTTAAAATGCATGATGGTAGCTGTATATCCTATTTAGGAATATTAAGTCAGTGACCTTGCAAATGAAAGCTTTAAGTACTTGAGGCAGTTTAGACAATAGGGCTTACAACAAAGGCATGACATTGTTGGCAACTGCAATTTTCATATAAATAGTAACTTTCCACATACTTGTAAAATTTAATGATATCTCATAGCTATAACCAGCATTGACTTCCATTCTCACCTCAACACCATTCCCTCTACAATTCATCGAAGATCAATTGTTGTCCTCATCAAACTTACCTGCATTGGAAACAGTGTCCAAAGGCCTGGTGTGCAGTTCGATATGTACACTTATACCCAGTTAGTTCTTCCACTCAGCTGACACTGGTGAAATAATTGAACAGGAAGTCTGGGTCTGTCCAATATTTGATGCAAACACTGGTCACATTGATAAGGTTCAGAGGGTGGTACACTGTCCAAACATACAACAAGGAATTAATGCAAGGAAAATCAAACAATTCAGTTCCCATTAACCTGGCAGCAGTCATTTGTATAAATATCGTGACTGGGTTTTAGATGCTTTTGAAAGATGAGGACTGGAAATCACACTAGCGCAAACAAATGAACATTTATTACATATTTATGCTACTTACAGAGAAGTGGTGGGAAAACTTGTGGCAGCCTCCTTATCCCTGGGCCAGAAATTCTCAGTTCATGTCCAATGCAAGGACCCATTGTCCATGAGAGTTGCAGTCCTAACATGTCTGAACAAATTTATCGACAGCCTTTACATTCTTCTAATAAGCCTGATTTCAGGCAATAATCGTGGGAGATTCCCCCAGTCAGCTATCTTACAGAAGGCAGTGGCAGTGCTTTGCACATATTATGGACCAAACCATGGGACTGCATAGTCAAGCCCATGGAAACAATGAGGGGAAAACAGACTGGCAAAGAAATGGTTCAGCAGGACTCCATTACTTCTTTCTTCTCAGTTCCCAACTCCTCATCTCTTTCAGGGGAGGGATAGTGTTAGATACAATTGATAGAGAAGGATATGAATACTCCTGTGAGGTGTGTGAGGTATCTTCCACTTCATCTGAGCAATCAATCCGGGCCTGCAAAGGATGCTTGCTGCTAGACATCAACAGCAAGCTGATTGCATCAGAGGAAGTTGTGGTCAGTTCTGACTAGGTAGGAACAAGGATGAACCAATGGACTCAAAACTCAGCCAGGGTCAGTTCGACTACTGAGTCCAGACCGACTCCCCAGAGCGGAGCCCTGATGACTCCTGTGTCTTCTGGCCATGGTTGAAGGCGAAGATCTGTTTTGCAGGATAGTAATGCTCATTCTGTCTGACGTACCCAAGTCTCTGTGATACCTGCTCAGAGAGTACTCTGGAGACTCAAAACCTGTTGGGATCACTGAAGGAGTCAGATAATTGTCTAAAGGTGAGGACAATAATAAAGTAATGTCAAGTCAATGTCTTTTTTTATTTAACTGGGCCTAGATCATAAGAGCCCCTGTTCAGTCTCACTATTGGCTTGTGGCTAACAAGGTGAACTGGTCACCTGTATGAAAGTGTATAATTCAGTGAAGTGCTTGGAGTCATTGCCAGTTGGAGGCCACTGCTCAGGAATGTCACCTGTGATGAAAATATCTTTGAGCATAATAATTACTGCTGTCGAGGTAGGATAAAATAACTGGGAATCATAGTCAACAACAAGAAGAATAATTTTATCCTTGAAAACAATGATTGTTGAATGTTTATGAGCTTTAAATAAAAGACAAGCTCAATTTGAGTTGAGAATCAGGTTTCAACTTAGAAAACGTTTCATCTTAGCAGAAGGGCAGTTTATTAGGTATTTAGAAATCTTCAGACTGGGGGAGTTTAGTGTGCACAACATCCATGTTGCATGAGTTTGCAGAAGTCTTCAGGCTGGCAGAACAGAAAAGCAATTCAGGCTCTCAGAACTGGAAAGAAGTTAAATTTGAAAAAATCTGGTTATGTAAAAAATTAGACAGGAGTGATACTTCACTGGGATTGAGCCTATGTAAATGGATATTGCTGGGATAAGTGGTGAATCTTTCTGTTTGTTTTTTATGTTGAGATCTTTCTAAACTCTCAGAATAACAGCTTTAATGAAACAAAGATCTTTGGATTCTGGAAATTTGAAACAAAGACAGAAATTTCTGGAGAAACTCAGCAGGTGTGACAGCATCCTTGAAGTGGAGAGAAAGCAGAATTAATGTTTCAAGTCCAGTGATTCTTCTTCAGTTTTGTTTGTTTTTATTTTGTGTATTAAGTGTGTGTTCTTTCACTAAGTAACATTGGCACAGCCTCATGTGAATCTGTTCAGTGACGAAGTGCCACAGTGACCAGACTACAAAAATGAAAATATGATCCATCAAGCTAAATTTCACACTGGGATCAGATTCATCCAGTATGGGATTAAAATAATATCAGCATTTGCAACTTATCGTTATCTCATTGATGCTACTGTCTCTTTGATGGTGCCCATGTTTTTTCACGAATGAACAGAAAAAATGGTCTTGTAAATTCTTCCTTTCAGTCTCAGTGATACTTTATCATGTAACACTGTATTGCAGTTATTCAAATTATTCCAACCAAACCTAATCCTTTGTTTAATTTCCAATCCCACTTTTCTACTATCTGCCCTGACTTGTTATGCTTTTCGCCAATCCTCCTGATATTCAATCACGTTCTCATCAACCCCAACACATAGTTCAATGTCATTTACAAATTTCACTTGGTGGAGAGTTCACTTCCTATGGCATTAGGCATGGGGCTGATCCACTTGCAAATGTCACCCCAATAATACTCAAGAAGCCTAATATCTAAGATAAGCCAATCAAACCAGTAACTGGCAGCCACATGAACATTGACTATGTGAAAATTGGCACACCTGTTCTTCAGTATGTGTTGTTCAGTATGTGTTGTATTCTATAACACCTTCAAAACACACAACTACTATCACCAAACAATAGGGGATAGGGACTCCAGCACTTCTGAGTTTGTCTCCAAGTCATGTACAATTCTGGCTTGGAACTATATTACCATTCCTCAGTGCTGCTGGGTTAAAACCTTGAAATTCCCTACTTAACAGTATTGTAGATACACCTCACTGTAGCAATTAAAACAGCAGCACACCACTTCTTCTTCAGAGCAATTAGGATGGCCTTGCCGTCAGTGCGCTCACCTTATAATTGCTTTGTTTAATAAGTGCTATTTAAATTCTACCAATAAGCTACTGTTCTTGTAGTGGTAACTAACCCAGGAGAGATACCAGCACATTCTCTTCGATATGCACTTTTCCTAAAGTGAAATAGAATATATTCAAAAATAGTATGCTGGTGAAAAAGCATGGGTGTGCTTAATTTGTTCTTTTATAGATGTGTCAAGTGGATTAAACAAAGACCAAAGCTTGCAGCTATTAAAAATTAAACAGTTGCAATTTTCTGGAGGACACAAACACATATATAAATGAAAGAATATGAAAGATCAACTCATTTATTGACTCTGTCCTGTTCAGTCATCTTGCAATTAAATATTATGCCCATCAGAGTTTCCAGTCTTCAGCAGCTACACTATCTCCTAAGTAAGGTCAGAAAACATAGTAGTTCAAGGCAAAAATGAATTGTGGGTCATTCTTCTCTGAGTGCTCTCTGGAGTTTAGAAATTGTTCCAATGACTACAAGGCCAACATCCAATCTTCCTTCTGCTTGCAGCAATATCAAGACTTCTTCCAGAAACTTGTCCAGTTATCATTCAAACATTGCAGCAAATCAGCACTCACTACATGAGCCAGAAATCTGGCCCACTTTGGGAAACAGACAAACCTCAGGATATCAAGCCTGTTTCTCTGTACACGCAACAGAACCTCACGTTACCTGACTCTCCTGAAATTCTTATTGAATTTACAACTTTAGAGATGGGCAATATTTTTATCATTTAAATTATTTTAATCCAACCATTCCAATGTAGACTGTTAGTTTTACAGAAAAACAAGCAAGATCCCTGTGTGTACCTTGCTTTTAAACAAGGGATTAATTGTTTTTCTCTGTATTTTCATATCAAAAACCATGTAATGGAACACAGTTGAGGCACAGTATTTGAGATGGAGCAGAACCGAGGTCTATGACAAAAACAGCATGGTGTTAATTCCTGTACTGAACTGCTTTAGCTAAATAGTCACTGCTTTAGCTTCATCTGTTTGCATGATAACCTCTCAGTAATTGGTCATTAACCTTTAGAAATTCACACCGTATAATGTCTATGCTTCTTTCCCACTGAAAAGAATACAATTCAGAATCCAACATGGTATACCTATATTTGATAATAGTTCTATTGAAGTTGCTGATGGACATTTATCAACATTAGAATTATAACATTAGCTACAGGCACACAATCCTTTATCTGAAATCCTTGAGACCAGTTGCTTTTTGGAATTTGGAATTTTTCTGATTTCTGAATAATTGACATTTTCACAGTGAAATTTTAAAAAAATTATCTAATAGCAGATGCACGTGTGACTAGTATGAGTGCTGAGACACAACTGACACCTGCCAGTGCTGGGCCATGCCACCACATCACATCTGAGTGACGTGGTTCGAGTGGGTATGGAGTTGGGTCACCTGTTCACACGTCAAAATGATGCTCCACACTCCACGAAAAGAATTTTGGATTTCGGAACTTTTTGTATTTCAGAGTTTCGGATAACGGTTTGTGTACCTGTATTACTGTCAGCTGTAGTTTCATTTCTCATTGTATTTATGTCTGTTTATAATTTAACATGTTTATGTAACACCTTTAAACCAATAAAACAACCCATGGTGCTTCACAGGAGTGTTACAAAATAAAGGATGATTCTCAATTACACAAGGAAATATGAGGTTGGACAATTAAATCTTGGTCAAACAAGTAGGTTAAGGAAAAACATGAAGTGGAGAAGTGTAGGGGGAACATTTCAGAGTATGGAATCTAAGAAACAGAAAGCATGGTCACCAATAATGGAGGAAATAAATTGCAGGTACAAATATAGAAAACAGGAGTAGGAGTAGGAGTAGGCCATTCAGCCATTTAAGCATGCTCTCCCATTCAATACAATCATGGTTGATCTCCCAGTCAGTACTGTGATCCTGTTTGTTACCCATACCCTTTAGTAACTTTAGCTCTGAGTACTATATTTAACTCCTTCTTGACAACATCAGCAGCACGGTGGCTCAGTGGTTAGCACTGCTGCCTCACAGCGCCAGGGACCTGGGTTCAATTCCGACCTCAGACAACTGTCTGTGTGGAGTTTGCACATTCTCCCTGTGTTTGTGTGGGTTTCCTCCAGGTGCTCCGGTTTCCTCCCACAATCCAAAAGATGTGCAGGTTAGGTGAATTGGCCATGCTAAATTGCCCTCAGTGTTCGGTGTAGGGGAATGGGTCTGGGTGGGTTGTTCTTCAGAGGGTTGGTGTGGATTTGTTGGGCTGAAGGGCCTGTTTCCACACTGTAGGGAATCTAAATCTAAACATTCAATGCTTTGGCATCAACCACTTCCTGTAACAGAGAATTCTACAGGTTCGTCACTCTCTGAGTGAAGAAATTTCTCCTCATTTCAGACCTGAATGGTCTACTGTGCATCTTTTGACTGTGAGCCCAGGTTCTGGACTCCCCAGTCATCAGAATCATCCTTCTATACTAGACTAGCCTGCAATTTTATAGGTTTCTAAGAGATTCTTTCTCATTCTTCTAAACTCCAATGAATATAGTACTAACCAATCCAGCCTCTCTCTAAATGTCAATCCTGCCTCCCAGGAATCAATCTGGTAAATCTTTGTTGTACTCCCTATTTAGCCAGAACATACTTCCTCAGATAAGAGATGTCAGTAACCATAGGAAAATGGCAGACATACTGAACGATTCTTTTGCTTCAGTATTTTACAGCAGTAAAAGAGAACAGCTTGCTGGAAATCCCAAAGAAATTAACAGAGGATCAGGGACAGTGTCTAAATATAATTATCTTAATAAAGTCATCAGTAATGGGGAAATTTATGAAACTGAAGAGCGACAAATCCTCAGAACCCACTGGTTCCTATTCATGGATGTTAAAGGAAGTAGGAGAGCACGTTGCTGATGCCTTAACCATAATTTTTCAGAGTTCCCTCAATTCAGGAGTTGTGCATCTGAATTGGAAGTTTGCTCATGTCACCTCACTCTTTAAGAAATGTGAGAGAGGGAAACCAAGTAATTACAGAGCAGTTGCCTAACATCTGTAGTGGGGAAATTGTCGGAGTCTATTATCAAGAATAGGGCAACTGATCACCTCGAAAAATTTCACTTAATCACAGAAAGTCAATTTGACTGCATGAAGGCCTGACAAATCGCAGTTTTTTTTAAAAGAGGTGATAAAGGTGGTGGACAGAGAAAAGTTGATGGATGTTGGTTAATATGGACTTTCAGAAGGCTTTTGATAAAGTTCCACACAAGAGACCATTGGCTAAGGTGGAAGTCCATTGACTAAGGGTAAGTTACTGACATGGATAGGAAATTGATTGAGTGGCAGGAAACAGAGATGAAATAAAGGGTATTTGGTAGGCCATGACTAGTGGTGTTCCACAGAGATCTGAGTGGGGTCTCAATTCACAAAATTCATTAATGACTTGGATAATAGCACAAAACGTCAAATATCCAAATCTGATGATAATACAAAATTGAGTATCTTTGTAGGAAGTGTTCAGGAGCTATGTTAGAGAGCACATTTACGCTCCAATGGAGACTAGGAACTCTGTTCCTCAAACAGCGTTCAATACAGAATAAATTATAAGGAGCACAAATATTTCAGAGGGATGTACAGCTGGAGGAGATTGGAGAGATGAGGTGATGAGGCACTGGAGGACCTTGAAAACAAGGATGAGAGTTCTAAAATGAATGCCTTGCTTAACTTCTCCAACATTAGTCAATGACCTCAGGGTTAAAAGGGCAATGATAAGACATAGGCAGCAGAGATTAAACTCTGAAGAAGGGCCCCCAGTTTCGAAACAGTAATTTTGTTTTCCTCTCCACAGATCTGCCGTACCTTCTGAGCCTCTCCAGCAATTTAAGTTCTTATTTATTTCAGAGCTCCAACATCCACAACTCTTTGTGTTGTTTTAAGGGCCAAATTCTGACCAAGTAGATAATAATCAACAGCATTATAAGGTGTGCTTCATTAACAGTGTATATCATCACATTGGAATATTTTTTTCTCTCTAATTGAAGATTTACCCTGGAAAAAACAAGCAAAGCAAAATAACATGGTGTCTGAATGAACTTTAACATAGCAATGAATTCACAAATCTCTGAAACATATTAGCTGTTGCTTATATGTTTAACTTTAGTTATAGTGATCTTTACTGGAGGCTGCTGTATGTTTCAGATTGCTGGTTAGGGGGGTGCTTTGTCCATCTTAGATTGCTTCTAGTAAATAAATTCTAGTAATTTGATATTTCTGGTTGTACTATTGTTGTGATTTGGCATCTGTTTTTTGGCATGCTCATGTTATTTGGTGTTAGTATTTGAAATGATTCTATTTCTGGGCACATGACGACATTTTCTGCTGGATTTGATGTCCCATCAAGAGTTTGATTATTCTGTCAGCCATCACTGTTGCTGTGAAGTCATAACCATGACCCTCGTTTCTACATCTCTTACGAACTGGCAAATGGCCCCTTCCTGTTATTGTTCGAAAGGACAGGAATTCCAGATGGTCTGTTCTGAAGACGAGTTTTGCTCATAATTAACATTCCGGTGCTGATTGTATTTTCAAATGGTCATTGGATAAACCTGACATTTTCAAATTATGAAAGCCTTCATCGTCCAAAGTATAGCTGATTTTACTGGCTCGCTGGTCAAAAATATCGAGGTGCAGAAAACAGGGCTCGACGAACCGTCGGAACAAAGTAAATTTACTCTGGAGGCAGGAAGCTGATGGGTGAGTACCGAACCAGAGGACACAGTTTAAAAATACGGGGTAGACCATTTAGGACAAAGATGAGGAGAAATTTCTTCACCCAGAGAGTGGTGGCTGTGTGGAATGCTCTGCCCCAGAGGGCTGTGGAGGCCCAGTCTCTGGATTCATTTAAGAAAGAGTTGGATAGAGCTCTCAACGATAGTGGAATCAAGGGTTATGGAGATAAGGCAGGAACAGGATACTGATTAAGGATGATCAGCCATGATCATATTGAATGGTGGTGCAGGCTCGAAGGGCAGAATGGCCTACTCCTGTCTATTGTCTATTGTCTATTATCTGTTCCTTTTCAATTGAGCGCTGGAAATTTTGTGGTTACCTTAGCATTTTTGCAAGATTTATGATGTTATCTTAATGAACAGCTTGTTCAAGTTTCCCACAGCTTATTCAGCATTAACTCTGACTTGCAGGACTTTTAATAGCCACTGCCTTAGGTTGTCATGGGCTACTGCTTGACTGCAATGGTGGTGTTATTGAGTTCCCTGAATTTATTTTACATTGAACCGGGTTTTGCTCGCAAGTGTGATATTTTTGGAGTGAAATGGAGTCGGTTGCTTCAAGGAATAAGCAAAGCAATGAAAAATAGATTTTGTTTGTTTACAGGCTTCTTTCACAATCTGATGCTTTTCTGTCCAGCCTGGTCTGCAGAACTCAGCTTCAGCAGTCATAAAATTCAACTGTCTGTGGAGGTCTAGTCAAGAGCTGCAGTTTGCTGATTGATCTCTGTTCCTGCACAAACTTTGCAGCAAGTAGACTTACTTTTTTGACTTTGCTTTATAAATCTCCCTAAATATGAACAATCTTACCTTACCAAATGCCAGCTGGATAGAGTTAAGCATGTTCACAGAATTAAGGCATGTCATGCAGAATCTCTACAGTACTTCAAAATTGAAGGTACAGAGTGAGCACCAGGAAGCTTACCAGTGAGACTGAACTGATGAGATGCTGAGCACAGTGGCCTCACAGCGCCAGGGACCTGGGTTCAATTCCGCTGTCGGGCAATTGCCTGTGTAAAGTTTGCACATTTTCCCAGTGTTTGTGTGGATTTCCTCCCACAGTCCAAGCATATGTAGGTTGGGTGGACTAGCTATGCTGAATTGCCCATGGATGTGCATGCTAAGTGGATTAGGCATGAGAAATGCAGGATGATAGTGTAGGGGCATAGGCCTGGGTGGGATACTCTTTGGAGCGTCAGTGCGGTCTCAATGGGCCAATTAGCCTACATCCACACTGTAGGGATTCTATTCCATAATATATTCTTCGGTGTTCAGAAGATCTCTTTAAGACATACAAGGCTGTGAAAGGAATGGCACTGGGAGATTATCTCCAAAGGTGGAGAGTACAGAACATGGGTGCACAATCTTAGACTAAGGACTGAAATGAGCAGAATTGCATTTTAAACCTCCCAAGTATGAACAATTTTAATTTACCAAATGCCTGACGGTGGAGTGAAGTGTCTTCACAGAATTAAGGCATGGCATATAGAATCTCGACAGCACTTCAAAATTGAAGGTACAGAGTGAGTAACAGGAAGCTTGCTGCAAAGTTTCAAGTTCCATTGAACTTCCTTCCCCAGAGTGTTCTCAATGCTCTATCATTGAATATATTTGGAACTGGGACACAATGTGGGCTTCCTGGGGAACCTAATGATATAGGAAGCAGGCAGGAAAGGGGAGCTGGAGCCCAAGACCAGCCATGATCAGATTAAATGGCGGACTAGTTTTAACAGAGCATATGGTTTACTCTTTATAAACTCAAATTACTTCGCCAATTTGATGTGTGAAGTATTTATTCTTCCCATTCCTGCCGCGTGTCCCTTTAGAAATAAGTGGAGTGAATGCGCATTCCTTGAAATACCAGAGTGAATTAAGTGGATAGTTCTTCCTGAAAAGCTGAACAAGCTCAGAGAGTTAATATGTTTACTCTCTGCTGTCCCTGCTATGACTCTATGCCTGTGTAGTCCTCTTTGGTTTGGTTTGGAAACTCCAATCTGTCAGTGTTTTTTTGTATTACAATTTTATTTTGGTCTGCTGGGTGTCCACATCACTCAAAATTAAGTTAATGAAAAATCTGCAGCCACTGTATCATTTTGTGGGAAATATTTTCAGGACACATTCTTTTTCCCCAATAAGGATAACTAGGACCAGGTTATCGTCCAACAGGTTTATTTGGAAGTACAAGCTTTCGGAGCGCTGCTCCTTCATCAGGTCACCACCATATAATAATAGCATAACAATAATTTCAATGAACGTCTGTTGCAGCTTTTAAAAAAAAAGTAAAACTGCATGAACTGTATTAGAACCACTTCAAATTGTTTATCGTTAATCCAATTTACCAGCTTTCTCTGATGTGGTCTGGTTTTCCATTGGCCCATGTCCAGCAGTCTAGGCATTGGATTGAGTTTGCCATTGCTGATTAATGTGCTTCAAAGTTCCAAACACCTGATATTGTATCATCATCGCTAATTGTTTTAAAAGGTATACAGCTAAGTGCCAGAATTACTGTTGCATTGTAATCAGGTTCTGAGCAATAATGTATCAGTTCACCAATCACATGGAGGACTGTGAAGTTCTAATATGTTTTGTCTAAAAGTGTGATTATTCTGAACTTTTGAAAGCACAACACCGGTTAACTTTGGTGCAGTTTCACTCCAAAGAGACTCAAACCCCCACACAGTAGTGATTGAGCTATGGCAGTGTCATGGAGAGTGAATTGTTACTGTATTTGTAAGCAGTAAAGAGTGAGTGATATAGGCACTTTAAAAAAATTGTCTCTTTCTTGTGAATATTTTTTTTCATGAATGAGTACCTCAGCAGATGAAGTCAATAATGTACAGAAGCTAAATGAAAGCACACAAGTCGAGATTACTGTTACTGAGTAACTATGTCACTGAAGGTGTTCTCCTAATGTTCATTCAGCTTTTCCTCCAAACCAGCTCCACCAATTATGCCATCAATGTCCTTAATCATAGTAATTAAAAATGTAGAAGCAATGATGACTTAATTGGAAGAACTATTAGGGAGGAGTCCTGGGAGTAACAATTTTTGTTTTATTATATCAACAGAAATAGATCTTTTTAAAAAAATAATCCAATTCTGTCAACAAAGCTCTTGAGTCTTTAGGGAACTGTAATGGTGAGTCTTTAAGACTGTTGATGGCTGTTAGATAATGTAACTGAACTAAAAGGACTGAATATAAGTAAATGATTTCACAGTTTTCACTGGAAAAATATCTCAAATGTGATATAATTGAAATTCAAACCAAGCACTCAAAATTTGTTGAAGTATAGTGACTGTTGTTGTGTAATGATTTGGAGATGCCGGTGTTGGACTGGGGTGTACAAAGTTAAAAATCACACAACACCAGGTTATAGTCCAACAGGTTTAACTGGAAGCACTAGCTTTATAGCAATAGATTCTGTGTCTTACGATTGTGCAATCCACTCCATAAGCTAGTGCTTCCAATTAAACCTGTTGTTGTGTAGACATACTCAGTCATTAATCTGCAAAATCAAGATCTCAAAAAATAGTACTTTGAGGCAACTTACCTTTTAATCTGTTTCCTATTGGCTGAAGGAGGAAAGAGCTCTCTGCTGACTTTACTAGCACATTAAGAGGTTTGTCTGAAGGATGCTATCTCTGACAGAGCAACACTCACTCAGTACTGCATTGTCTGCCTAGATTCTGAGCTGAAATCCTGTCCATGAATGCACTTGACATCTTCCTGAAACTGAAGCCAGAAATGTAACCAAACCAAGTGGTCGCAATCATCCAGCCATGGAGCTTAGTGAACAGCCCCTCTCTCGTCCACAGCAACACCAACACTGCCCCTCCCTGAATATGGCTACATATCTAATTTCAAATTAGCCTATAACAAAAGAGTAATGCTCACCCAGCATCAATATACTGTAGTGTAAGTTTAAATAAAGTAGGCATCAAAAGAATGCATTGAAAATATTCAATGTTCAGGAATAGGAAGAGATTTCTACCCTGAGGAAGTGGACATTATTTTAGCAACTCAGCTAGATGCTGACAAAGGCTTGGGAGAGCAAGGAAAGAAACGAATAAAGTTTTACATAAATGCAATTATTTTCTGCTACCGCAGAGCAACATTAACTGACTATCTTATTTCAATATCTGCACATGCACATTTACCGAATCTCTTGAAGTCAGTCTTAAACTTTTGAAAGTCTTGTGATGAGTCCCAACATCCCGATCGACAAACAAGTGTTGCGACAGTGAGCTTGATATTGAGCCCAGGTGGAAATGAAAAGACCCATTTATAGGAGAAAGGAATTCTCCAGGCCACTGGCCTCAAAAAAAAACTGTTCCTGCCCAGTTACATTGTTTCCTTCAATGAAAATAGCTCAGCTGGTGCCACAGGTTGGGGAATTTTCTATGCAAATGATGTTACACACAGATTGTGTATCCATGGCCTTTTGTGCCAACTTTAAAAAAGAAAACGTGACTGGAAGCAGGCTCTACTCAAATTAATCACCATTCAGAGTTATTGTTAACTTAGTGTTCAAAGGAGGCTCTGAGAGTTTTTAGATTCCCTAGTGTGGAAACAGGCCTTTCGGCCCAGTTACGTGGCTCTTTAGGGTATGTGGTTGTCAAAAGTTTAATTCTTTGTCAGTTACTAAAAACTGACTGGTGTGTTGTACCTCAACATAATGATAATAAGAAGAATGATTTTCTACAAGCATTTTAAGTGATTTATATCAGACTTTTGAAAAAGCTTTTTTTTGTGATAAATCCATTTTGTAAATCCAAATGTCTTTATCAAGAGATAATTTTAAAGCAAACTTATATTTTTTGCCAGGTCACATTTTGGAAGGTTGCCCAATAGTGTTACTCATGGTAAGTTCCATGTTCAGGGGTTTCAGCAGAAACGGGAAAAGGAAAAGGACTTGTCAAAACAGCTGCAATTTAGGAGCATTTGTAACCTGCCCAGACAATTGCACCCAAAGCAGAAGTTCAACACGCGAAGTTTCTCATTATGCTTTCATTATCCAGTCGAAACCTGCACTGTTGGGTCTGGTGCCTAAAATGCACAAGCAGCTAAAACATGGCCTTTCAGTGGATGCTTCAGTGTTATTTCAACTGAGAAAGTCAGCTTTTCAGAATAATACATATCAAGCTTTTCTCATTGACCTCATCAATTTTGAACTGAGCTTTAGTTTAATACTAATGACCTTGCATTTGTCTGGAGAACCCTCAATAGTAAATGACTACTAAACAGGAATTTAAAAAAAACTCGCCCAGCAGCTTTAGCACTTCATCAACATCAATACTGTTCTGTATCGCCCTTTCCCCACATTTCAAAATATCCATTTATTTTTAGAAAGTGAAGTATATACCTGCACATTGGGGTAATCAAAGCAAAGGAAATCTGAAATAAGAAAAAAGGTATCTGCGGAAAGAGAAGCCTTTCAAGTCTAATTATGCTTTTGTAAAAATTAAAGCGGGTGGTAATAGATGTTGCAAGGAAACAAAATAGATGTTAACACAAGCTAAAGACCAGCTCTGTTCATTAGACCATAAGATATATGAGGAGAAATTAGGCAATTAGGCCCATCGAGTCTGCTCCGCTATTTAATCATGGCTGATAGGGTTTTAATCCCATTTTCCCGTTTGATCCCCTTGGCAATCAAGAACTTATCTATCTTGGTTTTAAATGACCTGGCCTCCACAGCCTTCTGTGGCAATGAATTCCACAGATTCACCACTGTCTGGCGACATAAGTTTCTCCTTAGCTCTGTTCTAAAGGGTCTTCCCTTCACTCTAAGGCAGTGCCCTTGGGGAGGAGGAATTAAAATGGAAGACCAATCTCATTGTCTCAAGCTGTTGAGTCCAGAGGGCTGCAAGAAAAAATCTAATTGGAAATTAAGGTGCTGTTTCTGCAGCTTGCATTGCGCTTCACCAGAACATTGAAGCAACCCGAGGACAGAATTGTGAGCACGTGACCAAAGATGGTGAATTAAAATGGAAAGTGACTGGAAGATTGGGGTCATTTGCAGAGGGTTTCTGCAAAGCTGGTCTCAACCAAAACAGAGGAGACCACATTGTGAGCAGCAAACACAGTTGGAAGGAGGACAGGTCAATCACTGCCTCATGTGGAAGGATTGTTTGTGGCTTTGGACAGTGAGGAAAGAGGAGTCAAAGTGACATCTCATGCAACTGCATGGACCATGGAAGGGACAGAGGTGGTGAAGATAATATATGAGTGGACCAGATTATCACAGAGGAAACAATCCCTTCAGAATGCTCACAGGGGATTGTCTTGGAATGGCATGATTTGGAAATGACAGAAATGATAGAGGAGGCTCCATTAAATATGGAGGTGGGTGGGGTCAAAATTGACTAGGTAAAAACAAGGACTGCAGATGCTGGAAACCAGATTCTAGATTAGAGTGGTGCTGGAAAAGCACAGCAGTTCAGACAGCATCCAAGGAGCAGGAAAATCGACATTTTGGACAAAAGCCCTTCATCAGACTGCCTGCAGGGTGGAGAGATATTTGAGAGGAGGGTGGGGGTAGGGGAAGGTAGCAATGAGTACAATGGGTGATTAGGGGTGGGGATGAACGTGATAGGTCAGAGAGGAGGGTGGAGTGGATAGGTGGAAAGGAAGATAGGCAGGTAGGACAAATCATGGGGACAGTGCTGAGCTAGAAGTTTGGAACTAGGGTGAGGTGGGGGATGGGGAAATGAGGAAACTGGTGAAGTCCACGTTGATGCCCTGGGGTTGAAGTGTTCCTAGGCGGAAGATGAGGCATTCTTCCTCCAGGCGTCGGGTGGTGAGGGAGTGGCGGTGAAGGAGGCCCAGGACCTCCATGTCCTCGGCAGAGTGGGAGGGGGAGTTGAAATGTTGGGCCACAGGGCGGTGTGGTAGATTGGTGTGGGTGTCCCAGAGATGTTCCCTAAAGTGCTCTGCTAGGAGGCATCCAGTCTCCCCAATGTAGAGGAGACTGCATCGAGAACAACAGATACAATAAATGATATTGGTGGATGTGCAGGTAAAACATTGATGGATGTGGAAGGCTCCTTTGGGGCCTTGGATGGAGGTGAGCGAGGAGGTGTGGGCGCAGGTTTTGCAGTTCCTATGGTGGCAGGGGAAGGTGCCAGGATGGGAGGGTGGGTTTTAGGGGGGCGTGGACCTGACCAGGTAGTCACGGAGGGAATGGTCTTTGCGGAAGGAGGAAAGGGGTGGGGAGGGAATTATATCCCTGGTGATGGGGTCCGTTTGGAGGTGGCGGAAATGTCATTGGATGCTTTGGTTTATGCAAAGGTTGGTAGGGTGGAAGGTGAGCACCAGGGGGGTTCTGTCCTTGTTATGGTTGGAGGGGTGTGGTCTGAGGGTGGAGGTGTGGGATGTGGACGAGATGCGTTGGAGGGCATCTTTAACCACATGGGAAGGGAAATTGCAGTCTTTAAAGAAGGAGGCCATCTGGTGTGTTCTGTGGTGGAATTGAGCTCATGGGCAAATATAAAACAGTCTGGATAGAGGGGAGCAGGTCAGGGCAAAAGTGCCAGAAATCAAGCACAGTGTCCTGCCAATCAGAGTGGGGGAAAAACCCCAGTTGGAAAAGGAGGAAGACATGTTGGAAGCACTGTTGTGGAATGTAGTATCAACAGAAGAGGTGGAGAAACTGTGGAAAGGTCCTCACAGGAAGCAGAGTATGAGGAAATGTAATCAAGTTAAATGTGGGATTTGGCGAGTTTATAATGAATAGTAGTACAGAATGCATCACCAGGAATTGGGAGTGAAATATCAAGGAAGGCAAGGGACATGGATCAGAGATGGACAGGTGAAAGTGAGACAAGGGTGAAAGTGGAAGTAGAATTGATGAATTTTGAGTTCAGAATGAAAGTAGGAACAGCACAGATGTAGTTATTGATGTACTGGCAAAGGGGCTGTAGGAGGGATCCCAGATGGGGCTGGAGCAATGAACGGTCAATGTACCCCACAAAATGGGGGGCGGGGGGGGAGGGGGGGGTGTTGGCGGTGTGCAGGTGAGTGGTGTCAGTACAGGCGGAAGTGGTTGTGATGGTGGGGTTCAAGGGCGGAGGTGTGGGATGTGGATGAGATACGCTAGAGGGCATCATCAATCACGTGGGAAGGGAAATTGCGGTCTTTAAAGAAGGAGGCCACCTGGTGTGTTCTGTGGTAGAACTGGTCTTCCTGGAAGCAGATGTTGCGCAGGCAGATGAATTGGGAATAAGGAATAGCATTTATACAGGAGGTAGGGTGGGAGGAGGTGTAATCCAAGTAGCTTGTGGGAATCAGTGAGTTTGTAGAAAATGTCAGTGTTGAGTCGATCCCCGTTGATGGAGATGGAGAGGTCCAGGAAGGGGAGAGAGGTGTCAGAGATGGACCAGGTGAATTTAAGGTCAGGGTGAAGTTGATGAACTGTTCAACCACCTAGTGGGAGCATGAGGTGGGGAACAGGCAGGGAATGGTGCCAATGTAACGCTGGAAGATAGGCTGTTCCACGTAGTTGACTCTAAAGAGACAGGCATAGCTGGGGCCCATTTGGCAGGTAACACACCAGTATGGGACATCCAGGTGGATGGGCGTGTTGGAGGTGAGAGAAGGGGTCCGCAGAAGGTGGGCAAGAGTCTTGATTGAAAACATAACCTTGGAGGTGGAGGCAACGGAAGACATGTTCGAAGTCACAACGTGCATTAAATTTGTTGATGTATGGATGGAGGGGGATGAAGGGGATGAAGGTAAGGCCTTTGCTGAGGACTGATCGTTAATCCTCAGTGAGGGGGGAGGTCTGCAGGGATGGTGAAAACCTGGTAGGGCTGGGAGCTAGGACCTGGTGTAAGGCTGAAGCTGGGAGTAGGGGCGGAGACTGTGACTGGAGTGGGTGTGGTAGTAGGGGGAGCGGGGGTGGAGTCATTTGCGGAAGTGACACTCAGCCCAGGAGGCAGGGGTGGTGACAGTAGGATCAGTGGGGAGGGGTTGTTGGCGGTGTGCAGGTGAGTGCTGTCAGTACAGGCAGAAGTGGTTCTGATGGCAGCAGCTACGGGGATGGAAGTGACGAGACGCCTGGTGTAGGTCATGTCTTTGGGGACGGAAGTGGCTGCGGTAACAGTCGCGAAGGGGACGGAACTCATGGAACACATGGCGGAGGTGATGTCAGACGGGGTGGAAGTGACTGTGGCAGTGGCAACAGAGGGGGCAGAAGTGTGGTTCTGGTTGGGCCTTGCTTTGGTCTCAGCGGCGGTGGATCTCGTGGTGATCACAGCAGCTGTTGTCTGGCCAGCGGTCGCGGAGGTGGCATGGGCAGCCGGGCGGCGGGGATGGAGATGACATCATCGATCACCGCGGTGATGGTGGCTATCATGGCCTCGTGGTTGATGGTGGCCGAGCAGTTCCAGAGGCTGTGAGTTACACCGAAGTTACACCACATCTTCCAGAGTTACACCGGTACCACTCCCCACCTCTTCCTCCGCTACATTGATGACTGCATCAGCGCCACCTCATGCTCCCGTGAGGAGGTTGAACAGTTCATCAACTTCACCAATTCATTCCATCCTGATCTTAAATTCACCTGGACCATCTCTGACACCTCCCTCCCCTTCCTGGACCTCTCCATCTCCATCAACGGTGACCAACTCAACACTGACATTTTCTACAAACTCAGCAACATCCACAGTACCTAGATTACACCTCCTCCCACCCTGCCTCCTGCAAAAATGCTATTCCTTATTCCCAATTCCTCCACCTCTCAACCACATCTGCCCCAAGGAGGACCATCACTGAACACACCAAATGGCCTCCTTCTTTAAAGACTGCAATTTATCTTCCCATGTAGTTGATAATGCCCTCCAGCGCATCTCATCCACGTCCCACTCCTCTACCCTCGAACCCTACCCCTCCAACTGCAGCAAGGACAAAACTCCCCTGGTCCTCACCTTCCATCCCACCAATCTCCGTATACATCGCATCATCTGCTGACATTTCCACCATCTACAAATGGACCCCACCACCAGGGATGTATTTCCCTCCCCATCCCTATCCGCTTTCTGTAAAGACCATCCCTTCATCAGGTCCATGCCCCTTAGCAACTCATCCTCCCCTCCTGGCACCTTCCCCTGCCACCGCAGGAATTGCAAAACCTGTGCCCACATCTCCCCCCTCACCTCCATCCAAGGCCCCAAATCAGCCTTCCACATCTATCAGAGTTTCACCTGCACTTCCACCAATGTCATTTATTGTATCCATTGCTCCCAATGCGGTCTCCTCTCCATTGGGGAAACAGGACACCTATTCACAGAGCACTTCAGAGAATATCTCTGGGACACCCGCACCAATCAACCCCACTGCCCCATGGCTGAACATTTTAACTCCCCCTCTTACTCTGCTGAGGTCATGCAGGTCCTGGGCCTCCTCCATCGCCGCTCCCTGACCACCCAATGCCAGGAGGAAGAACGCCTCATCTTCTGCCTCGGGACCCTTCAACACCAGGGCATCAATGTGGATTTCACCAGCTTCCTCATTTCCTCTCCGCCCATGTTACCCCAGTTCTAGCTCAGCACCGTCCTCATGAATTGTCCCAACTGTCAGTCTTCCTTCCCACCTATCCGCTCCACCCTCCTCTCTGACTTATCACCTTCCCCCCCACCTCCATCCAGCTATTGCACTCTCAGCTACCTTCATCCCAGCCCCATCTCCCTCCACGCCCAAGGCTCCCACCCTCATTCCTAATGAAGGGCTTTTGCCCGAAACGTCGATCTTCCTGCTCCTCGGATGCTGCCTGATTTGCTGTGCTTGTCCAGCACCACTCTAATCTTGACTCTGATCTCCAGTATCTGCAGTCCTCACCTTCACCTGGGAGCTATTCAAATTTCTGTTCAGGGAACATGTAGCGAGCTCACCCTGGAGGAGGACGGCAGAACAAAGAGACTGGACATAAAAGAGGAAACAGGAAATTGTTGGAATGACAAAACATGAAAAAGGGGAGAAAAGATTAGAATCAAGATAGAAAGAAATAAGTTTAGTGTGGAAGAAATGGGCAGAAACATTGAATTTATCCAGACTGCAATGTATGTGGACTTTGGGAAGGAAGTGGAAGGAGGATATTTACAGACTTATCACCACAGGTCAGAATTCCAAAGTGCCATAAAATGGGAGACATTAAACATGCCCTCCCTAACAGTCAGGAGGTTGCTCAATGGGTGCCATGGACCATGGAGACAGTAGGTAGCCCTTGTTCCAGGGGACTTGGACCCTCAGACACATCAGCAGTGCTCCAGGACGGAGGAGCCCTGGCAGCTGCCAGGGTAGCGGGCACACACTGATAGGTAATGGTAACACAGATCACCTGAATGTTAATGAAACTGAATGCTTCCTGATGATGAATTCCACAGTGCTATGATGCCGCCCTTTCAGCAGTGCTACATGTACATTGTCTATAGCAGGCTGCTTTTGGGGGCGATGCCAGCTCGGGTCCCAATTCCCACTGCCCCTGGGCTCTAGCATGGGCCTCGTGTCAAGCAAGCCCTTTGACTGTCTTGTGAATCCCTCGGCCCCCCTCCAGGCACCCTCTTGAACTGTCCTGAATGATCAATGGACCCAGGACTGTAATCGCCCCAGACACCTAACCGGCTTTGAAAAGCAGCCCCTAGACAGGAGTGACCAGAGCCCTGACCACTGTGTTTGCAGCTCTCAGACTGATAATAGACGATTCCCCTGAGCTGTTGCTAGCCGGATAGGACTGACCCCTGATCACTGCCTGGACTATACTGGGACCGATCCCTTGTATACGAGTGTTTGGAGCAGATGACTGACCATGGCAAAACCCTGCACTGTGCCTGTGAATGACACTGCTGGGAACGTCCTGAACTGCACTGAGGACTATCCTCACCAGTTTCCAATATGGCTATCTGGTTAAATGAATATGCAGGGTGCTTACTACGCAGGCAACTGGAATGAACAGTCTGATGTCTCGGTGTGCCATTCTTTAAGATGCTCCTTCCAATTTTTCATCAGATGCCACAGACAGATCCCATCTGGCAAGCAGTTTGTCTGTATGTGCAAAACAGCAGTAGTACTGATAGCCTCTGGTTCTGGCTGAAACAGGCGTGGCCAGGCATTGCATGGATACTGGGAGCATGCAGGTGGGCACTAAGTGAGCAAGTGCCCTGAGAACAATTGAACAGTGCTGAGATACAGCCTGGTAAATCATTCAGCTGTGTGCCAGTCCCGATGTGCAAAGCACTCCTGCTGTAGAGTTTTCAAAGCAAGTTGCCGCTGTGACCTGAAATGTAAATCTCTGCTTCCTAACCTACAGCAAGTATACCAAAGTGAGGTGAGGGGTTGGCATTTACACAACCAGATGGCAACGTATGCGGACGAGAAGTGCATTCAGTTGGTGGCTGTGGACCATGGCCCTGATATACAGTTTGGTCAGACACAACATGGAGCAAGAGGTGAGCTAAATCTGTTAGGCACCTGCTGTGGTTTCCAGGACGAGTTTTCTTGACGTCCAGCTTGTTTTAGTGAGTGAGGGAGAATAGAAAGCTGAATATTACAGTGTCAGGTTGGGCCACCAACTACTAATAATCATCTTTCATTGGCAACTCACTGCTCCCTGATTAGAAACACCCTGCTTATCAAAAGCATGTAAGATGGAGCAAGATGCTCCTGATGTTGAAGTAGACCTCTCTGGATTTCTCTTCAAATTCTGCCGCAAATCTCACCAAAGCCCATGTCATTCAGACCTCTGTACAATTCCATCCATAAATTCATTTGTTCAGGTCTAGGGATAGAAGGTATCAACTGGAGAAAGGATCCGTTTTTAAATTAACCTTGTTTCACTCAACTGAGGCGAATCAAGAGATGAAGGCTGTCCATCCCTCTTCACCCAGAAGCTTAACATTTTGGGGGCATCTCATCCTGAATCATAAGAAATTAGGGGAGCACTTTCAGAGCCTGGGTATTGGGAGATCATAAGGTGCAAAACTGTGGAGCAGAGGTGATGAGGTCAGTGACAGTCCTGGGAATAATGGCTTGATGTTTGGTGGTAGGGTCACGATCCAGGGGGTAGTGGAAAGAACTGCCTGAGAGTTCTTACTCAATATCCGAAGGGCAAAGATCGATATGAAAAGACCGTGCCGTTGGATATGGGGGTGTTGACCTCGTCAGGTCAAGTAGGGGCGGCACGGTGGCACAGTGGTTAGCACTGCTGCCTCACAGCACCAGAGACCTGGGTTCAATTCCCAACTCGGGCGACTGACTGTGTGGAGTTTACACGTTCTCCCCGTGTCTGCGTGGGTTTCCTCCGGGTGCTCCGGTTTCCTCCCACAGTCACAAAGATGTGCAGGTTAGGTGAATTGGTCATGCTAAATTGCCCATAGTGTTAGGTAAAGGGGTAAATGTTGGGGAATGGGTGGGTTGCGGGTCGGTGTGGACTTGTTGGGCTGAAGGGCCTGTTTCCACACTGTAAGTAATCTAATCTAATCTAAACAGGATGATAGCAAAGTGACACTGTGTTGTACACAACTCTCTTTTCTGCTGGCATCCTGGGGAAATCAATTTAATCTGTGGTGTGTGCTGCAATTATATATGAGCTCCTAGTATAAAACTAGTCTTGGCAGCAGCTTCCAAACACCATCTTCCAATTGCAAGGTAAACAAGTATGTAGTAACACTATTGCCTCCAACTGACATACCACCCCTGACTTGGGACATATATCTCCCCTCTGCCATTGGAGCTAGGTAAATATTCTGAACTGCCTACCTAACACTAAACAAAAAGACCAAAGAACTGTAGATGATGAAAATCAAAAACAAAAATAGAAACTGCTGGAAAAGCCCAGCAGGGTCTGGCAGCGTCTGTAGAGAAAAAGCACTATTAAAGTTTCAAGTCCAGTCTTCAGAACTGAAGAAGAGTCAATAGACCCAAAATGCTAACTCTGCTTTCTCTCCACAGATGCTGCTAGACCTGCCAGGTCTTTCCAGCCATTTCAGTATTTGGGCCAATCTAAGACTACTCTGACAGTACATCAACGCACTTCAAAAAGGCCAAATCATCTCTCAATGGAATCAAGATACACATGGTGTCCTGATTTTGGCAGCAACAGCCAAATCCTGAAAATGAATTCAAAAACATTCAAAACATTTGAGGTTAAGATGAATTTGCTGCAATGTCCTTCATTTCACATATTTCACAATATGCACAGTTGACATCTGTTGTGCGATTGATACAAAATCATAATCCAAAATCATGCCCAGTGAACTAAACAGCCAGCTAAAGAAGCACAGAACAAATTACTAAAAGTAGGAGCAGCAAAATTAAAGTTCTGAGCTGAAATGAGCATCACGACTAATTCATTCAGAGAACAGCCCCAGCAGATTTGTTGTTTGTCTTCTTTTTCAAAAGGGACATTTCAGCCAGACAATGATGCAGTTCTAACAAATCAATCAATATTTTATTATTTTACTATGCACTTTCATGCTCTGTGTTTGATTTTATTGGCAATTTACGTTTGCACGCATCTCTCAGCCAACATGCCAGCTGATGTCATCCAAGGTTATCCTTCAGGCTACATTTGGGAAACACTAAAAAGTACAGACTGAAACCAGGACTGACGTCGCTCCCGGCACCATGGAATGCTGAAGCAGGACTTCGGGGAACAGAAATAATCAGCCATGAGTATGGTAGACAGTGGATGTAATTATTCACAGAGAATGCTGCTTCTTTCATCTATCGCCCGTTGCAAGATGAATTGCCACCCAATTGCAAAAAAAAAGCATGTAGTTAAGATGTCATCTAGCAACAAATTCTCTTCACATTCGAAGATAATTATAAGGAAGCTGTTCATCAGTTGTCAGGCAAAATATTTGCAACTGGTCTTAATGATCCCACCTCCTCAACAAGCATGCGGGTGTGATTTATGTAAGAAATAGTAGCATTTACTGCAGGGCCCCATTCCAAAGCAGCGTGGAGTTGTGAATTTATTTCTGTGGCACACAGAGGGTAATGAGGGGTTATTATTGCATCCATCACTGGCGTGTTAAATCCTAGGGATGTTTTCATGTGCTTTGGCAAATTACCCTGAACAAACTTCTTGTGTGTGTGCCTGTGCATTTTAATCTACCTTTTTCTCATTGCCATTGTCATTTATTTATCACTGACACAGAAGGATAAATCAACAAGTGCTGTACATTTGACCAAACGTATTTTGAACTTTCTACTTGTTTTTGGCTGCATTGCCGCACCCCTCGACAGGATGTGTAGAACGGGCATTCCCATGTCTAAATGGCCCTGGTTTTCCAACAGCCAAATAATCACTTCAGAAGGTTGGAAGGGAGTTTGCACAAAGATAATGGAGATCGACAGTACCGAGAAAGACCTTTTGGCCACTGAATCTGTGCTGGGCAACAACCATCTGACTATTCTAATTTCATGTTCAACCACTTTGTAGTATCATCGAAACCCTACAGTGCAGGAAGAGGCCATTTGGCCCATCGAGTACACTGACCCACTGAGCATTCCATGCAAACCCCTACCCTATCCCCATAACCCTGCATTTACCATGGCTAATTCATCTCAGCTACACATCCCTGGATACTATGGGCAATTTAGCAGGATCAATCCACCTAACATTGCAAGTGCACATCTAAATACTTCTTAAATGTTATGAGCATTTCTGCCTGTACCACCCTCACAGGCAGTGAGTTCCAGTTTCCGAACACCATCTGGGTGAAAAAGCATTTCCTTACATCTCCTCGAAACCTTCTACCATTCACCTTCAAACAATGGTCTTTGATCATTCCATTAAGGGATTAGTCTCTACCCCATTTTTGCCCCTCATAATTTTTTGGCTCTCAATCTCCTCTGTCCCAAGGAGATTGACCCTGGTCTGACCAATCCGTCTTCAGAATTGAAACTCTCCAGCCCAGGCAATGTCCTGGTAAATCTGTTCTGCACCCTCTTCAGCACTATCACATCCCTCCGACAATGTCAATTCCAGAACTGCACACAGTGGGGATCTTGTGAATCCTAGCAGACTCTGAGGAAACTGCAAAAGGAAATTGTAGATTTCACTGGGAAATTTCCCTACACCTGGAACCCTCTGAAAGTATCCATTTAAATTGGTTGGGTCCCACTGCAGCAATGTAAATAGATACTCAGGAAACGTTAGACAATTAAAAACCAGCTACACTATCTAGGCTAACTCCTGGTTATCTAATGGACTGACACCACCCAAGCATAGTTCATTTACCCCCAATCCTTATGCAATACCCCCCAGAATGTGACCCTAAAACCCCTGTACCGATGGAACATGGTAGTCACCGCCACTGAATCTAATGACCCTCTCCTCGCAGGCCCCGAACAGCCCCACACCCCCGTTTCCCCCCCACACACTTTGCCTAGAACCCAAAAGCAAATGTCCCCAGACCCTGCACACTCCCTCTACCACCCAGAATCTAGCACATTCCCTCATGCTGTCAAACCAAACAAAAACGCCCCCCACATTACCCCTGCGCTCTCAGGGACTCAACACATCCCATTCCCTTCCAGGACCCAACTTTGGCCCCATGCTGCCCGCACCCAAACTCCCCTTCCAGGATTCAACATCCTAACTATACAAGAAATCTAAGTATGACCTTCGCAGAGCCATTAAGACAGCCAAGGACCAATACCGATTAAAAGTAGAGACCCAGACAGACACCCAGCGACTATGGCAAGGACTAAATGACATCACAGGTTCTAAAAGAGACAGTGCAAGATAGCAGACGATGACATATCCCTCCCAGATCATCTCAACGCCTTCTATGCTTGCTTTGAGCAGAGTTTTGGCGGAGAGGTAACACCTATTCCGACAAGTCCTGACGAACCTTATCCCAACAGTCACTGCATCAGAGGTCAGATCAGTTTTCCTTTGCGTGAATCCAAGGAAAGCGATGGGACCAGATGGAGTACCAGGCCGTGCACTCAGAGCACATGCAGATCAACTGGCAGAGGTCTTCTCAGACATCTTCAATCTCTCCTTGCAGCAGGCCACTGTTCCTGCCTGTTTCTAGAGGGCCCTGTGCCTAAGAAGGCTCGTGCAGCATGTCTCAATAACTACCGCCCAGTAGCCCTAACTTTGGTGGTCATGAAATGCTTTGAAAGGCTGGTCATGGCTTTAATCAACTCCAGCCTCCCCACTACTCTTGACCCATTCCAATTTGCCTATAAGACCAAGAGATCACGTAAGATGCCATATCACTTGCCCTTCTTGACACCAAGAACAGCTACGTAAGAATCCTACACATTGACTACAATTCAGCCTTCAACTCTATTATCCCCTCGAGAGTGATTACTAAACTTAGTGATCTCAGACTAAGCCCCACTCTGGATCCTCAGTTTCCTGACCCACAATCAGTGAAGATTGGGGACAATATTTCATCCTCACGAACACTCAACACTGGAGCTCCCCAGGGATGCATACTCACCTACTGTACTCACTGTATACCCATGACTGCATCGCTAAATACCAGACTAATGCCATTTACAAGTTCGCTGATGCCACCAGCATAGTCAGTTGAATCTCAGATGGCGGTGAAACAGACTATAGACAAGAGGTAGAAGACATGGAAAAATGGTGCACTGAAAACAACTTATCTTTCAATGCCAGCAAAACCAAGGAACTCATTATTGACTTTCAGCAGGATGTTACTCATGTTCCCTGACACATTAACAGCACAGTGGTGGAATGAGTGGAGAGTGTCAAGCTCCTAGGAGTGGTTATCCACAACAAGCTTTTTGGATTCTTCATGTGGAAGCACTGGTTACAAAGGCCCAACAATGTCTCTTCTTCCTCAGGCAGCTGAGGAAATTTGGCATGACGGCGAATACCCTTGCCAACCTTTATAGGTGCGCCATCAAGAGTATTCTGTCTGGATGTATCACTACCTGGCATGGCAACTGTACCATTCAACATCGGAGACGGTTACAGAGAGTGGTGAACTCGCCCAGACAATCACAAAGACCAACCTCCCATCTATAGAATCCATCTACCAGACCCACTGTCAAGGAAAGGCCGCCAGCATTCTCAAAGATCCATCCCACCCTGGCAATGACAACATCTACTATCGGGGAGAAGGTACAGAAGCCTGAACACACGCACTAGCCGATATCGCAACAGTTTCTACCCTACTGCTGTTAGAATACTGAAGGGACTCTCAAACTCTTAACATTTGCCTGTACCTTTGTTTTTGTTTTTGCCACTGTTTACCTATTATTTACTATCTATGCTACTTAACTCTGTGATCTGCCTGTATTGCTCGCAAGACAAAGCTTTTCACTGCACCTCGGTACACGTGACAATAAATTCAATTCAAGTCAATTCAGTTCAACACCACTTTTGAGGCTTGTTTTCCTATCCCACCACCACTAACATCTCCCCCCACCACACCACCGCCCCCACCCCCACTCCAGACACTGGACTCCAAGGAGCTGTGTGTGTGATTACCACATTGAAAATTCAGCAAATTATCCCTTTCACAAAATTGACGAGAACTTCCCTTTGCTGCATCCTTCCTTTTTCCTACAAGATTAAGTTGCATTTTATATTCAGCTCTTTCAATATCAAAGCATTGCTGTTGCTTCTATATTTTGAAATTGTATCCTCCAAAAAAAACTTATAAATTGCTTTGAAGGGTGCATAATTAGCTTCCTTTGCAGCATTGTAAGTGAGGTTCAGTTACATAACCTCTACATAGTGACCTTGCATTCTCTTTCTATTCATTTTTATACCACAGTAATATTGTAACTGTTCAAGACATCTTAAATTTGAATTATTCATGTTAAATTATCACCTCTGGTGCAATGCAGGATAATCAGAATTGTATACTGGATGCTGCAACCATAATATAGTCATTAACATATAACACAGAGCTGCCCTCAAAGAATCAAAATAAATGGTTTTGATCTGTGTTTAGGGATAAGAGAATAAAGATTTCTTTCCCATCTAAAGAACTCTTTAAATTATATCCTCTCAACAGCAAAAAGGTGGAAATGCTGCTTTTTCTCCACCAAAGGTCTTTGGGAACACACACCAGTTGAGAGTTGATGCCGGTCCCTCAGGACCTCACAATTATCTCAAATCTTTATAGGGAAAGATATCCCAAAAGAAATATGCACCAATTCAACTTTCCACCAGGGCTCAGATAGAGTACATCCACACTCTCGCCCTCACAATTTAAGATGAATCTGCTTGTTTGAACCTGCTACAAAATTCTAACAGGACTAGACAAGAGTTTACACAGGATGGATGTTCGTGATGACAGAGTCCAGAACTAGGGGAACAATATAAGGTTAGAGTAGACCATTTAGGACTGGGGCAAGGGGAAATTTCTTCACCCAGAGAATGGTGGGCCTGTGGAATTCTCTGCCACAGAAAGTGGTTGAGGCCAAAACATTTTGGGTGGCTCAGTGGTTTGCACTGCTGCCTCACAGCGCCAGGGATCCGGGTTCAATTCCAGCCTCAGGTGACTGTCTGTGTGGAGTTTGCACATTCTCCCCTTGTCTGTGCGGGTTTCCTCCCATAGTCCGAAAATGTGCAGGTTAGGTGAATTGACCATGCTAAATTGCCCACAGTGTTTAGGGATGTGTAGATTGGGTGCATTAATCAGAGGTAAATATAGGATAGGGGAATGGGTCTGGTTGGGTTACTCTTCAGAGGGTCGGTGTGGACTTATTGAGCCAAAGAGCCTGTTTCTGCACTGCAGGGATTCTAATTCTAATTGAATGCTTTCAAAAAGGAGTTGGATCCAGTTCTTAGGGCTAAGGGATCAAAAAGTCTGGGGAGCAAGCAGGAACAGGGGACTGAGTTAGATGATCAGCCATGATCTATTGAAAAATAGAACAGACTTGAAGGGTAGAATGGCTTACTGCTGCTTCTATTTTCTAACTTTTACCTGGCGCAGCAGGACCTCAAAAGTTCACAGCCTCTGTTCCACAGCAAAATCCTTTCCATGCAAACATAAAAAGAGCTACAGATACATTATTTATCTAATTAAAAGTCTAGAATCTAGGGCTCTCTCATAGCACTACTTGTTCATGAAGTAAACAGAAGTGATTAGTTTAACTAAGCATAATTAAACGATTAATCACACTGAATGGCTCAAAATGTATGATAATTTTTGTTTAGTTTGTGATTAGTTAATCATTTTCATACACAGATGGAAAAACACTCCAATTAAGAGCCACCTCAAAACCAAATTTAAAAAAAACACTGTTTGTTTCAAATGCTAACATTGTTAAAATGGTAAATATTACAAAATTAGCCAATTAATTGACTCAAAGGACTTTGCACCAATTTCATTTAGGCCTTTACTTACATCATTGATTCAAGAGTTTAAATGAAATTTAAAATAAATTTAAAGTCATTATAAAGTAACTCACCTATTTTCTCTTAGAAATCATGACAAATTTTCCTCACACTCAGGCCTATTTTGGTGCTTTGCCGGAGGTTTAATATGGTTTCCACTACTATTCTTGTTTAGCAAGTCTTTCTTATTGATAGTTCAAGTTGCATTCAATTATTCTGTAGCATGAGGTTTACTGCCTACATTTAAAAAATACCTTTAATGCAATGTTACTGTCAACCAAGTTCGGTTTTCTGCCACAGTAATAAATAAGTAATTCTCCAGGGTGGTGACTTTGCTGAATACCTTTGGTTAGCCCAAGTGTGACCCTAAGTTCCGGTCACTTGTCATCCGATTTTTCCATCCCATTCCCACTCCCACCTCCCCGTCCTCAGCCTCCTGCACCATTTTAACAAAACTCAGCATAACCTCGAGGTACAAACAGCACCTCGGCATCTGATAATGCAGCTTACAACCTTAAGGGTTCAGCTTCAAGTCCAGCAAGTTCAAATCATAAACACTGTTCCTATTTTTTTTTCCTTTCGACAGCAGTTGTTGGAAATGATTCTGCTGCTGTCAGTTATAAGCCCATCTTTTGTTTTGCCACTTGTCCTGTTACTATTACAAATCAAACAGCCAGGCAGTGGAGAAGAGAACAAGAGTTTAACATTTTACACACTCACAGCAATGCACATTATATATCATGTGTCCTCAGTGCAACCAACCGCAGTTCAATACTGTTCCTGTATGTGATCAGAGGTGAATCCCTAGTTAACGCTCATCACCCGAATATAATTAAATACCCAATTAACATCAAATTAAAATTACTATTCCCTTTTGAATACACCATCATTGCTTTTGTCATTTAATCACACCTGCTAGCACTTAGTCATGGCCTTTCCTTTTATTCTTTCCACCCCCTTCCCTTCCTTGTCTGCGTATTTGCTCCAGAGTAGGAGTAAATGGATTATTCTATCAGGATGACAGGTTGTAACCAGCGGAGTGCCACCTGGATCAGTGCTTGGGCCTCAGCTATTTAGAGTCTACATTAATGGCAAGGGTAATATATCTAAGATCCATGACGAGACACATTTAAGAGGGAGAGTTAACTATCAGAAGGACACAAAAAGGCTGTAAAAAGGATTCAGATTGTTTAAAGTGAAAGAGTGAGAATTTAAAATGATCCACTTTGGTATGAAGACTATGAGGCACTTTTTTTAATTTGAGAGACTAACCTATGTTGTTTTTCTGAAGGATTTGGGAGGTTTATGTTTGCAAATCACAGGAAATGGAAGACATATTACAGAGGAGGAAGTGCTGGATGTCTTGAAACATATAAAAGTGGATAAATCCCCAGGACCTGATCAGGTGTTGCCTAGAACTCTGTGGGAAGCTAGAGAAGTGATTGCTGGGCCTCTTGCTGAGATATTTATATCATCAATAGTCACAAGTGAGGTGCCGGAAGACTGGAGGTTGGCAAATGTAGTGCCACTGTTTAAGAAGGGCGGTAAAGACAAGCCAGGGATCGATAGACCGGTGAGCCTGACCTCGGTGGTGAGCAAATTGTTGGAGGGAATCCTGAGGGACAGGATGTACATGTATTTGGAAAGGTAAGGGCTGATTAGGGATAGTCAATGTGGCTTTGTGCATGGGAAATCATGTTTCACAAACTTGATTGAGTGTTTTGAAGAAGTAACAAAGATGATTGATGTGGGTAGAGCAGTAGATGTGGTCTATATGGACTTCAGTAAGGCGTTTGACAAGGTTCCCCATGGGAGACTGATTAGCAAGTTAAATCTCATGGAATACAGGGAGAACTAGCCATTTGGATACAGAACTGGCTCAAAGGTAGAAGACAGACGGTGGTGGTGGAGGGTTGTTTTTCAGGCTGGAGGCCTGTGACCAGTAGAGTGCCATAAGGATCGGTACTGGGTCCACTACTTTTTATCACTTATATAAATAATATGGATGTGAGCATAAGAAGTATAGTTATTACATTTGCAGATGACACAAAAATTGGAGGTGCAGTGGACAAGCGAAGAAGGTTACCTCAGATTACAACAGGATCTGGACCAGATGGGCCAATGGGCTGAGAAGTGGCAGATGGAGTTTAATTTAGATAAATATGGGGTGCCGCATTTTGGGAAAACAAATCTTAGCAGGACTTATACACTTAATAGGAAGGTCCTAAGCAATGTTGCTGAAGAATGAGACCTTGGAGTGCAGGTTCATAGCTCATTGAACGTGGAGTCGCAGGTAGATAGGATAGTGCAGAAGGCGTTTGGTCAGAGTATTGAGTACAGGAGTTGGGAGGTCATGTTGCAGTTGTAGAGGACATTGGTTAGGCCACTTTTGGAATATTACATGCAAGTCTCATCTCCTTCCAATCAGAAAGATGTTGTGAAACTTGAAAGGGTTCAGAAAAGATTTACGGGGATGTTGCCAGGGTTGGAGGATTTGAGCTATAGGGAGAGGCTGAATCGGCGAGGGCTGTTTTCCCTGGAGCGTCGGAGGCCAAGGGGTGGCCTTACAGAGGTTTATAAAACTATGAGGGGCAGGGATAGGATAAATAGACAAAGTCTTTTCCCTGGGATGAGGGAGTCCAGAACTAGAGGGCATATGTTTAGGATGAGAGGGGAAAGATATAAAAGAGACCTTAGGGGCAACTTTTTCACTCAGAGGGTGGTAAGTGTATGGAATGAGCTGCCAGAGGAAGTGGTGGAGGCTGGTACAATTGCAACATTTAAAAGACATCTGGATGGGTATATGAATAGGAAGGGTTTGGAGGGATATGGGCCAGGTGCTGGCAGGTGGGACTAGATTGGGTTGGGATATCTGGTTGGCATGGACAGATTGGACTGTCTGTGCTGTACATCTCTATGAGACCCTGAGTAAGAAAGTCTTGGTGAAATTATACAGGGCTTCAAATGCAGTACCTCCAGTCTCTTTACCTAAAGAAGGATATCATTGCCTTAGAAGGGGAGAAACAAAGACCCACAAGATTGATTTCTGGTTTGGGAAAACAGTCCCAGGAAGGGGCATTCAAGGAATGGACTGGGGTTCTCTGTGGTGTAGAGGAATGAGAGGTTCTCTTATTGAAACATGTAAAATTCTTGGGGAGCTTGAAAGGATCTGAGATGTTCTGTGCTAAGTATGAATGGTCAATTTTTTGGTCACTCAGGAGTTTGAGCAGTATTAGATAACTAACCGGGTAAGGTAAGTCTGAATCTCTAACACAAAGTTGGAGATATTTCCAGAGGATTCTAGGTGCTAGACAATTCCCCACTGGACGTTTAAATTTCTCAGACAATTCCCATGTCGTCTTCAACACCAGGACATCCTCATTTACCAGACATGGATTTCCAGTCCACGCTGCTGAAAAGTCTGTCTGCTTACTGGGTGATCTGGACCAGTATCCTCTCTCAGCACGGACAACTCAAGATGAAAGGGCACGTGGCTTCGGCAGGCCTCCCAACGGTGCAGGGAGGGAGTGACATCTGGGCTGTCTGTGTTTATGGGCAGAGGCGCAGGAACTGCAAGAGATTTCATATTGTCAATGTGAAAATGGTATACACTCATGCACAATACATCAGCTCAGTTATCCTGGCTGTGATGCATTCCTGTGCCAGGCAGCTGTACACATGATCTACAGCCTGCCACAAAGAACCAAGGAAGGCTGGCCCCTCAGAGACAAAGCTGCTCCCATACAAGTGACTGATGAGCCTTCCTCTGCCATCTGGCCAACCTAGGACCATACACCTGTAGTCAGAACCATGGAGCCACAAGAACCACCATCGAACAGACAGATGCCTGTTTAAGCAGTCGTGGCACTGCCTTGACAGCTCAGGGTGAGGTCTCACTAAACACAGCTGGATTCTAAAGCTCATGCATCCCCTGCAGTAACCTCATCATGAGAGCACAGCTATTAGACCTGAGACACATCTCAAAAGGTGGGCGTTATGCAGAACTATTGGCTTAAAGTAGCAAAATGTCATTTGATGAAACTTTCACTTTAATACAAATCAGAACCAACACAATTTCAATGTAAATTAAACATGCAAATAAGAAGGTAAATTTCACTTTGATTTTTCAATACAACAATGTGCACCTTATATATAATCATAAGCATTCACATCACTCCCCCCGCAAATGCCGCACTAAGTCGTTGCACAGTTCCACAATACTGTGCGTTGTTCTTTATTCACACAAAGTATGAGGTGACCTATTGGATGACAGGTTTCATGTTTAGGTTTCAGAGGTATGATTATCATCATCAATGTATTTCCACCAACCCAACTCACCCAAGGCCACAATTATCCAGATGGTGTAACTATCCCATTCCTTTCCAATTTAATGTTCAATAACATCATGGTTCATGGTTCAGTCACTTCTAAGAAATATTAACTCCTTATAACCTCAAAAGCTATTCACACAGATTTCCAGGTTTTAGATTGTGCACGAAGATGAAGCCTCCTAGCCCTCCTGCATCTAAGGGGATATCATCTTTTGCCTCCAGCACTTCTTCATTTCTAGCCAGATCGTCTTACTTTTTGTCTTACCTCTCTACCTGTCGATACTGCTTCCTGGTTGAGGGTTGCTGGGTCATATGCACCAATACTTGTTACTCTCCAAGAAAACTAAAGTTGTTCCCTTGCAATTAATGCAATACCTTGGAAGTCCTATTCAAACATTCTTCAAAGGAATGACAGGCTTTACAGACCTTAATTTGCCTTACTGTATTATTTCTGGATCAAAGATCATCACAAGGGTCAGAAGGAAAAAACAAGTGCAGTAGGAATGCTTTCTGTACCATTTTCTCTCACAAGATCATTAGGCTATGAAATGTGATTCCTCACTGAGCATTGGAGGGTGGATCTTTGAATATATTCAAGGCTGAGTTAGATAGATTCTTGATTGAGAAGCTGGTCAAGCAGGGGGGTAGGCAGGAAGGTGGAGTTGAGTCCATATTTAGATCAACCATGAGCTTATCAAATGGAGAACTGGCATGAGAGCTGAATGGCCAACTCCTGCTCCTAATTTATACCACTGTCTCTCAACATATTGTCCAAACATACAAGGACAGTTTCATTGTTTCATGGAATTGCTCACCCTGACTGTGGATCCACAATACACACAATACACTCATCAAGGCATTAACATTCTCCAATAAAGGTCAACCACAAACACCTTCTCATCAAACAACATATCCAATCAAACAAACATGAATGAACTATTCACCCTTTCAAAATCCCTCAGTGTCTATCTTGATGCTTCCCTTGCCTGTCTAAATAGGGTGACGACAGAGGTTGCAGAATGGCTGGTAGCGAACTGCTGACAAATCAGCGGGTGAAGGCTGCTGTTGTCCTTGGATGATGCGATCAGCACCTCCGAATCTAATTGATCCAACTTGGGACTTTACCACTTTCCCACAGTCAGCAACAATCTAAACTGACTGTTTGAGAGGCATCGATATGGACATTCGCAGAGTGACACTGGTCAGAGAGCAAGCACTGAGAAAGAACAATAGGGTTGTGCTTCCCAGAATCATTGCTCCAACCACAATGACAATAACCTACTAATGGTGGGATCGCCAGGCTACTGCAGGAGCCTGCAAGCCCCTTCCAGCACCAAGTTCATGGCCACAGCAGCAGCAAGTATACCTGACTACCTTCTGAGCTTTTTTATGAGACATTAGGTGGCTACTGTTTGGGTAGCAATGAAGCTTAGACAGTGGCCAACAGTCTACAACAGGCTGGTCTGCTCATGTTGCAGTGCAATGAGCCATCACTTTAATGGTGGGAAGAATGGCTCTACAATACCCTGTGACAAGCTGAAGGCAGGAACCAGCCCTCCACTCCCGCCCACCTTTCCTAACAGTGATGGAAGACTATCTTCCCCTTTACTCACCAACTTGGTGTCCATATTCATCAGTACTTTCTGGATGTTGCCATAAAAGTACTAACCATGTACCCGACAGCAGATCCATCTGAAATTTCAACTTCTGGCGAGCTGGCACAAGCCCTATCCATTCTTCCTGGCCTGGTTGCCACCCACTCATGTCTGGTCACCAGTGTTAATCACAATTAGCCTCTAAAATGTAATGCAGTTCCAGTATCAAGAACAAATGACAGGGCCCCCTTATCAGAGATCACACTCGGCCTTCCTCCTGGATGGATTCTACTGGTCAGATTCACTCAGCCTTCCTCCTGGGTGGGCTGTCGTTGGTCAGCTTCATCCGGCCTTCCTCCTGGGCGGGCTGTTGCTGGTCAGATGCACTCAGTCTTCCTCCTGGGTGGGCTGTCGTTGGTCAGCTTCATCCGGCCTTCCTTCTGGGCGGGCTGTCGCTGGTCAGATTCACCTGGCATTCCTCCTGGATGGACTTTGTTGTTTGGGAAATCAGAGGGCTGAAAGACAGAAGGAAGAAGTGGTTGGCTTCAGGAAATGGAGTAAAACAAGCTGTTCAAGGTCACTTCACCTGCTGCTTTCACCTCATCTGGGATAGCAGGAGGGTGAGGGTTGGGGGCATTGAGAAGGGAGTATGAGGCAATAACATAACATCATCCTGGATCATTTCAGTGGGCTCTGCCACAGCTAGATCCTCCAGAGAGAGAGAGCGAGAGAGAAGCAGAGAGAGAGATGCAAATCCTTCATAATGAAATTTTAATGGTATTTACCAGAGGGTATGGGCCACCTTGACCTTGAAGGAAGAGGGCAGAGTGTCAACGTATCAATGTGTTGGGTGATGTGCCCACCATAGCTCAATTGCTGAGGGGGGGGGGGGTCTGTTTATTTATTCACAAGATGTGGGTGTTGCTGGCCAGGACAGCGTTTAGTGCCCATCGCTAATTGCCCCAGTAAGGGCTCACATCCCCTTGACTAGGTAATTCAGAATTGGTTTGTGATCAGTGACAGTACATGTGTTCTCAGGGTTTTACAAACGAGGAGCCCCTGCCTCTACAATTGTTGAACAGTTACAAGGTTCTTGCAAGCTTTATGAACTGCAGGGGTGGGGGGTGATGTGTGAACAGTACAGGAAGCCATGCAAGAAGGCTCATGAAATAGGAATGCAGTTGCAGCAGGGGACAGTGCAGTTATCAGGATAGACACTGTACTCTGCAGACATGAGCAGGAGTCCCAAAGGCTGTGTTGTTGGCCCATTGCTAGGGTTAAGGACATCTCCTCAGGGCTCCATAAGAATCTGGAGAGGGAGGGGAGGGATATAACTGTTAGCCTCCATCTTGGTACCAACAACATTGATAGAACTAGAAAAGTTCTGCTGAAAGATTTTGAGCACTGAAGAGCTAAATTAGAAAGCAAGACCTCTAAAGGTGATAATCTTTGCATTATCACCTAAACCCTAGGTGCACTGGCATAAGGTAAAGAGAGTCAATTAGTTAATTGTGTAGCTCAAAGATTGAGATGGGTGGAAGGAGTTTCAGTTCATGGATACTGACACTAGTACTAGGGGAGAAGCAAGCTGTTCAGGTGGGATGGACTTCACTTGAACAATGCTGGGTCCAGTGTCCTGACCAACTGAATAACTAGGGCAGTAGACAGGGCTTTAAACTAATTAGAGGGGGCTCAGGTTTCAGAGAGGGGGTGGCTTAGAAAACATGAAAGCATTACAGGGCAGCCAGTTGGATAACGATACCCAGAATGGAATAAGAAGGGACAGAGTACACAAACATGGAAAAACAGCAGGAAAATAGGGTTGATTGGGGACAAGATCACAAAAAGCAAAAAGTAATGGCTGTTTATTTGAACGTACGTAGAAATCAGAACAAAATAATTGAATTAGCGCACAAATGGATAAGATTTAGTATCCATTCTGGAGATATGGTTACACGGAAATCAAAAATGGGAACTAAATATTCAAGGGTAGATTACTTTCCAAGAAAGTAGTAAGGGTCTTGGGTGAAACACAAATAACAGCAAGAACTGACCTAGGATCAGAAAATGGAGAATCCTTAGAGGTGAAGATAAGAAATAAAAAGGGGAAAGAGACTCTGGTGATAATAATCTATAGGCCCCCTAACAGTGGTTGGATCAAATCAAATCAATTAATGAGGACATGAAGAAATGGCAGTCCATTAATCATGGGTGACAATAATCTTTATGTAGATTGTTGTCAGATTGTCAGAGGGAGCCATGAAGAAGAATTAATAGACATTATTTGGGACAGTTTCCAAGAAGAGTATGTTGTGGATCCAATCAGGGATCAGGCTATTTCAGACCTGGTGATGTGTAAATGAAGCACATTTACTAAATGACGTCAGAGTAAAAGATCCACTAGGAAATTGTAACTATAATATGGTAGAATTTAGCATTCAGTTTGAGGAGGAAAAACTAGGGACAGAAACAATTGTGCTCAGCTTAAGTAAGGGTAATCACAAAGGAATGGAGGCAGAGCTGGCTGGAGTGGACTGGGAAAGAAGTTTAGCAGCAAAGACAATCAAGGAACCAGACTTATACGAAAATACTTAATGGCTCACAGCAAAGATAGGAAGGAGCCAAGCTAAACTTGGTTGACTCTAGAGCTTAAGCATCACATCAAATTGAAAGAAACAAGTACGATGCAGCGAAGATTAGTGATAAGGAGATTGAGGAAGTTTTAAAATCCAACAAAAGTCAACCAAAAAAGAATTATAAAGAGAGAGAAGATAAACCTTGAAGACAAACCTGTAAGCAATATCAAGACAGACAGCAACAGCTTCCTTAAGTATATAGGAAGGAAGAAAGAGGCCAAAGTGAGTGTTGGTCTTTGAGAGAAGGCTGGGGAAATAATAATGGGGAAATGAGGAAATAGCTCAGGAGTGGAATAAATATTTTGCATCAATCTTCACAAGAAAAAACATTAACAGCATTCCAAAATGATTACACCACGGGGCAAAAGGACATAACAACAATCACTGGAGAAAATGTCTTTGAGAAACTAATTGGGCTAAAGCCTAACAAATGCACTGCACCTGATGGACTGCATCTGAGGATATTAAAGAAGGTAGCTGCAGAGATAATGAATGCTCAGCTACTAATCTTGCAAGATTCCTTGGATTCTGGAAAGTTCCAGAAGATTGAAAAACTGTCAATGGGAAGGAGACAAAATACAGATAGGCCAGTTAGCTGAACATCTGTTATTGGTAAAATGGTTGAATCTATTATAAAGATGCAATAGCAGAGCACTGAGAAATACATAATATGATTAAAGAGAGTGAGTGTGATTTCACAAAGGGAAAATCATGCCTGACAAATTTACGACAGATAACAAATGGTATAGATAAAAGGGAAGCAGTGAATGGAATATATACTTGGATTTTCAGAAGACATTTGATCAGGTCCAATACATTAGGCTTCTTACTAAACTAAGAGACCATTGTTGTTGGAGGTAGAATATTAGCATGAGTAGAGGATTGGCTAACTAATAGAAAATCAGGCATTGGGATGAGGGGGGCATTTCCAAGTTGGTAATCTCTAACTAGTGGAGTGCCACTGGGATCAAGGCTAGTGCCACATTAATTTATGAAATACATCCATGACCAGTATGAGAAGAGTAAATGTACTATAGTCAAGGTTGTAGATAATACAAAAACTGGTGACAAGACAAATGCTGGGGATGACACAAAAAATCTGCAAAGGGAGATATCCAGATTAAGTGAGTGGGCAAAAACTTGGCAGATGGATTATAATGTGGGAAAATGTGAGGTTATGCATATTGACAGGAAAAGCAAAGGGATTTGGGAGTCCTTGTACATGAATCACCAAAAGCTTGTAATCCAACTTCAGTGGGTATAAGGGAAGGCAAATAGAATGTTGCATTTATTTCATAGGGAATAGAACATAAAGGTAGGGAGGCTTCACTAAGACTATACAAGGCACTTGTATGGATGCAAGATTGATGCAAAGTATTTATTCCACTCCTCTGCCATTTGCTGATTTCTCTATTGTTTCCCCAGCCTTGTTCTCTAAGGGACCAACACTCACTTTGGCCTATTTGAGGAGGTTCTTGCTGTCTGTCTTGATATTGCTTACAAGTTTATCCTCAAGGTTTATCTTCTCTCTCTTTACAATTCTTTTTTGGTTGACTCTTGTTGGCAGTTGTGAACAATTTCAGGCCCCTAATCTAAGAAACAATGTGCTACCATTGAAGACAATCTTGAGAAGCTTCACTAGGCTGAGCCCAAGTATGGAGGGACTGTCTTATGAGGAGACGTTGAGTGGATTGGAGCTGTACTTATTGGGGTTTAGAAGAATAGGAAGTAACCTCAGTGAAACATGCAGGATTCTTAGGGGATTTGACATGGTAGATGCAGAAAGACTTTTTTCCCCTTGTGGAAGAGTCAAGGACAAGGCAACATAATCTTCGAGTAAGTGGTTTCCCATTTAAGACAGAGATGCAAAGGAATTTCTTCTCTCAGAAGGTAGCTAATCTGCAAAATTCTTTCCTTCAGAGGGTTGTCAAAGCAGTGGTCATGAAGTGTATTCAAGGCTGAGACAGTTTTTAAAACAATGAAGGGAATCAAGGGTACGGGTAAAAGGAAGCAAAGTGGAGTTAGGGATTATGAGATCAGCCAATCTTGTTGTATCATGGAGCAGACTTGATGGGATGAATGGCCTGCTTCTGTTCCTACTGCTTAATGTATGATAACAATCATTTATCAATAGCAACATAACTGAACCACATTCACCAGCCTCTATTGCAACGCTGGCATGACATAATTTCTAGTCTCCATTCCTTATCTCTCAGCTCTAGCTGCAGATGGCTGAACTTAGTTGACATTCTGACTTGGGCTGCCAATTGGCAAAAAGCATTCATGTCATGTATTGTTCATCTCCAAGAAGAAAAAGCTGAATTCTACCTCCCAATCTACAATGGACCATCATCATCCTGAGGGGTAGAGTGACAGTTTTGAGGGGTTGGGAGCCAGAAATGGAGAAGTGGGAGTATGTGGATCGTAAGAAAGCAAGCCTGGAAAGATGTAGAGTTCTCAGCGGTTTGGAGCTGTAAGCAGACACAGGGATAGGGATTGGGATTACCAATTGAGGTATGTCCTTAGGCTCTCCATATTTGTACAGCAATGAATAGACAGTAGAGACTGGGTACTCGTTATAGAATTACACCAAAGTGAGCTGGAGTAATCCCCATTGGTCTGGAAAAGATACTGTTACCACCAAGCTATTCAAAAACAGCCAACAATTGAGCTCACTATCTCCCACCAGTGCTCCTGCCTGAAGTGCATATTAAATAGCACTGCAGTGACTCAGCAAGCTGACTTCAACAACATCTTTCAGTTCTTGACTTCAACCATCAGAAGAACAAGAGAAGTAATATTGTGGGAATACCATCAAGCCACAAAATCCTGAGATGAACATTTATTTCATAGAAGAATCATAGAATCCCTACAGTGTGGAAACAGGCCTTTCGGCCCAACAGGTCCACACTGACCCTCTGAGGAGTAACCCCACCCAAACCCATTCCCCTAACCTATATTTACCCCTGACTAATGCACCTAACCTACACATTTCTGAACACTATGGGCAAGTTAGCATGACCAATTCACTTGACCTGCCCATCTTTGGACTGTGGGAGAAAACCAGAGCACCCAAAGGAAACCCACACAGACAAAGGGAGAATGAGATGAGGGCCAGAAGTATTGAACGAAGGAGGTAAAAAAAAATCTTGGTCTGTGCCAGAGTCGTAATTCAACCTTGGATGCAATTCTATTTCTTCAGTCAATAAAGTACATGATCATTCAATAAATAATTTATTAATTTGATTGATTAGAGCTATGGTTGACTTAAAAATGTTCACCAACACAATCGGATTTAAGATTGAACAGTGCACATCATTGGCAGCATAAATTTACATTCAAATTGGTACGATCTTGATCATGTCATTGTATCAATATGCAATTTCATTCTACCATTATTTCTTCAGCGGCAGAAGTACTTTGCAATAAAAAGAACGCCACAATGAGAAGGCTTCTGCCCTTGTTCCATGAGTCACTGAAACAATTGCAGCATGATTAATACAGAGAATACAGCAGTCACAATAAACATGCTGTACCTCAAGAAATCAAGTTACAGTGCTTGAGATATGGTTCTTCACATTAAATCTTGCTAGATGCCAGGGAAAGTGGTAAGTGGGGGTGGGGTGGAGTATATTTAGAGTGACAGGCTCAGAGTAAAATTATCTGTATTCAGTGTCCATATTAATAATCTAGGTTGAGAGAATGAAGTGTGGTCAGAATAAACATGTCAGAAGGGAGCAGTGTGCTTAAAAATGTGGCAATAGTAAAACATCACATGGCGACAATTGTTGAGAGCAATTTCAAGAAAATATATTTCTGTGCTAGAAACAGTTCTGAGTTAAAAGGTAGATTGCCTATCTGCCAACACTTTCAAAAAGTCGCATTGTTCTGAAACATCTCCAAACTTCAGTGTTCTGACCTCTCATAACTGTCCAATTTTCTCCACTACATTATTGGCAGACAGACCTATACACGTCCAAATCTCTGGAATTCTTCTCTATCCTTTGCACCCCACCCCTACTAAATCTTTCTACACATCTTCTGCATCAAAATCACACCCACTCGAAATCTCTCCACATGTCTGCCTTTCTCTTCTGTGTCAAAGTATTCCTAATATGCAAGCTAGTGATCAATAATATATTTGTAAAATTCTATTTTGTTCCAAGCAACTCAATTGTGTTGGATAAAAATGAACAGATTATTGTAAAACTGTGTAGAGGTCTACATGAATTAAGGTATGATTGGGTAGTAACTAGGTTCCCAGACTTGTTCTCCAGAGGCAGCTCACCATTGCAGTTTAAAAAGCCTTACAAAAATAATTATACATGACCATGAAGCTGTTGGATTGTTGTAAAACCCACTGATTCAGTCATGATTTGTTTTTCAGAAGGAATTCCACTTTTCTGCTGAGCGTTAAACTGATGAATGACTCAATAAATGTTTTATGGGGGTCCTCAAGGAGTTGCATTGGTGGTGCTGGAAGGGTTAAAATATTAAGCAATGAGAACAGCAAATAACACTTATTGTCACTAGATAGCTAACAATAGGAAGATTACTCTTGGAGCTGGGTTTCAAGTTTGTCATTTTTAATCTGCAGCTGCTCTTTGTAATTTATGGATACTTATCCTAGTTTCATGTTCTACTCCTTAATGCATGCGGCAAATATTAAAGGAAACCTTTATTTTAATCATCTACATGGTAAGAGTGATATCCACAGAATTCTGTCATGCGTACTATGAGAAAGGTTCAATACAATCCTGGACAAGTTCATTAATCAATATCGGGACACTTGGGCTAGCCACTGGATGTCAAACAGATGATTAATAATCCCATTCACAAAACAAAATCTATGCCAAATATGGATTTGTGTCATTCTCTGGTATTCCCCATCTTAAATTAATACGAATGTAATTCTAAGGAGTCATTTCTCTAATTTATTTGAGGAAAGAGGGTATTTTATATTTTGTTCGTTCTTATGCCTGTCAAGGAAATATTACGTTGAACATTTAATAACCACAAGTGAGCATTTTTATCTCTTACATCGTTAATGAGAAGTGCTCCTATTCACTTCTCACTGTTTTCATACAATTGCCAGACTGTTCTCCTTCTAAGGCCAATGGATCTGTCAGCCCCATTAATTATGTGCAGAAACTGAACACTGCTCATGTCATGCTATCCCATAGAGTCTACTAATACATGCATACCCCCACCTTGGATCATCTGTTGTTCCTGAAGACTGCTACCTTCAATGTCAGAGATGTCTATTTACAAAGACAATATTCTTTGCAATCTTAACTCAGGAGAATTTGCTTCCCTGGAGAAGCTTCAGAGGTTCTTGCGTTGCTGCTTCAACAATAGGAAATCCCCAGGCGCCTAGTGTAAGTCAGTAACACACACTTCAAAAAGGTGGAGTTGATCATCATTCACTTCTCGAGTGTTTCATGTAGCCTATATTCATGCCAAAAATACAACTCAACATTCTCAGAAACAAGGATTGTAAGAGAGTAAAGCTGTACCCATTTTAAATTGTCTGACAGTTTTGAACCAGCTTGAATCTAGGCTACATAACTCGTCAACATAGTGATAAAAAATGACTATGGATTTTTGACTTCCGTCATCTGATTTTTAATACATGGAACTTGAAATAGTTTCAGAAAGGAATCACCTGACCAAAAGTTGAGCCAAGCTTCACGAAACACCATTATTAAAGAATGAGTCGAAATTGAAATTTGAAGAAACCTGAACTTCCTGTTTGATTTACACCTGTGTGAGAAATTTTACAGCTTAGAGATGAAGAACCTCATCTTAAATTGTTTAGCTTGAAAACAATGAATCCAGACATTGAAATATACACAAGCAAGCTTACATTTCAGGGAACTGTGCTTAGCAGAATGGAGATGTGTTTGTGACTAGAACTGGTGACAAAACAAACTGGGAAAACATACAAACACCCAGGAACCCAAAGATACCTGCAATATTTACAGATGCCTTTGACACAGGACATCTCCAGCCGACCATGGTGACAGGTTAATATATAACAGCTTAAGAATGCATATTATTAAATTTTTTTTACCCCTCTTAAATTTTGGACCTGTGTTTGTGTTCATGTGCTTGATGTCACGTCATTATTTTTCAGGGTCAGCAAGTAATAAAATTGTTCTTCCTTTCATTCAAGAAAACAGTGTAATTGATGCTTTATTGTTTTTGGTAAACTAATGAACGGCATTTTAATTGGAGTAAGACGTAGATGGGTGCTAAAAAGAGCATGAAATCTTTGTTTCAGGTAGTCATGGAGGTAGCAAAGAGGGAAGTCAATTCATTTCATCTCACTAAATCATAACACATAACAACAAACGTTAATACATTAAAATGCTTATTTCATGATCAGGTGCTGGACACTTTCCCAACCACCAGTGTCAAAAGGATATATGCACAATATCATTCATTCTGAGCTCTACATAGCTCAAAGAACATATCACAATGATGTTTCCTCCAGGATAGCTCTGTTCATAACTTGGTGCTCAATATCGCAATTCATGCTGAGAAAATGATTGCCAACATCGTTGTTCTCCTTATTTCCATTGTTGGCATTCAAAAGTAATGAGTGCCCATTTATCTCCCTTAAGTAGGACTTGCTTATTCAAGCAATCTTCACAGTTTCAAATCCAGCACAAGTAGAATTGACCTCAGCTTGCAGTTTTCTTTGTATCCAATTTTATTATTATGCAATTTTATCTTATTCATATTTCACTGTATTCACTTAATGAAGCAAATCTCAGAGGATTTGCTTATCTTGTGATTAGACTCAGATGGCTTAAAATTCCAAATCTTCCAACTAACATCTAGCAGTTTTACTGGAAGTGAGTTTTGTTGGTTAAGGTCTAATTAATTTCCTCTACTATGCTCTGGGTAATTCATTCCAAACCCTTTTTATTAAAACTCTCCATCCTTAGATCTAATAATTTTAGTTGTTTTACTTTTCTGAAAGGCAGGTTGCCTCTTAAAGGCAAGGTAGAATTTTTTAGCACTGTGGAGACTCAGAGGAGTCCACGCTGATGGATGTGGAACTGGAAGCATCAGCGGTGCAGTGGTGCAGTAAGAGACACACTGTATTTTCATGGTAGGCCAGCAAATCCTCAATGAGTGTCAGAAGGGAGTGGGAGCAGATGGTGGGAAGGTCAACTCGCTGGCCCCTGAATTCCTGACAGAAGTGCCACAAGAAGTCTAGTCACCTCATGTGAGTTGTCAAAGTCAGTGAGTGTATCTTCACATGATACCTCCTACTTTCAAACATGTTGCAGCCTTTGTGTGCTCCTCCACTACTCCTTTGAGGATGTGATATGGCAAAAACACCGACATGCCTCCAAAAACACTCCCGAGCTTGTTCAGTTGCTTTGCAATTGAAAGAATCCCCCAAATTTCACATAACTGCAATCAGGTACCAGAGTCTTTAACAGAACAATGGAGCTGCTCTGTTTAGGAACAGGTGGAACAGACATTGCTATGACCTGTACTGTCCATATTTGGCATTCTGGCATATATCAACTCCTTGCCTTGTGTGACCACAGGATAGAGTCAAGTCAATGTGTTTAGGTGTAGACTATGCAGTTAGCTGCTGCCTGCCCAAGGAAGGAAACAAGGTATCCCAAAGTAACACCACCCAATACCACAGCAGCAGCCTGAGCTGGCTGATAGACAACATCAGGGGAATTAGTGGGAGGGTGAATGAGTGCATCCTAGTGATTTATCACTGAGTAGCTGCCCCTTCACCAGAATGGTGTCTCCACAATCCTGGTGATCTATGTGGGACAGATTACTGGTCATCTCTGACACAATGCAACTCCTCTGAACATTATTCACAACACAGATCCCTTTAGAAGTTGGAACCGTATGATGGCTTTAGACTGTGCTTGTCCTGGAGCATCCAGACATTGGGTGGTTTCTGTTTGTGCTCCAAAGGAAACTGAGACATGAGCCTTCAGAAGTCGCATAATGATTGGGTCTTCTAACAGGCTATAAAGATGGCCAACACATCTATACTGCAAAAGATGGCCTCCCAGCTCTGCATGTGTGAAACTCAAAGTCAAGTTGGCCCTGGACTCTCCCATGCAATTCAACATTGACCTTGGGCTTTCTGGCTGGCCCATGTTGTCCAGCTAGGATCACAACCTAGGTGACCGCATGAATCAGCGGTGATCTGGCATGAGACCCAGAGCTTCCTGTGACATAGGTATGTTGAGAGAGATGATCATCTCTGTCAGTACACCTTGTGCTGTGAGTCTCATGTCTTTCAAGCTAGATCTCAGAGTGTATTCCCACTTGCCCTGTGGAAGGTCACATAGTTGAGAAGGCAGTAGTTAGTCATGATGCTTCTGCTGTTGTCAGCGGTGGTACAGTTGCATAACCTGGTCTCATATAGTGCTGCAGAAGCTGAGTGAGTAACTCGGCAGAAGAAGTGCCTTCCAAGAAGACTGTCAAGTAGTGAAAGCACTGTCTGAAGGAATCATGCTAACAATCTCACAAAGACCACATCTTGAAGTCTTGACTGTGACCGATTTTTAAAAATTATCCACAGCCTGTCAGTTTTACTGAAGCAGCTCTTCACGCTGTGCATTCCCCTTCGTGATCCAGGCGAGTTGCTGACCAAATGGGAAAGATACTCCAGCTGGATACCTCAGAATAAAGGCTTAAAGAAAATCTTAACTTCATTTCAATTATCTGAACCGGTTTCCCATCAGATCCAAGGGGGTTTCTTGCTGGTCTTGTAATCCACCCAGGGAGAAAACAGACAGAGGATGGGATAACATTTTGACCTAAATCCGAAGTCAATTTCAGGATAATTAAGCATATTGCAAAGTTGCCTCATTCTAGCTGGGAAAATTTATCCTGCAACCTCCTCAAATGTTCTTAAAGAGACTGCAGATGTCATGTAAATCATGAAAATGAAGAACTAAAGGATTGAGTGTAGTGCACACTACAGCCAACCATGGTAACATAGAGAAACAAAACATTTTCCAAAATAATGGAAAAGTGGGTACGTGAGACAGCAGTACAATAGTGGTAGATTTTGGAGAACAGCTGATGGAGTTGGACAGAAGAATTAATGCAAGCCAGATTTAGAAAGCGGCATAAAAATTACAAATAAATGGGAGGGTCAATTCTGCACTGATAAGTGTGTCAGCTGAAATTAACATGGCTCCGCATAGATCGGTTAGAGCAGCAGTTAGAGGCAATGAGGAATTTACAGGAGCTGGGGGTGCAGTGGATGGCAGTTATAGGAAGGAAGAAAAGCCGTTGATATAGTCAGGTAGATGGGTCGATTCCAGGAAAGGTAGGAGGGGTAGGCAGGTAGTGCAGGAGTCTCCTGCAGCATTCCCATCTCAAACAAGTATGCTGTTTTAGAAAATGTAGGGGGTGATGGACTCTCAGGGGAATGTAACACAAACAGCCAAGTTTCTGGTATCAAGATAGGCTGTACTGTAATGAGGGGTATGTCAGGTTCCAAATGATCGAATATGTTAGGGGACTCTCTAGTCAGAGGGGACTCTCTAGTCAGAGGCACAGACAGATATTTCTGCGGCTAGCAGCAAAAATCAGATTGGTGTGCTGCTTCCCTGGTGCCAGGATCAAGGATGTCTCAGAGAGGGTGCAGAATGTTCTGAAAGAGGAGAGGGGCTAGCAGGAGGTCATTGTACACATTGGAACTAATGACATAGGAAGGAAAAGGAATGAGATTCTGAAGGGAGAATATAGAAAGCTAGGCAGGAATTTAAAAAGGTCTTCAATGGGAGTAATATCTGGATCATTCCCTGTGTCATGAGCTTGTGAGGGGAGGAATAGGAGGATAAAGCAGAAGAATGCATGGCTGAGGAGCTGGTGCAGGGAAGAAGGGTTCACATTTTTGAATCATTGGAATCTCTTCTGGGGTAGAAGTGACCTGTACAAAAAGGACAGATTGCACCTGAATTGAAAGGGATCAATAGGATACAAATGCTATAGGAAGGATAGAAAGGGGGCAAGAGAGGAGTGGGAGTGGCAATTCTGTTAAGGGATAGCAATATTGCTGTACTTAGGGAGGATATACCTGGGAATACTTCCACATAGGTTATTTGGGTAGAACCGAGAAATAAGAAAGAGATGATCACCTTATTGGGATTGCACTATAGACCCCCTAATAGTCAGCGAGAATGTGAGAAACAAATTTGTAAGGAGATTTCAGTTATCTGTAAGAATAATAGGGTGGTTATGGTAGGGGATTTTAACTTTCCAAAACATAGACTGGGACTGCCATAGTGTTAAGGGTTTAGATGGAGAGGAATTTGTTAAGTGTGTTCAAGAAAATGTTCTGATTCAGTATGTGGACGTACCTACGAGAGAAAGTGCAAAACTTGAACTACTCTTGGGAAATAAAGCAAGGTAAGTGACTGAGGTGTCAGTGGGGGAGCACTTTGGGGCAAGCGACCATAATTCTATTAGATTTAAAATAGTGATAGAAAAGGGTAGCCCAGATCTAAAAATTGAAGTTCTAAATTGGAGGAAGGCTAATTTTGATGGTAATAGGCAAGAACTTTCAAAAGCTGATTGGGGGAAGATGTTCACAGGTAAAGGGTCGACTGGAAAATGGGAAGCCTTCAGAAATGAGATAATGAGAGTCCAGACGGTATATTCCAGTTAGGGTGAAAGGAAAGGCTAGTAGATGTAGAGAATGCTGGATGACTAGAGAAATTGAGGTTTTGGTTAAGAAAAAGAAGGAAACATATGTCAGGTATAGACAGGAGAGATCGAGTGAATCCTTAAAAGAGTATTAAGACAGTAGGAGTATACTTAAGAGGGAAATCAGGAGGGCAAAAAGGGGACATGAGATAGTTTTGGCAAATAGAGTTAAGGAGAATCCAAAGGGTTATTATAAATATGTTAAGAACAAAACAGCAATTAGGGAAAGAATAGGGCCCTTCAAAGATCAGCAAGGCAGCCTATGTGAGGAGCTGCAAGAGATAGAGGAGATACTAAATGAGTACTTTGCATCAGTGTTTACTGTGGAGAAGGACATGAAAGATATAGACTGTAGGGAAATAGATGGTGACACCTTGAAAAATGTCCATATTACAGAGGAGGAAGTGCTGGATGCCTTGAAACACAAATGTGGATAAATCCCCAAGACCTGATCAGATGTACCCTAGAACTCTGTGGGAACCTAGGGAAGTGATTGGTAAGCCCCTTGCTGAGATATTTGTATCATTGATAGTCACAGGTGAGGTACCGGAAGACTGGAGGTTGGCTAATGTGGTGCCACTATTTAAGTAAGGTGGCAAGGAAAAGTCAGAGAACTATAAACCTGTGAGCCTGACATCGGTGGTGGGCAAGTTGTTGGAGGGAGAATCCTGAGGGACAGGATTTACACATATTTGGAAGGATAAGGACTGATTAGGGACAGCCACATGGCTTTGTGTATGGGAAATCATGTCTCACAAACTTCATTGAGTTTTTTGAAGAAGTAAGAGGATTGATGAGGGCAGAGTGGTGGACATGATCTATATGGACTTCAGTAAGGCATTCAACAAGGTTCCTCATGGGAGGCTGGTTAGCAAGGTTAGATCTCATGGAACGTAGGGAGAACTGGCCATTTGCATACAGAACTGGCTCGAAGGTAGAAGACAGAGGTGGTGGTGTAGATTACTTTTCAGATTGGAGGCCTGTGACCAGTGGAGTGCCATAAGGATTGGTGCTGTGCCCACTACTTTTCATTATTTATATAAATGATTTGGATGTGAACATAGGAAGTATAGTTAGTAAGTTTGCAGATGATACCAATATTGAAGGTGTAGTGAACAGTGAAGGAGGTTACCTCAGAGTACAACAGGATCTTGATAAGATTGGCCAATGGGCTGAGGAGTGGCAGATGGAGTTTAATTTAAATAAATGTGAGGTGCTGTATTTTGGAAAAACAAATCAGAGTAGAACATATACACTTGATGGTAATATCCTTGGGAGAGTTGCTGAGCAAAGAGACCTTGGAGTGCAGGTACATAGTTCCCTGAAAGTGGAGTCGCTGGTGGATAGAATAGTGAAGAAGGCATTTGGTATGCTTTCCTTTATTGGTCACAATAGTGAGTAGAGGGGTTGCAAGGACATGTTGCAGCTGTGCAGGTGATTGATTCGGCTACTTTTGGAATATTGCGCACAATTCTAGTCTCCTTCATATCAGAAGGATGTTGTGAAACTTGAAAGGGTTCAGAAAAGATTTACAGGTATGTCACCAAGATTGGAGGATTTGAGCTATAGGGAAAGGTTGAATAGGCTGGGGCTGTTTTCCCTGGAGCGTCGGGGGCTGAGGGGTGACCTTATGGAGGTTTAGAAAATTATGAGGGGCATAGATAGGATGAATAGACAAAGTCTTTTCCCTTGGTTGCGGGAGTCCAGAACTATAGGGCATAGGTCAAGGTAAGAAGGGAAAGATATAAAAGGGACCTAAGGGGCAACTTTTTCACGCAGAGGGTGTTGTATGTATGGAACAAGCTGCCAGGGGAAGTGGTGGAGGCTGGTACAATTACAGCATTTAAAAGGCATCTTGATTGGTATATGAATAGGAAGACTTTAGAGGTATATGGGCCAAATGTTGGCAAATGGGACTAGATTTGGTTAGGATATCTGATTGGCATGGTTTCCATGCCGTACATCTCAATGACTTAATGAACAGTTACTACTGAGCAATGTCACTGATCTGTACAGGAACTAAAAACAGTCACTTGGTAAGTGTTTCATAAATAAAGTATCACAGAGTTCTTTCAGTGTGAAAACAGGCCGTTCAGCCCATACCAACTCTCTGAAGAGTATCCGACCCAGGCTCATCCCCTAGCCTGTCCCTTTAACCCTGCATTTCCCATGACCCTGCATTTCCCACCTTTGGATGTGGGAGGAAACCAGAGCACCCGAAGGAATGCCATACAGACACAGGGAGAATGTATAAACTCCACAGACAGTTACCTGAGGCTGGAATTAAATCCAGGTCCATGTGAGGCCTCAGCGTTAACCACTGAGGCCACAGTGCCACCCTGATGCCGTTAAAACAATGAAAATGCAATGTAAAATGTGGAAAAGAATAAGACGACAACAAAACACTACAAGTGCTGTAAATCTGCAACAAAGCCAAAGAATGCTGGAGAAACTCAGGAGGTCTGGCAGCATCCATGGAGAGAGAAACAGAGTTAATATTTTGAGTCCTGTATGACTGATTTCTGAAGAAGAGTCATTGTGGACTCAAACCATTAACCCTGTTTTCTCTTGGCAGAGTCAAGAGTGTGGTGCTGGAAATGCACAGCAGATCAGGCAGCATCGGAGGAGCAGAAAAATCAATGTTTCGGGCAAACGTCCTTCATCAGGAATGAATTCCTGATGAAGGGCTCATTCCTGATGAAGGGCTTTTGCTGAAACATTGATTTTCCTGCACCTTAGATGCTGCCTGACCTACTGTGGTTTTCCAGCACCACTCTCCAGCATCTGCTGTCCTCGATTTCACCTTTCTCTTGGCAAATGCTGCCAGAACTGCTGTGTTCTTCCATCATTCTCTGTGATTAGGTGGTAAACTGAATAAGGCGTGGTGGAGATGCAATGACTATTTGCTCAAGGACTGAATTTTCAGTGAAGGATTGGTATGTTGGAATACTAAGCAGAGTACAGTACTTTCTAACTTACATCAATAAGTTGGATGTGGAAGCTGAATGCACAAGGTCAAAGTGGCTGAAACATTACACTCCGGTGAGATGAGCCAGAGAAAGGAAGCACAGCTCTCCAAAAGATTTAGATAAATTCTGTGAGCAAATGGAAAAATGGCATTGATGGATGTGAAAGGCACTACAGTTGGAAACAAAAACTTCACAAGACATTCAACCTGTGATACAGAGCCAATTAAAATTGAGTATGTAAGAAAACTGGGAGGGTCTAACTTGGCAATATTTAGTATGTCAAGTCTACAGGATAACGTCTAAATAGTTCAGTGCATATTTACAGCAATTACACAAAGACTCCACTATATATCGCGATATATAACAAACAGGACTTAACAATCTTCAGCAACCAGGCTTCCTAATCAGAGGATCCTACTCTAATCATGTTATTCACCACAGAAAAGCCAAGATTTGTAAATTCAGTTTAAGTAACTGAATGAATAATAGAATTCCTTATATTCAGTAATCCTAGCTTCCACACAGACTGCAATCAAGATTCTCTCCAAGGTTCACTGCCCCTGTAGGTTCATATTTTGCTCATTTGCTAATCAAAGATTTTCTATTATGCATGTTTTTGCTGTTGCACAAAAGCCACAGGACATGTTCCATCCAGGATCAGGTGCAATTTATCCAATCTGCCGATATATAAAAACATGATGTAAATCCACAGAGAAATGTAATTTTTTGATGCACAGAATGTCTTATTCATTTCAATCAATCACCAGCTGTCTAATGTACCCCACACAAATTGTGAATGCATCAGCTCTCCCCTGATCAAATCAACGTTTCCTCCGAGAAATCTTGGAAACTCACCATATTGGAGTGAAAATAGGATTTAAAATGTATGTAGAACTGCTTCTCAGCAGAATGGGGCACTGGGTAGATTATTTGGTAGGTTTATCAACCCACTAGAAATAATGGGCAGAATTATCTATTGCTAAGTAAATATTTGGCAGTCAGACAAGTGAATCTCACTATCACTTGTGGGCAGCATGGCTTTTTTCACGTGATTACTTGTGTGAGTATGTAGACATGGGCAAGGAGCATGGTGAATTCTGTGGCAGGATGGGCAGAAGTTGATGTCTTCATTTTTAGCTCATGGGCTGAAGGTCTGGTTGCCATATTTAAAAGGGACTGTACATGGCCTGCAGCCAGGAGCATGGGTCTGGCTATCATTCTGGAGGAGTTGACTCTTTCTCCCCTCTTTTGCAGCAGTGAAGAATGACCCCCGCAATCCACGGTGAGCTTTCTTCCAGAGTGTCAGGAAAAGCCAGGAGGTCACATTTCCTCAAGGATGGCATCAGGTCATCCTTTTGCCTCACCAAAGTTGCCTGGACAGAGGGCACAGCGAGAGTCAGTCCCCTTGGGTACTTCTCCAGCATCTGGGTCCAATACTGCAAGGGGATGAATGATCTGCTGTTACCGGTCAAGGATACGTGGCTCAGTTTAGTCTCTGCAATGTGACAATTAAATGACATTAAGAAGTGTACACATGTGAGCCCAGGGGCCTGTTGGATACCAGTGTGGGTTGTAGGTTTCACTATCAGACAGAGCATTCAGGTTAAACTTGACGGTGTCACTTTATGCCATGAATGTTATATCAGATGCAGGGTGGTGGAGGTCTCATTCACCTAATGGGGAGGGCTTGCTCATTGAGGGGTCCCATACCCATTAGGATGAGAACAAAGAACAGAACAGCACGGGAACAGGCCATTCGGCCCACCAAAACTATTGGATGGTCTTCACTTTAATGCTTGGGGTGTAATAGGTAAAACTGATGAGTTAATGACATGGATTGACACATGGAAGTATGAGGTAAAAACAATAACTGCAGATGCTGGAAACCAAATACTGGATTAGTGGTGCTGGAAGAGCACAGCAGTTCAGGCAGCATCCAACGAGCAGCGAAATCGATGTTTCGGGCAATCGACGTTCCTGATGAAGGGCTCTTGCCCGAAACGTCAATTTCGCTGCTCGTTGGATGCTGCCTGAACTGCTGTGCTCTTCCAGCACCACTAATCCAGAATATGGAAGTATGATATTGTTGCCACCACAGACACATGGTTGAGGGAAGGGCTGGACTGGTAACTCAACATTCCAGGATACAGGATCTTTAGGCGAGTCAGAGGAGGGTGTAAAAAGGTTGGTGGTGTAGCACCATTAAAGTGTCAGTACTGCAGTAAGGAGATGATGATGTCTTGGAAGGGTCCTCAAATGAGACTTTGTGGATCGAACAGAGGAATGTTAAGAGGAAGCTACTTTACTGGGAGTGTATTATACATCCCAAAGAATCAGCGGGAACTACATCAAATATCAAGTCTCCTCACAGAGGTGTGTAAGAGTAACAGTCAGGTAATTATACCAGGGGATTTCAACTTTCCCAACATAAACTGGGATAAAGGGCGGCACGGTGGTTCAGTGGTTAGCACTGCTGCCTCACAGTGCCAGGGACCTGGGTTCAATTCCCACCTCAGGCAACTGTCTGTGTGGAGTTTGCACATTTGCCCTGTGTCTGCGTGGGTTTCCTCTGAGTGCTCTGGTTTCCTCCCACAGTCCAAAGATGTGCAGGTTAGGTGAATTGGTTACGCTAAATTGCCCGTAGTGTAAGGTGTATTAGTCAGGGGAAAATATAGTGGGGTGGGTTTCTCTTCGGAGGGTCAGTGTGGACTTATTGGGCCGAAGGACCTGTTTCCACACTGTAGGGAATCTAGTCAGAGTTTAGAGGGGGCAGATTTTTGAAAACGTATCCCAAAGAGATTTGTATCAATACACAGAAGGCCCAACATAGGACAGTGCAGTCAGTACTAGATCTGGTGCTGGGGAAAGAAACCAGACAAGTGTTCTAAGTGGCAGTGGGGGAATATTTAGATGATAGTGACCACAACACGATACAATTCAATTTTGTTTTGGACAAGGAAAAGTCAGCTTTGGATTGAGAGAAGGTAGACTTGGAACAGCTTCTTGTGGGTAAGTCTACAACAGGACAATAGGGAGCATTCAAAAAGGAGGTGAGGAGAGTACAGGTCCAAAATGAACCCTCTAGAGGGAAACATAGAAGCAATAAATTCAGAGTACCCTGGATGACTAGAATAATTCAGGACTGGATAAGGAAATAGAGTAGGGTTTTTCACTAGTACAAAGGGGACAATTCAGCTCCTGTGGCCCTAGATATTTTTTGTGAGGAATACAGGAAGTGCAGGAGGAAACTTATGAAAGCAACTAGGAGAGCAAAAAGGGGGCATGAAAAAGGAATTGCGAATAGGATTAGGGAGAATCCTAAGGTATTTTATAAATACAGTAAAGGGAACAAGTTAATCAGAGAAAGATTAGGGCTCTTTAGGGACTAAAGGGACAACCTGTGTGTGAAGCCACAGGATGTTGGAAGGGTGTTGAATGAATACTTCTCTTCAGTCTTCTCTCTGGAAAAGGAGAACAGAAAGATACAGAATTCAGGAAAAGGGACTGTGAGGGACTTGCACAGTTTGACATAGGGAATGGGAAGTTATTGGAGGTTCTGTTGGGCTTACAAACAAATAATTCCCCTGGCCTGGATGAAGGGATATGGGCCAAGTGCTGGCAAATGGGACTAGATCAGGTTAGGATATCTGATCGGCATGGACAAGCTGGACCGAAGAGTCTGTTTCTGTGCTGTACATCTCTATGACTCTAATTGCATCCCAGGCTGCTGTGGGAGGCTCTGACACAAATTTTTAATTCCTCCCTGGCCGTGGGGGAAGGGAGTAGTCCCAGAGGATTGGAGGATGGTTAATATCATTCCACTTTTCAAGAAGGGCAGTAGAGATGAACCAGGAAATTACAGGCCAGTGAGTCTCACATCAGTGGTAGGGAAACTATTGGAAAATAATCTGAAGGGGCAAATTAATACCCACTTGGAAAGGCAAGGGTTAATTAGAGCTAGTCAGCATGGCTTTGTCAGAGGAAGGTCATGCCTAACAAGTCTGTTTCAATTATTTTTAAAAATGCGATTAAGTGTGTGGATGAGGGAATTTTAGTCGATGTAGTTTATGTGGATTTTAGCAAAGCTCATGACAAGGTCCCACATGGGAGACTGACTCAGAAGGTTAAAGCACATGGAAGTGAGGGAAACTTGGTAAGATGGATCAGAAATTGGCTTAGTAGTAGGACACAAAGGGTAGTGGTCAAAGGCCGTTTGAGTGACTGCAAGCCACTGTCCCGCAATGTAACCATAAGCATCAATACTGGGACTCTTACCGTTTGTTATGTACAGAAATGATACAGATGAAAATGTGGGGGAAATGTTAAGCATATTTGCAGACGACACCAAGATTGGTAGTGTGTTAATCATGAAGATAATTGTAGGTTACAAGATATAGATTGGTTGGTCAGATGGACAGGCCAGTAGCAGATGGTACTTGTAGAATCATAGAGTCATACAGCATGAAAACAGATCCTTCGGTCCAACTAGTCCACGCTGACCACGTTCCCAAACTAAACTAGTCCCACTTGCTACATTTGGTCCATATCCCTCCAAATCTTTCCTATTTGTGTACTTATCCAAATATCCTTTAAACATTTCAACTGTAACTGCATCATCACTTCCTCTGGCAGTTCATTCCACACATAAACCACTCCCCTGTTTCAAAAAGCTGCCTCTCATGTCCTTATTTGAATCTTTCTCCGCTCACTTTAAGAATATAGCCCCTAGTTTCGAACAGCCCCCCCGCCCCCAGGGAAAAGACTCTTGCTGTTTAGCTTACCTATGCCCCTCATGATTTTGTAAACCTTTACAAGGTTATCCCTCAACTCCAGTGAAAAGAGTCCCAGGATCCCTGCTAACCCTGATAGGTTCTAGGTGATGCATTTTGGAAGAAGAAACAAGATCAGGGAGTATTTAATGAATGGCAGGAGGCTGGGTATCTTAGAGGGACAGAGGGATTTGGGGGTAATTATTCACAGATCCCTCAAACTGGCAGAACACATGAAAGGATTGTTAAGAAAGCATATGGTACACTTCTTTCATCAGTCATGGAATAGAGTATAAAAGCAGGGAAGTAATGTTGGATTTGTACAAAGCATTGGTCAGGCCACAGCTGGAGAACTGTGTGCCGTTCTGGTCACCTAACCACAGGAAGGAATGTGATAGCACTAGAGGGGGTACAGGGGAGGATCATCAGGATGTTGCTTGTGTTGGAGAAATTGAGCCATAAGGAGACACTAGATAGGCTTGGATTATTTTCTCTCGAGCAGAGAAGACTGAGGGGAGACATGATCGAGGTGTCTAAGATTATTAGGGGTATGGACAGAGTGAATAGAGAGCAGCTGGTCCCTTTGGTTGAGGGGTCAATCATGAAAGGGTGTTGTTTTAGGGTAAGGTGCAGGAGATTCAGACAGGATTTGGGGGGGAGAAAGCTTGTTGACTCAGCAGGCAGTGGGGAATCTAGAATGAACTGTCTGGGAAGGTAGGGGAGCCGACACCACGGAGCAGGCTTAGGAAGAGAAGAAAATGCATCGCACAATGAGGTTTGTGAAACATTTGTGTGGAAATATTTTGCAGGTGGGAAATAAATCAGCAGTTATCAGGCACCTTATCTTACTATTTTTGTTACCTTGCCCATCTTCATTGGTAGAACCTGGTTTCATTAGAGCTGGCTGGCCTCAGGCACTTCAGGAAAGTAACCTTGACAATGAGCTTGGCAAGCTGTTCAAACAGCAGTGCCTCTAGCAGACATTTTAAATTAGGTCTCTATACCAGTCAGCCCTGGCCTCAGCATCCAAGAACTTTCAAGGTAAAAATACATAGCTCTGTTTCATATATTTCACTTAAGATCTCCGAAACCAAAGGATGAATGATTCAGGAGTCAAATGTGAACAAAGAAATGATAGATCAGACACCTTGGCATTAGTGAAAAAGGAAGTGGTCAGGATATGTTAATGAATGGACATGTGAGTGCAATGGAACTAAAATGGATACAGTGGGCAGCTGAGCTAATCCTGCTCTTTTTATGCTACTGTCTGGGATGAAATTTCAACATCCATTAGTTTAGTTCAGTCTAGATCGAATCAGTTGCTTGATAACAACAAAGATGTTGATAACTTTAGAGAAAATGTCTCTAAATAATCTTGCTAAAATGGTATATTAATGCACAGTGGATATAGTTTACCATTACCTTGCCTGCAAGACATTCTAACAGTTGTGGTGCAAATTTACCAACGGTGCTACACAAAGAGATGTCACTTTGAATTTGAGGATTTGACAGAAATAAACTTGACATCATTCATTGTTAATAATAATTGTCTGCAGTATTACACAAAGGCTGAGAGAAGAATGATAACAATGGCTCAGAAAGCTCACGTTTACAACATTAGAAGTGTGAGAGCTAACAAGCCTATGTAATGGTTTGGAGGTGCCAGTGTTGGACTGGGATGGACAAAGTTAAGAATCACACAACACCAGGTTATAGTCCAGCAAGTTTATTTGGAAGTGCAAGCTTTCAGAGCACTGCTCCTTCATCAGGTAGCTTGTGGGGTAGGATCATAGCACACAGAATTTATAGTAAAAGATCGAAATGTCACACAACTGATGCCCCACTAGCTACTTGATGAAGGAACAGTGCTCCAAAAGCTTGTACTTCCAAATAAAACTGTTGGACCATAACCTGGTGTTGTGTGATTTTTTTTAACTAAATTGATGTAATTCAGTCTTCATTGTCTCTCCATTCCACTCAGGCCTGCAAGTTTCCGCTATGGGTCTTGATGTGATTGATTTTCAAACTGCAGATCTTTGGGCACAGGGGAATGACAGAAGCTAGTGGGATCAGCAGAGTGGGACTGGCTGTTTATCTTCTTCTCCCTATATCACACTGCATAATTCTTAAGAGATTGGAACTTGAAGCATGATGTGGCTTGTTGGAAATTGTCATCAATCTCAGAGCACAAGAGAGCCAGATATGGAAAGGAACAGCAAAGAAGTTAAAAGAAAGCAAGCTGCAGTACTGAATTACTGGATGAATCAAATGGCTGGGTATTTTCCACTCCTGCTGTTATGGAAATGAAAGGAGGCATGAGGTGGAATTGGAAATTTTCTGACTCTCAGTGGCAAAACGATGGAATAGCTACAGAAATAACTATAAAAGAAAACCAAGCAAATAGGAGTGGCAAAACTTCTGTATGTGTAGGACAAGTTGTAAATGCAGTCCAGATCTTAATGAGCACAAAAACCAGACAGCGATTTTGCACATTTTGAAGATAGATTTTCAACCACATATTAATATGACTTATAAGCTGTATGCATCCAGCCTCAGAGCTCAGGGGAAAGGGAGACAATTGATCAGTGTGTGACTGTAATGATACATTTAATTGAATCCAGAGAGTTTGGACAATTGAAAGACAATCTCACAAGAGATAAGATTGTCTTAGGTATAAAAGGTCCCACTGTGAGAGCAACTGTTTATTGAGTGGAAAATCTTATATTCATTAAAAGCTTTTGAGATGTGCAGATGCTCTGAGGTTGTCAATGGTCAGTTAGGGCATATTAATTGGAGAACAGCTGAGATGTTGCATTATGCTGAAACTCATTCTAGCATCGACTCAATATATTGCAAAAAAAGAAATATTTGCAGAAAATCCAGCCAAGACCAGGACACAGGATGTAAATATTGTGGAGGATATTATCCAGAAGGAAGGAAAGCAAGTCAGGCCAGGAAAAGGTAGAGCTCTGACTTCAAGAAGCTGAATGATTTGCTGGAGTGTTTAGCTAGAAAGGAACAAAGCAAGCCTACAAACATGACTGCTGGAGAGATGCCAGTCACTGACTTGTCACTCTATTCTATTCAATAGGTTTGCATTGCCAGTTTTAAAAGTGATTTGTGGCTGTCAGAATGGTAGGGACAGACCATTAAACGAAAGTGTAATGTCCGTTAGACTGCTAGACAGAGGTTGCCAGATGAAGCTGAAGCTGAGCAAGAAAACAATGCAACTGAAGATGCTTAAAGTCAACAATGTAGTGCATGTGCTGACAGCCAAAGGATTCTGTTCTAATCCTGACAAGGTGAAGAACTGTAATCAAAATGCCACAACTGACACATGTGAAAACAGTGCAACAATCTGATGGGTTCATGCAATACTTTGCAAAGTCCTTGCCTTGCTTGTGATCAGACTGTGAACTTCTACACAAGCTCACTGTTGAGGACATGAAGTGGTACTGAAGCAAAGAAAAAAAAAATGATTTCACTAGATTATACAACTAGTGACAACAGCACCAGCACTGAGGTACTGTGACGTCAATGACAAAGTCACTTTGAAGTGCGACACTTGTGAGACGAGACTGGGAGCAATCTGAAAACAGCAAGGTATAAGCAGTTACATTTGCAACCAGGGCATTAATATAAACTGAACAACATTACACTCAGATTGACAGAGTGTGCCTAGCTATTGTCTTTGCTCAAGAGTATTTTAATCAAACCTATTTACGAGAGACAAAATAACAGTGGAGCCCAACCAGGAGCTACTTCAAAACATCTTTCCCAAACTACTTCTACCCTGTGCCAAAGTATCTGCAAATAATATTTCTTCACTCACAGTGATATCTGGACCTGCAAGCAAGGGGAGCAGATGTACGTTGTTCGTGTGCCAATGAGAGCAGCACTCCATATGGAGAAAGTTGAAAATACTAAAAGAGAATGAGATTTTCCGGCTTCAATAAGAAGTGGCAGCTTAACATCAGCTAGCAGGCATCAGCCCCACAGATACATTGAGTCTGAAAGATAAGCATCTCTCTCACATTCAGCAATCTAAATAACAAGGTGCAATTCTCCAAGTGCTGCAATAAGTAATGTTGAAAGGATGGCCTGAAAACATTTAAGGTATACCTGTTGCTACAGGAATCTTGGGCACATGGAGATGCTGTGATAGCCCAAGGTAGCATCTCATACATAGGAAATAAAGTCTCCATCCCTAAGAGCATCGGCCAAATCTGAGCAATGACAGTAAGGACCAGTCAGTGCAATGCTTCGAATTGTGGGATATAGGTAAAGTAGTGTTACTTCTGCAATTATAGTTACTTATGCAAGGTAAATGAACTCACACCCCACCAGTGTGTAATTGTTTCAACTAAGAGCTGAGTCAACTAGAATGCAAACTATGTGGAGGAAATACATAATTGTTTTTGTATTAGCTAAAATTGTATGCAAGAATGAAACGTGACTGCAAAACAATGGTAGATGTTACAGACAAATAGATAAGGTGCTGTGAGGATGTAGGTTAAGCCAGATATGCTTGCACAAGCAGTAGTTATAAGCATCTGTTTCCCACTTTTACAGAAACACAGATACAAACCCCAATTCGAAGGTCATAAGGATCAGTATGGTTGGGGAAAGCACAGATGGAGGGAGGAGATAATACCTAACAATGGGCCACAGCAGGATGTGGTCAAACAGCCTTGTGAGGCCAGAAAGAAGCATTTTGTCACAGATAAGGCCCGATAAGGCAAGAGATAAACAGGAGTAATGGGTGCTGGTCTTAGAGAAGTGGAAGATGTAAACGGGGAGGAGCAATGGGATAAAAAAATAAGAACCAAATTACATAAATATCGTGTATTGGTTGAATTCAGTGTGTGTGTGTCCCTGCCTTGTAGACAATGGACATCGGACCCTCTTGCAAGGGTAAAATAAATGACACTACTGATTCAGATCTTGTCTCGGACTGAAATTATTGAAGTGAGTGAGCTTTGTTTCTCACAGAATGAATACCAAGTTAAGAAAGCTAATGGGTAATATATGACACACCCATCACAGACAGATCATAGTTGAAGCTTGGAGTCGATTGTATTCTCACACGAACGGATTATGTTTCCATAGTCAACTACCATTCTGACTACTGCGAGTTAGATCAGCTAACATCAATGATCATAGTGAAAGGGAACTATTGATATTCAACTTTCATAATTTGACCTTAATACCTGAGAATTCCGTGGACAAAATGATTTATAAAGAACACTGACCTAACATAGTTACAGTGGTTGCAGACTAGCCCTGGCTTCCCTCCACCCCCCCCCCCCCCGCCACTTAATACACAAAACAACTGCTTCAAAATTAACATTTTAATCAAGAAGCCGTGAAACTCAGTGAGGTGTCAAGTAATTTTCTCATACTTGCCTCATAACTTCATATTCCGGAAATGTAAGGTTACCAACGGCTATTCAGCATGGAATTAAACAATGACACAGATTCCAGAACCTGCAAGGAAATTGTATATTAACAGCAGCTTTTGAGCAAGAAAAAAACAGAAATCAACACTGAATGATAACACTAAGCCTAGCAAAAGCCCTTCTCTCTCTCGTCCTATTAATCTCAGAAACCACTGCTGGTTCAAGTCACTTGGAAAATCACAGTTCACTGAGAAATTAAGATTACCTGAAAGCTTCACCACTCCTGAGGAAGTAGGACAATGGTTAAGTTATTGGCTTTTCCACTCTCGCAACTCGAGGACACTAAGAACCTTAAGCTGCAGCTGCACTGTCTACAGACCTTTTTTTTTAGCTTATTAGCCATTTTTGTGTTTGCGTTTGACGGAATATTTTTATTACAATTTGGAGGGTAGTAGGCAATTCCTTTTCTGTCAGTCAAGAAAACCTTGGATTTCTCCTTTATTTTGATCAATAGAACTAAGTTATACTTGAACTACAAAAGCTGTATGCTGAAAAAGTAATACTTGTTGTGACTGAATGAGAATGGTAAAAAGCAAAAAGCTGATCATTCGTCCTCATTTGGCCATATTAATTGCAGAGTGCCTGAAAAGACATTTTATTTGTACGACATTCCTAACTTGGGGCATGTGACAACAATGCACTGTATGTCCAAGTGTAGCCAAACCTAGACAATGTCCAGATTTGGGCTGACAAGTGGAGATATCGTGCAAGTCACATAAGTACTTGGCTAAGATGCTTCTACAACAAGAGATATTCTAACGACTGTTCCTCAACATTCAATGACATTACCATAATTGAATCATCAACATCATAATGCTGGGGGTTATCATTGTCCAGAATCTAAACCTGATGAGCCAAATGAGTACTGTAACTACACAAGCAGGCTAGAGGCAAGATTCCTGTGATAAGTAACTCATTATCTGAAAGGTCAAAGTTCGTTTGCAAGTCATGAGTGTCACACTTGTCATGAGTGTGATAGAATATTCCCCACTTGTGTAAAAGAGTGCTACTCTAACTCACAAGAAGCTTGTCATCATCCATGGACAAAGCAGCCCGCTTGATTGGCACCTCAGCCACAAATATACCTTTCCTCCACCAAAAATGCACAATACAAAAGTGTAACTATAAACAAGATGCACTACAGAATTTCACTAAGGCTCTTTAGACAATAACTCCATACTAACAACCTCTACAGAAGGACAAGGGCAGCAGATACATGGAAATATACTGACTGCAGGTTCCTCACCAAGTCACCCATCACGCTATCTTGGAAATATATTGGCAGTTCTGAACTGTTGCCGGCTCAAAATCTTGCAACTCCTTCTCTGGCACAATTGTGGAGATACCTACACCAAACAAACTGCAGTGATTCAAGAATGTAGCTCACTACAACCTACTCAAAGGTAATGAGGGACTGGCAATAAATGCTGGCACAGCCAGTGACACCCATATCACTGAAATGAAAAAAATAATAATGGGTGAAGAATTCAGCTGCTTTATAAATGATTGGGAAACTCCATACAATACTTCATCTCCACACCATTCTTAGTCAAATGGGAACAGCTGAGGCACCAATGAGAATTACCAAAGGATCATGCTGAAATTTAACAAATCCGCCAAAGACATATACACGGTGGCACAGTGGTTAGCACTGCTGCCTCACAGCGCCAGAGACCCGGGGTCAATTCCCACCTCAGGCGACTGACTGTGTGGAGTTTGCACATTCTCCCCGTGTCTGCGTGGGTTTCCTCCGGGTGCTCCGGTTTCCTCCCACAGTCCAAAGATGTGCGGGTCAGGTGAATTGGCCATGCTAAAATTGCCCGTAGTGTTAGGTAAGGGGTAGATGTAGGGGTATGGGTGGGCTACGCTTCGGTGGGGCGGTGTGGACTTGTTGGGCCGAAGGGCCTGTTTCCACACTGTAAGTAATCTAATCAAAAAAAAAAAAAAAAAAAACAGAAATACACCTAAATGAAAGCATGGAAAGTAGTCCAGTCCAGACTATGTGCAATCTGTGCCATTAATCTCATCACTTGAAATGGACTGAGAGATGATATTGATTACTTCAAAGTGCTAAAGGCACAGATATTATAGATATGGACTGGTTTCAACTAAGAGATTTATTAAACTATAATATCGATGGAAAAGCTTCAATTAAAAAAATGAAAGAGCTTGTAATTATCTAGTCTCTTCCTGACCTCAGATCATTTCAAAGCAGTAATACAGTCAACGTGTTGACTTGTAATGAAGGAAACACAAAAGTCAATTTGTACATAGCAATGTTGCAGCAATTGCAGTATGGTACTTGACCTGACAATTCAGTTTAGAGATGCTGTTTGAGGGCTACTGAGGTGAACTTTCCCCTCCCCTCACAGTTCTTTAAGAATATTGCAGTATTGCTGTGGCATCTTTTATGACCATCAAAGAGGGCAATCAGATTGTTTGTTTAATTTCCATCTCAAAGTCAACACTACTGTTGTGGACTATGCCAGATCAAAACATTCTTAAGCAGGCAGCCTGCTATTTTGCTATTTGTTTCAGTAAGTGTATAGCAAAAATCGCCCGGAGTAAGTTAACTAGGTTGACTACCAGGTTTTAAAACAGACAAAAAATGTATTCACAAAACTAAGGAATGAAACACAAACAACAGAATACAGAATACCCACAAAACTCAGTCTATCCAAACTAGACTTAATTATGGTGCTCCAAAAATATGCAACAATCCCAATAAACAAACCCCTTAAACACAGAGTAAAAATGAAACAGAGGCTTACAGGTCAAAGTTAGAAGGGCAGAAGGAGAGAGTTCAGCAGCCTGTTTCATATGTCCCCTGCTGCAACTGAATTAACTGAAGATCTGAACTAAACTGCACAGCAAGAGAGCTGGCCACACCCCAATGACTCTACAGGTTACTTCTAAAACAGAAGTGCTTTGGCCTGAAGACTCAGTTGTTTACATATAAACAACAAGCCTCTCAGTAAACCCTTTCATCTCTGTATCACTTCAGCCGATTCAGAGTCTGGGCTGTTTGACAACCCCTCTGAAAAAAAATCAAGGGCTGGGTAACCTTGAGAAGAAGGAACAGCTTTTAGAAAAAGGACCAGCTTTGTGACACTATCAAAAGTGCAGCACTCCATCAGTACTACACTGGAATTTCACTCTAAATGAAGTGTTCAAGAACCCTCTGACTCAAAGGCAAGATTAACTCCATCTTAAAAGTACATTCAATTATTGACAAATTTATTTCGTCATGATGCATTCCAGGATTCAGTTGAACAATCTGGTACCAAATTTCCAACGCTTTAAAGTTAATAAATTGTGAAAAAGTGCTTGGTTTTTGAATGGCTCCATCTCAAGGTTGGTGAGTGGGAATAAAAATAGAATTCATCTGAATGTCTTGCTCCTAACCCTATTGCCTAACCAGTGCTGTAAGTATATGGAAGGCAGTGAGGTTTTGCTTCCTCTGTGGAATATTTTACATCTGCTGGTAAAACAAAATAGTCAAGAATTTATGCAACTGTTCTAAATATAGAGAATGGAAGGAATTAAACCTGTGGGTGAGCACAAAGTTACTCTTGGCAAAGATGATGTCTATGGCCCAAATGACACACAGCTGCCCAGTCACATAGGATAAAGGGTTAAAATGCAGGCAAGGAAACAATGTGCCACCCATACCCATCAGGTAGGACAGTATTCAGAAGATGGATAAAGCCAGGAAGAAATGTAAAGACACCATGATTGAAGTCAATTATAACTATCGGTATTAATGATCAAATTCTCTGGTACACTTTGGTTTCAATCCTGTTGTAACCACATGAATATCAGTCAGAATACAATAACAAAATCTGTCGAGTAAAATGGATTTCTTGGAAAACTGTTTTCTCCAGCATTTTTATGATCGAGTAGAAATGTCAGAGTTTGCCTCTTTGAATACTGTAGCAGCGATGATTCACTTCTCTCAGATAATTAAACAAATTGGGATGTCCTTGGTGATGCTTATTGTTATTCTTATCAATACTCCTGTATCTCAGGATGTAAAGATTGCACCCGCTGATTTCATTATCAAAATGAGTGGCAGCAATTTAGCTCAATCACACGGCATAACTGTGACAAAAACATTTTGCAAAAATAAAGTAAATTGAGCCCTCAAACGACGAAGAAAATCTGACGACATTGTCCAAGCTAATCGTGTCTGACAGAACCACATCAGGACTCTTGTGGGATGCTGATGAACTCCTGCTATCAGAGTTAGGAATCACATCATTTCACATCTAATTTTGCCTTGCATGAGAGTGCCACACTTGAATATATAGATACAGGCTGTACCCAAAATCTGTAGAGAATACAAAAAAATTGTATTGTTATTCTTTTCACTGAAAATATGTTTGTTTTGACAGAATTTTTGTTTTGTGATTTTATGAGTTAAAATCCACTATATGTTTCAAAAACTTTTTCCTCTGCAGCAAGTAGACCATCTACAACACAGTTTAAAATGCATTTCAACACTTAGCACTGATAATCTTGCTTTTGCAACTGAAATTGTTAATGTATTAGCTAGTCAGTGCAATAGAATAAACTTGCTGTAACACAAAACTACAGTTAGAGGTTTACTTGGAGCTGTTCCTGCTCCAAACTAGTGACTCCACTGGAGGTGCAATGCAAATTCCCAAGTTGTGGAAATGGAACACCAGGAAAGTTCAGCCTGTGTGGTACGTAACATGCTGAGCCTTTATTGGCAATCTTAGGACAACAATTACAAGCCTCCCTCCCACTCAAACCCGCCCTGTGCTGATTGTGTTAATGCTCAACTTCACGGACCAGACAGCCTTTTGGAATGTCCTGGGGTTGGGAGAGACCCTGACAGAGGTGACTTGAACTTACACATAGCTATTGCCCTGCATTTCTGTTCCAACCAGTCAGAACCCTGCTTACATGCTGTTGCATTCCACCTGGCTTTAATCAAAACATGAATTCCTACAACACCTTTCACACAATCCCAAATATTTTATACTGAGGGAACACTTTTCAAGTGAAATCATTATTACTAATGGTAACGTGACTGCCAATTTTCCCAGTTAGCGACATGCCAATGACCAGATAATTTGCATTGATGCTCACCAGAAGCCAGTTAAGTATCATTTGATGCCTACTGTCAGTACTATATGTTTCACGGAGGGTTTTCTTGGTCCAGCCTAGTGCATTTTCTCACACAACTGCATCAGACTCACGTCTTATCAACATACCATATCCCTCTCATCCAATGCTAGCTGCAGTGTCCCACTTGCCACAGGGAGAAATATTCGCCACAGTCGGAATATCCCAGGATCTCTGGCACCGATGCCTTATTTAAAATGATGTTATGACCCAGTTAGATGCTAACAGTCCAAAGTTACCCTGTACAGTTGGTGGCATTTGATCGAGACATGGCAGCCAAGGTGAAATTGATGTCTCTCAAACAAAGCCAAGGTGCTGGTGACTGTCCAAGGAAAATCCCCAACCACGCATTACCCCTTTCTCTCTCAGGATTGTCTCCCTCTTCTTTATAGGTTGGGGTGACACCTTTCACAATGGTAATACCACCTGCATCCCAGCATCCTGACTCCAATCCCCACAAACAAGCTCCCCAGACTCCCTCCACCAACAGCAGTCAGCCGTAATTAGCTCCACTTGACTTTTAGTGGACAAAAAGTCAAGGGAAAGCCAGAGTGTTCTGAGTGCCTGGGAAGGTACAGAGTGAATGAGCACTGAGGGAGCAAGCAAGCAGTCCTAAGATGCATGCTGGTCCAATCCATGAGCTGGGTGCCTGTCTAAGCACATGCAGCATCCTTGCACTGACGTTGCAATGAGAGGTGCCAGTGCACTCCAAAGTGAAGCTTTATAGTGAAGCAGAGTACTGTAAGTGGATCAGAGATTTGCGATAATGATGTAGAGAGGCTGGTCCCTTCCAGATCTAAACATCTATGGATGTGGGGTACAGTCACTGTCCATGAAGTGTTCTCTGATACACTGGTACCGGATGTCCAAAAAGACAAGTGATAAGCTGGAGTCGCCAGTCGCTGGCTCTTCTTTGGAAATTCTCGGCATTTAGTTTCTATCTGGCAGGTTGCAGAATATGAGAGTGTCTATTAATGATGAGAGATTAACTTATTGTTAATAGGCCTTTCATGCTCACAAGCAAGAACCTCACCTCACAAACAAGTTCCCCAGATTCCCTTCACCAACAGCAAAGGGGCCTGATTAGCTCCACTTGCCTTTTAGTGGACAAAAAGTCAAGGCAAGGCCAGAGTGTTGTGAGTGCCCAGGTAGGTACAAAGTGAATGAGCACCGAGGGAGCGAGCAAGCTCAATGACCTCAACCTGGTTGGAAGTTGCAATTTTTAGTCTCAACATCAAGAAGGGCCTCACTAAATATCTCTCCAGATTTTTCCTGAAATATCTCATTGGTTCAAGGCCTGGGAGGGTTCAGTCCTCTGCTTCCTTGATGTTGATTGAAGGATTGGCCAGGAAACAAAGGATAATCCCCACCATAAAAAGCCAAGGTAGGACCCATGGAACAGGGCCAATTTTATGGATGAAGATTCATTTAGGTGGAGGGATTAATTGGCAGGAGGAAAAGATTAAGATGCTTGGCCAAACAATACTACCTCTAAAATTGATTTTTGCCTCCAATTATCTCTGGCTGTAAATATGGGGCATATTCTAGGCAGCATCCTACTTGGGACAATAATATATGCTCAAAATGATACACAATTGTGCTGACTATGCTCCTAGTCGTTTAAAATTTATATGTGAGATTGAGTAGGGTTTGAGCCAGGATGGAAAGGAAGAGGTGAGCATTTTTGATACTTTTAATATTTAAATAAACTAAGCAGATTTACAAAGAGATAAACAAGACTTATATGAAGAAAGAATCTTCATTCAGAATCATAGAATGCCCACAGTGCACAAAGAGGCCATTTGGCCCATCAGGTCTGCACCAACCCTCTGTAGAGCATCCCACCCCTATCTGTCCCATAACGCCACAGTTACCATGGCAAATCCACCTAGCCTATGCAAGCTTGGGTGCTGCAGAGTAGTTTAGCATTGCCATTCCACCTAACCTCCACATCTTTGGAGTGTGGGAGGAAACCAGAGCAGCTGGAGGAAACCCACACAGACATGGGAAGAAAATGCAACATCCAGACAGATAGACAACCAAGGGTGAAATCAAACTGGGTGTCTGGTGCTACAAGGCAGCAGTGCTAACCACTGAGCCAAGGTGCCATGCTGTGCTTGTCATGACCTCAAGACATCACAACAATTTATAGTTAAAGAAGGTTATTTGGAGCACTTACTGTTGCAATGTAGGAAAAAAAATCCATCCAATTGCAAGGTGCCACAAACAACAATGAGACAGTGGCCAAATAATCTGTTATGGTGAGTGATAAATCATGACCAGACACCATAGGAACCCTCTCTACTTGTCTTCAAAGAGTGCAATGTAGCTTTTCTACTTACCAAAGGAAAAAGGGATAAACTGAATATTTACAGACAGTCAAACAAGCCTCAGTGGTGGGAAAATTATTAGGAACAAATTCTGACACTGATAGTCATTTAGAAAGATATGGACTAAATTGAGGACAGAGAGCATGCATTTGTTAAGGAAGGCCTGTAGTTAGCTAAATCCATTGAATGTTTTGAGACGTATAAGGCAATCTTTGATATTATCCACAAGGAGTTCAGCAACATTCTTGAGGAGATCCCCATGAGAAAAGCCCATGAGAACCTGGATAAAGTGACAAGTTGGAAGTCAAAATGGTTTAGCGGCAGTTCTGTTATTGTAATGCTGAGCCTTGGCAAGGGCTTAGTTGCTCTACATTACTTGAGAGCTTGCTAAGGTCTTATTAAGACTTTTCTCATCAACATTTTGTGAACTATTCACACCATTAGACTTAGTAGCAGTCCACACAGCTCCATTGTTGACGTAGATATTCAAAGATGGCAGCATCGCTTTGAAATGGAGAAAGATGCTCTATTGATTTCACCTCAGACAACTATGTCAGAAGTTAGCAGGGAACTGTGACAACATCGAACATTAGAGCTGTACAAGTGAATATTTATTTATATGTGTAGCCTGTCTGTAAATTAATAAAACATCTGGACCATGGAAGGTTTGTCCTAATAAACTGTATTACCCATGTTTCTCTGCATTGAACTTCATCTGCCACCTATTTACCAACTCCACTAACTTGTCAACATCCTTCTGAAATTCTACATTGTTAGTCTCACAGTTTACAATGTTCCCAGCCTTTATAGAATTATATCATCTGCAAATGTTGAAATTGTTCCCTATATTCTTAAGATCGGCTCATGATTTTATATGGAAAAGACAGATCCCAATACCAATAAACTGGAATTGATCTTTCTCTCCAACTTCTCTGTAGCTGTAACACTATATTCTGCAGTCTGTTCTATTACTTTTGTAAGATATGCTTTGTCTGGTTAGCACACAAAATAATACTTTTCACTGTATCTCAGTACATGTGACAGTAATATATCAAACCAAATCAAGTACTATGGAACACCACTACAAGTCTTCCTCCAGACCAAAGAATATCCATTAACTTGAGTATTGCTGAAAAAAAAAGATATCTGTTTGTCAACCTAACTTTCATTGGGAGAGGTATTCTCATGGAGAATGCATTAATTGGTGATGATCGACAGTTAGCTGCCAGGCTTTGTGTACATTTAAAATCTGGCAGATTGACTCCAATTGGCCACGAAACAATGAATCACTGTTGATTATTTTGTTGATTTGAAACAACTACAGAGTGTATAAATGTTCTATCTGCCTGTAAGGAACAGGCCCCTGTGCATTAATATATGCAGCTTCCTGTACATGCAAGTGCATCACACCACAAACCCAAATGAAAATCCTAATTGAATCTATAATATTCTACATCCAATGTTGGACTATGTTGTGGATTTTGTAAGGGTGGACCATTGAGATATACTCAGTACCTTCCTTGTTGCAAACAGAAGGGATATGTTGTTTGATAGGTAAAAACAATGACTGCAGATGCTGGAAACCAGATTTTGGATTAGTGGTGCTGGAATAGCACAGCAGTTCAGGCAGCATCCGAGGAGCAGCAAAATCGACATTTCGGTCAAAAGCCCTTCATCAGGAATAAAGCTAGCGAGTTTGTTTCAGGACATTGTTGAAGAGCTTCAGGGCAGAGGAAATGACCTGGGAGTTGCAGTGGGAGAGGGACTCCCTGAGATTCTTGTAGAGAGAGGAGGAAAACTTCTTCATGGCAGGCATCCTTGTAAGAGGATTCACAGTAGGGTTAAAATCAACTAGGTAAAAACAAAGACTGCAGATGCTGGAAACCAGATTTTGGATTAGTGGTACTGGAAGAGCACAGCAATTCAGGCCGCATCCGAAGAGCAGTAAAATCGACGTTTCGGGCAAAAGCCCTTCATCAGGAATAGGGCTTTTGCCCGAAACATCGATTTTGCTGGTCCTTGGATGCTGCCTGAACTGCTGTGCTCTTCCAGCACCACTAATCCAAAAAATATGTTGTTTGATGCAATTATTCATTAGGATTCCTGTAACTCCACATGCTGTAAGATTGGCTTTATCAGCATTCATAGTGCAAGCTTCATGCTGAAATAGAGCACATCATCTCCATCCTACAGGATATTGGCTGACCTGATTACACCATTTCTGGCCACATACCAAGAAAACTTATGATCAATCCTAAGACCGTAACCTTTGGTTCCGAAAAGGGCCCAATCTATCAGAAATTCGAAGGGTAAAGTATTTCAAAAGCTAGCTGTTTCATGTTGCTAAATATATGGGTGATTCCCAACCCTAACAGAATACTGCTAGCAAATTGAAAACACATTCTGCATGTTACATAAATGGCTAATGTGTTCTATGAATGTAAATGATCATCTGATGCCAGGTATATAGGCTGTACACCTCAGAGACTGGCAGATCAAATGCATATCCTTTCACAACAAGTAAGTATCGACCAATCCCAACTAAAACATGCCCACTAAACACAGTGCCCAGTAATAGATATTTGCTGAATGATCCTGAATGTTTCAAGTCAGTGGCTCAGTGGTTCGAACTGCTACCTCACTGCACCAGAGACGCAGCTTCAATTCCACCCTCAGGTGGCAAGGTGGAGTTGCACATTCTCCCTGTGTTTGCGTGGGTTTCCTCCCACAGTCAAAAAATGTAAATGTTAGATGGATTAGCCATGCTAAAGTGCTCATAGTGTTCAAGGATTTGAAGCCAGGTAGATTAGCCATAGGAAGTGAAGGGTTATGGCATAGGGGGTAGGTCTGGATTGGATGCTATTTAGACAGTTGGCATGGATCCAATGGACTGAATGGCCTGCTTCCATACTGTAGGGATTCTATGAATCCAACCAGCTTAGGATTTCAATTTGACTCACATTGTGGTACATTTACACATGTGGAAAGTTACAGATATGCTTATAATCATCCTTAATTTTGACCAGTACTACAATTTAAATGTGATATACTACATGTTAGAAAAAAAGTTGCTGCAACACCCTGAGGGGTATCTTATAAAGGGGCAATTCAACCTTCTTCACCTGACAGTAACATTGTACAGTAAAAGCTAAACAAATTAATTACAGAACTTAAAGTTAATTGATGAACTTGAAAGTTTATCCATTTTCTTTTTACAACCGGAAACATTCAGAAATTTCTTGACATTGAAATGGTCGAGAGACTCTTCGGGGACACATCTCATTACTTATTCCTAATTGCAAAACCATTGCTTTATTATATTGTGTTGCTAATGTATCTGTTGTGGGATTCCAATACTAATTTCTAATTCCTTAGTATTCACAGATTTTATAACTGATATCCCATGAGCTGTGTGTCACTGCGACATGGAAGGTTAAGCAAAATCTCCTTCTGAGCATGTAAATGTTTCAGAAGCTAAAGCCTGATTCTCAGAGACTGGTACATGAACCCTCCTTTGGGAATTTTCTTATTCCTCCTCTCCAGTACCAGCAGAAAGTGAACGTTCATTCACCTGAAATATTCAGGACAGTAGCACAGAATTACTTTGCATGTGTATTTGCTGCTTTTGAATCATCGTACTAACCTGTCAGTGACAGCAAGGATTAGATGGGCAGGCCATGAACTGGACTGGCAGGAGATTTGCCTCCTCAGACTGTTGCAGATTGATGATTATGAAGAAAAGAGCATTCACACATGTAGCTTCCACAGGGACTTGGTGACCTTGATTGATATGACAAATGGGACTCAGCAATGTGTCATTCAGGCTGTCAAGTTCATCCAGTGAGACAATGAGTGATAAGCACTGAACTGGTGATTTTGCAGATTTACAGCATCTGAAAGGATTTTGTTGTTTATTTTTTCTAGGCTGATTCCAGAATCGAGGGTGTTGCCTTATGAGGAATGAATGACTAGAATGGGACTTTACTCATTGGAATTTAGAACAATGCAGGAGGATCTTACAGAAACATAAAATAATGAAGCGAATAGATAAGCTAGAAGCAGGAAGGTTGTTTCCATTGGCGGGTGAAACTAGAACTTAGGAGCATAGCCTCAAAATAAGGGGGAGCAGATTTAGGATTGAGTTGAGGAGGAACTTCTTCACCCAAAAGGTTGTGAATCTGTGGAATTCCCTGCCCAGTGAAGCAGTCGAGGCTACCTTGTGGAATGTTTTTAAGGCAGTGATAGACAGATTTTTGATCAGTAAAGAAATTAAGGGTTATGGCAAGTGGGTGTGTAAGTGGAGCTAAATCCATGTAAAGATCAGCCATGAACTTATTGAATGGCGGAGCAGGCTCAACAGGATTTGTGGCGTATTCCTGCTCCTATTTCTTAGGTTCTTAGACATATGAACCCATAACGAAAGTATGGGAAACAAATTCCAATTGTGGTCATTTTGAATGTTGAATTTGGTCTGACTCCTAACACAATTCATTGTCACTAACTAATCTCAAAAAGAAACCAAATGGGATTATTGCAACCGCACAACAAGTAAATGTGAAGATTACCGTGAAACACTGTCTCTTCCACCTGCAAACTTCAGGTCATCCAAAATGTTTGCCCTGCTCCTGACATGCACCAAGATTCAGTCACACGGTATCTCTGTGCTCACCGATCTCCATTGAAAGTGAGTACCACTTTGAATTTAAAGTTCTCATCTTTGCGTTCAATTCCCACCAGAGCCTCATTAGTCCCCATCTCTGAAATCTTCTTCAGCCCTGCAACTCTCAGAGATCTCAGACCTCCTCTAAACCTAAGCTTTCTACATTCTTAATATTTTCACCCACCATTGGCATTGCTAGAGCCCATAAACTTACTTCCAAAGATTTCCACCTCTCCGATTCTTCCTCCTAGTTTAAGACACTGCTTGGAACTTTTGGTGCCTTTTTAACTCAGCTTTGGTTAGCTGTAAAATGTGTTGCTGGAAAAGCGCAGCAGGTCAGGCAGCATCCAAGGAGCAGGAGAATCGACATTTCGGGCATAAGCCCTTCTCCAGGAATGGTGTCCCAATATCTCCTGCTATGGTTCAGTGTGAAATTCTAGCTGATAATGCACCAGCCTTAGGATGCGATATTTTAAAGGTAATATCACTGGTCTAGTAATCCAAGTAATGCTTTGGGGCATGGGTTCAAATCTCAATCCTTACTTGTGCTCAGGACATACCTGGGCAATTTTTCAATGGAGTACTGCAGATGCCAGTGCTATAGTTATACTGGAACAGCTTGGCTAGATATGTGGCAATTTCTGAAGTACGTGTCTTCAATACTATTGCCAGAATATTATTAGGGCCCATTGCCTTAGCAATGTCCAATCTCTACGACTATTCCCTGACATCACGTGAGCGAACCAAATTGGCTGAAGACTGGCATCTGTGATGCTGAGGACAATGGGAAGTCACCAAGATGGATCATCCACTCGGCGCTTGTGCTTGAAGACTGCTGCAATTGCTTCACCCTTATCTTTTGCGCTGATGTGTTAGGCTCTGCCATCATTGTGCAGCTTTCTCCTCCAGTGAGCTGTTTAACTGTCCACCGCCATTCACAACTCCATGAGCAGGACTGCCGACCGTAGAAATGGTCTGTTGATTATGGAATTGTTTAGCTCTTCTTGCTTATTCTGTTTGGTACACAAGTAGTCATGTCTTGTGGCTTCACCAGCTTGACACCTCATCTTCAGGTCTGCCTGGTGCTGCTCCTGACATGCCCTCCTACACTCTCCATTGAACCAGGGTTGATCTCTTGGCTTGATGGTAATGGTTCTGTGGGGGATATATTGGGCCAAGAGGTTACAGATTGCGCTGGAGTACAATTCTGCTTCTGTCGATGGCCCACAATGTCTCATGGATGCCCAGTTTTGAGTTGCTAGCTCTGTTTGAAGTCTCTCAAATTTAGCACAGTGATGGAGGTTATTCTCAATGTGAAGGCGGGATTTCATCTCCACAAGGACTGCGCAGTGGTCACTCTTACTGATACTCTCATGGTCAGATACACCTGCAGCCATCAGATTGGGAAGGATGTAGTCATGTTTTTCCCATCTGTTGATTCCTTCTGCACCTACTGCAGAACCAGTCTGGCAGTTATGCTCTTTAGGACCCAACCAGCAAAATCAGTACTGCTGCTGCCAAGCCATTCTTGGTGTGGACTCCAGAATACTTTTTGTGCCCTTGTCACGCTCAATGCTTCCTCCCAGTTTTGTTCAACATGGCGGAATACTAATTCATCAGCCGAGGAAGGACAGTATGTGTTAATCAACAAGAGGGTTCCTTAATCTGAAGCCATGTGACATCATGGGGTCCAGAGTCAATATAAGGATCACTCCCTCTCAAATGTATACCACTGTGCCGCCACTCTGCTGGGTCTGTCCTGATGGTGGGACAGGACATATCCAGGGATGGTGATGGTGGTGTCTGGGACATTGTCTGCAAGGTATGATTCTGTGAGTGTAACTATGTCTTTTCCCCAGGGTGGGGAATCCAAACCTAGAGGTGAGAGGGGAAAGATTTTAAAAAAGACTTAAGGGGCAACTTTTTATGTAGAGGGTGGTGTGTTTATGGAATGAGCTGCCAGAGGAAGTTGTGGAGACTTGTAAAATTACAACATTTAAAAGGCATCTGAATGGGTCTATGAATAGGAAGGGTTTAGAGGGATATGGGCCAAATGCTGGCAAATGGGACTACAATAATTCAGGATATCTGGTCGGCATGGACTGAAGGGTCTGTTTCTGTGCTGTATTACTTGCTGTCAGGCAGTTGCTTGAATTGTCTGTGAGACAGTTTTCCCAATTTTGGCATTAACCCTCAGATGTTAGTAAGGTGGACTTCGCAGAGATGACGGGGATGTGCTTGCCTTTGTCTTGTCCGTTTAGTCCAGACGTGGAAGTCGTTAACCTTCTTTGTACAGAGTTGGACATTCCTCTAGACCACAGAAACAGCACTGACCCGAGTGAGAATATCAGATCCACTGGTGCCCTAGTCTTCCCAAGTTGTCCTGATGAAAGGCGACATCTTCCTCTGCACCATCCCAACCACCAGGACCTCCAGGTCCCTGGCAGTAAACTGGAATGGCACATTATGCTATTGGCCATATCCCTTAGAAATCCTCATGCAGTGGATCCGTGAAGAGCCATCTCTGGCTTGTGGCAATTGAACTGGTGGTCAGCCGGGATTACGAAAGTATACTGGTGGCATGAGCACTGTCAGGTTCCGGCACCAACGAGCAGTTCTGCTGCTGCTGCTGCTGCTGCTGAGTGTGAGACAGCATGAGAACAGCATTATGGAGACATGGTGCATGCTTAATGAGGTAAAGACCATTAAACAGTGCAAGAAAACCAGTGAGAACTCATACAGAGAAACCCTCCATGAGGCTCCCCGAAATTGATGTCTAGCCAAATTTTGGGAGAGTTCAGCCCCACATTTCTACATAAGCAAACTCAGCTAAGATTATCCATACCATTACTCTAACGCTCCGCTGGTGATGCTATAATCCTGTCCACTCAAGTAACTGTCTCCGTCCCCACACCCAGTCCCAGCTCCAGCCCCACCGCAGATCCTAGCTCCCATCCCTACTGTGTGTTTACCATTCCCCCAGACCTCCCCCTCACTGAGGACGAATGTTTAGTCCTCAGCAAAGGCCTCACCTTCATTCTTCTATGCTGCCTCATTAATGAGTTCAACACAAGTCACAACTTTGAACATTTCTTCCTCCATCTCCGGGCTCACTTTTTCAATCAGACTCCCACCAACCCACCAAGGACCCCTTCTCTTGCCTCCAACACATCCCATCCACCTGGACACCCCATACTGGCCTGTTACTCCCCTCCTGACCTCTTCATTTCTAACTGCCACCATGACCCTGACCACCTCAACCTGTTCACACCCCTCACCTACACCAACCTCCCGCCTTCACACACGCAGCCCTCCACTCCCTCTGCTCCAACCCAACCTCACCATCAAACCTGCAGCTAAGGGGGATGCAATGGTAGTTTGGCTCATCGATCTCTAAACCGCTGAAGCCAGATGCCAACTCACAAACACCTCCTCTGACTGCCCCCTCGACCACGACCTCACCTCCCATCACCAAACCATCATCTCCCAGACCGTCCACAACCTCATCACCTCTGGGGATCTCCCATCCACAGCATCCAATTTCATTGTCCATGAACCCTGTACCACACGATTCTACCTCCTACCAAAGATCCACAAACCAGACTTCCCCGATCGACCCATTGTCTCAGCTTGCTCCTGTTCCACCTAACTCATCTCTGCCAACCTTGACACCATCCTGTCCCCTTTAGTCCAGGAACTCCCCACCTACGTTCAAGACAACACCCACGCCCTTCACCTCTGCCAAGATTTTCGTTTCCCTGGCCCCCAACCCCTCATCACCATTTATCCGCCACAACAAAGGCCTCCAAGCTCTCCTTTTCTTCCCCAGATGTCGTCCCAACCAGTACCCTTCCACCGACACCCTCATCCACCTGGCTGAACTGGTCCTCAACCTCAAACCTCTTCATGGGCATGGGATCCAGCTATGCCTACATGGAACAGTCCAACTTTCGCAGTTATGCCGGCACCAGCCCCTACCTGTTCCTCCGTTATATCGATGACTGTATCAGCGCTACCTCGCACTCCCCCAAGGAGGTTGAACAGTTCATCAACTTTACCAATACCTTCCCTGACCTCAAAGTTCACCTGGACCATCTCAGACACCTCCCTCCCCCTCCTGGACCTCTCCATCTCCGGCAACTGACTAACCGCATTCCTGGTGAAGGGCTTATGCCCAAAACGTTGATTCTCCTGGTCCTCGGATGCTGCCTGACCTGCTGTGCTTTTCCAGCACCACACTCTCGACCCCGACTCTAATGTATTACAATAAGATTAAACAGCTTTTAAAAAATGGCAATTTTATGGCTATACACATTCTTAGATAATATTTGCAAAATATATGTTTTAGAAGTAACTGTTTAATTAAGCATATGCTTAAGTAATCAGCCACAGAATAGTCTGCTAAATGATTTATGTGATTAAAATGAGCTGGGGACCTTAGAGAATGGATACCATATGTGGAGTGCAAGAGAAACATCGCCTAACAACCTCTGAGGCGGCATAGTTATTTATTAACATACCATAATAAACATCATACCACAATGCAACATTACTATTAATAATTGCATCAGTCACCTCTGCGTAATATATGAATGTTCACTAAGATGGTGTAAGCAAGTTCTACACATGGAGAATTAACATAGCCTGGATGATTATTTAATTCCAGTGTTGAGGAAAATGTAACTGAAGAAGGTGGGTTATGTTAAGTGAATGAGGAATTGGTAACCCATTTTAAATGGTTATTTTGTGTCTCCCTTCTCCCCTCACTGGAATCAATAACAAAATACTTGAAAATATGCAAAGGGACAAGGGTGCTCAACCACAGTCAGTTGTAAACACTGGTTACCCTCATTACAAAGCTTTCACTGATAACGCACTGAGCTCAATTTCACAACCTGAATTTACAAGGGCTCATTTGCAGCTGACAAAATTGTGTTAAATAAAGTGAAGAGGGTGAGTATCCAATACATTTTTGTCACAGAATAATACATGACTTTTTTTATATGTGCAAACACAAGCTATAGTTCGAGAGAAAACTGGAGAACTATAATCAGGATATATGGAGGACATTGGAAGGTATTGAGTGGTGAAAAGTCATTTGAACTATTCAGACATTTGTCTCTGCAGATTATGCATAATTTACCCTATCATAGAATTTTTACCACATATAAACAGGTTGATTAGAAAATAAATTTTAAAAATTAAATGACCTGAGAAAAAGGTATGACTATCCTCAATCTAATCTAAATTATATCTAAACATGCTCACATTTCTAGTGTACAGTTTATCCAGCTGTCATTCCATAAACCAGACCTCAAAAGCACAGGGACAATGTCTACGGCACTAAACCATGCTATGTTATCTCCAACCGTGTTATTATAACTCTTTTTTCAGGAATTACCACATCAACAGAATATAATGTATTTCCTTGAACCCCTATTCAGATTTGAGGCTCAGTAATTCTAAGTCAAAGACCTGGATATATACTGTGGTGGGTTCCGTAGACAGGAGGGCTGAAGCTTCACAAGTCTGAGCTTCCATCTGTAGTGGTTCAAATCTATGTGCATCTACTATTGGCCCTGGCAATTCACCCATCCAGGAGGGTGCTTGATTGATGCCGGTACTTGGGATCAATTCCTGGGGATGGCTCTCTGGTGTTGGGGGTGGTGGGGGGCCTAATGGGTCTGAGACAATTTATGTTCCACAGGGCAAGTTACAAAGACCCTTTTGTGTCTTACATGAGGCTGTCCTTACTTCTTTGCTGTTGCCAGGTTGCAACCCAACATAAAACCAATAAAGCAAGCTAAATCAGACGTCTCTAGGCTCATGAGTAGATCTAAAATGTACATTCCTTGACTATAGTAAAACCCATACATTGGTAGGATGCAGCTTACTTCCTAAAGCCCTCAGAATCTTTCCCTGTTTAGACTTCCCACACAATGTAGGGATTCTATGATCCAGTTCACATGAGCTGGTTTAGATTAGATTAGATTACTTACAGTGTGGAAACAGGCCCTTCGGCCCAACAAGTCCACACTGACCCGCCGAAGCGCAACCCACCCATACCCCTACATCTACCCCTTACCTAACACTACGGGCAATTTAGCATGGCCAATTCACCTCACCTGCACATCTTTTGGACTGTAGGAGGAAACCGGAGCACCCGGAGGAAACCCACGCAGACACGGGGAGAATGTGCAAACTCCACATAGTCAGTCGCCTGAGGCGGGAATAGAACCCGGGTCTCTGGCACTGTGAGGCAGCAGTGCTAACCACTGTGCCACCGTGCCATCCAGGTATGCTAGCTGCACAACCAATTCTATTTATATTAAAAGACAAATTTGCCAACAAAATAACCATTGGATATCTGCCCATGCACAGCTAACTCTGAAATTGAGATTGTGGCTCAACTTCAGAAATTAGGCTGAACAGTTATTTTAACAGTTGTACAAAGTGTAGGCAACGTCTGAGAAGTGCTTATATTACACAGGTATCTGCTCAGTGATAGTTACCTCCTCTTGGAGTCAGAAGGTTGTGGGTTCAAGTCCCAGTTCAGAATTTAACAATAAAGTCCAGACTGGAAGACCCTACGAGTCTGAGGTGCAATCATGCAGATGAGATACTCGGTTTGGGTTCCACCAGGACTGCTCGGCCATTGATCTCATTATAGCCAGGGTCCAAACATGGACAAAGCTGAACTCAAGAGGTGAGGTGAGAGTGATCGTCCAAAGCAATATGTGGCAACTGAGCAAAATAGAAGTCACTTAGAATCAGGGGAACAGTCTGTTCGTTGAAGTGATACCTGGTACTAGGGAAGGTGATGGACGTCAATCATCTCAGCTCCAGCACATCACTGCAGGTGCACCTTGGCGTTGTGTCCTATGCCCAACCATCTTCAACTGCTTTATCACTGAATTTCCTTCTAATCATAAGGTCAGAAATGGAGATGTCCACTGATAATTGTCCAATGTTCAGCATCATTAACCTGTGTTCAAACACTGGAGCACTCCACGTTCGTATGAAGCAAGATCTTGACAACATCGAGATGCAGACAAATAAGTGGCAGCTACAATATGATCCCAATTATTTTGTTACAAAATCACATGATTAGACTTGCATTCAGCATATATATATTGGGCCCCACTTTTCAAATAATATTTACCTGGCATGAGCTATATATTGACATTAGGACCTTAGCTTCAATTTTTAGCTACGGGATCCATACCTTCTAGATTGATGCATAACATGGCAACATGGGCAATGTTGCCAATAAGATGCTCTTGAATTTAAGACATGTCCACACAGAACAAACCATAAATGCTATTCAATGAAGTGAAAGAGGGTGGGGTCCTGCATCAATACTAGAAGATTGGGATTTTTTGCAGCTTTAAAGTTCAGCTCAGACACTGCAATCTATAGTCACATATATGCTACAAAATGCCAAACAATAACCATCATCTCTCCTTGACATTCATGTCCTTGGATTTTGCTTTCATTCATGTGATGTGAGTGTTGCTGGCTGGGTCAGCAGTTATTGCCCAACACTAGTTGCCATTGAGAAGGCGGTGGTCAGCTGCCTTCTTGAACCACTGCAGTCCATTTGACGCATGTTGACCCACAATGCTCTGAGGGAGGCAGTTATCATTTTAAGCGGCCGACTACTATCAACAACCAAAGGATTGCTATTGATCAGAAACTAAACTGCATCTTCTCCCTACCTACTCTCTCCAGATCGCTCATGATTTTGTGCACCTCTATCAAATCTACTGTCAACCTTTCCTTCTCCTAGAAACTAGGTTCCATCTTCTCTGGTCCTTTAGAATTACTGATCAACCCACCTCTGTTGGCAGGCAAATGAAAGAAGCATCAGAATATCTCCAGCCTTCTCCCAAGGAAGGTTTCAATGTGTTTTAAAAAACAAAAAAAACTGCAGATGCTGTATATCAGAAACAAAAACAGAAGTTGCGGGAAAAGCTCAGTAGGTCTGACAGCATCTGTGAAAAGAAATCAGAGTTATTGTTCTGACGAAGGACCTGAAATGTCAACTCTGATCTCTCTTCACAGATGCTGCCTGACCTGCTGAGCTTTTCCAGCAACTTCTGTTCAGTGTCTCTTAAGGCATCAGGTCATTTGAGGAATATGGTGCTTCTGTCAGAGCATTTTCTGTCAAAGGTACCTCTTCAATTAAATAATAGCAAAACATTTACTACAAAAGACATGAACATTCCAAAATCACACTCCAACATCTGTGCCTCAGCAAGTGATGATAAATTCCATTGTAAGAGAGCAAATCATGAGCAATTGAAAACTGTGTGGGAGCTGCTGCTCAAACATTAAATGATAGATAAAGCCAGGGAGGCAGATACTGTGGAAAATGTTTGCTAAGGGAGGACACCTCCTTACATCTATGCCATTTTAGCATGCACTCAAATTGTCACATTAAATTATATTAACAACCTCATATAGACCAGAAAAGGCAGTACAATTAATATCCTTTGCTACAGTCCGGTGTTGTAACGGAAATCAAATATGGTGTCAATTATTAATCATTGTGACTTTAATGCAACTTATAAAATAGTGTAGTTTATCACTTTAAGGACAACACAACTATTATAACCAATTAGCAAGCAAGCAGACAAAAATATATCATGCAAAAAATTTACATAATTCTGAAAACACAATACACTATTTTATTCACCTGACTTTCCACGGTTTTAGATATAGACTGTAGCATGATAAAATTAACAAGAAAGCATAGAGACATGAGGCCCTACTGAGGACGCAATCTCACACCAAATCCAATACGGCACGATCTTGATCTCCAGGATTCAGAGCATGAGCACTCATTGAGGTGCATCTGTGAAGCAGAAAACTACATGGATCGTACTTTCAAAGGAGGTGATCATATCGCAGGTTAGAAGCAAGCAGGCAGGTAGGGAATCGGTGACCTCCCCAGGCAGTCCTGGAGATATAGGAAGCTAGTGCACCAGAGGTCCTGCCTCACCAATCAGCTTTCTATTCTGGATAATGGAAAGAGTGATGTATCGCAAGGTTTGTAGCTCAGGTTGAGGTTTAGGATGTAGATTTGCTTGCTGAGCTGTAGGTTTTATATCCAGACGTTTCATTACCTGGCTAGGTAACGTCATCACAAACCCCAGGAACCCCATCCAGGACAAACATATAAATAGAAAGCAGGAGACAACAGCTTCACTTCACTTGGAGATCGCCAGAGTGATGTATCCTTGAAAGAGTGGTGTGGTGAAACTGTGTGTTTAAGAGATGTGTTCTGCGCTATTTCTTTTGCAGAGAGATGTTGTCACAGTGATGCTGAAATGTCTCCTACAGACAGGCAGTCGGTAAACTGCTTTGAGCTCTCCCTGGGTGCTTTTTTTTTAGAAACAAAAGGATCTCGAATGGTCAGGCTCAAACAGCCCCAAAAGGATTTTGGATTTTCCCTTCAGTTAGTTGGTGTTTTCTTTGCTAGCTGCTGGAGCTGAAATCTTGAGTTTTCTGCTGCAAGACTGAAATCTTAGACAGCGAGGTTTCCTCTTAAAAATGAAAAGGGGCAGATTTCCCTTTGGTGTTTCCTTCTTCTGGACGAGAGAGAGAGACAGAGACAGAGACAGAGACAATGAATAATAATGCAAGAATAATAATGGGGTAATAACATTGTAGAATTGTCTTTTGCCAAAAGGGTATTTATGGGATGCTGCCCATATTGAAACAGTTGATTATTAGTGGTTAAATAATACACTTACATTGTTAATTAACAGAGTAAAATTATGCCGATTCTTATTTTTTGTTGTAACTGTACAATCCAAAGATGTGCATTTTCTGGAGCTATCAACATTATTCCAGGACTTGATTGCAAGATTTTCTTCTGGGTGAAGGTGAACATCCAGAGACTGTGGGCCACATTGGTACTTACAACTTAAGTAGGAAGGGGGGAAGATGTGGTCCTACGATCAAATGAGCTAAGGGAGCTTGATAGAAAATCAGCAAACATGAGTTATCTCTGGAATATATCCAATGCCACATGCAAATCAGTGCAGAAACAAGAAGATAAGGCATCGTTGGAAAGATGGTGCAGGAAAGTAGGCTTTAGGTTCCTCAAACACTGGGACTGGGTTGGGGAGACGGAATCTGTACAAGTCAGATGGGTTACAGCCAAAAAGTCTCATTACTGAGTTCCATGTACTACTGCTGGGGAAGGGTTTAAATTCACTTACCGGAGATGTGGGAAGCAGGAGAGAATTTAGGAAGTAATACCAGAATGCATGAACAGCCAGGAAAGCCAGAAGCCACTAAAATAGAGAATAGTTATTAGGTGGAGTCAGGGTAAGAGAGATAGTAATGAAATCTAATCTAATTCAGCATTACATTGCAGGTACGGGGATGCATACAATATTGATAATAAGACTGGGAAGTTGTAGGCAATGATTGTTATGTGTGATTATGGTGATGCGGTGATAATAGAGACTTAGTTTAAGAAAGAGCAGATTTGGATGTTTCTAGATACAAGATGTTCAGAAAAGGTAGGAAAGAGAAAAACAGGAAGGGAGCATTTTTGTTCAAGGACAGCATTGGAGAAAGAGCATGTTTCAGAAGGTACTAGGATTGGATTGATTTGGCGAGAGTTAAGGAATAAGAGGGAAGAATTTGTGTAATCTATAGACCACCAGTTAGTGGGAAGGCTATAAAGGAACAGATCTTCAAGGAAATTACAGAGAAGAGCAAGCATCACAGAGTAGTTATAATGGGGAACTGTAGTTACCCATATGTCTGGCTGTGCTCTTCCAGCACCACTAATCCAGTATACCTATATGATAGTAGAGTAAGAGGCAGAAAGAGACAAGCATACCTAGATTGTGTTCAAGAGAATTCTTTACATCAGAATGTGCCCTGTCCAACAAGAAAAGAGGCATTGCGAGGCTTGATTCTTCAAAATGAGGTGAGCCAATTAGATCAAGTGATGGTTGGACAGCATTTAGATGAAAGTAGTCACTGTATCATGATGTTTAAGATGGTGGTAAAAAGTTACATTGGTCAATAATCAACTGATGGAGGATCAATTTCGATAAGGCTAGGCCAGATAGACTGGCAGGAAAAGAATGATGGGGTTACAGTTTCAAAAAGGAGCTGGGTTGGACATTTTCCCTCAAAGTGGAAAGATAAGACAAGCTTGTTAGCTAAGAAAGGTGAGACAAATTAAATTATAGTAGTGAAGGTGTGCTTACGACAAGTGTCAGAGAGTAAGTGCAAGTGAGACTAAGCTGAGAACAGTAGGTTCAGAAGAGAGGTGAACAAAGAGGGATTATGAAAAAAAACACTGGCACCTAACATAAAAATAAATTCCAAAGTCTTCTCAAAGAATGAACAGTAAAAATTTGATGAAAGGGTGAATATGGGCAATTTGGGATTAAAAGGGCCTTAGAGGCAAGAGGTGTGGCTGAGATATTAAATAAATACTTTAGATTTGTCTCTAGGTATAAGGCAGATTTTCTAGTCCATAGTGACAGAGGAGAAATTTCATTCACTAGAATAGTTTAAAATTGATAAGGAGGATATTAGATAAGCTGTCAGTACTTAAAGTTGATAAGGATTGTAGAATTGCAAAAATTACACATTTGCTCATAGGTAGTTGTAAAGATTGACCCACAAATGACAGAACACTCAGTTTGGAGGCAGGGTAGTTTCTACAGTAAATTAATCAGAATCAAATTAATAGTCACAGAGAAAAGTAATGATTGATTCAGAAAGTGTCAGCATGGACCTGTTCAGGGAAAATCACGTCGAAATTGGAGTATTTTTGAAGAGGAAATAGCTTAGGTTCATGAGGGGGAAGGCTGTTGATGTAAAAACAGAAAGTAAACTGACCTACTCTGGCAGTATCTGTGGAGACACAGAGTTAACATTCTGAGTCCAATGTTCAGGAGAAGAATCAAACCCAGGTGTGAAATATTAACTCTGTTTCTAACTCCACAGATGCTACCAGATCTGCTGAGTTTCTCCAACTTTTCCTATTTTCATCTCAGATCTCTAGTAGAGGCAAGTTTGGTTGTTTTTAATATAACAGTGCTGATGTGGTATACATAGATTTCCAAAAGGCATTCAATGCAGTGCAGTAGAACAAACTCGAGAGGAAACCTATCAGGCATGGAATAAAAGGGGTAGTAGCAACATGACACAAAATTGGCTAAGGGATAAGAAACAGCGAGTTATGGCTAATAAACATTTTCAGCTGGGAGAAGATTTGTAGCAAATTTCCTAGTGGTTGCTACTGGGACCCTTGCTTTACCTGAGATATAATACAATCCAGACCTTGGTATGCAACACAAAATGGGAAATTGTAAACTCTGAAGATGGTAGTGTAGAGCTTCAAAAGGACATTAACACATTGGCAAAGTGGGCAGACAAGTTCAATTTACAAGTATAAAATAAAGGGTATTATTTTAAACAATGTGTTTGAGCAGACAGACCTGGCTGCTTTTGCACGCAATCCATTAAAATGTAGCAGAACAAATGGAGAGAGCTGTTAGCAAAGCATATTGTTTTCTAGGCTTCGTAAACAGAGACATATGAGTACAAGAGCAGGGAGGCTATGATGAGCTTTCATAAGATATTTGTTAGACCTCAGCTGGTGTAGTGGGTATAGTTCTGAGCACCACACTATAGGAAGGATGTGAATGCATTGGAGACAGTGCAGGAGAGGTTTAGGAGAATGGGTTCACCGATGAGAAACTTCAATAATGAGGGAAGATTGGAGAAGTGGGGATAATTTTCCTTGGAGGAGAGAAGATTAAATAGAAGTTTCCAAAATCATTAGGGGTCTGGACAGTGTACATAGGAAGAAACTGCCCTCATATTTGAGAACCAGGCGGCACAATTTTAAAGTGTTTTGCAAAAGAAGCAAAGGCATGGCAAGAGGAAGTTTTTCCAAGCAGTGAGTAGTTAGGTTATGGAACGCACTGCCTGGGCCTGCTGGGGAGCCAGGGTCAATTGATCCATTTAAGAGGGCATTGGAAGATTATTTAAATGGAAACAATGTACTGGATTCCTGGGAAGAAGGTACAACGTTGGCACAAATTTAAAATGTTCAGAGAGCTGGTACAGACAAAATGGGCTGAATGGCCTGCTTCTGCACCATTACAATTCTGTGATTCCATTTCTTACTATGTATGGTGTAAGTACTGTCAGTAGGTCACATATTATTATGTATAAATTCATATTTTAATGATTATAACACACTCAGCTGGTGTTCTATTACCATTACTCTGGAAGTAGTACAGTACATGTGTCCAAGCAAAGATGAAAAATGATCTGTTGTTGCCGGTCTCATTCCACAGCAAGCCATGCCTCGGAGCAGAACTCCTGCATTACTGCAGTCTGCTTCAAAATATATCTTCAGTGTAACTGCAGTATTGTATAAGACCTCAGTATCATTCCTTAGCACTCCACATAGTGAATGTAACTTCATTGTGTACTCAACACATTTTCATTAGGTTGCTTTTCCAACAATGCTGCCCAGGAATCTATCAATAGACATCACCAAGCCATCATCTGTTAATGTGCGTTTTCTTCAAAATAGATGCTTTGAATCAGTATAAAAACACAACAAAACAATACTTGCGTTCTCAACACAGCCCCATTACTAATACAACATGTTTTACCAAGCAATTTAAGCCCTGCATTTTACCTTTGAATTTTAGCTCTAAGGAAATAGGCAGCATCCAGTTTTTAGTTCTTTTTATATCCATCCTGTAAACTTTTATCAGAAGTTTTTTTAATTTCCTTTTATATTTTTGTGTAATAATGTGTATAGCAGATCATATATTGTCCTTCTCTTTGACCCCATAACTACATTCTCCATTATTTGTTGCTCCCCATCAAAGCAATGATGTAGAAAATGAAACTGGGAAGCAAAACCTCTTCTAAATGTTGGCACATTCTGACATATGTTCATTCTAAAGCACCATTTCTTCTGGTTTCCTACTGAGTCCCTTCAGTATTAAGATCAACTCGGAAGCTGTAAGCAACCGATAGAAATAAAACTTGGGACAAACCAATAGAAACAAGAGATGCCTCCCAAATCATTCTATAATCTTATTTTCCATATCTGTGCAATTCTTTTGAATCTTGCTTTCACCTCTTCAGCAAGTTCTTGATTGATTTTATTCCTGACCCCACTAGATATAGCATTCAGCAGTATTTTGCTTCTGTTACTAATTTAGTTAATTGCTTCATAATTGCTGCCTTCTGTTAGGTCTGCCTTCATTGGCAAGATGATGAATTTTGACCAGATCCAATCTATTGGCCATTTTCTTTTTCTCTAGACCTTCAAACACAGCATGCAAAGTGTGCTTTAAACATGTGTGCTACTTGCTGTTCCACTAAAACAAAACAGAAGTTTTAAACTTTTTCTCTTTTGCTGTTGTTAATTCCAGTCTTCATTCACCACAAACGTTAATTTATCACAATGATTCACCTCATTCCAACCACTCCTCCTTCAGTAGAAATCTGTAAGCTTACTAGCGAATTCATTTTTCTTCCAAATACGTTTCCAATACTTAATTCATGATTTATTCAATAACAGGCCCTTAGGAATCTGTTCCATAGTTATTTTTTTCCCCAAAGTGCAAGTTGATTTTCTACATATGTCTCACTCTGAAAACATGATAACCAAAGTTGAGTCAGACTTTAAAGGGAGAGTTAAGCACAATGAATTTGAGGATTTTAAATCAATATACTGGAATGATAAGGAGCAGAAATAAGTCTATAAATTGTATTTTAAATTATTTTAGATTTATGTGGTTTATCACTTTTAGGTGAGGCATTTTGTTAGGATATTTTGAAATAAACCTATGCATTATTCCATTTAAAGGATCAAGACTTTTTGACCATCCCTAATTGTCCTGAAAGGTGATCATAGATGTTGTGGTTCTGTTCGCCAAGCTGGGAATTTGTGTTGCTGGTCGTGTCGTTTCGTGGCTAGTTCATGGATGCGGATCGTTAGCTGTCTTCCTAGTTGTCCTATGTATGTAGTCCTATGATGGAAGAGAGAACACCGAACGGAGAATTCACCACAAAGGTATACAGGAAAACCACACACACAGACCAAATCCTGAACTACGAAAGCAACCACCCCAACACACAGTTACATCAAGACACTGTTCAAAATGGCCACAACACACTGCAGTACACCAGAACTACAAAAAACAGAACACCTATACAATGTATTCGCCAAAAACGCATACCTGCGCAATTTCATCAACAGATGCCTAAGGGAAAGACAACGGAACGAGGACATGCCGCATCCCAAAGGACTAGCCACACTACCATACATCAAGAGCATTTCCGAACTGACAGCCAAACTACTGCGACTACTAGGACTCATAACAGCACACAAACCAACAGTCACTCTCAGACAACAACTCACCAGAATGAAGGACCCGAAACCCAGCATGAGCAAAACCAATGTAGTGTACAAATTCCCATGCAAGGACTGCACAAAACACTACATAGGACAAACAGGAAGACAGCTAACGATCCGCATCCATGAACACCAACTAGCCATGAAACGACACAACCAGCTATCCTTAGTAGCCACACACTCAGATGACAAGCAACATGAATTCGACTGGGACAACACTACTATTATAGGGCAAGCCAAACAGAGAACAGCCAGGGAATTCCTAGAGGCATGGCACTCATCCACAGATTCAATCAATAAGCACATTGACCTGGACCCAATATACCGACTACTGCAGCGGACAACTGGAACTGACAACCAGAAGCGGCAGATACAAACCACTATAAATGCCGGAGGAAAGATCACAGAAGCGCTTCACAGGAGGCTCCCAAGCACTGAGGATGTCACCTAGACAGGGGACGAAACGTCTGCAACACAAATTCCCAGCTCAGCGAACAGAACCACAACAACGAGCACCCGAGCTACAAATCTTCTCACAAACTTTGAGGTGATGATAGACTTGAGGACCTGTCTGCAAGAGTTCATCAGGATAACCTCCAGGGCACAATCATCTTTAGATTCTTCAACAATAACTTCCCCTCAATCATAAGTTCAGAAACAGGGATGCATAACATTCAACACCATTTACATGAACGAAGGGGGTTCATATAATTCACATAATCCAAGAGCATAACAGAGCTGCAAAGATTTCTCGATGTGTTTATAATCACATTGGGAAGTTGATGCCTAATCTATCTGCATCAACAGACCATTGAGAACGCTGTTGAGACAGGACCAACAATATTGACAGAATGTCAAGTAGAGAAGTTATTCTAAATACAATTCTGATGTATTCATATCCCACACTTGCTAACTCCATAATAGCTGTGGGTGTACTATTGCTACCAGTCCAGGAAGGTGGGAGATATAAGTTAGCATATTATGTTTCAAGGTCTCGAAAAGAAACAGGAAAGCTGAGCCATAATCAAAAAGGAAGCCTTAACTACAACACAAGCATGCGACATGTTCTCATACGGTGGCACGGTGGCACAGTGGTTAGCACTGCTGCCTCACAGCGCCAGAGACCCGGGTTCAATTCCCGCCTCAGGCGACTGACTGTGTGGAGTTTGCACATTCTCCCCGTGTCTGCGTGGGTTTCCTCCGGGTGCTCCGGTTTCCTCCCACACTCCAAAGATGTGCAGGTCAGGTGAATTGGCCATGCTAAATTGCCCGTAGTGTTAGGTAAGGGGTAGATGTAGGGGTATGGGTGGGTGGCGGGGCGGTGTGGACTTGTTGGGCCGAAGGGCCTGTTTCCACACTGTAAGTAATCTAATCACATTATGTCATGGGGCTCAGGTTTATTATTATCAGAAATGTTAAAACATTAACTTGACTTTTCGATGCAAAAGAATTTGTAAAGATGTTACCTTGCATTGGATGTTTCAGATTGTATTGGATGAGATACAACTCAAACAGACTACATACAAGCTCCGTGTCAAAGAACAGTAGATACTGTATCAAGAGGACCAGCTGAACAGTCTGATAAACAAGATTTGAAGTCGATACTAGAACTAGAAGCAAATATATCATTGATAACAAAATAGCAACAAAGAAAAAAAGATTAAAGAAGCTCAAACAGAGATGAAAAATGTCTCAGATTAGAAGATATTGTCAGGATGGATGACCAACATCAATCTTCAGAAACTCTATATTAAGGTAATGTTTTGAGCAATGAAAAATCACACAATTGTAGATTATTTTTTAGCCTTTAATAAAAGACTGCCAATTGCTAAAACATCTCCAGAATGGATATTCCACAAAAACTAAATCAAAGGCATCTTGGCATATCAAAAAACAAAAGCCCAATAGTCAACTCAGTAACCAAATAATACTCATTCAACTGAGGAAATTATATCCAATTGTCAAATCTGTCCAATCAACCGTCAGGAACAGAAAGACCATTTAGCACCATCATAAATTCAATCAAGGCCTTGGGAAAGATCTTATCTGAGGTTAAAGGTAAAATAGTTATCTTTGACTATTATCTAAGGTGGATTGAGATAAACTATCTGCATGGTATTGGAGAGGACACTGATTCAATCATCAAAGTGAATTTATTTAGCGTGTGGTATTTCTGGCAGGATTGTATCTGAAAATGGAGTACATTTCACAAACAGATGTTTTAAAGAATTTTCCATGGAATTCAGGTTGATTCAGGTGACAAATTCATCTCACGGTCCACAAGAAAATGGTGAAACAGAATGAAGAGTCAGAGCTACAAAGAACCTCTTAAGAAAAATAATGGCATTAATTTGGCTCAATTGAATCGTTCATCACTGTTGTAAAATGGATTATCAACAACAGAATTTTTGATTGGAAGGATACAAGAATTGTAGCACTCAACACTTTCTGGATAATGAAAATCTTGTATCATCATGAGTGATCATGATAGAGGTAGAAAATATGAGGAAGTGCAAAGAGAAAAGTAAATGAGGGAACTTCAAACACGACCATCAAGCTAGGGTGTCTTCAGCCGGGGGAAGGAGTATGGATCCAAGAATGCCAATAAGAAGGAATTGATTTTGTAAAAACAGAACAGCTGAGATTGCACATCATGGAAACATTGCAACGTACCAGAAGGAGAAATCAGATGGTAGTTGTTTCTTTGAAATGAAAACCTGTAGGAATGTGGACATATCACTCTGACTTTGAAGAAATATGGACACTCATCAAACGTTCTACAAATAATTTTAAAAATGCACCTCTCAAGTCATGAGCTGCGAATGTGTGCCAAACCATTCATCTCAGAATTAAATCTGAAAGCATTCAAGGAAATTTTTAAAGTGCCCAGAGACTAACCCTGATGTTTGAAACTTTAGAGAGCAATGGGCAAAATGTAAATAATAGGATCAAAGACTTGGTGATAGTGCTGGTGATGGAGAAGTGGGGGTTTTGGGTAGAGAGAGGTGGGTCAAGGACTAACAGTATGAGTCAATGAGTCTAATTGATCTTGATATGCTAGCAATGCAAGGTCACATAAGTGGAAGAGAGTTCAGTGATAAGCTCATGGAGGTGACAATCTGAGCACGTGTAGGTCCATGAATTATGAATAGTTTGCAAATAAAAAGGTTTCATGTGGCAAGGGCAAAAGGATGACTGCAGGCAATGTCATGAGAAATAGATAAGGGCCAAACTTTGGGCACTGGCTTTGTTTCTAACTGATATTGGATGGGAATGTACTAAGGGTGAGTTTAGAGATGTGCAAACATGAACATTCAGGTCATAAATATGGCACATGAACATCTTTTCAGAAATACACTTCGTGAAAGCAATCACGTAGTGATAGATACTGCATATAATGTTAGCAGATCAATCAATCTGCAAGTTGATAACTGCAATGGCAGGAGCAATTAATGCAAACTGCATGCTTCAGATAGACAGAGGCAGTCACTATTAATTGTTTTGAGAGAAATGCAAGATTAACTTCTGCGTTGGGTGATACTCTTAGCTCATGAGGTGACAACAATTTGCTCATCGTTTTTAATTTGGATGCTTTACTTTTGAAGAGAAGATCTTTCATCAAGGCCAAGGTCTCAGAGAAAATTGGAAGAGCTACAATTCTTTTTAAGATCATCCGAGATGGATTTTATTTCTGTGGCTACAGTGTCTTACAAAAGCAAAGGTAGTAATGAAAGGAAAACTGTTGTTAATGTAATAAGGTTTGATGGCAAGACGGTCATTATCCAATGTGGTAACGAAACTTTTAAGGTCCATTCCTCAGGCTTAATAGAGATTAAGTAATCTCAGAATCTAAGCTATTGATAGTAGGTCAAAGTCAGAAGTCACATGACACCAGGTTATAGTCCAACAAGTTTATTTGAAATCACAAGCTGTCTGAGCACAGCTCCTTTGTCAAGTGAAGTGAACGAGAAGCACACAGAACACAGAGTTTATAGGCAGAGAGATCAAGAGCAGAGAGATCACAAGATCATATAACTGGTGTGAGTGGAGTGTCAAATAAGAAGTCTCTGCAGATGACCAAGAGTATCAGACAGTGTGAGTAATGTGGAGGCAGCTGAATAACCAGCGAAGGGATGACCTATAATCAGATTAAATGAGGCAGAGAGATAATTACAAAAAATAAAAAATAAGGTGGTGCTGGAGACAAACCAAATGACTGGAATAACATGATAGTTATAAGAGTCACTTGCTGAGGGTCTAACCAAAGTAATAAGTCATCTAAAACTGTACAAACTAATTAAGGTAGAGAGATCATTACAATTCATCAAGGTGATGGTATCAAAACAAGACAGTGAGGAAGTTTTTACAGATACAGAACAGTGTGTTGGGGTCACACATAGCACAACATGAACCAAGATCATGATCGAGGCCATCTTCATGGGTACAGAACTTGGCTATCAGTTTCTGCTTGACGATTCTGCTTTATTGTGTATCTCAAAGTCTGCCTTTCAGAATGCTTACCCAAAGGTCAGAGGCTGAATGACCCTGACCCCTGAAGTGTTCTCCGACTGGAAGGGAACATTCCTGTCTGGTGATTGGTGCACGGTGTCCATTCATCCGTTGCGATAGAGTCTGCCGATATGCCATGTCTTGGGGCATACCTTGCATGCAGCATATGAGATAGACAACATTGGCCAGCCACTTGAGTATTTGTCATGTACATGGTTGGTGGTGTTCCCACATGTGATGTTGGCACCCATGTCGATGACCTGGCATGTCTTGTAGAGGTTTCCCTGGCAGGATTGTGTGATGTTGTTGTCAATGTTGTCCTGAAGGCAGGTAGTTTGCTGTGAATAATAGTCTGTTTAAGGTTTGGTGTTTGTTTGAAGGCGAGAAGTGGAGGCATAGGGACGATCTTGGTGAGACGCTCATTGTAATTGATGATAAGTTGAAGGCTGTGAAGAATATAGCACAGTCATGGACTCATGGTTAGAAATCACTGAAATGACTGCTAGCAATATCAACGCGTTTCATCTCACTATGAGACTTATCCCGGACTACTCTTCAGAATCAGTCTCATTCTTGGACACATGCATCTCCATCAAAGACAGACATCTCAGTATCTCACTCTACCAGAAGCCCACGGATAACTTCACAATGCTGCACTTCTCTAGCTTCCACCCTCAACATATTCAAGAATCCATCCCCTACAAACAAGCCTTGTGTTTAAACAGGACCTGCTCAGATGAAGCAGAATGCATCTGACACCTGAAGGTGCCGAAGGACGCCCTCATAAGAACAGGGTACGATGCCCAACTCATCGATTGCCAGTTCCGACGTGCCGCAGTGAAAAACTGCAATGACCTGCTCAGGAGTCGGACACAGGATAAGACCGACAGAGTACCCTTCGTCGTCCAGTACTTCCCCGGAACGGAGAGACTACACCATGTTCTTCGCAGCCTTCAACATGTCATCGATGACGACGAACATCTCACCAAGATCATCGCTACACCTCCACTTTCTCGTCTTCAAACAACCGCCAAACCTTAAACAGACCAACGTTTACAGCAAACGACCCAGCCTTCAGGACAACATCAACTGCAACACCACAGTACCCTGTCACGGCAATCACTGCAAGAAAAGTCAGATCATTGTCATGGATACTACCATTACACATGGAACACCACCCACCACATACATGGCAGAAATATGTGACTTGGCCAATGCTGTCTATCTCATACATTGCAGGCAAGGATGTCCCGAGGCATAGTATATTGGTGAGATCATGCAGACACCATGGCAATAGATGAATGGTTACTGTGAAACAATCTCCAGACAGAAATGTTCCCTCCCAGTTGGAAAACACTTCAGCGGTCAAGGACAATCAGCCTCCGATCTTCAGGTAAGCGTTCTCCAGGGCAGAATTCAAGATGCACAACAACACAGAATCGCCGAGCAGAAACTGATAGCAAGTTCTGTACTCATGAGGATGGCCTCAACTCTGATCTTGGGTTCATGTTGTGCTACATGTGACCCCACCACACTGTTCTGTATCTGAAAAATCTTCCTCACTGTCCTGTTTAGATACCAGCACTGTGATAAATTGTTATAATCTCTCTACCTTAATTAGTTTGCACGGGTTTGGATTGCTCATTACTTTGGTTAGACCCTCGTCGTGCAACTCTTATACCTACCATGTTATTCCAATCATTCGATTTGTTTCCAGTACCACCTTATTTTTAACTTTCGTAATTATCTCTTTGTCTCATTTAATCAAATTATAGGTCATCCCTTTGCTGGTTATTCTGGTTGCCATTTGACTCACACCATCTAACACACTTGGTCACCTGCAGAGACTTATTATTCGGCATTCCACTCACATCAGTTTATATCTTTTGACCCCTCTGTCCTAGATCTCTCACTTATAAATTCTGTGTCTGTGTGCTCTTCTCTCTCACTTCACCTGATGAAGTGGCTGCCTTCCAAAAGCTTGTGATTTCAAATAACCTGTTGGCCTATAACCTTGTGTTGTGTGACCTCTGACCTTGTCCACCCCAGTCCAACACTGGCACCTCCACTTCATTGATAGGAGGTGATGAGGGATCCTGTACCTCAAACGCTCAACATGCTTTACAATTACAGTTCTGTGTAAAAGGGAGCAATTGGTCAGGAGCCAGATGTTGGTAGATTGATTGATCATGGCGTACAGGACAGGCCTATGGCATCTGAAGACCAACTGCCTAAATTGGCTAATTGGGTGACAAATATTTAAAGACCCAGTGAATAAAGGGATACAACTATTTCAAGATGTGAAGGAAAAGCTACAGATGTCCAAGTTGATGGCAGAATGGGATAGAAGAATGAAAATTATAAGCGTACAGTGAAAGTTTAAGAGTGCATCTGAGAGTAACTCTTGCACTAGAAAACAGTCACATGAGGGAGACTTTAACTGCACAAGTAACCTTGTCATAGTAACTTCAAAGCAAGTTGGATTCCATAGAAATGGTCGCAGCTCGAAGTGATTACACAATAAACAGAGGTCCAGAGAACAATCTCAGGGCAGGTCTGAAAGTGCAAGTCCTGATCAGCGTGACACTTAGTGATTGCAAATACACTTCAGGACAAATTAATGACATGCAACACAAAATTAATAGTTGGAAGGAATTTAACATTTATTGTGAAGTACCAGGAGAGACAATAAGACATACCACATAGATAGATCTGTGAGGAAAAGATCCTTGCAGATGGGACTTTAGAGTTATAGAGTCATAGAGTCATAGAGTCATAGAGATGTACAGCATGGAAACAGACCCTTCGGTCCAACCCGTCCATGCCGACCAGATATCCCAACCCAATCTAGTCCCACCTGCCAGCACCCGGCCCATATCCCTCCAAACCTTTACTATTCATATACCCATCCAAATGCCTTTTAAATGTTGCAATTGTACCAGCCTCCACCACTTCCTCTGGCAGCTCATTCCATACACGTACCACCCTCTGCGTGAAAAAGTTGCCCCTTAGGTCTCTTTTATATCTTTCCCCCTCACCTTAAACTTATGCCCTCTACTTCTGGACTCCCCGACCCCAGGGAAAAGACTTTGCCTATTTATCCTATCCATGCCCGTCATAATATTGTAAACCTCTATAAGGTCAGCCCTCAGCCTCCAACACTCCAGGGAAAACAGCCCCAGCCTGTGCAGCCTATCCCTGTAGCTCAGATCCTCCAACTCTGGCAACATCCTTGTAAATCTTTTCTGAACCCTTTCAAGTTTCACAACATCTTTCCAGTAGGAAGGAGATCCAGAATTGCACGCAATATTCCAACAGTGGCCTAACCAATGTCCTGTACAGCCGCAACATGACCTCCCAACTCCTGTATTCAATACTCTGACCAATAAAGGAAAGCATACCAAACGCCTTCTTCACTATCCTATCTACCTGCGACTCCACTTTCAATGAGCTATGAACCTGCACTCCAAGGTCTCTTTGTTCAGCAATACTCCCTAGGACCTTACCATTAAGTGTATAAGTCCTGCTAAGATTTGCTTTCCCAAATTGCAGCACCTCGCATTTATCTGAATTAAACTCCATCTGCCACTTCTCAGCCCATTGGCCCATCTGGTCCAGATCCTGTTATAATCTGAGGGAACCCTCTTCTCTGTCCACTACACCTCCAATTTTGGTGTCATCTGCAAACTTACTGACTGTACCTCTTATGCTCGCATCCAAATCATTTATGTAAATGACAAAAAGTAGAGGGCCCAGGACCGATCCTTGTGGCACTCCACTGGTCATAGGCCTCCAGTCTGAAAAACAACCCTCCACCACCACCCGCACTGTCTTCTACCTTTGAGTCAGTTCTGTATCCAAATGGCTAGTTCTCCCTGTATTCCATGAGATCTAACCTTGCTAATCAGTCTCCCATGGGGAACCTTGTCAAACGCCTTACTAAAGTCCATATAGATCACATCTACTGCTCTGTCCTCATCAATATTCTTTATTATTTCATCAAAAAACTCAATCAAGTTTGTGAGACATGATTTCCCACTCACAAAGCCATGTTGACTACCCCGAATCAGTCTTTGCCTTTCCAAATACATGTACATCCTGTCCCTCAGGATTCCCTCCAACAGCTTGCCCACCACCAAGGTCAGGCTCACTGGTCTATAGTTCCCTGGCTTGTCCTAACCACCCTTCTTAAACAGTGGCACCACATTTGCCAACCTCCAGTCTTCCGGCACCTCACCTGTGACTATCGATGATACAAATATCTCAGCAAGAGGTCCAGAAATCACTTCTCTAGCTTCCCACAGAGTTCTCGGGTACACCTGATCAGGTCCTGGGGATTTATCCACCTTTAACCATTTCAAGACATCCAGCACTTCCTCCTCTGTAATCTGGACATTTTGCAAGATGTCACCATCTATTTCCCTACAGTCTATATCTTCCATATCCTTTTCCACAGTAAATACTGATGCAAAATATTCATTTAGTGTCTCCCCATTTTCTGTGGCTCCACACAAAGGCCGTCTTGCTGATCTTTGAGGGGCCCTATTCTCTCCCTACTTACCCTTTTGTCCTTAATATATTTGTAAAACCCCTTTGGATTCTCCTTAATTCTATTTGCCAAAGCTATCTCATGCCCCCGTTTGCCCTCCTCATTTCCCCCTTAATTATACTCCTACTTTCTTTATACTCTTCTAAGGATTCACTCGATCTATCCTGTCTATACCTGACAGGTGCTTCCTTCTTTTTCTTAACCAAATCCTCAATTTCTTTTGTCATCCAGCATTCCCTATAGTTACCAGCCTTCCCTTTCACCCTGACAGGAATATACTTTCTCTGGATTCTTGTTATCTCATTTCTGAAGGCTTCCCATTTTCCAGCCGTCCCTTTACCTGCGAACATCTGCCTCCAATCAGCTTTTGAAAGTTCTTGCCTAATACTGTCAAAATTGGCCTTTCTCCAATGTAGAACTTCAACTTTTAGATCTGGTCTATCCTTTTCCATCACTATTTTAAAACGAATAGAATTATGGTCACTGGCCCCAAAGTGCTCCCCCACTGACACCTCAGTCACCTGCCCTGCCTTATTTCCCAAGAGTAGGTCAAGTTTTGCATCTTCTCTAGTCGGTACATCCACATACTGAATCAGAAAATTGTCTTGTAAAAACTTTTGCAAGGCTAAGATAAGGCTGCTTGCTTTTGAACAAGGCCTTGAAGTTACAGATATTTAAGTGAACTCTCCCACAGCAGGAAAAGTAATTCTGAAAGTCATTTCCACTCTTTTGACCACATAATCATAGAAGCTGACAATAAAAGCCACACTCTCGGAGAGCAGTTTCTGAAACTGTAAGAGGTACATGATGTAGAAGAGAGACTATGAAAACTAAACAAGTACATTTATGGCCTGAATTATGCCTTGAGGGGGTGGACTTTTTCTGTGAAATCTGTTTTGCTGAAAGGAGTATGTGTTCAACAAAAAGCAGACTCCACAATGTTTTACTGACAACAAAAAGAGAAATATTTTTAGGCATATTTGCAATGCATGCTTGATGATCTTTTTACGGTGATGTACTGACGAATTTGAGAAATGCTTTATTCAAAAGAGTAAAGTGGAGTTTTAGATTGAAAGTCAGGCTTCAGGGACTTTTAAATATATTGCTGAGGCGCTAAGCAGGTCTGGAGTAATTTTGAATCAGCAATCCAATTTAGGAAATTTTCTTCCTATCCCGGATAATGGTGCTTGGTCATAACAAAAAACTGATAGCCCATCTAAAGAAACATGTGACCCATTGTGAAGCTTGATTGTTCAATTGAATGGTTTAATACTCTCAGAGAGCAAGGTCTTCTTTAACAGTTTCTCAAAAGAGAAAGGGGTGTAAGGGAGTAACTAAAACTCCCAACTAAGGAAAAGCAACTAGAAAGAATGCTTTTGCATTTTTGTAGAGCCTTTCAGCACTTCAGAATATTCCAAGCATTTCATAGCCAATTTATCACTTTAAGAGTACTGTCACTATTGTACCATGGAATTACCAAAGTTGAAAGCACGCAAGTATAATACCTACAATTGTAACTAGCAGTACATTTACCACCTAATTGTCTATCAAAAAACAGAATTAAAGGCTCTTTCTGAATACGTTTGTTGGCAGAACAGTTCTTGAATAATGGGGATCATCATTTGCTGCAAGATAAAACAGCAAATTGAATAAACCATTTTCAATACTCAACACAATTAGACTACCTGTACAGAATATACACAACACTGATATCTCTTACCGTAACAAGACACGTGGAGCATCAAACATTATGAAACTATGGGTGGAACCTTATCAAGGTCAGGGCAACATGGGCTAGAGTGAGATTTGTAACAACTGAGTGACAGCTACATTGAAGATATGGGAACAACTTACGCCATCTTTGATGCTTTGCACAAGTGGCAGGGCAAGAATCACTCTTGGCCATGGTGAGAATCTCACAAGATGCTAATTGATGGGATTAACATTTCCTAAATGCCCTGTTAATGGCACAATTTAACAAATTAATATTCAGCTTCCATCCCACCAAACTCACCAAACAAGCTTGACTTTGGGAAAGCTGGCCAAGGAAAGCGGAGTGAGCATCTGGTGGATTCAGCTCTCTGCTTGCTCCAAACTACCTCCACGTTGGACACTAGGCACCAACATCACATTATAGGAAGGATGTGGAAGCTTTGGAGAGGGTGTAGAGGAGATTTACCAGGATGTTGCCTTAACTGGAGGGCATGTCTTATGAAGAAAGATTGAGGGAGCAAGGGCTTTTTTCATTGGAGGGAAGAAGGGTGAGAGGTAACTTGATAGAGTTATACAAGATGATGAGAGGCATGATTAGAGTGAACCAGGCAGAAATGACTATCATGAGGGGGCAAAATTTTAAGGTGTTTGGACTAAGGTTTAGGGGAGACATCAGAGGTCAGTTTTTTACACAGAGAGTGGTGGGTGTGTGGAATGCACTGCCAGTGGTGGTAGTCAAGTCAGATGCATTACGGATATGTAAGCGACTCTTGCATAGGCACATGGATGATAGCAAAATGAAGTGCATGTAGGTTAGTTTGATCTTAGAGTAGGATAAGAGTCTGGCACAACATCAAGGGCCAAAGGGCCTGTGCAGTGCTAAACTGTTCTATGCTTTATCTCAGGGTACACTCCAAGGGCACCAACTACACACAATCCACAGGCACCAGCCACTCACACTCCCCGGGCATCAGCCACACACATTCCACATCTACAGACGTTAGCATCTAACATGTGCCAGTCTCTATGAAACCTAATGACACATTTCCAATCAATGTACAGGACATGCCTACAATTCAATGATGCAGCTTGGACTGCACCAGTAACTCTCATTGTAATGCTGCAGCAAAGACACTGTGCTCTCAGGGACATGTACCCAGCTCATGGACTGCACCAGGCTACATCTCTGGGCTGTCCTCTCACTATTACAGCACTCACTTACTTAGATGCTAAATAGACTCTATTTAGATGCTTCCAGAATCTCTGCCTTGATTTTTTTTTGTCCTTTTTGCCAGAGATACCAGGCTCATGTTAATGCTGAATTGCCATGCCATTTAGCACAGACACAAAGTTGGGAATTTATTACTGTTACCAACAGACCTCAGTCAAATCAAGGGGGATAGCCTTAACTTAGGCACAGTAAACCAAGTTCTGGTCCTGTTTGAGGCAGTCACCCCTTTCATAATGGGGTGAGGAGCCAAATGTTGGGTAACACCTCTCCTCCAGATTCTTTCGAGCATATTGGTGGCACTTTTCCTGATGGAATGACAGAGAGAAAGATATTATGGCATTAGCTGGCACAGCAATTACTGTTGGTGCAGGTGAGGAGATGTTCCAAATGAGTGAAACCGAAAAAAACGCAGACTCTGTAAACCAGAAACAGATACAGGAGCTGCTGGATAGGCTCAGCAGGTCTGGCAGCATCTGTGAAGAGAACAATTCTGAGGAAGGGTCACCGGACCTGAAACATTCACATCGATCTCTCTTCACTGATGCTGCCAGACCTGCTGAGCTTTACCAGCAACTTCTGTTTTTGTTCCCAATAAGTGAGTCAGCATTAAAGAGGGAATGCAGGATTCATGGCATTGGGGTTTGTAGTGGGTGAGGGGAAGTGGGGAGAGTGAGGTGGGGGGGGGGGGGGGGGCGTGGAAGCAGAGGATTAGCCCCAGAGGGAGTAGGCAGAAACAGAGTGAGTCAAAAGTAGCAGAGAGGAGGACAGTGACGCTTATGATGGCAGAGTGTAGACAATCTTCTTCCCTTAGTGCTGCACATTTCTCCAGATGACTAGGACTGCACTGACCTGGATTGCAACTGGGACTAGCCTGGAGAGGTTTGGGGTCCTGGTCTCTACTGCTGGTCCTGGGGCAAAACACTGTCTGACAAGGCCTTCAGATCCTGTCCATTCAGTAGGACATCAATTTCCCCTGTCTGCCATGTCTGAGGCAAAGGTCAGCAGCCATGCAGAGCAACTGCAGACAGACAATACAATGGCCTTTTAAAGGTGGCATGGATGCAAGGAATGCTAGTACATTCTGGGGTATCCTCAGAGAAGCAAGTCATTCTGGGAATGGTGCATGATATGATGTGCAGAAATCAGATATGGAAGACATCCTGGGGCAGGGTAAATAATAACAAGGTGGGTTTGGTAAGATACAGCATAAAAGACCACAAGGCCCCAGAAAATTCCAAAAAATTCGACACACTGTCATTAAGCTAAAAATAATGCAAGAGTCAGCCCTATCTTTCTCTGATGGTTTTAAGGACTCAATACTTCATGAAGATTTGGGGACAGTGTAAGTCACAGAATGTCCCTTTTGCCCAACTAATAGCATGCTGGGAAAACTGGCCAATTGAACAGCATGCTGGGAATTAGATTGGGCCAGACAAGATATGCAAGGCATTTACCTTGATTGATTATATTGAATAGGTGTTAATTGAGACAGTGGAAGTGAGACAACATGCCAGGAAGCTTGCAAGCCATTCACATTGATTGACTATTGAATAGGTGTTGATAAAACTAATGCTGATAAGGAAAAGAAAAAATGCTGGAGATCACAGTGGGTCAGGCAGCATCCATGGAGAGAGAGCAAACTAACATTTCAAGTCCTGATGACTCCTCATTAGAGCTGATGTGAAGCATGGAGGGGACAGCATCTGTGCAGAAGCATTGCAGCATGCCAAGCACAGACAACTGGACATACGAGAATACCGCTGGTCCGTGCATAAGCCTGACCCTGGCTTTCCTGTAGCCATTCATTTTAACACAGCGTACTGCCCATATGCCCACCTGCCTCTCCTCAGCAGGCTGCAATGCTCCAGCGAATCACAGTGCAAACTGGAGGAGCAGCATCTCACCTTCAAACTAGGCACATTACAATCTTCTGGACTCAATATTGAGGTCTACACCTTCAGATTGTTCTTTCCCTTCCTTTTAGCTTTGCTTGTTACATTCTCTATCACCACACTCTCTCTCCCCTACCCCCACCTCAATGGTATTGTCTGGTCTTTCTAATCCAGCAGTTAGACACACCATTGTTCTACCATTCTCACATTCCCATCACTTAATCTGCACTATCGACATCCATTCTCGCCAGCACTCAAACAGCATCGCCCCTGCCCTCCACCATTGCAAAAATGTTGTCCCTTCACATGTCAGCTCTGATGAAGGGCCACCCAGACTTGAAACATTAGCTTGTTCTCTCTCCATGGATGCTGCCTGACTCACTGTAATCTCCAGCATTTGTTGTTTTCAGTACAAATCCCCACAAAGTTGATATGGTTTCTGAGACAGCCTGGCTCCTAGGGTTGGCTCAATCAATAGAAAAATTATAATATCCAATACTGTCTTCTGTAACATCCTTCCTGGTACAGAAACTCAATTTACATGGAGTAACTGGATTATGATAATCAGATACTAAATGACAGCAAGGCACTGTATTGAGGAATGAGCTGGATAGATATTGTATGAAGGTTGCTCGAATAAGAAGGGCCCCTCACTCACACTGCAGAGCAAACATCAGCAGCAAGCAGCAGGAAGGACAGCCTCAACTTCAATTCGGACAGCTGTACTTGGGGTAGTATAAAGTTCTTTACCATTCTGGTGCTTCCAAAGAAGATTTTCAACTAGTGTGAGGGCACAGGCATTTGGAACACTCCGGTGTTGTAATATTGCACAGATCTCAGAAAGGGTCAAGTACTAAAACATATATACAGAACATAGAACATAGAACAATAAAGCGCTGAACAGGCCCTTCAGCCCTCGATGTTGTGCCGACCTGTGAACTATTCTCAGCTCATCCCCTACACTATCCCAAAATCATCCATGTGCTTATCTAAGGATTGTTTCAATCTCTCTAATGTGGCTGAGTTGACTACATTAGCAGGTAGGGCATTCCACACCCTTACCACTCTCTGCGTAAAGAACCTGACTCTGACATCTTTCTTAAACTCATCACCCCTCAATTTGTAGTTATGCCCTCTCGTACAAACTGATGTCATCATCCAAGGAAATAGTCTTTCTCTGTCTACCCTATCTAATCCTCTGATCATCATGTATGCCTCTATCAAATCCCCTCTTAGCCTTCTTCTTTCCAATGAAAACTGACCCAAGTCTCTCAGCCTTTCCTCATAAGACCTTCCCTCCAGACCAGTCAACATCCTGGTATATCTCCTCTGCACTTTTTCCAATGCTTCCACATCCTTCCTGTAATGGGGCGACCAGAGCTGTATACAATACACCAAGTGGGGCCGCACCAGCGTTTTGTATAGTTACAGCATGATATTGCAGTTCCGGAACTCAATCCCTCTACCAATGAAACCTAACACACCATATGCCTTCTGAACAGCACTATCTACCTGGGTGGCAACTTTCAGGGATCGATGCACATGGACTCCAAGATCCCTTTGCACATCCACACTACCAAGAATCTTTCCATTGACGCAGTACTCTGCCATCCTGTTATTCTTCCCAAAAAGTGCATCACCTCACATTTAGTTGCATTGAATTCCATTTGTCACCTCTCAGCCCAATTCTGCAGTTTGTCCCCCTGCAACCTGCAACATTCTTCCAAACTGTCCACTACGCCACCGACTTTAGTGTCGTCTGCAAATTTACTAATCCATCAACCTGTGCCTGCGTCTAAGTCATTTATAAAAATGACAAACAGCAGTGGTCCCAAAACAGATCCTTGTGGCACACCACTAGTAACCGGACTCCAGACTGAATATTTTCTATCAACCACCACTCGCTGCCTTCTTTCAGAAAGCCAGTTTCTAATCCAAACTGCTAAATCACCCTCAATTCCATGCCTCTGCATTTTCTCCATCAGCCTACCATGTGGAACCTTATCAAAGGCTTTACTGAAGTCCATGTGTACCACGTCAACTGTCCTACCCTCATTCACATGCTTGGTCACCTTCTCAAAAATTTCAATGAAGTTTGTGAGACACGACCTGCTCTTGACAGAACCATGTTGACTATCTGAAATCAAATTGTTGCTTGCTAGATGATTATAAATCTTATCTCTCATAATCCTTTCCAAAACCTTTCCTACAACAGAAGTAAGGTTCACTGGTTTATAATTACCTGGGTCATCTCTGCTGCCCTTCTTGAACAAGGGTACAACATTTGCAATCCTCCAGTCCTCAGGTACTAAACCTGTAGACAATGATAACTCAAATATTAAAGACAAAGGCTCTGCTATCTTCTCCCTAGCTTCCCAGAGAATCCTCAGATAAATCCCATCCGGCCTAGGGGACTTGTCTACTTTCACTCCTTCTAGAACTGATAATACCTGTACGTAACTAACCTCGATCCTTTCTAGTCTAATATCTCGCACCTCATTCTTCTCCTCTACAATATTCTCCTTTTCCTGAGTGAACACCGATGAGAATTGTTCATTTAGCATCTCTCTGATCTCTACAGAGTTCACACTCAACTTCCCACTTCTGTCTTTTACTGGCCCTATTCCTACCCTAACCATCCTTTTATTCCTCACATACCAATAGAAAGCATTAGGGTTCTCCTTTATTCTATTTGCTAAATACTGCTTGTGTGCTCTCTTTGCTCTTCTTAACTCTCTCTTTAAATCCTTCTAGCTGATCTGTAACTCTCCATCGCCTCATCTGAACCATCTTGCCTCATCAACACATAAGCCTCCGTCTTCTTCTTAACTAGAGATGCAAATTCTGTAGTAAACCACGGTTCCCTTACCTTATCACTGCCTCCCTGCTTGATAGGGATGTACCTATCAAGGACACGCAATATCTGTTCCTTAAACCAGCTCCACATTTCGATTGGCTGCATCTCCTGCATTTTGCTACCCCATTCTATGCATCCTAATTCTTGCCTAATCGCATTATAATTGCCCTTTCCCCATCGATAACTCTTGACCTGGGGCATGTACCTATCCCTTTCCATCGCTAAACTAAATGTAACAGAATTATGGTCACTCTCTCCAAAGTGCTCACCTACAACTAAATTACCAAGCACCAGATCCAGTGTGGCCTCCCCTCTTGTCAGCCCTTCGACATATTGTGTCAGGAAACCCTCCTGTATACATTGGACAAAAACTGATCCATCCGACGTGCTAGAGCTATAACATTTCCAATCAATGTTGAGTTAGTTAATGTCCCCATAATGACCACTCTGTTCCTTTCACTCCTACCCAGAATAATGTCGCTAATCCTCTCTTCCACCTCCCTGGAACTCTGCGGAGGCCTATAAGAAACTCCAAGCAGTGTGATCTCTCCTCTCCTGTTTCTAACCTCAGCCCACACTACCTCAGTAGACGAGTCCTCATCAAACGTTCTCTCAGCCACCGTTATACTATCTTTGACTAACAAGGCCACGCCTCCCCCTCTTTCACCGCCTTGCCTGTTTTTAATGAAAGATCTAAACCCTGGAACCTGCAACATCCATTCCTCACCCTGCTCTATCCATGTCTCTGAAATGGCCACAACATCAAAGTCCCAGGTACCTCTATCATATTCAAATGGTACTCAGGAAATTAGAGTGAAAGATGGGGGTTATAGGCTTGCTTGTATATATGTCTCGTCTTTCAGTGATAATAAACCACATCTCACAAGAGCCAGGAACAGGCGCACTCCGTCTGGCCCTTCGAGCCTGCTCCAACATTCAATAAGATCGTGGCTGATCTTTTTGTGGCCTCAACTCCACTTACCCGCCCACTTACCATAACCCTTAATTCCTTTACAGTTCAAAAAAATTATTTTAGTTTCAAAACCCTCAATTACTTCACTGGGCATGGAATTCCACAGATTATTAAAGTAAAACAAGTCTCACTAAGTAAGAAAGTAACACACACTCACACACACAGTATGCTTACAAAAGTGAAAAGCAAGTTATAGATCCTTCCCAGTTACAGAATGAGTAACAAACAGCCTTAATTCACACAAAGCTATTGAATCAGTTAATAGTCATGCTGGACTTTGTCTGTAACATGGCACCGAAACAAGTGAATAATACTAATCTTGTTGTTTGTTCAAGACGAAATCTGTCATTGATATCCTTAACCAACCACATTACACTACAAAATGAAGTGACTTATTGAGTTCACCCGTATCTTTTCTCAGTACAGTTACTGTGTTTCACTTAGCAGTCTGAGGCAAAGACACATTTCTGAATTGTAACAGCAAACTGCTGAAGAGTGGTATGCCAGTGTTTTGGTGCTAAAGATATCGTCAGAGAACAGAGTTCTTTTTGGCTGGCTACACTTGTTCAGATTTCCTCCTTATCATTTCAGGAGGTAATGGAAAATTATTCCATATCACACAGTCAACTGTCAAGAATATGTATCTAATCTAGAGCTTGAAAATTCCAACTGGACGGAGGAGACACACAACTCAATGTCATGGAAGAAATATCAATTTTTTTTTGTAAATTCTACTTCCATTGTTACATGTTTGCACTGACATACATGGCATGGCCTGTTGGAGGTCTTTGTCCACTCATCAACTACCTCCTTCTTTCCTCTTAGCTGTGTTCTCCTTTTTTATTAGATATTCTTTACATTTGATTTGTTAAATTGCTAAAAAGAACTCGAGCTGCATGATGTGGCACAGTTTTTGTGCCATTTCTGAAGAAAATAAATTGGTGGAATTGACCAATTGTGTTTATTCAATGCTTTTTTCCCCGTCTCTTCAGCTGTATTTCATTCTGGGATTGTTTTGCTAGATTACAGCTGTCTCTTGAAAAACTACCAGCTTTAAACTGTACACACAAGGATCTCCCTTTTTCTTTAAGGGAGAGAGTGTACTTACATTGTGGTTCCTCCATTGTGGTTGCTGTAATTCAATACAGGTTCCAGCCTTATGTCTTGGTCGTTCAATGTTCAGCTCTAACTTCAGCTATAAACTCAGACAGATGATGGTTAAAAACACTTCACAATTGTCACTGTCACTATCACCTTTCAGCCTTTGATACCAATTTGCTGCAACTAACATCTAGTGCCACTTGTTTCCGCTTGCTTCTACTCCCGAATATTAATTTCTAGTGCCTACCTTCACCCACCACGGTGTAATTTTCATGAGGTGGACTGCAGTATGATATGGACTGAGTGCTTCCCAAATGTTAGCCTATGTAAGATACATAATAAAGACCAGGCTCTTACTGAGGCATAAGTCTTGAGGGTTTATTAACATCACTATGTACAAAGATATGATATCTCAGTTTTACATATTCTTTGGTTTCTATGCTTATTTATGTTACTGTTATATTATATACATACCAGTCAGCTGATTGCCTATTTACATTATTGTCACAGATTAATTTACTGAATGTACAGAGAATAAGATAGAGGTCATCTCTACTTGACCCTTTCTGAGATCTGTGTAATATTACAACACTGGTGTGTTCTAAATCTGCCAATTTATGGGAATGGGGCAAGGGGGAAAGAGAAGGAGAATCTAATCATTGTTAGTCAGTTAATGAAGATGGCCGCAATGTCATCAATCGAGTGAGATATGAATTTAGCATAGTGCAGTTAATATGTAACATTTGCCGTTTTAGCCAACTCCCTACTATTTTCTAGTGAATTATGCTGGGAGCATCATTTAAGGCCTTTAATTATCAAAGATGATGCAAGTAAAGTAGGTAGTGCAGAGTTTAGCTCCTGGCTGTTGCTGCTATTCTACAAGCTTTGGCTCTTTTTCATAGTTGGTTACAGTTTTATAGTCTACACAAGATAAATGGCCTGGCTAGTGTTAAAGGATCTATTCACTGACTCAAATGCCTCTCGCACAAATTAGTTGCTGCCAGGTATGTACAAATTGGGAAATCTTGAGCATGACTGAGAAAATCAAGAGAGGCCACACTGAAATAGAGCCAAAATACTGTGGATGCTGAGAATCCAAAAACACGGAAAATACAGGGAAAACTCAGTAGGTCTGGCAGCATCTGTATAGAGAGAAACAGAATTAATCTTTTGACTCCAATTTGATACTTTTTTAGAATCTAGTGGTTTTAGGTTCAACGTTGATTTACCTGAATACTTCAAACCAATTCCAATTGGTATTTTTACTCCTGCATTGCAAATCATTTTCTAAGTCAGCACTCTGTTTTCAATCTGGGCTGTGAAGGAGATGCTGTTCATGAAAACTGAGACAGAAAGAAAAATACGGAGAGATTTATCTTAGAATCATGCTGAGGACTAGTTTACGATAATACTGTTTCCTTTAAAACTTATAGATTAAAAGAGGAACCCAGCCCCATTCACAGCATAAAAATGCATCATCTTAACAACAGCTGCTGTCCCTGCACTGTGAAGTTAGACCTCTGGAGATGGTGATATTTTCTATTCTTTATCAAGGTAGTAGAGATGACTGCAGAACAGAAAATGTGTTTTGAACAACAAAGTAAGAGAAAACTATGGATGCAGAAATATTTCCTTTAACACGAGTCAAATCAGTTTTCAGTGGGTGCATAATCAGAAAGTGGCTCCCAAAAACTGCATCCATTTTGACAAAGCCTATTTATATCCAAATTTTATGATCATTTTGTTATTCACTACATAGATCAAGAGAAACAATCAGGATTCAGAGGAAATACCCAAAGTAACCCTATTTTTGGCTATGCAAATAGCATTTTGAAACCATCTAACTATCATTTATGCATATTAGGCATTGCATATTGAACAACATGTAATTGTTGAAGGTTTCTTTTATTTTTAATGTGACTCTGACAAATAGATGTAAAGAAGAAATATAGTACAGATATCAGCAAGAATAAATATTTTAAAACAGTCGAAATACTTTAATACTATGTCAGAATAAAGTGGCTATTTCCTGGTCTGACTAGATTCTGGGTTCAATGGCATCTGTTTTTCAAGTGCACGAAATTGATGTTATGGCTGTTAAAGCTGAGGGTGCAACCATTACAATATGTCACACTATCATCAGAGGCAGGGATCAATCAACAGTTATCACGGAGTAAGGAAATTCAGTTCTAGCATATTCCTGTGTGCAATTTTCCACCATTGAGACTAAGTGTGGAGATGGGACTGTTGGATGTCAGTTTGCATGCTGTTGAGAAAGATTGCCACAGTGTGCACATCAATTAGCTTTTTAAGTGCTGAATGATAAACTTTGGCACTTTTCTTGGCCTATCATTGCAGTGTGATGGCTTGCAGAAGATGTCAGTCGGAGGGAATGAGTCAAAGCTCCTAAGTGACTGTTAATTGACAACCTAAGGGCCTCAATTACAGGTGAATCGAGAAAGTCCCTAATGGAGCTTCTTACCTACCACGTATTTGCTAAGTTGCAGGAAGTATCGCTCTAGGACCAACTCACCCGATTATTTCCCATTCTTGCCGCTTTGAGGGAGGGGAGAATTGTGGCCAATTTGACTGACACATTCTGGGCCTGAGTTTTTTAATATTTTATCCTGGCTATTTCATATAAGCCCATTTATACATAAATCTCTCGACACAAATACATGCAAAATTCTAGCCTCTTTTATCTAAATTGCTATCATGACTCCTCATTTACATTCAAAAACAATCAGGCCGACAAAAACAACCATTTCGAACAACTCAAAGCTGAGGAACTTGAAAGATGGGAACTTACAACTGGGAGTCACACCAACTAAACCCATGCCATTTACTTGCTAAACGTTGGTAAGCTTCCCGTTGCTTATCCAACCAGCACCCTTCCACTATGGTTTGACCACCAGCTCCAGTTACAAGAATAAATTTGAGCTTAGCCTGTAAGAAGGCATTTGGCATGCTTACCTTCTTTGCTTCGACCTCTGAGCATAGGAGTTATGATGAGGTTGTACAGGATGTTGGTGAGGCCTCTTCTGGAGTACTGTATGCCATTCTGGCCACCCTGCCATTGGTAGAATGTTATTAAATTGGAGAGGGTTCAGAGAAGATTTACCAGGATGTTGCCAGGAATGGAGGTTTTGAGTTAAAAAATAGGCTGGATAGGCTGGGACTTTTTCCATTGGAACATCAGAGGCTGAGGGGTGACCTTATAGAGGTTTAAAAAAACACGAGGACATAGATAACGTTAAAAGCAAGGACCTTTTCTCAATGGTCAGGGAGTTCAAAACTAGGGGGCACATTTTTAAGGTAAGAGGAGAAAGTGTTAAAAAGGACAAGGGCAATTTTTTTTTTCACACGGAGTGGTTTGTGAATGGAAGGTACTACCAGAGGAAGTGGTGGATGCAGGTACAATTACAACAATTAAAAGACATTTAGAAAAGTTCATAAATAGAAAAGATTAGAATGGACACGGGCCAAACACAGGCAAGTAGGACTAGTTTAGTTTGGGAGCATGATCGGTATGTACTAGTTGGACCAAAAAGTCTGTTCCCATGCAGTATGACTCTATGACTTGCGAATACAACTAAAAATGGCAATGTTTAGTTTGGTTTTGATTTTTATATTCTCATCCTGTTTTTAGATTCCTCTAAGGCATTGCTCATCTCAATGTCTATAAACTGAAAGCGAACCTCCAAGCTCACTTCATATCTCCAATTCCAGGCTTTTGTAAACCCCTAATTTTCACCACAAAAAGCTGCCCAGACCCTTACCTCTGGAATCCTCTTCCTGCCAGCCTCTTTGGCTCTGTAGTATTCCTTTCACTCTCTAAGACACATCGTTTACCCATTGTAATATCTGTCTCCATGTGGTTTATGGTAAAATTTTGTTCTTTGATGCTGTTATTTCAAAGATATATTTGCAAGATACTGTTGCTTTAAAGGGTTCTCATTTTCTCTGCCAAACTTACTATGGCAATTGCCTAAAGTAGTTACTGGCAATGGTGTCACTGGAGCCCGCAACAAATGAATAACAAACAAGTTTCACTCATTATGACAATGTTCAGCGAAGAGGGTTACCTCAGATTACAAGATCTTGATGAGATGGGCCAATGGGCTGAGGAGTGGCAGATGGAGTTTAATTTAGATAAATGCGAGGTGTTGTATTTTGGAAAGCAAATCTTAGCAGGACTTTTACACTTGAAGGTAAGGTCCTAGGGAGTGTTGCTGAACAAAAAGACCTTGGAGTGCAGGCTCATAGCTCCTTGAAAGTAGAATCGCAGATAGATAGGATAGTGAAGAAGAGGGTGGTGCGTGTACAGAATGAGCCACCAGAGGAAGTGGTGGACGCTGGTCCAATTGAAAGGCTTACAAGGCATCTGAATGGGTATATGAATAGGAAGGGTTTGGAGGGATATGGGCCGGGTGCTGGCAAGTGGGACTAGATTAGGTTGGGAGATGTGGTTGGTTTGGACGAGTTGGACTGAAGGTCTGTTTCCGTGCTGAACATCTCCCTGATTCTATGACTCTATAAATGTAAATTCGTGGAGAGTGTTACTGAAAAGAGACCTTGGAGTGCAGGTTCATAGTTCCTTGAAAGTGGAGTCACAGGTAGATAGGATAGTGAAGAAAGCATTTGGTATGCTTCCTTTATTGGTCAGTGCATTGAGTATAGGAGTTGGGAGGTCATGTTGTGGCTGTACAGGACATTGGTTAGGCCACTTTCAGAATATTGTGTATAATTCTGGTCTCTCTCCTATTGGAAGGATGTTGTGAAACTTGAATAGGTTCAGAAAAGATTTACAAGGATGTTGCCAGGGTTGGAGGATTTGAGCTATAGGAAGATGCTCAACAGGCTGGGGCTGTTTTCCCTGGAGCGTTGGAGGCTGAGGGATGACCTTATACAGGTTTATAAAATCACGATGGGCATGGATAGGATAAACAGACAAGGTATTTTCCCTGGGTTGGGAGAGTCCAAAACTAAAGGGCATAGGTTTAGGGTGAGAGGGGAAAAATTTAAAAGGGACCTAAGAGGTAACTTTTTCATGCAGAGGATGGTGTGTGTATGGAATGAGCTGCCAGAGGAAGTGGTGGAGGCTGGTACAATTACAACATTTAAAAGGCATTTGGATGGGTGCATGAATAGGAACGGTTTAGAGGGATATAAGCCAAGTGCTGGCAAATGGGACTAGATTAGTTTAGGATATCTGGTCGGCATGGATGAGTTGGACCGAAGGGTCTGTTTCTATGCTGTACATCTCTATGACTCTATAAATGGTAGAAAATGCAGATCAATGTGATACCTTTCTTGGGACTTTTGATGTTCCAGATTTATTTTTACACGATTAAAGAAAATCAGTAAATTATTTTGAGGATAAAGCAGCAATTGCATTAGCACAAGTTGCTGAGGTTTTTTTTCATCAAATATTGAGCCATAACTCCTGAAACTGACGGGGAGTATTCTTACCTCGGTGCCATTCCAAGCAATTTCAGTGAAATTATAATTGACGGCTCAAATGACAAATGAATGTAGTGAAAGTCCCAGTACGCTCATCAAAGTGTGGATTCATTTTGAGAAGAATCTATTCTTCTTAGAATAACAGTGGACTACACGCAATGCATATTTTTATAAAAAATACAGAACCTTTTATTTCCACTAAGGGATCAGTAAAACATCCCTGCTGAAATTATTAACAGTCATAATGGAATTTAGGCTTGGAGCAGATTAGCTTGGTGAAGCCTATATCCAGGATTTCAAACTGCCACCTTGTTTAGACCTGACTCATGACATTTCCTCATTTATTTTTAAACTGAGCTGCCTAATGTATTTATTCATAGACAAAGCACAGCAGACTTAAATACAATCTACTGGTATGATGTTTGCCTATACTGAATGCATTTAAAATTGATACTGGTAAAAGGAATGCACTTGAACAATACATTTGAGAGGCAGAAACTATGAACTAATGAATGGCATGCTTGCCTTTATTGGTCGGGGAACTGAGTACAAAAGTCAGGATATTACGTTGCAGCTTTATAAGACTTTTGTTAGGCCACACAAGTACTGCCGTCAAAACGTGTGGTGCTGGAAAAGCACAGCCAATCAGGCAGCATCCGAGGAGCAGGAGAGTTAATGTTTCAAGCACAAGCTCTTCATCGAGCTTATGCCTGAAATGTCGATTCTCCTGCTCCTCGGATGCTGCCTGACCCGCTGCGATTTTCCAGCATCACACCTTTTGACTTTGATCTCCAGCATCTGCAGTCCTCACTTCCTCCCACACGAGCATCGCATTTAGTTCTGGTCACCTGATTACAGGAAGGACGTAGAGGCCTTGGAGAGACTGCAAAAGAGGTTTAACAGGATGCTGCCTGGATTAGAGGGTATAAGCTATAAGGAGAGGCCAGAAAAATTCAGGATGTTTTCTCTGGAGCAGAGCAGGTTGAGGGGAGACTGGATAGAAGTCTATAAAATTATGAGATGCTTAGATAGGGTTGACAGTCAGAATTTTTTGCCCCAGACTTGAAATGTCTAATACCGGGGGCATGCATTTAAGGTGAGAGGGGGATCGTTCAAAGGAGGTGTGAGGAGCAGGTTTTTTTAAACAGAGAGTGGCAAGAGTCTGGAATGGGCTGCCAGAGGTTGAGACAGATATGTTAGGGGCATTTAAGGGACTTTTAGATAAACACATGAATATGTAAGGAATGGAGGGATATGGACTGAGGGCTGGCAGAAGTGATTAGATTAATTTGGCATCATGTTCAACACAACATGGTGGGCCGAAGGACCCGTTCTTTGAGCTATGCTGTTCTACATTCTCATGAATGCTGTCAATCTCAAAGAACAGCATCATTCAAACCGCATCAATCACACCTTCAGATCAGAGACCCATTGAGAGAAATTTGTGCAGGTATTTCTCACGAATAAAAGTGCTTGTTCAATTTGTTTGATACTCTTAGAAGGGCATTAGTAATTCCTTCCCGAGTGATCCATGTCAACAAATTACATCTTACTAATTGCGTCCCTTCAAAGTGGTTCCAAGCAATACACTTTGAACTACACAACATACATTGATGCCCATTAGTATCAGAGGTATGGTCAAGATTTCCACTGATGTCACAAAGCAAGTAAGAGATCCAAATCACGCTGAATGACACTGATAATAAATGCACTAATTACAGTATTGATCTGCTTCAGAGCCTTTGATTGTTTCTCCTCATGGCCTTGCATTTTCCTCCTATTGTCATGTGCCTCTTCAATTAAAAATATGCAAATGGAAAAGATGAGTGAAATGAAAATGGATATTGCTGGAAAACTCTGTTTTTAAGAATGGAAGAGAAAAATCAGGGAATTATAGACCAGCTAAGCTAACTTCCAGGGAATTTGCTGTAATCTATAATGTGCTGTAATCTATAATCTATAATTTGCTGTAATCAAGGATGGATTATCTGAGCACCGTGAAAACTTTCACTTGATCAAGGAGTCAGTGTGGATTCATAACAGATAGGTCATGCCTGACAACCTCATGGAATGTTTTGAAGAGGGGAATATCTATCAATGATGCTTAAATAGACTCCCAGAGGCATTTGATAAAGTCCCACATAAGAGGCTGTTAACAAAAGTAGAAGCTGACCGAACTGAGGGCAACTTGCTGATATGGCTGGGAAATTATTTGAGTGGTAGGTAACAGAAAGTAGGAAAAATGGGAGGTACTCAAATTGGCATGGTGTGACCAGTGGTGTCCCACAAGGATCTGTGTTACAGCCTAAAGTATTCACATTATTTATAAACAGCTTGGATAATGGCATAGAAAGTCATATATCCAAATTTGCTGATGATATAAACTTAGGCAGCATTGTAGACGGTGTAGATGACAGCATAAGATTACAAAGCCACATTGATGGACTAAGTGAAAGGGCAGAACTGTGGCAGATGGAGTTCAGTCTAAGGAAGTGTGAGGTTATCCATTTTGGACCAAAACTACAAGATCATAAGATACAGGAGCAGAATTGGGCCATTTGGCCCATTGAGTCGGCCCCATATTCCATCATAGCTGATATGTTTCTCAATCCCATTAAAGCACAGCACAGGAACAGGCTCTTCAGCCTATCATGTCCATGCAGACCATGATGCCATTCTAAATTAATTCTATCTGCATGTACATGGTCCATATTCTTGTATTCCCAGCCTGTTCATGTGTCTGTCTAAATGTGTCTTGAACATTGCTATCGTGTTTACTTCTACCGCCTCCCCTGACAGCGTGTTCCAGGCATCAACTACCCTCTGTAAGAAACATGCCTCACATATCTCAAATTTTTTCCCTCTCACCTTAAACCTACATCCTGTAGTAGTTGACATTTCCACCCTATCAAGCTTCTCATGATTTTATATACCCCTATCAGGTCACCCCTCAGCCTCCGATGCTCTAGTGAAAAAAGTGCAAGTTCATCCAACCTCTCCTTAAAGTTCGTAAACTTCAATCTAGGTAACATCTTGGTATGCCTCTTTTGCAACCTCTCCAAGGCTCCACATCCTTCCTATAGTGTGGCGACAATAACTGTACACAATACTCCAACAAAAAATTCATCCAGTTGGAACATGACTCACCAACTTTTATACTCAGTGCCCCGAACGATAAAGACAAGCCTGCCGTACGCCTTCTTTACCACTTTATCTACATGTGTAGCCACTTTCAGGGAGCTATGGAACTGCACCCCAAGATCCTTCCTTCCCAAGAGTCCTGGCATTTACTGTATACTTTCTCTTGCATTTGACCTCCCAACATGCATCACTTCATACTTGTCTGATTAAACTCCATCTGCCATTTCTCTGCCCAACATATTCTAGTGTACTCTTTGACAACCTTCTTCATTATCCACAACTCCACCAATGTTCATGCTGTCGGCAAACCTAAAAATCAGACCACCTATGTTCAGCCAAATCATTTATATATATTTCATATAACAGAGATCCCAGCACTGACCCTTGCGGAACACCACTGGTCACAGACTTCCAGTCAGAAAAACACCCCTCCACAACTACCCTGCGCTTTTCATGACCAAGCTAATGTTCTATCCAACTCACCTCTCCTGCCTTCTCTCGTGATCCCTTTACTTATCAAAAACTTACCTATATATGTCTTAAATATATTCAATGACTTTGCCTCCACAGCCTTCTGCAGTGGTGTGTTCCACAGACTCACCACTCTCTGGCTGAAGAAATTCCTGTTCATCTCAGTTCTAAAGAGACATGCTTTCACTCTGAGGTTATGCTCTCAGGGGCTTGTCACTCCTCCTAGTTGAAACATCACCACCACATCAATTCTATCTAGGTCTCTCAGTATTCTGTAAGTTACAATCTGACAGCCCCTTACCCATCCTACTGAACTCCATCAAGTGCAAATTCAACCGCTCCTCATGTGATAAGTCCTTTATCCCTGGGATCATCCTTGTAAATCTCCTGTGGATCCCCTCCAAGGCCAGCACATCCTTCCTTAGATATAGGACCCAACACTATTCACACTATTCCAAATGCAGTCTGATTAGAACCTGATACGGCCTCAGTAGTACATCTTAGTCTCATATTCTAGCCCTACCAAAGCGAATGCTAACATTGCATTTGCCTTCTTCCCATAGGATCCACTGTACGGAGCCAATGTTGCCTGGGTTTCTCCCTCTCCAGCCATAAAAATTTGCAAGTTCTACTACTATCATGTTGTTACCCTGAGCATGGGCCCCTTATCTGGCCTCTGGGTGATCTCACAAATGAGCAGCGATGATCACCGTGACAATGCAGTCACTTTAAAACGGTTATGTTGTCCTGAGTTTTTGGAAGAGAGATTATAAAGGCAGAGGTGACTACAGGAGCTGGCCTGAGTCAATAGGTTAAGAGGCTTTTACTTTTTAAAAAAATGTATCAATGGAGGGGTGCATTGTCCCCAATCAGACTATCTGGGTTTGTTTTTAGCTGCAACAGTGAGAAGCCTTTTGGGTCCTAGAAGAGTGGGAGCTTCAGTAAATGATTCCTAACTGTGACTTTGTCTGAGATCTCTCTTGATATTAAATATCATATAAGAATCTGTGCCTGAATTTACTTTTTTGCCAAGGGGTGTGTTTATGGGATATTACTATATTTGAACAGGTAATTAGCAATAGGTACTGTATTGATTATTCGGTTAAGTTTTCCAATAGTTAGGTTATTTTAAATTCCTCTTTCTTTTGTTTGTATTTTAACTATAGTGGTTAAATAAATTGTTTTCCTTAGCAGCGAGTGATTTGACCAGCTTCATCACATCTGGAACACCCATTTCACATCTACCTTTCAAATAAGAAAAAGTTAGGGTTTAGGCTACCTTCTTGAAATATTTTGAAGGGGTTTGGTCTGATCCATAACATCACCAAAGATTTCAAATGGCCCAGCTATCCTGAGGATGCACTGAGGCAGCTAATAAAATGGGAAGCATAGGAACCCAAGAAATCCATTCAGCTCCTTGAATCCATTCTGTCATTTAATTAGATCTGTATCTACCTGCTTGCTGCCAAATTTCTTAATCATAGAGTCCCTACAGTGTGGAAGCATTTGGCCCATTGAGCCCACCCAGACTCACCTCATCTATGTAATCCTGCATTGACCTTGGCTAATTCACCTCATCTGCACCTCCCTGGACACTACAGGGCAATTCCACACATCTTTGGACTGTGGGCGGAAACTGGACCACCCAGAAGAAACCCACGTAGACACGGGGAGAATGTGCAAACTCCACACAGACAGTTGCTTGAGGGTGGAACTGAACCCAGGTCCCTGGCGCTGTGAGGCAGCCATGCTAACCATTGAGCCACCATGCTGCACTAATAGAGCAATCACTTGTGGTGCAGTGGTAGTGCCTTTACCTCTGAGTCAGGAGGCCTGGGTTTAAGTCCCACCTGTTCCAGAGATATGTAAAAGCATCTGAACACGTTGATCAGAAATCATCTCCAGATTTCTTCATTGAAAGTACTTGTAGCGTAGTGGTAGTGTCTTTAGGCCAGGAAGGCTGAGTTCAAGTCCCACCCAATCCAGAGCGGCATCATAACACCTTGATCAAAATAACTCCAAACTTCCTAATACCTTTGCTGAATAAAAATCTACCAAACCCAAGTTTGGAATTTTCAATTTAATTAACTGCCTTTTGGAGGGGATACCCTTTATGTGAAAGATTACTTCCTGTCATGACTCTGAACAAGCTTGCTCATATTTTAAGGTGTGCCTCCCTGTTCTGGACATTCTATCAGAAGAAATGCTTTCTCTCTATCTAACCCATTAGCTCCTTTAATCATCTTAAATATTGGAAATTAATCATTTAATATAAATTCACGCAACTGTAAATTAAGATTATGCAAACTGTCCTGGTATTTTAGCCCCCTTCAAACCAGTACCAAACGCAATGACACTTTTTTCAAAAAAAAGAAAGCAGTTAAAGTTGATTACCCTATTCATAATGAAAAAGTTACAACCTCTGAACACATCAGTTATAACTTTAACTACCTATCAATCCATGTTATGCAAAGAATTAAGTGCCTAATGTGAACCCCACATGTCAGATCTGCACACCAATAGCCTTCCTGTCACTGGGACCTCAAGGTGCTTTCATTAATTGTACAATGCCTTCCCAATGCTGTCAAATCAGCTTACACTTCCATGACCTTGCAAACCATTGCATGAACAGTAAGATGACAGGATATGAATAAATAATGCATGGTTGCTGGATTGGGAAGCATATATAAATATGTAATAACGTAGTACAAGTATTTTCTTTATTGGCATTCCATTAAATACAAGAACAATAGTAATCGCTCAATTTATTGAAACTAGATCAGTATTTCCTTTTGTGTGTGTGTCTTGGGTTGTTAATCTTGTCAGAAGCAAGTAACCATCAGAAAGAAGGAGAAATTTAAGGTGAGTCATTAGTCTCAGTAGCTCAACTATTGAACACCCTGCTGCTCTCCAAGACTTGCTAGAAAGCCCCAATTGGGTAAATTGACTGGTTCAATATTTGTGATGTACCTTTACCTTGGGATTACAGCAGGAGCTGTGAAAAGATCGGCTCAGTTGTTCTGCACCGTACTGTGACGAAGCCAATGTGTTTTTATCTCAGAATTCACACCGCGCTCCCTCGCAAACCTTTGCCTGTTTTGAATTAAAGCGCATCAGGGACCGACTTGAAATCTCTTGGCTGTTGAAAACTCGAGAGGTGGGCCATCAGTTACCGTAACCCCGACTACTGCCGACTGACGCAAAGTTCTTCTGTAAAATGATAATGAGCTGTATTGACGATACGCTGCTGTCTGGAGGTGATCATTAATCTGTGTTCTCGCTGTGCTGGCCCAGTGGAAAAACTGCTGCTCAAATCTGCAGCAATGCCAAGCTGAAAACCGAGAACTGCATTTTTAAAATGGGTAAACTGTTTCTGCAGAGCAATGCAAATATCCCCTGCAATTGTCACAAGCTGGTAATTGGTATTTCCTCATATTTATTTACACTTGAGACTTACAAATTACGACCTTCAGCCTTTTAGCATTCTGCAAGGGAATCCCAGAGAGTCTACAAGTTTCTTTGTTGCTCTGTGTTTGTTGATTTACCAATAAACTGTTGCGAAGTGTGAAAAAAATCATTTTCCCTCTGGAATGTTTTCCCTTGAGACACTGATTGACTTCACCTTCTGAGAGAGAGTGAGGACCGCAAATGCTGGAGAAATCAGAGTCGAAAAGTATGGCGCTGGAAAAGCACAGCAGGTCAGGCAGCATCTGAGTAGCACTCTTCAGGCTCTCTGCCTGTATTCCTGATGAAGGGCTTTTGCCTGCTCCTCGGATTTTCCTGCTCCTCGGATGTTGCCTGAACTGCTTTGCTCTTCCAGCACTACTCTAATCTAGACCCCAGCATCTGAGGAGCAGGAGAGTCAACAGTCCGGGCGTAAGCCCTTCATCAGGAATGGGTTTAGGAAGAGCATATGGCCGAAGCGTCAACTCTCCTGCGTTTCTGATGCTGCCTGACCTGCTGTGCTTTTCCAGCGTCACACTTTTCAACCCTGACTCCATCTGGGGATCTGAAAGTGTGAATAGTAGTGGCAGAACCTCAGTAGCTTTCGGTATATTCATTTAGGAATACTGAAAGTTTGTTCATATTGGAACGAGTGTATGGAATGTATTAATATTTGCGCAAAATTCTTGCAAACATGGGTAAATATTTACAACATTAGTCACTTACTGAAGTTCAAAATTCACTGGATGTTATAATGTTTGACTTTCTCCCTATTAAGCAACACATGAGCAAAGGTTGGCCCAGATCTTCTGATTGATGGTACTCAGAAGCATAGGCTAGAGTTAAGCATTGACTTGAGTCCCTACGCTGACTCCGCTGGGATTGCCAAGGCAGTGACATCTCCAACGGGGAAATTACACAACATCTGGAATCTGCCAAAGAACAGCTCCTTACTGCATTAAACTCAGAGTTAGGAGGTTCTAAAAATCTTAGCTTAATAGTTACCGAGGAAATGTTATAGGGATTAACATTTGCTTCAATGAAATTGGTCTCCATCCAAACTCACCAATGCCTTCACCCCTCCCTCTCGCCCAGGCACTTTAGAAACACAGCTGACACTTGCCAACTTTCCCCATGCGCCACGACCACTGACCCAGGCCCCGCACAATCTAGAGAGAACTAGGACTGCAGATGCTGGAGATCAGAGTCAAAAAGGGTGTTGCTGTAAAAGCACAGCCGGTCAGGCAACATCCAAGGAGCAGGAGAGTCAACGTTTTGAGCAGAGGCTCTTCATCAGGACTCTTATGCTGAAAGCCTACACCCATCTCATATGTGATGTACCTATCTGGCACCTGTACCCATCATCCACTTGGCAGGCTCACCCTCCACCATTTGGAAGCCCGATCCCTCACTGACTTTATACACTTACCTTCTCTCAATAGCTGTCAAATGGGCTTCAGGACTTTTAAACCATGGAATACAGCAGCTCCTGCCATCAAACGGTGTGTAGTTTCAATTCCCATGCAGTTTGCTGCAGCACAAGTAGATTGCTGGGCTAGACAGGACTGCTTAAGCTGGAAAGGTTCTTTTCTCTGCCAAAAAAACTCCTGTTGAGACAAACTTGTGTCTGCTCTGGTTCAGAAGTAGGACCCAGATCAGAAGATTTTGTTGATTATTGTGCATTTGTAAAGCTATAATACATAAATTTTGCAGCAATGGATATAAAGTCAGACAAATATAAATGACTGCACATAGAAAAAAAAGACCAGCTTTGCAAATTCATACCATGAATTGTGTTGAAACAGCACACAGGCGAAGGCGAAATCTCAAAGAGATCTCAAGTCTAGAGAACAACAATAAACAAACAGAGCATTTTGAAGATGCTTCCTATACATTTGGATAAAAGCCAGAAGAAATGGTCGCCAGACTCTAGGCCTCTCTGATCAGATCACGGAACACCTGGATCCAATTCTCATAATGAAGACGCAGTGGAATTATTCAAATGATGGAAACAGGTTGGTGATGAGGCTGATAGCTCATGTCACGGGACTTGGAAATGAGGCAAGAGTGGAGAAATTGAAGGCCTGAACTTTAGCCCAGAGGCTCTTTCAGTGTTGGGCACGGGTGAGGGATGTTTTTCAGGCTGGATCCCTGGGTCTAATAATTTGTTTAACTTGCTGGACAGCTTTACAATGTTTTCTTGCAGGTGCCCCACCAGCAGGCCTGTTTATGAGAGATATCCACAGCACAAAGCTGTGGACCAAACTGCGCTGAGAGCAAGTTGGTCTATTGGAGACATTATAAGACCATATGATGTAGGAGCAGAAGAAGTTCATTCAGCCCTTCAATTTTGCTCCACTGTTCAATGAGATCACAGCTGATCTAATAACTCTTAACTCCAATTTCCCAATAACCCTTGATTCCTTTACTGATTAAAAATTTGTCTATCTCAGCTTTGAATATAATTAACTGAGCTTCTACAACCCTCTGCGATAAAGAATTCCACAGATTCCCTACCTTCTGAGAGAAGAAATTCCTCCTCATCTCTGTCCTAATTGGGCAACCCCTGATTCTGAGATTAGACCCTCTGGTCCTAGACTCTGCCACAAGGGGAAACAAGCTGTCAATGCTCCTCAGAATTCTATATCTTTCAATAGGGTGGCCTCCTGTTCTTCGAAATTCCATTAAGTATAGGCCCAACCAACTCAACCATAGCCAATTCTGTGCCGACTTCCGTAAACAGTTTATATTCCTCTGCAGCGAAACAGGCAAATTTTGTGAGGGATTAGGGATTCTAGTTGTGCTGGTGGAAGAAGCATTGAGGAGGAAACAGTTGTCAGAAGGTGGCTTTGAGGGTCTAAAACAAAAACACAAAGTGATGGAAAAGCTCAGCAGATCCGGCAGCATCTCTGGTGAAACAGAGTTAATGCTTCAAGTCCAGTATAACTCTTCCCAAGCACTTCGCTTTTATTTCAGATTTTGAGCATTTGCAATTTTTTTTATCTTAATGGCTCTGAGGGTCATTGGAGAAATCAAACAGATTGACAGAGGACACCCATGAGGTTTTTTTTAAAGACATAGCCAAGGTAGTTAAGGAAATAGAATGGCTAATTATAGGCTAGTACCTAAGTTAAACAACAAAAGTAGAAAAAGGGATTACAGTCATAAAGTCATGGAGAAATAAAGCATGGAAACAGACCCTTCAGTCCAACTCATCAATGCCAGATCAGATATGCACACCCAATCTAGTCCCATATCCCTCTAAACCCTTCTTATTCACATACCTATCCAAATGCCTTTTAAATGCTGCAATTGTACTAGCCTCCACCACTTCCTCTGGTAGCTTATTCCATACATGCACCACCCTCTGCATGAAAAGGTTGCCCCTTGGGACCTTTTTATATCTTTCCCCTCTCACCCTCAGCCTAAACCTAAGAGGATTCTGGGTAATCCAAAATGGAGGATGGGAAAAAAAATATGGCTGTAACAGCTGTTCCCTTTTTGAGGTATTTTAGGTTTGGAGGTGATTTCCTCGAATCCCAGGAGCAACAATTATTGTTTTATATGCTGTTTCATTGTTTTGGATCTTTTGGATTAAACTAGTGAAAAGTAGGTTTATGGCTAGTGGGTGGGTGGAGAGAGGATTAAGCAAGTCCTTCACGCAAAGTGGCCAGTACATGGAAAGGATGGTCTGATAGGAGGTGACTGTCAAATATTCTGGAATCATTTAAAACAATATTACCCATTTCAAAGGAGGGGCCATTTTAGGGTCATTTTGGCTGGATGAACGAAAGTGGGTCAAATGGATTTCGAAATTACCTTATGATCCTGCAAACCTGACAACAGAACAACAAATTCCATAATCACTGAATCAATAAAAGAGATGAAAGTCCAATTTTCCACAACATGTGAAGCTATATTTCTTATTGATTCCTTTCTTCAGATTCAAGGATATGAAAGAGTCTCTTTTCTTTTCACTCTTGAATCGCATAAATGAAAAGGTGGGCACTTTTCGAAAATGGAGATCCATTCAGTAAATGAAGAGTTGCTGATTTTTGTACATAGTATTTCAAAAGTACAAGAGAAATAGTTCTCGTCATTAAATCTGATGTTCCTGCAGTTTAGAGAGTCAATTGTGAGTGGGAATGAGCTTTCTTTGTTATGCTTAATGGCAGCAGGTTGGGTGCCTTTTATTGTGCCTATTCAATTTTCTTAGAGCAAGCATTAGACTATTAAGTCCATCAGTTTGTATTGTTTGATTTCTCACTATCTAAAGGTCATTCAACTCTTGTAATGAGCACCTTGATGTTCTTGCTGAATGGTGAAACGTTTTAGGTTGAATGTGGCCACCTGTTCTAATCTCATTACGATTGTAAAAACATAAAAGGACACAGAGAAAAAAAGTATCAGCCCAATTAGCTCGTTCTATCTTTTGAATTCTGAGCACAACTCTCATCCTCAGCTTTTCACAGCAAACCCCTGTTCCCTATGTCCTGTGAAAGCAAGGGCAGAACTGTGCAGGGGTGGAGCGATGTGGGGCTATGGCAGGCTCTGTGGTAGAATCAGATGAGAGGACTTGTGAGGGCTACCTCAGTGCCTGAGGCAAATACAGTCATGGGATGGGTTCATCGTTCATTAAGGAGGGTGCAAGCATGGTGGCAATTGGGCGATTGCTGTCCATAGGGATGGAGGTGTCAAGGTTGTTGGCGGGAGCGGGGGTGGGGGGGGGGGGGGGGGGGGTGTTGTTGGTGGTGGAAGAGAATAACAGGTATTTTGGAGAGGTAGACGCAATGATGGTAATGGGAGGGATGACAAGGTGTTCGGGGATGTCAAACAGCTTTGGAGGGCGTGGTGGCCAATGGAGAGAGGTTTATTGACAGTAGCCACCCCTGGAGGAAGCAGAGGAGCATCATTATGGTGCAATGTTGGAGATCGGGGGCAGAGAGAATAGTAGGAGACAAATTTCAAAGTGGTGGGATTCCACATGAGGGCGATGAGTGGAAATGGGCAGATGGGGTCCAGCGAGGTAAAATGCTTCGACCAGAGTCATGTGGAGCAAGTGATGGGGCTGCTAAAGGTGAGGTTCTGGGACTGGCCTGGGAGGGCCCAGGGTATAACCTAGCAAGAGCACCCTGGGGTGCTGTGCTCTGCAAAATTGGAGCAGACAATCAGGCAAAGTGCTGAGGAACTGGGGAAGCAAGAGCAGCTTTTCAGGAGGAACAAGTGGACATTTGGAGGAAGGAAATAAATGTACTGTAGCCAGATTTGTTGGTGACACCAAAATAGGCAGATATGCAAGTTGTGAGAGGGACAAAAAGAGATTACAGAGAAATAGTGATAGATTATGTAAATAGGCAAAAAGCTGGTAATAGAGTATAATGTGAGAAAATGTGAAGTTGTTCATTTTGAAAGGGAAAGCAAAAGAACAGAATATTATTTAAATGGAAAAAGATTGCAGAAAGCTGTAACACAAAGGGACTTGAGGGATTCTTGTACACAAAACACAGAAAGCTAGCAGCCAGGTGCAGCAGGTAATCAGGAAGGCTGAATGTTGGCCCTGATTTCAAGGAGATTGGAGTAAAGCAGTAGGGAAGTCTTACTGTACCTGTACAAGGTACTGGTGAGACCACATCTGGAGCACTGTGAGCAGTTTTGGTCCCCTTATCTACAGAAGGATATTATTTCATTGGAGGCAGTTAGAGAAGGTTCACTAGGATGATCGCTGGTATTGAAGAACTATGTGCATAAACTGGTTGGTACTCTCTTCATTGGAATTTTAAAAAATCAGAAGTGTTTGCGATGAAACATATAGGTTTCTTCAAGAGCTTGTCAGGGTAAATGGTGAGGGGATGTTTCCCCTCATGGGAGAGTTCTAGGACCAGAGGGATGGCCTTAGAATAAAGAATGTCAATTTAAGACTGAGAGGTGGAGGAATTGCTTCTCTCAGAAGATGATGAATCGTTGGAACAGCATGGGGACAGGTCCTTGAATATATATCAGGCTGGGACAAATAGATTCATGATTAGTAGGGGGGATCAGGGTTACGGGAAAAAGGCATGAAAGTGGATGTGAGGAACGTCAAGTCAGCCAGGGGGTGAAATTGTCCTTATGTGGAGATGTACCTCACCAGACTTCTCACACGATGCAACCCCACATTTCACCATAGTTCACATTACAAACCCCTGTCAGGTACTACCCTTTGTCAAATTGTAGGAAAACTTAGCCAGCCACCAGGCTGATGTCTGAACAAAATCTCAAATGACCTATCTGTAGTCTTCAGACTGCTTGCACTTGACTTGTAGGATTGAGCATGGCCAATACCATCTCCTGTAATCAGACAAGCCCATTGGCTGACTGGCAACTGATAAAATGTGGTTTTCTATAATGCTGGCCCATGTAACACATACAACAGTGACTCAAGTTCTTGTAGAGACAGATATGTGGAATTATATTCACAACTAACCATGTACACTAATAAGACATCCCAGACTTACCTGTAGTCTGGCTTTTGTGTTTACTTTGCTACTTTACATTATATATGTAGTTACCTGGCTAGCTAACTGATTGACTGCTTAACTAACTAGCTAACTCACTGATCAACTGACAGCATAGAAAGTAAAATGGGAGACCTTTTATATGAGAAGATCACATGTTGAGATGTCATCTAGCCATATTAAAGGTCCAGTGCTTCCATGAGATCTGTGTCATAAGACAAGATTGACTGTTCACTGCTCTTCATCATCATAAGCTGCATGCCTCTCCAACTGCGCAAAACCACAAGCTAAACCCCAAGATTGGTGACCTGTCACTCGGTGTTCAAGTCAGCGTGCATTCAGAAAGCAAGGTGAAATAGACAGAGGCTGGTAGCTTCCACATAAGCACAAAAGTGAGTGAATGCTAAGAAAACAAGCCAAGGGTGATAAAATACAGTTATCTATGTCAGGACAAAACCATTCCTGCACAGATGAATGAGATACAAGGTTGTCACTGTGTGCAAAGTGACCTGGCAGAAAGCTGCAAGTTATAAGCTTCATCAACTCCAAAGCAAAGTGTTGAAGGTGTAAGGACCATTTTTTTTGTGTGTGTCTTTAAAACCTGTGGACTGAAATGAGAAAGAGCTGTTCTGTTTTAAAAAAAAACAGGGATTTACCAGGATGGCTGCATAATTACAGAGCAAGGAATTCAACATCTGTTACAAACTCTGTTCTTTTGTGGCTGTGGGTCCCTGTAATCATGAGCCGAGGAGCTATTTGCAAGTAAAGCTAATTGGTTCTCAGCTGACTGAGCAGGTTTGAACTGGAAACAAGGTACAGAGACACAAACACAGAAGGGTGTGCTATTGTTCTCCTCAGCAGAAGCTGCCTGTTCTCTGCTGTAAACAGCTGTTTACATTTAAAAAAGAAAAGCCAGTTACTTTTCCTTTAGTTGTTGAGAACTGGTACTTTTTAATTGATAAATAAGAGACTGTTACTAAGTGAATCCATTATTCTATACTTCTTACAAACCACTGGAAGCTTTCTGAGAAAGACAACTGAACAGCAAAGGTCTGACTCGCTAAAGAAAGATTATCTCAAAACTGGGTTGTAAAGACCACAATACAGACTTCACAGTTCCTGTGGCAGAATCCTACAGTGTAGAAGCAGAGCATTCAGCCCATCGAGTCCACACCAACCCTCTGAACAGCATCCCACCCAGACCTCACATTTAATGTTTGAGAGGAAACTCAGGAAATTAAGGCGAAAGACAATTAATGACAATGTAACAGTCTATGACAATGTGGCAATGGCCTAGATTACCAGAGATCAAACTGGCCACCCAAGGTGTATGATAGAATCTCGTGAAAGTCCTGAAATACTGACCAGGAGTTGTCCATGAATTTGAACTTCCAATGGCTAATCCTCTGCCCCACCCAGAACTCCCTGAGTATATTGATGGAGACGTCAGACAGTTACAATGTACTTACGTCAATGATTACCCAGGTTACATAGAGGAATCCTTGGGTAACTCTTGAGTGACGTATAACCTACACCTCCCATATAGAAATTGGTGGGGTGGTAGGTGAGGACCGTTGGTGGGGTGGTAGGTGAGGACCAACGATGCTCTCCACCGCATCTCCTCCACTTCCTGCTCCTCTGCCCTTGAGCCCCACCCCTCCAATTTCCACCAGGGCAGAACCCCACTTGTTCTCACCTACCACCCCACCAACCTCCAGATACATCATATTAACCATCGTCATTTCCGCCACCTCCAAATGGACCCCACCACCAGGGATATATTTCCCTCCCCTCCCCTATCAGCGTTCCGAAAAGACCACTCCCTCCGTGACTCCCTCGTCAGGTCCACACCCCCACCAACCCAACCTCCACTCCCGGCACCTTCCCCTAAAACCTCAAGAAATGCAAAACTTGCGCCCACACCTCCCCCCTTACTTCCCTCCAAGGCCCCAAGGGATCCTTCCATATCTGCCACAAATTCACCTGCACCTCCACACACATCACTTATTGCATCCGCTGCACCCGATGTGGCCTCCTCTATATTGGGGAGACAGGCCGCCTACTTGCAGAACATTTCAGAGAACACCTCTGGGACACCCGGACCAACCAACCAACCCAACCACCTCAACTGGTTCAACTCCCCCTCCCACTCCACCAAGTCCCTTGGACTCCTCCATCGCCAGACCATAGCAACACGATGGCTGGAGGAAGAGCACCTCATCTTCCACCTAGAAACCCTCCAACCACAAGGGATGAACTCAGATTTCTCCAGTTTCCTCATTTCCCCTCCCCCCACCTTGTCTCAGTCCCAACCCTCGAACTCAGCACCACCTTCCTAACCTGCAATCTTCTTCCTGACCTCTCCACTCCCACCCCCACTCCAGCCTATCACCCTCACCTTATCACCCTTGCCTTAACCTCCTTCCACCTATCGCATTTCCAACGCCCCTCCCCCAAGTCCCTGCTCCCTACCTTTTATCTTAGCCTGCTTGGCACATTTTCCTCATTCCTGAAGAAGGGCTCATGCCCGAAATGTCGATTCTCCTGCTCCTTGGATGCTGCCTGACCTGCTGCGCTTTTCCAGCAACACATTTTCAGCTCCCATTAATCAGACCCAACTTACCTTTCACAATGGCTAAGATTCCCAACTCTCACCTTCTCAAGCATCTCCCTTCCCAACGAATCCTTTTCTCCATGACGTGACCAGACTAGCCCCCAGCACCTGACCCCCTCTGACCCCCCCTCCAATTCTCTATCTCTCCTCATGACACCTATTTCCTCCCAACCCAACCTGACCAGCTTTCACCATTCCACCCCAAATCACCTCACCAATCCAAACTGTCTATCCCACTCCAACTTTCCTTGATCCAATCGAATTGAACTAGTTCCCTTTAGAGGACTTGCTTAATCCTCTCTCCACCCACCCACTGACTCTCTAAAGTCTACACAATCGCCAATTTATTCACACATAAACACTAAACCACTGAAAAGCTTTAAACACTTACCAGAATACAACAGCTAGGACCGTAGAAAGGGGGCCTTGGCTTCTGTGCAGCTTTCATTCGTCATTATCCCAAGGCTAAATGCCTGAAATGTTAGATCCTGTTTTGAATACTTTGTTAGAAATATCATTTACAGTTAAGTGGGTGGATTTTGTCCGGACAGTGTCAAAAACAGGAGTTCAGAAACTTTGCAATGCCCTTGTACTTGCTTTATGATGTAACGAAAGGAGTTGGGAAGGACCTTAAAATTTCACATACTCATAGGTAAACATGAAGTGAGGGTGGGGCTGATCCTTTAGCCTTATAAAACAAGAAATATTTCAAATGACAGGGATCGCGGTTCACTGCTACCACTTCTTCCACCATCCCCATCACTTCTCATTCCCCTCTCTGCTTTTGGTCAGCTCTGGCCAGGTGATTGACAAGTACAGATCCCCTTCCGAGACTGGCAATGAAAGCAAGGCAAAAGCCTCTGGAGCAAAAACAATTTTAAAAAATCTAACTATAGTTTATTATTTCCATAGCAAAGTTTCCACTGCTTTCTATTCTAGCCTCTTTGAGATGGAGACATATATTCCATCAAACCTTTTTAATTATGTTTTTGTGCCTTCTAATAATTTCTGCACTTGGACCAATAAATCTCTCTGCTGATCCACAGTTCCCAACATTTAGAAAATGCTTGGATCAGTGTTTCTTAGATCTCACACTAATTCCCACACTGAACTCCAGCTGCCGTATTTTAGCCCACTCACTTCAAAGACTTTTTTTTCTTATTTTCAAAAATATACTTTATTCAGAAAAATATCTCTATTTACGTACATAAGTCACTAAAGCAGTTTGGTTCTGTACAATAGCATACGAAGAAACAAATAAACATTGGAGTTTGATGTACTAGCAAACAAATCAAAGGCATTTCTTACCTGTACAAGATTACATTTACATGTATTTGGGGCTTCGGGAGGGTCTGATAACTGAACGGACCGCCATTTAACTTTGACCACCTTAGATGGTGGTCTTTACCAACTATGGCTTGACAGCAGCTGCCTCAAGCTTTAATCGCATCACTCAGCGATTAGTCCTGGACCTTCGAATGTTCCAGTATGCAGCACTTGGTCAAGGTCAACTCCTTGCTCTGGAAGAGGAGAACATGAGCTCTGCAGATGCTGGAGAAGCCAGAGTTGAAAAGGGTGGTGCTGGAAAAGCACAGGAATGAAGGGCTTATGGCTGAAACATCGACTCTCCTGCTCCTCAGATGCTGTCTGTGCTTTTCCAATGCCACCCTTTTCAACTCTTTGCTCTGGAAGACCAACAAATTTTGGGTAGACCAAAGAGTGGCTTTCACAGAGTCGATGATCCTCCATTTGCAGCTTTCTGCTCCCATCTGGAGCCGTATATGATGAAATGGGATATGGAGCCTTTGAATTCTTTGAACTGTCTGCTGCAAATGTTTTTGACCCAAAAGTTCATTTCTGTTTCTTGCTCTATAGATGCTGTTAGTATTTTCAGCATCTTGTTTTTCAGACTTCCAGCATCAAATTTCCAGCCATTTGTAAGTTTTCCAACATTTTGGTCAATCCCTTTTGTGTTTTGGATATTTCCTCACTGGTGTCCTTCTTACAAAAAAAAATTAGCATGAGCAATGGGTGCCCTTGGAGCTCCAACCTATGCAGAAATTTGCATGCTGAACAATGCAATGATTTGAACTGTCCTAGCCACAATGCACTTCAGTTTTAAGCAATGAAGGCTAATATTCAGTGGTGCTAGCATTTATAATATTGTCTGCATCTGAGGGGTCCAAGCCACAATAGCACTGGCTAGATCATTTGTATGAGCATGCTGTCTGAATTTGATCTGCTATCTGCTTTGAATTGAATCAGCATGAATTACTGTGTTCCCTGCTACCGTTTTATCCAATTTTAGTCCCCCTAAGTTTTTTTTATTTTCTTTGATCTCCATAGAACACAAGATATCCCTCTTGGCTATATAATTATTATCAGCACAATCCTTTTGCAGAAAACAGACCTGCGTCCTGCTGAGATGGCCACCTTTCATTAGTAAGTACACCTGTTTCACAGTGCAATATATCCCGATTGATGTCCTGTTATTTTTATAAGGTTCAGTAGAGGCTCATCAATGTTGCTGTTTCATCAAGATCAAGTTATTTTCATTTTGTCAATGTATTGATGTGTCTTCTATTATCATGTACCTTTCCACAATTAAATAGGGCAGAGACACTCCATGTTGATGTTGCCCCACCCAACTGTATTGAACTTTGCTGACAGAGTGCAATTTTATTGCATTGCCTGAAGCATATCTACACAGTGTGCGCACAGCGGAAGCCACATGTTTGCTATCGCCATGGATATTCATCGAGTTTTAAAGGCCAGGGCTCTGTCAAATACCTTTGTAGTACACAGTGATTTTGAAAATAGACACAACTGAAGCATGTACGCATTCTAATAGCAATTCCTGGCAGGAGTGACATTGTGCTAGATTGTTTTATCAGTGGTATGCATGTTTCTTTACCATCTCAGTACTTACATACTGCTGTGGCATTTTGAGAAGTGTTTTTGGATGATGCTGAGTTGTCAATATTGCAGTGGCGTATATTTTATTTTTAACAAGTGAGCGAGCATCAGGAATGTCAAGTCAGAGGGAACAATCACGACAATGAAAATGAAGATGCACAGACCTGTCTCAAAACGGGTGTCTGAGACTGATCAGAAATTGGGCCCTCGAACTTCAGTGATAATCCATGAATAACTGAGTAACTGGTGGATCCTCCAAAAAGTAACTGTGCATTGAAGGCAACAAAAACACTGGCATCTGCAAGGTAGTAGATCCCGGGAGATTTGCGGAAGTGTTGGGGGAGTTGGGGATATGGAGATTTTACATAGAAAAAAACGAGTGGGAGTGAAAGAAGGGGAAGGGACTATGGAAAAAGTTCTTGGAATGTTTGATTCCTAATCTATGTAAGCAGGCGGCTGAAGAATCATGAGTAATTCAAACCAGCCCATCAAAAATATATTTTCCCAAAGACTACTTAAAGGACTGTTTGGCCTGTAACTTTACATGTGCAAGAAGCCTGCTTTAGGAAATGGCCTTGATGAGTTGAGCAGTGGCCCAAAGTGACACATGCAGATTGAGTGTGAATTATCCCATTGATTTGAGAGTTTAAGGGTGCATCCTGGAGGCTGGTTAATATTTTAGGGATGTATTTGTTCACTGTCAGAATTCAGATCCGAACCAGTTCCTGAGAATAACTGTGTACTTGTTTCATTTGTGGACTGCGGGCATTCATTGCTCATTTCCAATTGCCCTTGAGGAAGTAGTGGCAATTTGCCCCCTTGAACTATTGAGCAGCCCGATGAGCTGTTAGGGAGTCCCATGGTATTGACCCAGTGACAGTGAAGGAAAGCTTGTGGCAAGGAGGGGAACATCCATCCACCAAGACACCCATTGTCTTCTAATTAATAATGGTCTTGAGTTTGGGAGGTACTGTCAAAAGAACCTTTGCAAGTTGCTTCAAAGTATCTCGTAGTTGTCACATACTATTGCTACTGGGCATCAGTGATGAAGGTAGTAAATACTGAAAGTGGTGGCTAGGGTGCAAAGCAAGTAGGCTGCTTTGTCCTGAATGAGGTTGACCTTCCTGGATGTTATTTGAGCTGGACCCATCCAGACAAGTGCAGAATATTCTATCACACTCCTGACTTGTGTCTTTCAGATAGAGGGCAGACACTAAAGATTCAGAAGGTTAGTTAGTTGAGGATTCCAAACCTCTGACCTGCTCTGAGAATAACAGTCTTTATATAGCTGGTCTAGTTAAACATCTGATCACTGATAACCCACAGGATGTTGGTGATGTATTCACTGATTGAAATGCAATGAATGTCAACGTGAGATGTTTTGATTTTTTATTGTTGGGTGTGGTATTGCCTGGCAATCATGTGGCACTAATGTCACTTTGTGACTTAACAACAAAAACCTGAATGGTGCTCAGGTCTGGCTGCAATCCAGACATGGATTGCTTCATTATCCAAGGAGTTCCAAAAAGTACAGAACAGCACAAAATCATCAGCAAACATTTCCAACTTCTGAAGTTACCTTGATGGAAAGGTCACCAAAAAAGCTGCTGAAGATGGTTAGATCGAGAACACCAGCAACATTTGGAAGCATCTTGCAAACATCCAACTCTTTAATTTTAGTTTCACTTTTAACTTTGTTTCTAAAAATAAAATTCAGGTAATTGTTAACTCATACAGGTTTTTTGGTTTTATGCAAGACAGATGAAAACATTCAGGAGAGAATTTAGCAACTTTTTCAAATTTAAAGCACAAGTTTCTTTCTAATAACAAGTTAGTTTTGAGTTAACTGAAGAAAACCTGGTGAAATTATCTTTTGATATAGATAGCTGTAATAAAGAGAAACAACTGATTATTTTGGTGATTAAGTGAGACACTTTTGGTATATGTATAGACAAGTAGGGTTCGATTTTCTGCACAGTCCTCCTATCTGAGTCACAACCCAAGCCTCAGTATTACATACATTATGTGCACTCAGTGGCTTACATGAGTTGTGCAACTTTGTGTTATAAGTAAATAACACAAATTGAATGGCATGGACTTAGTATACTTGCAAAGCCCAGTCACATTTATTAACAGCTTAGACTACAACTTGTAGTTACAGTTAACTATGAATGCAACTCAGTATATCATGTAGGAGAAAGTGAGGACTGCAGATGCTGGAGATCAGAGTCGAGAGTGTGATGTTGGAAAAGCTCAGTCGGTCAGGCAGCATCCAAGGAGAAGGAGAATTGATGTTTTGGGCATAAGCTCTTCATCAGGAATCATTTCATTCCTTTGCATGAAAAATTCCCTTTTAAATTTTTCCCCTCTCACCCTAAACCTATACTCTCCAGTTCTGAACTCCCCCACCCCAGGGAAAAGGCCTTGTCTATTTAACTTATCCATGCCCCTCATGATTTTATAAAACTCTATAAGGTCACCCCTCACAGCCTTTGACACTCCAGGGAAAACAGCCCCAACCTATTCAGCTTCTCCCTATAGCTCAAATCCTCCAACCCTGACAAAATCCTTGTTCACCTTTTCTGAACCCTTTCAAGTTTCACAACATCCTTCCAATAGGAAGGGGACCAGAAGTGTACGCTGTATTCCAAAAGTGGATTATCCAATGTCTTGTATAGCCGCAACATGACCTCCCGACTCTTATACTCAATGCTCTGACCAATAAAGGAAAGCAAATCAAATGCCTTCTCCACTATCCTATCTACCTGCAACTCCTCAGATACTGAAGCAGTCCATGTTCAAATGCAACAAGAGCAGGACACATTTCCAGGCAAAGTGGCACGGTGGCACAGTGGTTAGCACTGCTGCCTCACAGCACCAGAGACCCGGGTTCAATTCCCGCCTCAGGCGACTGACTGTGGAGTTTGCACGTTCTCCCCGTGTCTGCGTGGGTTTCCTCCGGGTGCTCCGGTTTCCTCCCACACTCCAAAGATGTGCAGGTCAGGTGAATTGGCCATGCTAAATTGCCCGTAGTGTTAGGTAAGGGGTAGATATGGATGTAGGGGTAAGGGTGGGTTACGCTTCGGCGGGGCGGTGTGGACTTGTTGGGCCGAAGGGCCTGTTTCCACACTGTAAGTAATCTAAGTAATCTAATCTAATCTACATTCACGCCATATGAGGACAGGCAATGGCCATCTCCAACAAGAGAGAATCTAACCATTACCTCTTGACATTCAATAGGATTATCATCACTGAATCACCCACTATCTAGATCCTGGGGGTTACCACTGACCAGAAATGGCTTTATGAATACTATGGCTAAAAGAGCAGGTCAGAGGTTAGGATTAATACAATGAGTAACTCACTTCCTGACTTCTGAAATCCTGACCACCACATACAAGGCACAAGTCAAGATTATGATTTAATACTTCCCACTTGCCCAGGTGGATGCATCTCCACCAACATTTAACAAGCTTGACATCACTGAGGACAAAGCAGTTCACTTGATTGACGCCACATGCCACAAATATTCACTCTCTACCTCACCAAGGCTCAGTAACAGCAGTGTGTACTATCTGAAATATGGACTGCTGAAATTCACTAAAGATCCTTAGACAGAACCTTCTAAACCCACAACCACTACCATCTAGAAAGACAAGGGCAGGACACGGAAACACCACTATCTGCAAGTTCCTCTCTGAGCCACTCACCATCCTGATTTGAAACAATGTCCCTGTTCTTTCAGTCATTGGATCAAAATCTGAAACTTCCTTCCTCACAACAGTATTGCGGATCAAATTACACCAAATAGGCCACAGGGATTAAAGGCAGCTGCTCACCACCACCTTCTCAAAGGCAACTAGACAACCATGACAAAATGGCCAAGATGTGCAATGGGACAGGGTACCATATATAAAGTTCTTCATCCAACCCTCCTTTGAGGATGGAGCATTTAAGATGGCTGAAGACGAGAATCTTCACTGTGGTGATGAAGAGACATGAATTGGCCAAATACCCATGAGAAAACTTTGATCTTTCTGGATGAGCACAATGGCAAACATATTGGGCTGCACAGCTATTCTGCATCTTCACCTGGTAATGTTTTCCTCAATAACTAGCATCGGGCCCAGTGCCACAGGCTATAGCGTGAGCCCTATCTGCACCAGCACCACTTATCAGAGGATACAGCAGAGGACATCCACTTGCACCAACCATTAGAATAAAGACAATCTCCTCTCTGCATATTCCAGCTGGGTGACACAATTTACAGAGTACACCATTAACACATGTCTGCACCCAGTGTTGGAAGAAACATTGGAGATCTCTGACACTTGGAGAACAAGCACCTGTTCAGCCTCATGCAGGAAGGTGTGCCTCTGTACTTGCCATGCTGCCTGGTCAACCTATGCCGAGTGGGGCAGGGGAACATCAAGCAGGTATGGAGGGTGGGCAAGTCCATCTGCATTATTGCTGCTGGCCGCTCCCTCATGTGAGCTTCTTGCTGTCTCTAATGGAAAGGCTGGTGGCTGCCTGGGAGACCAGGCTGCTGGGACATGCATTCAGACCTGCACTTTCTCACTCTCGCCATGGGTGCTCAATACCAATTGCAATGTGGAGCAGTGTGGAGCACTGAGGCATCCACTCCAAGGGCCCTTTTAGCTCACAGAGCCAAGGTGTGCAATAGGCATTCACAGAGAGGATGACTATCATGCTGGGTACGTTGGAAACTTCTTCCCAGAGCCTTCCTGAGGCATCCTGCCCATTCACCTTCTCTCTGCCAGCAATCACTTTGCCTCCAACAACTGAGGTCAAGGAGTTTCTATGATGGACAATCTGAGCAGGCCAAGGCCCTCAAGGCCAAAAGGATACACATCAAAATTTCCAATCAGTCAGCAGGCTCGCTCCACCCCAGCTGGAGATGTCAGGCCTGCACTAGCAAGAGAGTAACCTTCAAAGGTCATATCTCTGGCTTGGCTGGTCAATTATTGCACATATTTTGCATTTTTGGAAATGTATATTCACTGCACAGTTCGAATCTCTGTTGTAGCCTTATTATCCCACCAGAAAGTAAAAGATGTGAACATTTTCAACTAATAAAAGGATGCGCTGCATTTCAATTGCATATCTTGGAACCTCTCTCATACTCAGCTAAGTGGATTACTATCCATCAGGAAACCATGCATATATATAGAATCAAGGCACTGCAAATAAATCTCAGGAACACAGGGTCATGGTCAGGTCTATGGCAAGAGCCAGGTCCAGGTATTTGCATTGTGGACCCTGCACATACACCTTCTGGAGGCGATGGCAGTGTCTTCATTGGATCTGGGGTGGGGGGGTGGGGACAGGGCATTCTCTCACACTTCTGAAGGGAACCCTACTTCTGAAGATCTCAAAGCTGTGATATTTAATATTGTGAGGGTGGCCAAGGGCCAAATCACATCTCCATCTACGATAAGTACAGAGCTGAATGGAGGGGTATTCCTTTTCTCCTGTGAAGGGACAAAGGCCTTTGAAAGAGATTGATCCAGGATGTAAGAGACAGCTCCCTGAATATCTAACATAAATCTACGATACCTAGACCAGTAGACTCACTGGTCTAGATATCGTAGATTTATGTTAGATTTAGTCACAATGATTTGAGAATTGAGGGAATGGAATCCTTTAATGTTGTGAAAGGTTGCTGGTTTATGATGGCATGCTCTGATTATTATATACATACAATTTCTCACACACTGAACCTGCATAAAGCTGAATGCTTTGGCTGCCTGATTACCCACTCAAAGGGGACAAGGTGAAGTATCTCCATTGTCTCCTGCAGCAGTTCCCACACAAGAAAAACTGTTGGGCTAACCTCTGCTGTGCTTTATCCACTGTCAGGGATTCTGTAAGGGATGCTTTAACCCTGACAATCTTCCCCATGAAACGCAGGGCTATGTCCTATCAGAGGTTGGTCTCACACCTTGCCAGGGTCCCAAGCAGAATGTGTTCTGTGTGATTCAGCATTGTTGTGATTCTTGAAAAGACCACTCCTAGGCACCAACGTTGTAGAGATTTGGAGACATTTACTCTTTCTGGGTCACTGTCTGGTCTAACATTGCCCCATCCCATTCCCATTAATTAACGTGGCACAACAAAATCTCAAGATGGGACACTTCAACTACACGGGGTCAGTGCGGATTTCACCAGTTTCCCCACTTACCCTCTCCCAACTGTATCCAGTCCCAACCTCCCAACTCAACACCGCACTCTTGAACAGTCCTACCTGTCCATCTTCCTTCCCACCTATCTGCTCCACCCTCTTCTCTGATCTATCACCTTCTCCCGCACCTTCAGTTATCTGTCATATTCCCAGCTACCTCCCCCCCGATCCCACCTCCATCCCATTTCTCTCTCAGCCCCCTTTAGCCGACAAGCCTCATTCCTGAGGAAGGGCTTATGCCCGAAACGTCGAGTCTCCTCACAAAGCAATGCTGACTATCTCTAATCAAGCTATGCTTTTTCAAGTAATCATAAATCCTGCCTCTCAGAATCCTCTCCAGTAATTTGCCCACCACCGACGTAAGACTGACTGGTCTGTAATCCCCAGGGTTATCCTTATTCCCTTTCTTGAACAAGGAATAACATTTGTCACCCTCTAATCATCTGGTACTACTCCAGTGGACAGTGAGGATGCAAAGATCATCGCCAAAGGCACAGAAATCTCTTCCCTCACTTCCCACAGTAACTTTGGATATATCCCATTTGGCCCAGGAGACATATCTATCCTCATGTTTTTCAAAGGTTCAAGCACATCCTCCTTCTTAATATCAACCTGTCCAAGCGTATTAGCCTGTTTCACATTGTCCTCATAAAAGACAAGGTCCCCCTCAGTAGTGAATACTGAAGCAAAGCATTCATTAAGAATCTCCCCTACCTCCAATTCCTGGCATAATTCCCTCCACTATCTCTGATCAGCCCAACCCTCACTCTGGCCATCCTTTTGTTCCTCATATAAGTGTAGAATGCCTTAGGGTTTTCCTTAATCCTACCTGCTAAGGCTTTTTCATGCTTTCTCCTCGCTCTCTTAAGTCCATCTTCAGTTCCTTCCTAGCTACCTTGTAACCCTCTAGAGCCCTATCTGATACTTGCTTCCTCAACCTTAAGTAAGCTTCCTTCTTCCACTTGACTAGATATCCCACATCCTTTGTCATCCAACGTTCCTTTACCCTACCATCGTTCCTTGCCTCAGTGGGACAAACCTATCCAGCACTCACAGCAAGTGTTCCCCAAACAACCTCCACATTTCTGTCATGCATTTCCCTGAGAATATCTGCTCCAAATTTTAGCTCCACAGTTCCTGTTCATAGCATTGCAATTCCACCTCCCCCAATTAAATACAATACTCATGGAGAGGGAAAGGACCAGATGTTATGGGAAAGTAAAGGTCAGGAAGTTGTGATCACTATGACCGAAATGCTCTCCTACTGAGAGATCTGACACCTGACCTGATTTGTTGCCAAGCACCAAATCCAATATGACCGCCCCTCTAGTCGGCCTATCTACATACTAAGTCAGGAATCCTTCCTGGATACACCTGATAAAATCTGCTCCATCCAAACTATTTGCACTAAGGTGGTTCCAATCAATATTAGGGAAGTTGAAGTCACCCATGACAACAACCCTGTTACTTCTGCACATTTCCAAAATCTGCCTCCCAATCTGCTCCTCTATGTCTCTGTTGTTATTGGAGAGTCTATGGAAACCCCCCAATAAAGTGACTGCTCCTTTCCTATTCCTGACTTCCACCCATTCTGACTCTTCAAACAAACCCTCCTCAACGACCTCCCTTTCTGCAGCAGTTATACTATCCCTGATTAGCAATGCCACTCCCCCAACTCTTTTACCTCCCTCTCTATTCTTTTGAAACAGCTAACCCTGGAGGATCCAACAACCATCCATGCCCCTATGATATCCAAGTCTCTGTAATGGCCACAGCATCGCAACCCCAAGTTCTGATCCATGCTCTAAGTTCATCATCCTTATGCCTGACATTTCTTGCGTTAAAATAGACATACTTCTAGCCATCTTGCTGACTGTAACTTTTCCCTATCAACTGTCTATCTATCCTCACAGACTCTCTGCACAGTGTATCTGCCTGTTCACCCCAGCTACCCCTAGCTCTTGTTCACCCCCCTCGAACAAACTAGCTTAAACCCTCCAGAAGAGCTCTCGCAAACCTCCCATATTCAGGATATTGGTGCCCCTCCAGTTCAGATGCAACCCGTCCTCCTTGTATAGGTCCCACCTTCCCCAGAAGGTATCCCAATAATCAATATATCTGAAGGTCTCCCTCCAACACCAGCTCTGCAGCTACGTGTTCAACTGCACTCTCTCTGTTCCTAGTGTCTCTAGCCCCTGGCACAGGTAGCAATCTTGAGATTATTATTCTGATCATCCTGCCTTTTAGCTTCCAAGCTAACTCCCTCTATTCACTTTTCAGGTCATCATCCATTTTTCTTGCTATGTCATTAGTACTGATGTGTACCACGACTTCTGGATGCTCATCCTACCCTTCAAGAATCCTGAAGACTCGATCCAAGACATCCCTGACCCTGACACCCGGAAGGCAACAAACCATCGTTACGTTCTTGTTTTGTTCTCTATCGAAAAGTTTCATTAGCGACCACAGAATCTCCTGTCTATTCATGTCACCATTAAAGATAACCATTGACTGGAGGCCAAAGTACAAAGTTGGTTTATGCAGTCACGTTTCTGAAGTATCGGCTATGTTGATTGTGCAAAAATTAATTGGGAAGGGGAAGCTATTTCTGGTGAGTTGTACAATTGATGAGATACAAACACATGCACATAGACTTTTCGCCACCTGATGGCAGGAAGATCATCTCGCCATCTCATTTCAGAGATTTATCACAATGGCAAGAATCTGACATTTGAATTCTCACTCAATTAACTTCTCATGCTCAATATTAATCTCACCACCTCAAGCAGGGGATTACCATCCCTACAGAATGAAGCTTGTCCTATTTACATGGGCTGAATTAACACATTGCTCTTCTGTGGGTAAACTATAAAATGACATCCACCAGACCTGAATGAAATACATGAGCAAGTAATAACACTGCCTGCAATCTATTTCTTCAATCCTGATAAGCTTCAACTTACTTTGTTTGAGCAAGTTTTGGAAAACTGTGAAATAAGATCAAGCGTTCGACTGTTCCATAAAAAGTAATTTCAGATGTGAGGAATCTGACTGATTCATCATATCAGCGGGATGTATCAACTGCATCATACTTGAGTAGCCTTTAGGTTATAAAGAAACAATAAGAATATGACAAGGTCAATATGCATTTCTTCTTCTTAGAAAAGGTTAAGGGATATTAAGTGGAAATGTTCAAAGTTGCCAATGATTTGCAAATAAGAAATGTTGATAACAAAAGAACACCATTTTAAGAATGTTGGCTAAGGAACAGAAGGGAGATAGGAGACTTTTTTAAAAACATGTCTAATTGCTATTGCATGGAATACATTGCTTGAAAGAGCAGTGGAAGTAGATTCAACAATAACTTTGAAAGTAAAACTGGATCTATTTTTGAAAGGAATGAATTTGCAGGGCTATAGAAAAGGGTAGCAGAGACCAACTACTCAGAGAGCTTTGTCAGAAAGCCAGTATAGGGTTGATGGGTTGAGTGGTCTCCATGTGTTCTGTTAGATTACGTGGCACCAGGATTTACAGGAAATGAGGAAGGCAGAGTGAAACGTGTTTGTGGATTGGGCAGTGTTGGATAAGGCTGAAAGGTTTAACTAACACATTGCCCCTCAGGACATAAAGGACTGTTCCTGAATGGTGCTAACCAGTGTTTTGCAGTCTCTCTAAATTGGTATTCTTGTATTAAGCCTACATAATTAACAGAAAGATGGATATAAACTTAGGTTCAACCCAATGTTAGACAAGAAACAATCATATACTATCAGACGTAACATCATGAGTAGTTCAATAGCATATCAAAGCTGCACCTATCTTCGAAGATCTTCATTTAGGCATCTTTCCCCATTTGGTATCTATAACTTAAGGATTGAATTTTGGCTATGTGTGAATTGAATCAAGTTGTTTGGAGAGATTCTCGCCATAAGGCCTAGCAAGATCTCGCCATAACCCACATCGCTCATACCACCACAGGAACCCAACCTTAGGTTAATACTAACAAGAAGCGTTGATGGCAGTTAATTCACCCAAGGCATTTCAGATGGTTCTCTACAAGAAAACAACAAATACCTTGCTGAGTGGAGTGCCAAAAAAGGGTGCGTTTTGTGAGTATAGAGATTTTGCCAAATTCAAAGCAAAGGCCTCTTTACAATTATGAGACTGCGGGTCAGTCAGGCTAGCTGGCTGCTGGTTGAAAGCACCAATAGTAAAATGTTCAATCAGAAAGCTTTGGGGATGACCGCAGCCAATCATGGATTAGTGAGGATGCTGGATTAGCAATTCAGTGAAGACAGAGATCAGGCAAAGAAATTCAAAAAGAGTAGGAGGTTGCAATTGATTGCAGCAGAATATTCATTCAAGGAGATGGGGGCACACTCCACAAGCAGTGCCTTAAAATATTTACCCTCTGGATCCATCTGCTTTTGTCTCTATTCCCAGGACACTGGCATATCTGGTTGGCCAGTGCTAAATTTAAATTGTTGCTAAAATCTGAGGAATTGAGTACCATCCACACATTATAACTAAGATGTGGAGGTGCTGGTGTTGGACTGGGGTGGACAAAGTCAGAAGTCACACGACACCAGGTCATAATCCAACAGGTTTATTTGACATCACAAGCTTTCAGAGCAGTGCTCCTTCGTCAGGTGAAGTGGAGCAGTGCTTTGAATGCTTGTGTAGTCAAATAAACCTGTTGGATTATAACCAGGTCCGGTGTGACTTCTGACTTATTATAAAAGCAGACCCATCTGTCCAGAGCAAGTTGGTCAGCCACCTACTCAAAAAAAACCTTCAATACAATGGAAACACTTATTTCATTAGGTTCAGAGTCAGGGTTAGGAAATGAGCTGTTTTAAACTCTCCTTTCTAAACCATTTCTATCCACCATGGTTTTTAAAGTGCTGGGGATAATTTTAAAATGCCAGAGGTCTTTGCACTATTGACTTGATTTAATTGTATGCCAGACAGAAGCTCTATAACATGTACCTGTTCATCACAGAATAATTTACATATAATGAAAGTTTTACAAAACATTATCCTATATTGAGTCTTTATTCTAACTAGTGTATTTGATTGAATGTTGCTCACAATAGAATCGCAGAGCACAGTACAGAATATAACAGTGTTTTATGTGACCTTAGAAACATATATTATCTAAAAACAATATAAATCATCATTACTTCTGACACCTTACAGTCGTACCACACAAGAGGGAGTTTCAAGAATATTCTCCCGAGACAAAGGCAAGGTTTGTCTTAAAAACATTACAAATCTGCCTATTATTTACATGAAAAGTAAGCTAGTTATTTAATGATTGTGGATAAAGGCACACTTTTGAAAGTCAAATTTTTCCCCTCTGATCTCAAATGTTTGTAAGAACTGAGTATACTCTATATGGTGGAAAAAGCTGCTCAAAGAGATCTGACAATACCATTCTCGTTATACTATGTAGCCATAAGATTACTCACTGTCACTCATAACCATCAACTCCCACATATTTAGTGTGTGGGAGTTGAAACAAAGAAAGAAACTGACATACTGTGTTAAAAGCAAGACTGCTCCCTTTGATTAGCAGTGCATTACTGCATCAAAGGGTGGAAAGAAATATCTAGAACATTCATAATGTTTGCCCACTTGCTATAGAGCTAACCTTACATTTCCCTTCCGAACTGGATTTGAAATTTTAATTATTGTGACACACTGAAGGGTCCCACTCGGACGTTAGAGCCTAAAGCAAGGCACATTTTTGAGCATATTCATGGAAATGTCTAGAGGTTAGATTCCCCACCACTTCAATTGAACAGCAATGGGAAAGGGGTTGGGGAGAGGCAGTAGTGGGGTAAGGAATGAGGAGAAAGGTATCAAAACACTTACAAGGGATTTTAGCCCCAGGGCAAGCATTTTAGGTGTTCCACTTATATCCTGCTCATATATTGCTGTGCAACATCAAGCTGGGTAGATGGAGAAGAGTATCACCCAACCCATGTTGGTGCGTCAGCCAAAATTAAACAAACAATCCCTCCACTAACTGAAACAATCCAGGATGTTTGCCTCCAATATCGCCCATGAAAATCCAGCCCACATGTTGGCTCCTATTTCTGAAAAGAATTTCCCGCAGTGAATTCTAAATTTAATTTCCATAAGTTTAATCGTGCAACCCTTTGTGCAATTTTTCTCTGAAAGTCAAGTTCTGCATTTACCTGTTCTTCCCCTTTTATATGGTCTCTCTCAGTCACCTGTTTTCAAATGGTGAGCAGGCCTAGTTGTCAACTATTTTCCTCACCTTTCTTTCTTAAGGCAATAGACACCAGTCTATAGCTCTTTTCTGTGCATCTTCTGAGGTTGCATATTTACCTGTGTCACAGTAATTAATACCAGATATGATACTCAAAATGTGGACTAACTAGAGCAATCTGCAGTTTAATCATGTTTAATGTGGTATTCAAGTTCTGTTGAATCCCAGTTGCAAATGCATTTAGTTTTAATATAGTTTTTGTCTTGGTTTTGACCAACCTCTTATTGTACAAAACCCAGCTCCTCATTTTGACATAGTTTTCTTTGATTTCTCTCACTTCATTGTTCAATGCCATATATTTAGTTATGATTATGGGTTTCTGAGTTATTATCTGTCAGTTTTACATGATTTCCTTTACTCAGAATACATCACCATTTAAATAGATTACAGATTACATTACAGCGTGGAAACAGGCCCTTCGGCCCAACAAGTCCACACCGACCCGCCGAAACATAACCCACCCATGCCCTACACTTACCCCTTACCTAACACTATGGGCAATTTAGCATGGCCAATTCACCTGACCTGCACATCTTTGGACTGTGGGAGGAAACCAGAGCACCCGGAGGAAACCCAAGCAGACCACACAGAAGGTGCAAACTCCACACAGACAGTCGCCTGAGGCAGCAGTGCTAACCACTGTGCCACCGTGCCGCCCACAATAGTTGTTTGTCAACTTTTTTTGAAAGTTCAATCAATAGAATGGAAGCATTTATAGCTGTGATCTACATTTGGATGTCTATTGGGGTAAAGTTGATCTTTCTGATCTTATATCTGTCCCATATGTCAATTACGGCAGCAAGTGCTCAACACCAACCTCCACAACTCAATAAAACTCAGTGTATAGAGCAACCGTTGTCTCCATACTCCGATACTGTAGTGAAACCTTTGGGTTTATATGTCACTATATTGACTGCATCATTCAGCCTATTTGCGCCATTTATTGCTGCTACACAGGGGTTACAATTTTAAGCAACAAGTGCATAAATAACTCAAGACCACTAACTTAATCCTCAATTATTTTGACGCTATTCACAGTGATCTATCTGCAAATATTTAGCTGTGGTCCATATTAAGTTTCCTGTCCGATTACACAGGTTATTTTACTTAATCTAGGGCAGCACTTCCAAACATCAGGCAGATGTGAACGAAAACAAAAGAACATTAAAGTAGCAGAGAGCATCCAGTACACAATTATTAAAGTTTGTGCGTTATACATGAACATATAAGGTCTCATACACATACGAAAACTTGTGGTTGGAAAAATACAGTATAAATATTATTATTTTATGTGCTCACTTGTCTATTACTTCCTTTGACCACTCCATCGCTTGGACTTTGGCGGAAAGCACTAAATACTATTGACGCTTGTATTTGCATTCAACATTACCAATGTGTAGTGCCATCACACTGAAGCTCCCGAAAGACTACCTTGATAAAATTGAGATGAGTCAGACAAACTTTGAGTTATTTTAGGATTTCAGTCATTCTCCACCATTCCCCGCAATCTCACTCCCCCACCATCTCGCACACCCCAAATTACACACATTATAACACACACTCGCTTTTCCCATCCCCACCACCCACATTATGTAATCATTCGCATTATCCGTATGTTCAATGAATGGCAGCCAGCAGGAAGGCATGGCTGATCTGGTAGCCCATATCCCAGCATAAGCCAAATTACGATCACAGGCCTGCAGGTGGAATTTTTAAACTGTTTAGAAAGCGTACACCCGTGCTGACATCTGATCCAGTAGAGGATGTGTAAAAAAAATTTTTTCCCAAAGAACTGGCTTTCCTCAATAATACAACAAGGACGTGCAGATCACAATAATATCACTCAAAAAGAGAGGCCAAAGGGAAAACAGTGCAAGGGCAGGATTAAACAAGAGCAGTCACTGTGGGGGGCGGGGAGCTCATTGCCCCATTCATTGCTTCCATGACACAAATTGGAATAGTGACCCAGGGTTTGGAAAACGCTGATCATGCTGGTTCCCTCTTCTTCACAGCAATACCTGCCCCACTTCATACCATTAACCACCCCAGTCCTCTGTGTCAGTTCGGCTACGAAGTTGGAGAGAGACCAACTCCAGTTTGGGACACTTTCTCCCTTACCTACCTGCTGTGGTGTTCTGCTGCTGCTTTTATAAAGGCCTCCTATAGACCTCCGGCTTTGAAAACCCATTCACCATTGTTAATTGAACAGAGAATCCATCCTCAAGGCATTTAATTGGCCAGCTCAGGGAAAATCACAATGACAGTCCACTTCCCATAAAGTATTACCTTCTGATCCTAATATAAGCCTGTTAGTGGGATATAGAAACCTGTAGTGAAAATCCTGCCCCTAGAAATAGGCGAATTACAAAATAAATCAGTGAGCAGTTCTCCACACAAGGAAATATCTGTACCCTATGAGATTGGGTCAATAAAAATGTTCAAGACTGAGATTGATAGATTTTTGTTAGACAGGCAAATGGTTTGGCTAAAACTTCATTGAGTGATATAACAGAACCGGGGGCTAACCATCCCTCCTCCTATTCTTACAGTCAGTCAGTCTTCTTTCTATTCCAACATTTTATTTGCATTCCAAACCATTTTATATCCAATAGCAACCCATTAATGAAGAACATTGACAGAGCATTTTTGCAGCAATGCAGCGGGCTTGTAAATAAACACCTTCTGTTATCACTCTTGGACTAGAAACCATGGGAAATGGAGTGGTGATGTGATCAGGAGATTCTCAACTTATGGCTATGATAGGGACAGTTTGGCTCAGATTGCAATTTAAGCAGCAATGAGGATCCAATTGTGCTTTCCTTTGCAAACCTCTTATCATTTCACCTCAGCTGCTTTAAGAATCTTTGAAGGAACAGTTAGGTTCCACTCCAGAGTCACTAGTTCGAAGTCCCTTTCAGACAGAGATTAACACTGGCAGCTCAAATTGTCATTTTTTTTGCTTCACATGTGGATTCCTCTGTCAGCAAGCAGCTGTCAAGACATGAAACTTAAATCTTCAGACATCTGCATTTTAATTTATGTATGTATTAAATATGCAATTCTTTGAAGACCTTTTTGATTTTATATTCCATTAACTGTTTAAGCACAGAAGCTGATCTCTTAGAAATTGTGCCATCGTCTGTAGCTGTGCTTTTGAATATTCGGATATGTATCCTGAAGAAAGAACAGCCAAGACCAACACTGCGCCCAAGTTGTATTTATAGCACAGCAGGATACAAATGAATCATTTTAATCCCTGCAGGAGACATCAAGAGAAAAACCATGCATGTTGAAAATCTGAATTTGATATAGAAAACATCAGGACTATGTAGCTAGTCTCGGCAAATAGCCTAAGACGAGACTCTTTTCTCTTGAGAAGTGAAGGGCGCGACATGAGGAAAGTGAGGTCATTATGAGGGGGTTTGATAGGGTACACATAGAGAAGGGCTTGGATTTTGCAATGTCAATAATGCCGATGCAATGAGCACTTATCATTGTAATAGAGTAAATCCAACAGTCATTTTTAATATCTGCTGCACATAAACACAGAAAGCTGTAAGTTGCTGTCAGGGACACCCTATTACTGCATGTGCTGCACTATAACAGACCTTGCTGGTCCGACTCAGCATTGAAATCCATGTAAATGCATGAGGTTGTGAGGCTTAACTACTAGTTGCCCAGTAAGCACAGAATAGATGTGGCTTGGTGTTTTTAAGAGTAAGTGAAACCAACTTTCTGGCAGTGGGAAAATATTTTAAAAGTTTGTAATCTCATTTGTTTAGAATTAATTTAGTGCTGAAGATGTAAAAATTTGTTTTTCCTTTCACATTTTCTAACTCCTGTGTTTCTTTCTCCCTCCCACGTACAGAGTCAAATCTTCTTTTAGTCCTTCTTCACTTTTTGTTCAGAATTTAAACTAACTTACATTTCTTAGTTTACAATCTATGTTGCTCAATAGCAATTTTTCAATCTATTCATTGTTTTGTATGTAGCTGGAATAACAGCGTGTCTCTACTCACAACACTCATAGAAACTCTGGGCAACAATCAGGACAGTGCATGACAAAATTACTTCCTCACTGGTGACTGCAGAATCTGTGTTATTGCATTCTCATTTATGAGATGACCAAAATTTGACGCCATTAGTACTAAATAGTCAGTCACAAGTTGTAAAAGAAATTCAGGAAGAAAACATTTTGGCTCAGGATTGATTTGAATGTGGAACCTGTTACCGTAACAAATATTTAACATAATCAATATAGATGTTTTCAAGGGGCATGTAAAGGCAAGCTAGATAACCACTTAAAGTAAAGAGCATTGATATGATTAGAGGGAAATGGTTGGAAGAGACTCAAGTGGCACATAAGCACTTGTGCATACCAGTTTGCATTGTTTCAATACTATAAACTTTCTGCAGTTCCATTGATAGCACAGGGAGATGAAGGCATCATCGTCTTAGCTATAGATGTACATTATAGACTGGTAATTCAGATACCCAAGCTAATGCTTTGTGAATAGGAGTTAAAATCTCACCACAGAAACTGTTGGAATTTTAATTCAGTCAAAAAATGCTAGAATTGAAAACTAGGCTCATTAATCGTGACCGTAAAACCATTAGGAGAAAGTGAGGACTGCAGATGTTGAAGAACTGAGTCAAAAAGTGTGGTGCTGGGAAAGCACAGCTGGTCAGGTAGGATCCGAGGAGAGAGAGAGTCAATGTTGTGAGCACGCGTTCTTCATCAGGAATGATGAAGGGCTTATTCTCAAAACGTCGACTTTCCTGCTCCTCAGACGCTGCCTGACCAATTGTGCTTCACCAGCACCACTCTTTTTGACCATAAAACCACTGTCAATTGTCATTAAATTAAAACATCTGGTTCACTAATGTATTTGAAATAAAGAAATATGCCCTCTTTCCTCGTCTGGCCTACTTGTGCCTCCAGACACACAGCAATGTGGCTGACACTTAACTGCATTCGTGTTGGCATCGCAAGCCCCTCAGTTGAAGAGCACTTAGAGATGGGAAGTAAACACTGGCTTTGCCAGTGACACTCATTTCCCATAAAAAAAATCATAATACGCCAACATCTAAAAGAGAAAGTAAGGTAACATATGGAAGGAGGTGGCATTGCCAGGGCCCATGATGGTCCATAATTGTTCTTAGAGCTACACTTGCTCAGTCACCATAACTTTGCCAGAAAAGCAGCAAAATGTTGTTTCTATTATAAATTCAGAAACGTCCCAATAATGGGGCAGGAGCAATTCCAAAGATTTCATAACCACAGTTTACTGTTGGTACCAGAGTGTTTAACTGCCCTATTGAAAGAGAAGCAAATACTAAAGCACAGACATAGTAAGACAGACAGAAGTGGGTGCTTGGCAGTCAAGTGGTGCATTATTGTTGTGCCAAGAAGGGCAAATCAATAACTCTTGTCAAGGAAGATCGACCACTCAGTTGCTCACTTGTCTTTACTATATGACAGCGATGGACTCCTTAGTTCCAAAAATGTAGGCTGCTTGGATTGGCAACTGTATCTGATCCATACTGAAAAATCCACTGAAGTACAAGTAGGTTGCAGTAGGAGAGAGGAATTGTCAATACTGCCTGTCTGATTTGTCACCACTTTCAAATGGAATATTTATCTGCCATAACTGCCCATTATGGTGTTCCTTTGTTCTATAATTGATTACGTTTACTATTGATATTCAGTGGTGTGCTTAGTTGGCTAAAATGGAATATTTATCCAAATGAAATGATTCAGCACTGTTTTCTTCTCTCGCTGTCTCTCATGGAATCCAACGCTATGCAGACCATTGGAATTGATCAGGAAACAAATTCTAGGCCAATGCAGTGCAGCATGCATTTATGTTAATTGACAAGGTAAAATGGCCTGAAGCACTCCACAGGAGTGATTATCATGTAAAAATGGACACTGAGGCAGATAATGTGCCATTGGCTTGGAGTTAGAGGGGACTAGGGATAGGGGAGGTTGGGATGGGTGGGGAAGGGGCCATTTACGCTGAATTATCAACATTCACCATCAAACCACTTCGAAACTGCCCATTATGGTGTTCCTTTGTTCTATAATTGATTACGTTTACTATTGATATTCGGTGGTGTGCTTAGTTGGCTAAAAGCCTGGGCATTGACTGACAGACAGACAAGTAAATAAACAGAATAAAGGATACTAGGAACAAATTACTGCAAATGCTGGAATCTGAACTGAAGACAAATGCTGGAGATCACAGCAGGTCAGATAACATCCTTGGAGAGAGAGTAAGCTAACCTTTGAAGTGGAGATGACTTCATCAGAGCTAACAGAATAAAGAGCTGGAAGCTACAACTGCAGCACGTATCAGCCATTCTTAAGCATTGGGAATAAAATCTGCTCTATATATAGAAGCTGGAGTGTCATCTCTGGATAGATCTGAAACCTATAGCACTCAACTTCAGGATACGCAGGTTAGTCTGCCACTCAGGGCTTTGACAGAGTCTGCATTGTGGCTCCACCCCCAGAGATGGCAATCACTGAAAATCAGAGACAATTTCAAATTTCCTACTATCATGTTGTCATTCAAACCCCAAAAAGGTTACACTTTGTTCCATTGTGGTTTTTATTGGGTGTTTAAAAATTTGATGAAGAACACAAATTCCCCAAAATTGGTTGCTGTTAAATTATTAATCCAGAGATTTTAACAATCTTTATCCAAGTTATCCTCTTGAAAAATATTTTCTCAGGATATTTATCTTCTACCTTCACAACCTGTACATTGTGCAACATAAAACAAAAGTTCAGCGATATTATTGCAAATGCCTTTGTTTCCTGTTTGCATGGGGACTGATGAGTAAAATTTTTTAAGGTGATTGGTACTTGGATAACCTGATGACGTCTGTCCAGCTACATGCAGGAATTAAATTGCTGAAGTTCTCAGCTCTGATCACAATCTCAGGACTGAAACAAAGAAGTAGATTTTCAGAAGCACCCACAATCTTATGAATGGAGGAATGCCAATATCATTGCCCATGTTTGAGGCAGCTGCCATCAGTGTCCATCTCATAGAGTTATAGAATCATATAATATGGAAACAAACCCTTCAGTCCAACCATAATCCCAAATGAAACTAGTCCCACCTGCCTACGCATGGCTCAAACCCCTGAACATTTCTTATTCATGCAATTATCTAAATATTTTTTAAATTTTGTAACTGCACCCACATCTATCACTTCCTCTGGAAGTTCATTCCACACATGAACCACTTTCTGTGTAAAACAAAATTACTTTCTCCTCTCACCTTAAACATATGCCCTCTGGTCTTAAAATCCCCACCCTATGGAAAATACACCTTATCTATACCCCTCATGATGTTATAAAATCTATAAAATGTCAATGGGTACCAAAGTGCTGAACAAGGCTGGCAGACTCAAAGTAGCCAGGATCTCTGAGATATAGCAACTAAAATAAATTCATCAGCTTAATCTGCATTCTCACAAACCATCAGGACTAATTCATATAACTGGTTGTTACAACTTGGTTCTCCTAGTAATAAATAGGGAAGCAAATAAAATTTAAACACACATTAGATGGAATGCATTTATTCCTTTCATTGCAAACTGGGTGCGTTCAGCCAAATAACTAACATTTAAGCACTGAATGACAATACAACAGAATCATACAGTTTGGGACCTGGTACTGCAACGTCTAACACACATTATCCTTCCATCTTTTGGACTTGGATTTCACCCTGAATGATTAAATGAAAGCCTTCTTTGCTTATTAGATGTTCTACATAAAACAAATTTAAAAGAACAGTTCCCAACTGTATCTTTACAGCACAAAACTGTCATTAGTAAATGCGTATTGTGGTTTGAGTGCATGAATGAGGCAAATTTGAGGGATTAAGTGCTCACGAATTGTTCCTGACATGGGGACACTGGTTAATGGTAAGTGTCAAAAGGTATGAAAATGTTTACTTTTCCAGCACTAACATTTGACTCTATGACATTTTGGATTGTCTATCTATTCATAAAAAAATAAAATGAAGGAGCTTAACACTCAGCAGAGGCAAAGAAGGACATTAACCTGTCAGTATGATTATAGTGCTACTTACAACTAATTTGACAAGCATAAGAGGAGCAGATACTTACAAATTGCACATAAAAATACCTCTGACAGGCATCGACATTCCCTTAAATGTTTTTGACAAACATAGACATGGAGTTTGCTTGTTTTGTTCCATATCAACGTGGCATACAGTATAAAGGTGAAAATGAGAGATTGCTAGAAGGTGGGCTGAATTTTCTGTTAAAATGTGGTGGAGGATGGAGTTTCATGGTGTCGGTTGACCAGAGCCAAGGGTGAATTTTCTCACTATCTTCTACTTTCACCTCATTAATCATTGGGCATAATTGTGTGGCAAATGAGGCACAGGCATTCCAAATTCCATGCCTCCAATTCTCTAGTTAAATTTCAATGTTTCAGCGCTTCAGACATATAAAGCCAGGAACTCTCTTGCAAAGAGCAGTGCTTGATGAGAAAATGTCTGAGAGAGAAGGCTCCCCGCTTCCAGAACAGGGATCTGGAGGTGTTCCTGGATGGGGTGCTGGAAATGAGGGCCTCTCCTTCCCTGCTGCCCACCAAAGAAGACCACATAACCAAAGAAGACCACACAACCAGGGAAAGGTAGCCTGGACACAAATTTCAGCCTAGGCCTGTGCTGTGCTCTGAGTGCAATGTGATGCCCAGCAGCACAGGAACAAGGTCAATGATCTTCTGCACTCTGCAAGGGTATGTCCTGCCACTTTTCCTCTGCTACCTCACCTTCACAGGGTCAGCATTCATTCACATGCTGAACTCACCAAAGCTGATGGACTACAACCCATTCGACAGCTCTCACCTTTCTTACCTGCGTGAACAACTAACTCAGTGCTTCCTACTTACTCAGCAGACACCTCAACACTTTCGCTGCCCCTAAATGACCTTTAATAGCTCTTGTATCCACTTCCATTACATTCAATCCCTCTCTTGTTTTATTTGAAGAAAAACTGGCCTTCCTCACAGCTCCCCATCACCACCTCCAACCAACTAATGTCTCAACAGCATCCTTATTAATGCCCACACTGCTTCTACTTAACCATCACCAAGCTCCTGTACTGGAATCAGACCAGTCCCTTGACTGTAACTGTATCCCCTGACTGACTATAATCTCCCTTCACCCCATACTGAAGATTCTTCCCCTTTGTCTTTGCTAAAACACTTTGTGTGTGTGATGGCATATAAGCTGCAAGGTGCCATTCAGTGATATGGGCAACCCAAGGTGAGGTAGCAGAGGGAAGGTGGCAGGACATACCCTGGCAGAGTGAACAAGATCATTGACCTTCTTCCTGTGCTGCTGGGCATCACATTGCACTTAGAGCATAGCACTGGCCTAGGCTGAAATTTGTGTCCAGGCTACCTTTCCCTAATTGAAGCATTTACCTTTCTGTGCTAAAAAGTAATCTGAACCAATGGCTCACAGCCTGAAACTTTGTTTTGCAGAGCTTGTGCTGTAAGTAGCCCATATGGGCGGCACGGTGGCTCAGTGGTTAGCACTGCTGCCTCACAGTGCCAGGGACACGGGTTCAATACCCACCTCGGGCAACTGTCTGTGTGGAGTTTGCACATTCTCCCAGTGTCTGCGTGGGTTTCCTCACAGGAGGTTTCTTCTGAGTGCTCCGGCTTCCGCCCACAGTCCAAGGATGTGGAGGTCAAGTGAACTGGTTACGCTAAAGTGCCCATTGTGTTAGGTGCATTGGTCAGGGGTGAACGTAGGGGAATGGGTCTGGGTGCGTTGGTCTTTGGAGGGTCAGTATGGACTTGTTGGGCCAAAGGGCCTGTTTCCACACTGTAGGTAATCTAATCTAATCATATAGAGGCTGGCAGCCTGTAGAGTAAAGGTAAGATTGAGAATCATAGGGCTGCTCTCTCACTCAAGAGAGAGATGAATAGTGGTGAGGGACAAAACTGAAAAGGTGGGGCATTTTTGGTAACCTCAGCCAGTGTGGGAATTGAACCCATACTATTGGCACAATTCTGTACCACAAATCAGCCGTGCAGCTAACTGAGCTCATCAAACCCCTAACTCAGTATTAAAGTCAGCAGTGAACACTAAGAAAACATGTCAAGAGCCATAAGATGCCCATGTCCTTGCTAAAGCATCCTATGTGGATACATGAGATGTGCACATATCCTTGTGCACAAAACAACCTGGCAGAGATCACAAGTTGTAGGTGACCATCAAGTCCAAAGTAAAGTGTTGAAGGTCTTAGGTGGCCAAGTTGTTCCATGAGCAGGGGTGGTGATGTGGTGAGGCTGGTGCTTTGCCAGAGTGGAATTGAATGGGTGAAGAGTAGAGAAGGGCTTGGTGGCCATGAAGCAGGCGATGTACTAAAGAACCAGGTGACACTATGCCCAGGACAGAAGATCAATGTGCTGCAGCCTCCAGGTACCTGCTCTGATTTACCCCAGATTCCTGATGAAGAGCTTATGCCCAAAATGTCGATTCCCCTGCTCCTCGGATACTGCCTGACCTGCACTGCCTTTCCAGCACCACACTCTCGACTCTGATTTACCCCTGTTGGGAATTTGTGCTGCCTAGTTTCTTGGTGTAGTAGAAGAGAATTGAAAGTGGGATATAAATAGAGTGAGATAGGGCTCTGATGAGGTGCAAATGCATGGAAAGAAGGTGCGAAGGAGATTCTGAAGCTACTATTTTATGATTGAGAGGGAATTTTTTTTCTCAATGTCGAAAATCTTGACTTCTCCATTCCCACCCTATTTTCTCATCATTGCCATCATTACTCTCACCACACCAAGAAGGAGAAAATTCAACTCCATGTCTTTTCAGTATTGTCTCTTCCAAGCCTTGTCTTATTTCATTGTCAAGGTGACAGGAAGGGAAATAGTCCCAGTGTTCTGCAAATGATACATTTTCTAAAGCGAGTGTTTTTTACATCACATTTCCTGAGGTCCAAAACCATACTGATGGACTGGATTTTTCAATCTTTTGAGCAGTGTGGGCAATGGCAAGAAAATTAGGGAAAATGCTAAACAAGAACACAAGCACTCGGAGCAGAAGTCGGCCATCTGATCCTTCAAGCCTGCCCCGCCATTCAATAAGATCATGGCTGATCTTTTCATGACTTCAGCTCCACTTACCCACCCTGTCACCATAACTCTTAATTCCTTTACTGTTCAAAGAATTATCTATCTTAGCTTTAAAAACTTTCAATGAGAAAGTCCAATTATTTCACTTGGCAGGGAATTCCACAGATTCACAACTTTTTTGGTGAAGAATTCCCTCAATTCAGTCCCACATCTGCACCCCCTAATTTTGAGGCTATGCCCTCTTGTCCTAGTTTCACCCACCAGTGGAAACATCCTCTCTACCTCTATCCTATCTATTCTCTTCATAATTTTATGTTTCTATAAAATCCCCTCTCATTCTGCTAAATTCTAATGATTATAATCCCAGTCTACCTCAGTCTCTCCTCATAAACCAACCCCCTCAACGGCAGAATCAACCTAGTGAATCTCCTCTGCACCCCCTCCAGTACTCGTACACCCTTTCTCAAGTATTGAGACCAAAACTGCATGCAATACTCCGGGTGTGGCCTCACCAGTACCCTACACAGCTGCAACATAACTTTTCTACTTTTAAAGTTAATTCCTTTAGCAATGGAGGACAACATTCCATTTGCCTTATTAATTACCTGCTGCACCTTCAGAACGACCTTCTGTGATTCATGCACAAGGACACCCACGGCCCTGTGCACAGCAGTGTGCTGCAATTGCTTGTCATTTAAATAGTAGCTCTTTTCACTGTTACTCCTACCAAAATGGATGACTTCCCATGTATTAACATTTGTACTCCATCTGCCAGACCTTTGCCCACTCACTTCAACTATGTCCCTCTGCAAACTTTCACAGTCCTCTGCACATTTTGCTTTACCACTCATCTGCAAACCTTGACACACTACACATAGTCCCAACTCCAAATCATCCATGTAAATTATGAATAACTGTGGTCCCAACACTGATCCCTGAGGTTCATGAACAGTCACTGATTGCCAACTAGAAAAGCACTCATTTATCCCCACTCTTTGCTTCCTGTTAATTAACTAATCTTCTGTCCATGCTAACACAGATTCTTGACATCAAGAAAAAACTTCTAATTTTCCCTTTAGTAGTAGTTGGAAAGTTCTGAACCTTGTTAATGACTCGCAATTATCTCAGTTCCATGCATGGACATGTCATTATTAGCCCAACTCATTTCGTTTCTACACCACTTCGAACTTTCCTCTCCTTGCCCAAAAAAATAGATGGCAATAATTGGCCATGAAAGTCAGAGCAGTTACCTGGCAGCAAGGGCAGTAAATACATGAGAGTGCCACCCCCTGTAACATCCCCTCCCAAGCCACTCACTATCCTGATTTGGAAATATATCACCATTCCTTCAGTGTCAATGGGTCAAAATCCTGAAATTTCCTCCCTAATGGCAATGTGGATCAGTCTATAGCAAGTGGACTACAGCAGTTCAAGAATACAGGTCACCACCACCTCCCCAAGGGCAACTAAGGATGGGCAAAAAGTGCTGGCCCAACCAGCGATGCCCATGTATAAAAAGAAGGGAGTTCAGGGGTATGGATGGCAGCACAAAAAGAATTGAAGTCACAAAAAGATTAGACGTGATTATATTGAATTGTGGAAAGGCTCAAGGGGCCAAATGGGGGTCTGCTCCTACTCCTTATGATTGCCTAGTAAAGCCGCCTTTTGGAGATTGTAGGACTTGGCTCAATCTACCAATTTACTTTCTTCTATGTGTGAGCCTCGTCCTGCGTGTTCTTTTAAATGAAGCACTAGGAGAAGATATTCAGTCTCACACTCTTGATTTATTTTAAACAGTAAGTGGACAAAGCATGCAGAGCTCTGGGTCTAACCCTTTTTTCCCTGACCCACTACCACGTGTGGCAGTTCAAAAAGTAAGACCTCGTTTTGTCCCTGCCCCAGTCTTTTATACCATAAAAAAACGTCATACACACACCGAGGTAGAATTATCTTCTCATTGGCTGTTGCTCTGACTCCAATCCCCGCCTCCTCGCATTCCCGGATGTCCGACCCCACGTGAGCTTCTTTTGCCCGCGAAACGGATCATCGCGTGACCTCCTTGGCCCACTTCCTGGGCGCGAAACGGAACGTCACGTGACCGCCCCGCACTCTTCCGGGTGCGGAACGGAACGTCACGTGACCGCCTCGCACTCTTCCGAGCGCGACACGGAATGTCACGTGACTACCTCCTGCGTGTTTTCAACAGCGTCTTCACAGGCTTTTGACTGCTGCAGAGTTTCCCATTCGCAGCTAGCCTTCAGTTTGTTTTATGTAAGTCATATATTTACAAGTCCCCCTTTTGGTCTCATAAAAATGAGACCAACCAACCAACCAAACAGTTCTATTCATCACATTCGCTCTCCGATGCATAGTCTTCCCCTCTTGCCAAAGCCATGGTTTCCGTCTCCATCTGTGACATCTGATAGGGCGGGGGAGCTTTTCCTCCAATTGCTGTGATAATTACCCTGTTCAACAAAGATCTAATACAGGGAATACAACAACATCCACACAACACTAACACAATAATCATACCACCGAGGGACATAAACACAGAGGCAATTAATCCTTTCCATTTCCCAAACCACGAGTCAAAAATACCTCCTAAAGGGTTGTCAATACCGGAATGTTCGTGTATCTCTTCAGACAAAGATCTTAGACCCTCCAGCCTCTGGTTACCGAGCCATCAGGTGCAGAGCTCTGCATGCTTTGTCCACTTACTGTTTAAAATAAATCAAGAGTGTGAGACTGAATATCTTCTCCTAGTGCTTCATTTAAAAGAACACGCAGGACGAGGCTCACACATAGAAGAAAGTAAATTGGTAGATTGAACCAAGTCCTACAAGATCAAGTCCAGTCGTCGTATGAGACATTGTGGGCCAGCAACAACAGTAAAACTGAATTCAATCACAATCTGTAACTGCACAGCCTGGCATGTCCTTCATTCCACCATTGCAAAAAAGCCAGGATATCAAGCCTGGTTCAATGAAGAGTGCAGGAGGACATGCCAGGAGCAGTACCAAGAATACTTGAAAATGAGTTCAACTTGGTGAAGCTACAACACATGACTAATTGCATGGCAAACAAGATGGCCATATTCTTTTCAGCTATACTTCAAGATTTTATTATAAATGCATATTTTTAGCTCTTCCATTTATAAATTCTGGCTTTCAACCTGAATACAATGGTTTGTTGTATAACCAGCAAGTAGACTACTGCAAATAAGTGCAGCTATTCAAACTCAGATCATACAGTGCTATGATGAACAGTTCATATAGGCCAGTTCCACCTGACTTTGTCCCATGCTTGATACAGACTGGTGTCCCTCAAACTATAGGAACACTTGTCTCCCTCTAACAGCGAGACATGCCTATGGTCCCTCACAGACTTCAGATAATTACCTTATTACCATCGAAACAAAATACACCTTCTGGACTGCAAAAGATAAGGTTCACTTAGATGAATTCTATGAACCTGCTTGGAGAGAAAACATCCCCTACATGATTTCCAAACTCATAACACGTTCACCTCTTACCACTCTTTAAATAGCTTTCCAAAACATTAATGTATTGTGCTGCCTGAAACATTTTACAAACAGGAGCGGATTACTTCTGATTCCACCATGTTAAATGAGCAACCATATATATGGGCACAGAGGTTCTCTGTAGACATAAAAGACCTTCTTGCCAGCAGCGTGGCTGTAAATACACATCCCCTGATGAGGTGACACATGAAAAGGAACAAAATCATGAAATGTTAGCTGCAGAAAATAGTTTTCATATCACACTAGTGAACGTGGCATACAAAATGACAAGGTCTGAATGATGTCCACTGACTGTATATTTAACACCTCTGATCTAAACTTATCATAATGCAAATGCATTTGCTATTTAATAAGGTTGCAGATGAGTTAATCCCTGAGCCGGCAATCTCTAAATAAACTGCATTTTTACTCAAAAGCTTCACAAATTACAAAGCCAAAAAAAAAACACTTGCCCTTTTAAGGCACTTTATCTCACAAAAGTGAATTACATGGAATTAGACTAACTTCTAAATTTATTGAACGTAAAGGCTTCTTCCTTTAGATTGCGCTTTTGCAATAGGTAATTCTGTATCTCAGAGAGAAGCATGGAATTATTCCACACAAGTGCCAGTTTTTGAAATTGGTAGTTGTATCTGCTTGTGTTGCCAGTAATCATTTATTTTAATTATATGCATACACAAACTGTCACTTTTGATGTAGTTTACCAATTGAGTACATTAAGAAACTGTTATTGAAAATACCCTTGGCTGCCTCAAAGGCAAAACCAAACTTCAGTTTTGTGGACAGTATTAGCATTTGTCTGCAGTAAACCTCTAAATCTACATTTTTTTTAAAATCCTTCTTTAGTCCTTTTAAAGGTTACTGCACAAGCTTGGACACAAGACATTTGATACATTGTTAATGCTGACCTTTACAGAATCAACAAGGAGAAAGGGAATTTTCTTTTAACATAGATTTTGTAAGGACCTGCAAAAACTGTACCCCAGTGAAAGATATTTTCATTTAAAAATCCATATAATGTTGATGTTCTGTAAATGGTATTGCTACATTGCGATTTCTAAAAGTAAATTAGCAAAATCAACCTTTATTTTCATTCTAAAATTTGATTACTTGAAGCATGTAAAATTAGTCTCCCAGCTAAGTGGGGAAAATATACATGACATCAATTTTTGTAATGCACTTAAAACTAATTGCTGTTCGCACTATTACAATAGCTTATTTTCAGAAAGCCAACCATTAAATTTTCATTTACCACCTCCTCCCCATCCTGCCCTTAAAAACAGTCAAGTTCCAATTCAAGGTCAGGATTCTTACTGATTATATTTTGTTAATGCTTCCTGTTTCTCGCCACATTAATTTATTGAATGTGCATGGAACAGCAGCCTGCAGTTTGTGTGGGATCAGCACTGTAACACACATTACATGCAGATGTTCAAGTAGAGATTTATACACCTTGGAACTCATTGATTAGCATAGAGTTTGCTGATATACAAGAATTTTTTTATTATCAAACACTGATGTTTATCCAAAATTTGCAGGCCAATAGCTTTATGAAAGATGGTTTATGAAAAATCTTTTCACAAGAAATATCAATCATAATAAATGAAACAAGACTATGCTATAGACTGGGTAATATGGTTGGTACAATTTAAAAATTTAGTTTCTCAGGACTATGAGTTTTATTAATGCCAATCAGCTGCTTTTAAATACATAAATCCAATGAACACAAGACACTATTTTAACACTTAATGAAGTATATATACTCATATTGTAATGAAACAATCAGGATACCACTGGAAATGAAAGTAGCTGATACTAGCAGTTCCATCACATTGTCATTTCCATAAGACACAATGGTAATTTAAAAAATATTTAAAACAACTTTACTATTATCACGGCTCAGTGATGTATTTTACTGGAAATTAAGCCACAGTATTCCAGCAACTGTTGAAGTTAACTATTTGTAAACAAGTATATAATATTCTCCAATTTACCTAATTTTCAGACATAGCTTGACAAAAAAGCATGGACCAGATTTCTGCACTGAAAAAAAGTTACTATTTATGACAAAAAATTAGACTCTAGTTTTGGCAAACAGTTATAAACAATCAGCATATAACACTACTATTTAAAACTCTAATCAAATTATAAACTTTCCGTTACATACGCACACAGAGACAGATTTATTGACATGGAAAACACATGGACAGAGGAGATAAAGACGATTTAGTAGTGTTTGACGTGGAAAGTCTACTGAGTTGGCTCTTGCTGATCCAAACATTTCTTCCTGGCATCCCTTTTCCGAATGTTTCCATCGGTTTTCAAGAGGCATGGGGAGGCTGGTCTTCTTGTAAAATGTCTCTGACATATCAATTAAAAGTTACAGTTTAAAACAACTGTTAAAGGAAAAATTAACTGGATTTTTTTCGGGTTTAAAGAGTGCTTTAAAGAGAACAGACACACTGCTTCTGAGCTGGTGGAGATCAAACCCCTTCTCTGTAATGCATTCTCAGCTCATAGCTGTTCAGTTACCTGACCACCAATTACGCGGCTGTTGGCAGGCAAAATGGTCACTAGTCCATTGACCAATAAACATTTGTTGCCACCCAGCTGCTAATATAACCTGCTGGTTTTGCATAAGGCAATGGATATGAAAAGGTGAATCTAGAGTTAAATTACATTGCCACCTACTCTCTGTGAACCTCATATTGCTGCACCTTGGCCAACTTTACAAAGAATTTTGAAACTCCTACCTTCAGCTAGCTATGTCCTTTCTGCAATCCAAGGAAATTTGAGAGTTGTGTGTATGTAAGTGTCTCTCCTTTGGAAAACACATTGCAGACTGTTCAAAATAAAACCATTGTGCTTAAAGATGGAATGAGAGAAGAATTTAAAAACAACTCTCTTCCCCGTCTGTAACATTGTTGAGGGTGCAACATTGAACATATCCTGAGGCGAAGAGAGGCTGGATGAAGATTCAAATCTAAGACCTGATTCAGGATCTGCAACCAGAGTATTAAATTAACAATTGAGTTAATTAATAGGACTTTTGCTCCTTAGCTGGAGTGTAATTATTTTACATGCACTGTACATCAGCAAACAGTACAAGTAAGCCCTGCTGCCTTTAGTGTGAAGTTGAGTTTCAGCTATAGAAGTGCTTGAAAACACAGATAAGCATGAAAAGTAAACAATAGCAAGAGGAAAAAAAGCATTTCACATGACAAGTGGCACCAACCACGATTACACTTGAATGATAGCCCTGAAGGGAGCATCATTAAGAAACAGTTATACTGTGCATATTGAATGAGATCAATTTGTCTTTGAATGTGTGCAAGCAGATATTTTGGCCATTGTCACCACACATTCATTTAAATTTTGCAGCAATTTCAAAACTGACTCTATGCCCTAGTTCATGGGCAAATTATAGACACATGCCTATATTACACCAGCAAATAGTGTGAAAAAGAAACCCAAGGAAAGTGAACTGAACAGAAACAGGTCATTTAGCCATCAAGCCTGCTCATACCATTCAGTTCCATTATGTCTGAACTGGATATTGACTGTACCACTTCAACCCCAGGGCATCAATGTGGACTTCAACAGCTTCCTCATTTCCCCTTCCCCCACCTCATCCTAGTTTCAAACTTCCAGCTCAGCACTGTCCCCTTGACTTGTCCGGACTTGTCCGACCTGCCTATCTCCTTTTCCACCTATCCACTCCACCCTCTCCTCCTTGACCTATCACATTCATCTCCTCTCCCACTTACCCATTGTACTCTATGCTACTCTCTCCCACCCCCACCCTCCTCTAGCTTATCTCTCCACGCTTCAGGCTCACTGCCTTTATTCCTGATGAAGGGCTTTTGCCCGAAACGTCGATTTCGCTGCTCGTTGGATGCTGTCTGAACTGCTGTGCTCTTCCAGCACCACTAATCCAGTATTTGCTTTCCAGCATCTGCAGTCATTGTTTTTACCTCATTGACTGTACCTACCTGCCTTGATTCCATTTTCCAATCTTCTGACTGAACAAAACATTCTCAACCCCTGTGTTGAAAATTTTCAATTGACCCAGCATCCACAAGTCTTGAATAGAAAAAGTTGCAATTCACATATTGTATACTTTCTTCCAAATTTTCAACTTTTTTTTCAGAAAACATAACATTTCATTTTAGTTTGTGGCTGACATTCTAACTTTGCCACGCACTGAAAATTAAATTAAAAATCAGAACATTAAGAGTTTCACCCCCTTGTGAGATTAAAGCGATCACAGTGAGATTGAAGTAGCAGTGCTTTATAACCATGTACACTTGCAAAGAATAGAGAGTAATCCACCCTCTGAGAAGGATTTCCTTTCATCACCTCACGTGGGTTTTCATTGTTTGTCAATAGGAAGAGTGCAGTTGTGTCGGATAATCAGCACGCATGCATCTGCTTCCTGGTTATCATTCATCATAAGTCCACCGTGGCTCAATATTATTTCAGATCTTTTTACTTTGTTGACAAGCTGATAAAATCTAATAGATGCCAGACTCTGGAAGTGAATGTTTCAGCTCATTGATTGTGACCAAGACGTCCTGAAAACTTAACAGAATTTACACGTTGGAGATGTGTGCTTACACAGAGAAAGGCACGCAATTTCCTCTCACCTTTCCTGACCTCAAACCACTTCAAAAGCACTCAACAGCCAATGATATACACCTTTTGAAATGTAGGAAACCTGGCTGCCAATCTCGCACACAGCCAAACATCAATGGTCAGATGAAGCCTTTTTGGCGATGCTGGTTGAGTGATAAATATTAGCCAGGGCACAAGAATTCCATAGCCTTAAAATAGTGCCAAGACATTCCTTATGTCTACCTGGGTCTCAGTTTAATGGTTTTGTCAAAAAGACTGCACCTCCTGCCGTACTGCCTCGCTCACTAGTTCGATTATGTGCTCAAGTCTACTGTGTGAGACTTCAACTCACATTCTTCTAATGGAGAGAAGTGTGCCATCACCTGGGTCATTGCTGATACTGATGATGTGTAGTCTTCCTGTGATCTGGAGGGAGAAAAATCATGGATTGGCTCCTGCCCGGAAAACGTGACAAGAAGATATGCTTCTCCAAGAAAACAGGAATTCAGTGGCACTAACAGTGGAAGCTGTGATGTCCTTAAGGTACAAGATTCCACTCTAGAAACCTGGTTGAAAGCTGTTGAAATTTCAGACACTTTGGTGAGCAGTTTTGTATAATGCTAGCCAGCAAATATAGTGTCAAAAATCCACAGTTACTGCAAAAGCGCTAACAACTGTGATGCATTTATAAATGGTTTCAGAAACACTGGAGTTTTTTTGTTTGTTTTCTGTTGCCACAGAAACAAATACAATGCTATGATTTCCATGAACTCTTTGCAAATGTTGGTACCCAATTCCTTGGGTGGCCCTCACTGTTAGACGGGAAAACTGCACACACAATAAATGTGGTAAACCTGGATTTCAGGATGCTACAATTGTATCAGAAGGTCAATGATTTTCATGTGCCAAGGCCTTCAGGCTTTAAAGTGTCACGTCATAGATTGCAGAATGCACACAGCTTCTAAAGCTTTGCAATCAGCTGAAGAAAAATATTCTTACGTATGTTGATTTAGTGTCATGTCTACAGCTTCTGTTCATAAATCTTTGCCACCACACCAAGTAATAATATACCAAGCATGATTTTTTTTTTAAAAATGCATTTTTATGAGATTTCGGCATCACTGACTAGGCTAGCATTTATTACCCCATCCCTAGTTGCCCTTGAAAAGATGGGGGTGAGCTGCCTTCTTCCTTTGAGACTTGGCAGTGATTGGTACACCTAGGCCAATTCAGAGGGCAATTGAGAGTCAACAACATTGTTGTGGGTCTGGAGTCACATGTAGGCCAGACAAAATGAGATGGCAAATTTCCTTCCCTGAATGACATTAGTGAGCCAGATGGGTTTTTTAGGACAATCGACAATGGTTTAATGGTAATTCTAGATACTTACTTCCAGATTTTCTTTTCCCATTGGATTCAAATTCCACCATCTGCCACAGCGGGATTTGAACCTGGGTCTCCGAATCAAAAGTCTAGCTATAATACCGCTAAGCCATCACCTTTCCCTCATTACCCCAACAACCTCCAACACTGTGGAATGCAAGAAAACCAATCAAATAGAGTCAGCTCCAAAAGAACTGTACCATCTCTGAGGTTCAGTCTTAACAATCATGGAAAGCCATCAGAGGCTACAATACTGGTCCTTTAAATAGTTAACTTGTTCTCCATTGTTGTGACCTGGGATGTTGTACCTGAAAAGCAGTTAATTTTCAAAATGGAATTGGTTAAGTATGTAGATAGGAGAAAAGTGCAAGCTGATGGGGACAGTGCAAGGCAAAGGGATATCTTTACACCAAAGAAGCCAATGAGGCCAAATGGTCTCCTGCACAGGAGGATTCTTTGATTCAATGATGCTGCTGTGATCTCATTAGCAATTTGTGTCAGCAACAAGGAGCATTTGAAAATCAAGAAATATTGGTTTTACATATAGTTTTTCATTCCCATGTGTGGTTGAATGCTGGTGGGAAGAACATTTTCAGGTTGAATCTTAATGTTTTAAAGGTCAGCTGCAAAAGGTTCGTTGAAGGGTTTCTCTCCATGACACTGATCAAGGTTTCTCCCGTATCTTGCCAAACTCACCTCATTAACTTCCTTCCCCACCCTTCTAGTGTCCCCCTCACTTGATCCTCTCCCCATGTTACCATGAAGCCATTACCATGGAAGAATTCACCACTCACTGGATATTTGCCAAAAGTGCAGCATCCCTGGTGCCCAGGCCATCTGTATGAAGATCCCCATGCACCTAGATGAGCACTGACATTCTGAAGGTGGCCTACGGACATTCATCCAAAAGATGTCAGAGAAAGGGAAGTGGCACCGAAATTCTTCAGCAGGCACGTGGAGGAGATGGCTCCAGTTGGCTAGGGGAGTGGAAGTCTATTTCCCAGTGGATGAGCAGAGGCGGTCATGCCACCAGATGCCTGGTCCCAGATCATAACCCAGATTAGTGCTGTCTCAATGTGCGAAGGCAAAAATGAGGACTGCAGATGCTGGAGATCAGAATCAAAATTAGACTGGTGCTGGAAAAGCACAGCAGTTCAGGCAGTATCCAAGGAGCAAGAAAATCGACATTTTGGGCAAAAGCACTTCATTAAGAAAGGCTTTCCTGAACTGCTGTGCTTTTCCAGCACCACCCTTATCAATGTGCGGAGGAGCAGTCAGCAATGCTGTAAGGAGGTGGAGTTTAATTCCGATAAATGCGAGGTGCTGCATTTTGGGAAAGCAAATCTTAGCAGGACTTATACACTTAATTGTAAGGTCCTAGGGAGTGTTGCTGAACAAAGAGACCTTGGAGTACAGGTTCATAGCTCCTTGAAAGTGGAGTCACAGGTAGATAGGATAGTGAAGAAGGCGTTTGGTATGCTTTCCTTTATTGGTCAGAGTAGTGAGTACAGGAGTTGGGAGGTCACGTTGCAGCTGTACAGGACATTGGTTAGGCCACTGTTGGAATATTGCATGCAATTATGTTCTCCTTCCTATCGGAAAGATGTTGCGAAACTTGAAAGGATTCAGAAAAGATTTACAAGGATGTTGCCAGGATTGGAGGATTTGAGCTAGAGGCAGAGGCTGAACAGGCTGGGGCTGTTTTCCCTGGAGCGTCGGAGGCTGAGGGGTGACCTTATAGAGATTTACAAAATCATGAGGGGCATGGAGAGGGTAAATAGGCAAAGTCTTTTCCCTGGGGTCAACGAGTCCAGAACTAGAGGGCATAGGTTTAGGGTGAGAGGGGAAAGATATAAAAGAGACCTACGGGGCAACTTTTTCACGTAGAGGGTGGTACGTGTATGGAATGAGCTGCCAGAGGAAGTGGTGGAAGCTGGTACAATTGCAACATTTAAGAGGCATTTGGATGGCTATATGAATAGGAAGGGTTTGGAGGGATATGGGCCGGGCGCTGGCAGGTGGGACTAGATTGGGTTGGGATATCTGGTCGGCATGAACGGGTTGGATGAAGGGTCTGTTTCCATGCTGTACATCTCGATGACTTCCGTTCCGTCAGGATAAGTGTCACAATCTTCTCACTGTTATATCATTCTCACTCTATCTCCGTCACTGCACCCAGCTCCCACTAAGGTTCGTGATCTGCCCACTCTCACTATTGCAAGTCATATCTTACTCACTCTTGTTTGCGCCCAACCACCCCACACAACTAACCCTAAATGCCCTCTGTGCGGTTACTGACTCACCCGGATCACTCAGCAGCTTTCGACAACGCACACCAGCACTAACAGCAGTGCCAGCCATGTTTGCCTCATTCAATAACTCCCTTTCTCTCATTACATGAGAAGACAGATCACAACCATGCAGAAGGGAACTAGACAAATATTTCCAGTAATTTTCATTACTGTTGTGTGGAACTCTGGAAGTCATTCTTTGTCACGTCAGTGGGAAGGTCACATTTAAACAGTCTGGGTTTACAAGCTGGTAAGCACGTCACTGTGACAGCATCCACCACACTCTGAGGCAGTGAATTTACGACCTCTATGAGAGAAGTATGTTCTCCTCATCTCTGTTTTAAATTTGCTTCTCCTCATTCTAAAACGAAAACCTCTCATTCCATATTGCCCTACAAGAGGAAACATCCACAGTGGCTCAGTGGTTAACACTGCTGCCTCACAGCACCAAGGGATCTGGGTTTGATTTCTGCCTCAGGTGACTGTGTGTGGAGTTTGCACATTTTCCCTGTGTCTGCATGGGTTTCCTCTGGGTGCTCAGATTTCCTTCCACAATCCAAAGACGTGCAGGCTTGGTGAATAGGCCATGCTAAATTGTGCATTGTGTTAGGTGCATTCATCAGGTATAAATATAGGGTAGGGGAATGGGTCTGGGTAGTTATTGTTTGGAGGGTCAGTGTGGACCTTTTGGGCCAAATGGCCTGTTTCAATACTGTAGGGAATCTAATTCTTTCTACATCCACTTTGTCAATCCCCTTTAGTATCTCATGTACCTCAATTCGATCACCTCTCATTCTTCTAACCTCCAGATAGTAAAGGTCCAACTGTTCAAACTCTCCATGTAAGACAAACCTCTCATCTCTGGAATCAACCTAGTGAACCTCCTCTGAACTGCCTCCAGTACAACTACATCCCTCTTCAAGTTAGGTTGATGTATATAGGTCAAATGAAGTACATTGGCTGACATTTAAGTGGTTACTTCATAAGATATATACATTCCAACTAATAAGAAAAATTCTAAGAGACGAATCCACTATTGGTTAGCTAAAAGGGTTAAACATAGTATCAGAGTAAATGCAGAAGCAGATAATTGGGTACAGACAAGTGGAAAGTCAAAATATTGGACAGAATATTAAAAAATAAAGGGATGACTAACATAAAGTGAAAAATTAGCGCATGAGAAAAAGCTAGCTAGAAACATAAAAACAAATATTAAGAGATTCTATAAATATTTAAGAAAAAAGTTGATAAATTTGAGTATTTGTCCTGTGGAAAATGAGTCTGAAGAATGCATAATGGAATTGAAAGATGGCAGATGAATTGAAAAGGTATTTTGAATTGGTCTTTGCTATGGAAGAAATATTTAATACCCCAGAGCAATGATAAGTCAAGAATTAGAGGCAGGCAAGAATACAAGAAAACTACAATCACCAGAGATGCAGTACTGAGTAAACTGTTGAAAATGCAGTCTGATTAATCCCTGAATCCTAAAGACTTCAGTAACTGGTGATGCTGCTAATATATTGGTTTCATTTTCCAAAACTCACTCGATCTGGGGATGGTCCCAGCAGATTGGAAGATAGGAAATGTAACTCCATTAATCAGAATGGGAAGGAGACAAGTACCATGAAAAACAGGCAGTCAGTTTAAGTTCTGTCAAAGGGAAAAGTTAGGTTTTTTTAATGAAAAAAATTATAGATAATTTCAAGATAATCAGGCATGCTTTTATGAAAGAGAAATCATAATTGACCAATCAACTATGGCTTTTTGAGGAGATAACATGTGCTGTGGATGAAGGGGAACCAGCAGATGAACTGTACTTAGATTTCCCAAAAGCATTTGATAAAATGTCACATCAAAAGTTATTACAGAAAATAAAAGCTCATGGTATGGATAGAAGATTGGCTGGCTAACAGGAAGCAGAGCGTAGGCAGAGATGTTTTACTTTCAAGCAGGTAAAGGGTAAGGAGTGGCTAGAAAAACTTGGGTTGTTTTCTCTGGAATGGCAGAGGCTGGAGGGAGATTGATAGAGGTTTATAAAATTATGAGACGTATAGATAGGGTTGACAGTTAGAATCCTTTACCCAAAATTGAAATGTCTACTACCACGGGGTATATGTTTAAGGTGAGGAGGGCAAATTCAAAGGAGATGTGAGGGGCAAGTTTTTTACACAAAGAGTGGTAGGTGCCTGGAATATGATTCCAGGGGTGGTGGTCGAGGCAGGTACAATAGGGTGTTGAAGAGACTTTTATATTAGCACATGAATATAGACAATAGACAATAGACAATAGATGCAGGAGTAGGCCATTCAGCCCTTCAAGCCTGCACCGCCATTCAATATGATCATGGCTGAATATGAAAGAAATGGAGGAATACAGAAGGGATTAGTTTAGTTTGGCCTTATGTTCGGCAAACATCAAGGGCTGATGATCCATTCCTCTCATGTACTGTTCTATGTAACCAGTTTTGTGCCATAGGGATCAGTGTTGGGACCTCAACTGTTTACAATTTATATAAAATATTTGGGTGAAGGTATGGTTGCCAAATTTGTTAATAACACAAAGATAACTAGAAAGGTGAGTTGCAAAGAGGACACAAGGAGGTGACAAAAACAAAGTAGCTAGATTAAGTGAGTCGGCAAGATCTGAGAAATAGATTTTGTGAAACATGAAAAGAGAAACATATTATCTAAATGGTGAGAGATTGCAAAGCTCTGAGAATCACAGAGTTCTAACATATGCATCACGAAATGCAAATTGCCGGTCCCGGAAGTAATTAGGAAAGTTAATAAAATGTGATAAACTTATTAGGTAAAGAATTGAACATGCAAGTTTGGAAGTTATGTTACAGAGCCATGGGTGACACCACAGGCAGAATTTTTACAGTGTCTGAACAACGTAGGAAACAGTGAGAACTTTAGGAGAATACAATGAGGTTAATAGAGAAAAATAAGTCCAGTTTTCCAATTCAGGTTCCAGCAGCCCATGAGAATGTTTCTAGGATGTGGCGAGGGCTCTACTGTATACATTTGCATCTCATTAATAGCTATTCCCACTTCATTTATCTGCAAGTTAATACAGCCCCCTGGTAGTAGTGAGAAACTGAACAGCACCAATTCCTAAGTTGAAAGTCAGTGCCCTTACTTACAGCTGCTTCTTGTTGGTGTCTTCTCTGAGCTCCATGTTGTCCACCATTCCCCAGCATCTCAGATACACCTCACAGGCAGCAACTCTTCTCAGTCACAGAAGTCAGCAAGGTATAAGCCTCACCATGTTCTTATGACACATCTCAGGTTCACTCATTATACAAAACAAAAAAATCCAAAAGAACTGTGGATGCTGAAAATCAGAAGCAGAAATAGAAATTGCTGAAAAATGTCAGAGAAATCAGAATTAACTGACTTTGTCATAGCTACCATCAATTCTGAAGAGCCATCACTGGACCCGAATTGTTAAATCTCATTTCTCGCCACAGATACTGCCAGACCTGCTGAGTTTTTCCAGCAATTTCTGTTTTTACTTATCACTTATAATACAGTTCAATGCTTCACTATGACATTTGTACACTTTCGTTGCAATGCTGCTGCCAGGTTACTTTGCACACGGGGACAAGCACCCATCTTATGCATTGGAACAGAGTGCATCTCAGGTACCTTAGCTTGCTTTCTTAGCTCTCAAGCATCTGATGCTAACTTGAATGCTCACAAAAATGGATGCAGGTGCAGTTGCACCATTTAAAAGACTTTTGGATAAATACATGAATAGGAAAGGCTTGGAGGGATATAGGCCAAGTGCATGAAAGTGGGACTAGTTTAGTTCGGGAACATGGTTGAGTTGCACCTAAGGGTTTGTTTCCATGCTGTATGACACTAACTCTGCATTGCTATCCTTTTTAGCATATTGCTGCTTCATTCAGGACTCATTATCTCAAAGCAGATTTTTGCTTGTCTTACTTTTAGCACTGACAGCCAGGTGGCTTGTCTTGCTTGCCAACACTGAACATTCAAAGGAACAGACATGGTGCTGTACTACACCATGCTCCATCAATTTCAGGTACATCTTATACCAGAATGTTATGCAGCAAATACATTGCATATACGGCAAGCATATGGCCATGTCTGAAAGTCAAAAGGGAGTTAAGTCCTTAGTCCAGTCAAGGGGGACTATAGACAGTCAGGGGATGCAGCAACAGTCAGCCAAGGGTATCATAATCAATCTGATCTCAGTCTAAGGGGTTGGCCGCAGTTAGTTGGCCACTTTTGCAATCCAGGGATCTCCATTATGTCACCAGGGGAACGGTCCAGAAATTAGTCAGAGGGCCAGCCGTCCTAAGTCATTGTTGTTCTCCCAAGTCATTCTGAGGGCTGGATCACAGTCAATCTTGGGGAGGGGGTGTTGGATAATAAATATCAAGGAGCAGTGCTGCTTTAGGGAAATGAGCAAAGTTCAAATGTGGGGATTGGAGTCAGCATGCTGGGATGCAGAGGGACAATCACCGTGAAAGAAAAGATCTGGATATAAGCCTGGGAGTCAATATTGCATTTTTGGGAATGGTCACTGTGAGAAAGGGGTCTTGAATGGTCACTATCACTTTGGCTTTGATGGTTGGGGTGGGGGGGGGGGGGGTGTGGGGGTTGCAATGGGGTAAGGGGAGACAGTGGATAACAATAGTGGACCTGGAAATGTTGTAGGCCTGAGGCTTAAGGGACACCAGGGAGATAAACAGTTAATTAAAAGGATTGTATGGGAATGGGGAAGGCTCCAAAATGATGGAGATGACAGGGACTGCAATGCAGAATGGAATGGGAAGATTGGAGATTATGAGTCCTGAATGAAGCAGCAATATGCTAAAAAGAATGGCAATGCAGAGTTAGTGGCATACAGCATGGAAACAAACCCTGAGGTGCAACTCAACCATGTTCCCGAACTAAACTAGTCCCACTTTCATGCACTTGGCCTATATCCCTCCAAGCCTTTCCTATTCATGTATTTATCCAAAAGTCTTTTAAATAGTGCAACTGCACCTGCATCCATTTTTGTGAGCATTCAAGTTAGCATCAGATGCTTGAGAGCTAAGAAAGCAAGCTAAGGTACCTGAGATGCACTCTGTTCCAATGCATAAGATGGGTGCCCGTCCCTATGTGCAAAGCAACCTGGCAGCAGCATTGCAACGAAGAAGGAGACCTAGGGGAACAGGCAGAACCTATGAATCTCTCTTTCACTCTCAAGTGTGATCTGGAAAGCTTTCTATCTTCAACCAAATCTCAAGTGTGCAATAAAGATGGAAAATGGCAGCCAGCACACCCAGAGTGGGCTGAGTAAGTAATGGTGTGTTTTGTCTGCGAGAGTAGCCTCCACATCTGGCTGTTGTGACACTCGTCGAGGTGAAATTGCACTAACAAGTTCAAGGCTGAACACATCTACAATCACGAATATCTGGATTTGGAGCTCATGCAATGACCAATAACATAAGCGACAATTCCCGGCCAATCCTTACCAGAAACAAAAACGGAAATTGCTGGAAAAGCTCTGCAGGTCTCAGCACCTGTGGAGAAAAATCAGAGTTAATGTTTCGGATTGAAACGACAGTTCCTCAGAACTGATGGTAGCTAGGAAAATGTTGGTTTATATGCAGGAGATAGGATAAGGAGAGAGAATAAGGAGTAAGATAAGTAGTGATAGAGCCCAAAGAGAGGGAAGAACAGTTAGACAGATAAAGGAGTGAATAATGATCTGGCTGGGAGGCTGAATAGCTGTTAATGGGGACTGTTAGTCATTTTCTTAGCTACCATCAGTTCTGAGGAAGAGTCACTCAACCCATAAAGTTAACTCTGATTTCTCTCCACAAATGCTGTCAGACCTGCTGAGCTTTTCCAGCAATTTCTGTTTTTGTTCCTGATTTACAGCATCCATAGTTCTTTCGGTTTTTATTTAGCAATCCTTACCATGTCATTGTTTGATACAAATTAATCTGCGTAATCTCTCTGGAGTAGAGGTGATCACAGGTGATCTTTAGAATCTTCTTGACAATTCCCAAACTAATTCCGAAGGATGTAGGAGGGTACAGAGCTGTTTCCCTACCACGGTCATTCCTCCCACCCCATATTGAACCGTTAAGTATGTGAGAACATGGACCCTAATTTGAAATGCCGGGTTTATTTTTGGGTGATGTTGGGGATAGGAGTATGGAGTCAGGGTTTCAGTAATCCCATGAGCACTTATAACTTCCTCCCACATTTATGTGACATGACTTATGATGCATTTGTCTAAATAAGGTTAATACATTAGAGGCATGTTAAGACCCTCCACATGGGAGGCTTCCTTGTCCTGTTGTATTGAGGGCCATGGTAAACTCTCATTAGTGTGTGATGTGATTGCTGATTAGTCATGTTACCAATCAATAGTCTGTTTCTGATATTCCCCACATGGGCTGATTGAAACCGTTCTCAGTGGATCCAGCATTATTGCCACTCTGGCCTTGGGGTCATAAAGGTGCAGAGAAACTGAAGAGGAACAAAAATGTCATCAATCCCCAGAACCAGCAGCAACTTCCAGCAGCCACTGAACTGCCTGCATATGAAGCGTTGCAGCAGGACATCCCCTTAGGCAATGGAGAAGATCCTGGAGGGCAAGAGTTGACAAACCTCAATGTCATTGCCTCCAGATGAGTGAAGTCCAGTGCAGCTACTGAGTGAGGATTTAACCAAAAACTGTGTTATCTGCTGGAGCAGGATGCGTGATCTGAAGAAGTGGATGGCCATCCAATCCCAATAGCCATCAACCTGATAGCTGGACATAAGTTTATGCAGCTGGCTGCTTCCAAGGATCTATTTGGGGATCTCACAATCCCTTGACCCGTAACCGACATGACTTGTGCAAAAGTCAAACTGCTACATTTCAATCTCCATTCTGAGTTCAGTACTGCAGCCAATGCTGCAGGCTTTGCCAAAATAACTGGCTTCCCCTAGGTCCAGAGTACTAAAGACCTGACCCAGGTAATGTTGACAGTGTCATATAATAACATGCTGACCTCATTAAAAGGAAAGAATTCTATTCAACCAATGTCCAAGTCATCTGTGATTATCACTACCATGGCCTTAGACTACCCTGCCAGCTATCTTGGAAGCTGACAAAATATGAACATACAAACAAGGAACAAGCATAGGCCAGGGAGAAAGTGAGGACTGCAGATGCTGGACATCAGAGTCAAGAGTGTGGTGTTAGAAAGGTATAGCCAATTAGGCAGCATCTGAGGAGCAGGAGAATCAATATTTCAAACATGAGCTCTTATCAGGAATGAGGCTTGTGGGCCAAAGGGGTCTCCTTGGCTCACAGCCTCATTCCTGAAGAAGAGCTCCTGTGCCTCGGATGCTGCCTGACCGGCTGTGCTTTTCCAGCACCTCACTCTTAACAAGCACAGGGCACTCAGCCCTAACAGAAAAAAATGTTGCCTCATCTCTGTTTTAAGGAGGCAACCCCTTATTTTAAAACTATGACCCCTAGTTTGAGATTCTCCCACAAGAGTAAACATCCTTTCAACGTCCACTCTGTCAAATCCGCTCACCTCTGCCTCTTCTAAACTCTGAAGAATACAGCCTGGCCTTTTCAGTCCATCAGCGAACTCAGTTCTAAGGAAGGGATTCCGTGCCGGAAGCATTAACTCTCCTTTCTCTCCTCAGATACTGCCAGACCTGCTGAGTTTCTCCAGCAATTTCTGTTTCTCTTTCAGATTTCCAGCATCCGCAGTTCTTTCTTTTATATTAGTCTTCTCTGAACTAGTTCTAATGCAGTGACATCCTTCAGTAAGTATGGTGATCAGTACTGCACACAATACTCCAGATACACACTCACCAATGTCCTGTAAAACCCAAAGCATAACCTTCCTATGCTTGCACTCAATTTCCCTCACAATAAAATATAACAGACTTCACTTGAGGTCTACTCATCCAATTCTGCCACAAATCTTGCCATAGTGCATGTCATCAGGCCCCCTATAACATCCCACCCTGCCTCCATAATCGTTTCAGAGCAAAGCTACACAATCCAGCTTGTGAATGTAAAATATATTGATTTGAAATACAGACAGTCAGAGAGAAACAACCAACTGACAATTGCCTTTTCCCTCATGTTTTCTGTGAAACTACGCTCACCAAACTTGGTGTATTGAAATCTCATTGCTGCAAGTGAAAAATTCTTAAAGCAGATATAATGAATCAACATCACTGTCTCCAGAAAATAATTCAACCAGCCACAGCTGATCAGTGAAGAAACACTAGTATCAAGAGTTTGTTTGGAATGTGACTTTGGTCAGACCAGCATTTGGACAATTTGTGAATAATTATTCTACTCTGAATTTAACTGTCACTTGAACAAAATTCTTTTGAGATAATACTCTGCAGAGTTTTGTATTTGCTGGTTACAGTTGTCTGTGTGCGCATGTTATCTTTCAAGAAGAGTAACTGGACATTTTAAACATTTTGTTAATTATTTTTGCATCTTTTCTTGAGTACGTTTCTTTGCAATGAATCTAATTGTTTAGTAATTAGTATAAGAAACCTGGCTGACTTGATTCTTATACTATGTAATATAAAGAATTGGTAATATCTGCTCCCTTTGTATACACCATTGTGGCTAATGCTGGAGTGAGCAGGGACAGAAATCATTGGTGTTGACCCAAGCACAGTAGGCTCCCTGACCCTGATGTACCCCCAGTTCCAACCCTTGGAGTAGGACAAAAATAGAAATCAGCCCCATCCTTCCTAATTTGGTCAGCACTGAGCACCATGTGCTTTCCCAGAGCTAAAGAGTTTGATTGCCAGGACATTGAAACTGGTGAAGGAGTGGTGGAACGTTAGCTGATTTCAGAAATAACAGCAGCAATGTGAACCAAGCAAGTACCAGGGACAAACCAAGCATGAGAAAGCAACAGTCAAACTAAACAGGGATCGCCTACAGGAAAGAATGCAGAAGTGGCTGCACAAGTGGGAAATTGTTGTCATGGCTGGTATCAGTGTGCTTAATTAGATTTGCTGCAAGACGATTTTCAAACTATATGGGGAAGTTCAACAAATTTGAACTAAACTGGTAATTGTTAATTGTGAATACCAATTAGTAACCTTTTTAATACGTGATTCTCTTGTGCTTCATCTAATTTACCTTTAAAGTCTAATGAGAAGCAAGGAATCTAGCGACTTAGTCAGACACTGAGTCAGACGTTAAAGTCATGTCATAACAGGATAACCTTAAGGGAACGGGGCTGATTTTCTACGGAATATAAACACCCACACGGTGGACAGGTTAATTCTTCACATTTAGGGCTATGTGAATGAAGTCTCACTTTGTGGCAGAATCCAGTCTTTGACTGAGTAAGTTAAAGGTCAGAGTCAAACAGCTTGCTACTGGGCAGCTAATTATTCACATCATCTGTCATCAATATAATCCATTAATAAACCAGTGCTCTCTGTGACATTTTGTTATCTTTGTTCACAAATGAAGTTGAACCTTGCACGTATGATTTGAAAGCCAGTATTAAGAAATGAAAAGCCTTAGGGTACTGAAAATAAGAAAAAAGGCTGGCTCTTATGTTTTGCACATCTCATACATCTTTTTGTAGAATTTCATAATACACTTACTGAAGAATAACATACCCAGGAGCTTTACTTTTACCAAAACAGGAGACACAGAATGGGAACTGTATATAATGCTTTGATATCTGATCCAATTATTGTGAAGGCTGTATTTGTGCACACCAGCAATGAGAGTATTGCTCACACAAATTCCATCTTAATGGTGACAGATAATGTTTTGGAAATCATTCAGTGAGTCACCTGAATAGGATCAGAGAGAATGGAAATCCAACCTCATGGTAAACAAAATTTTCTTTATCATTCACAATCATTGAAATGTTCCCATTGTGATACAAACTGATCTCATACATGATACACATGAAAATCTCCCCTAGCGATGCCTGGATTGCCTTTCTGCTCCCAGGATTCATTCACTTTAATTGGTTTATTTTTGGGATTTCTTTTGAATGGAATATTCAGGATTCTAAGGTCATTATTTTGATGTCTGCAGAAAGAAATAATTCCCAATAGGTTTTGTCCTGCGTAATGGTAGACATGACGCATTCCTTCAACTCATGTAATTACCACAAAGAAAACTCTTTTGGCAACAGCAGTTTTTAAGAAATATGCAACTAGAATGACTATGTGGAAGACCATTACGATGTTGCTAATTAGATCAGTGCCCTTTCCCATTTTGGAATGTGTTAAAAAGGCACAAAGCTGTTTACTATCACTGGTACACGAATAAAAATATAAAATTTAATATTTCAACACCAAACACTGAAGAATGCACACTTTCAATTCAATTACAGCCTGCTGGAAGGAAAGCTGCTGAGAGAAATTGTATAAGATGAATGAGAGGGTCCTTTAATAACAACACAATTATCAAATTTGACCTCTCCACTGTGAAATACTGTCTCCTCACAGATATATTGCAGTTAGCAATGAAGAAAAAATCTCAACCATGCTTCTTGAGACAGTAGACAGCCCAAAGGAGCTGTGCAGCTTATGATAGCAAATGAAAGACTTCAAAAGAAAGATCAGAATTTTATGGGACCAGTGGGGTGTTTCTTAAATACCCTGTCCCACTTCACCATGCACTGTCATAGAGTCATACAGTATGGAAACAGACCCTTCGGTCCAACCAGTCCATGCTGAACATAATCCCAAACTAAACCAGTCTCACCTGCCTGCTCCTGGCCCATATCCCTCCAATGTTCTTGGAACCACATGCCCCTCACCAGTCATCTACAGAATGACCAGCGTCCCCAGCACCCAAATGAACACTGACATTGCAAAGCAATCCTGCTCAGTCAAAGTCTGAAGGGACTGCCCATGACTGAGCGGCACAAAATAAGACCATAAGACTCTTCATTCTTTGGAGGTTCGGTGTGGACTTGTTGGGCCTAAGGGCCTGTTTCCACACTGTAGGGATTCTAACTTTAGTTCTAAAAAGACCTAGGAGCATAAATTATCCCATCAAGTCTGCTCACTAATTCAATCATGGCTGGTAAGTTTCTCAACCCCATTCTCCCACATCCCTGTAACCCTTGATCTCCTTGATACTCAAGAACCTATCTATCGCAGTCTTAAATATGCTCAATGACCTGGCCTCCACAGGCTCTATGGCAATGAATTCCACAGATTCACCACTCTCAGACTGAAAAAGGTTGCCCTTATCTCCATTCTAAAAGATCTTCCCTTTACTCTTCGGCTATGCCCTCGGGTCTTATTCTCTCCTACCAATGGAAACATCTTCCCAACATCTACTCTGTCCAGGCCTTTCAGTATTATGTATGTTTCAGTTTATAGCTGACAACTTGCCCCTGACTAACTCTGCAGCAGAACATGGCTGACAGTAGGTAGGAAGCCTAGGAGAATATTTTCTTAACGTAGTCTCAGCACGTCAAACAATAGCAGGACAGTTTAATCAAGGTCATTGGTTGGGGTGGAATGTACAGCTGCAATTTCTTAAATAGATAAGAACATTTTATACTAAGTGGCCATTTCTCTTGAATTATTTAATCAACCTGTTACAATATTAAGAGTAGGCCTTAGTTAAGATTCTTCAGCTAATCAAAGACATGGATTCCAAAGTAACTATAAATTCACATATCACCAAAGAAGAGATTCAGGCAATAGAAGAGCCCCCCCGCCCCTTATCATTAAAGTCTGTTAAAATATCATGACCATGGGTGGACCACCAGTCTGTCCATCTCTTTAAGGTGCTGCATCAGACATCCAATTACAGAGGGACATCTCAGCACCGCTGACCAATAGCATTAAATGGAGGGGCGTGTACATTCTAAGTTTTAATTGCATACAGTTTGAAATGTGTGTGAGAAAAGTTGTACCGAAATAAAGTTGTACCTGAATCTACCGCCACACTTGGATTCTATTGGACAATATGAGATCTAACAAAGTCAGAAGAGGAGGAAATATGATTATGTTTCCCTGACAGGGACCTGCAGGTCCTGATGGAGGGGGTTATCTAAAGGAGTGCAGTTAGAGTCATAGAGATGTACAGCATGGAAACAGACAGTCAAACCCATCCATGCCAACCAGATATCCCAACCCAATCTAGTCCCACCTGCCAGGACCCAGCCCATATCCCTCCAAATCCTTCCTATCCATATAACCATCAAATGCCTCTTAAAATGTTGCAATTGTACCAGCCTCCACCACATCCTCTGGCAGCTCATTCCTTTGCATGAAAAAGTTGCCCCTTAAGTCCCTTTTATATCTTGCCCCTCGCACCCTAAACCTATGCCCTCTAGTTCTGGACTCCCTGACCCCAGGGAAAAGACTTTGTCTATTTATCCTATCCATGCCCCTTAATTTTGTAAACCTCTACAAGGTCACCCCTCAGCCTCCGACGCTCCAGGGAAAACAGCCCCAGCCTGTTCAGCCTCTCCCCATTGCTCAAATCCTCCAACCCTGGCAACAATCTTGTAAATCTTTAATGAACCCTTTCAAGTTTCACAACATCTTTCTGATAGGATGAAGACCAGAACTGCACACAATATTTCAACAGTGATTCTAGGTAATCCAAGACGGAGGACGGGAAAAATTTCTGGCTATAACAGCTGCTCCTTTTTGGAGGTATTTTAGGTGTTGGAGGTGGTTTCCTCAAATTCCAGGAGCAGCAATTACTGTTTTATATGCTGTTGCATTGTTTTGGAACTTTTGGGGAAAAAAGTCAAAACAACAGCAGTTTTAAAAGGGAGAAGGAACAGACAAAGAAAGCACGTGGTGAGGTCAGTGTAGGAGAGAGAGAGAGAAATAAACTGACACAGCAGTGAACCTGCACAGTTACTGCCTTTGCAGTTTGAATTCCTGTATCGCTGGACATTAAAGTGTGTCTGGGAAAATGAGCAAACAGTGAAATTCACAACTGATTTAGGAGGAACTGTTTGGGCGAAGTTCACAGCACAGAAGCAGACAAGTGTATTATTTTTAAGTGTGACCTACAGAAAGCCTGCAGTAGTGAGTAAAGTGGGTTCTTTCTTGATTATGTATTTTGAGATATGTCTCTTGATTAAAGTTAAAATATAAGCCCTAACTATTAGTTAAACCTGGGGCAGTGTTTTGTAGAGGAATAAGACGGTGTTACTTGCTGGGTCTGTAGATTGTAAAGGAGCAAAAATGACCTTTAGTGGGCGGCACGGTGGCACAGTGGTTAGCACTGCTGCCTCACAGCGCCGGAGACCCGGGTTCAATTCCCGCCTCAGGCGACTGACTGTGTGGAGTTTGCACGTTCTCCCCGTGTCTGCGTGGGTTTCCTCCGGGTGCTCCGGTTTCCTCCCACAGTCCAAAGATGTGCTGGCCAGGTGAATTGGCCATGCCAAATTGCCCGTAGTGTTAGGTAAGGGGTAGATGTAGATGTAGGGGTATGGGTGGGTTACGCTTCGGCGGGGCGGTGTGGACTTGTTGGGCCGAAGGGCCTGTTTCCACACTGTAAGTAATCTAATCTAATCTAATCAGTTCTTTTCATGTAGGATCAGCAGAAGAGGCTGCATCGCCCCAGATCCTAGAGGTCTGGTCCAATGTTGTCACCTTGGTCAGCACAGTCACTATGTTCTGGAGAAATAGATGGTGAATAACTTTTATCGCTTCACCAGGTAAACCTCACAATTGTCTCTCTAGTACCTTGTACTCATTTTATCTCTGCAAGTGTATTCACCTGCAACAAAAACTCATGCTCTACCACTCTCACTATAACCTGCACCAAGCCCCCTCACTCTTCATTCTCCTGCACCTCTCACATTAACCTTGCTAAAAGTGTCAGCCATTGCACACCATTTCTAAATCCTTTTTTCTTGTGTACTACCCACAACTTCCATGGTGAAAGGATTGGCTCCCCCTAGCAGCCACCTCCCCCCACCTCAGGGCAAGAGAATACTGAGGCCTTAAAGGAAGCATCCAGCCTCCTGTACCCACCACCAGCCCAAGTACTGCCCCCTCCGTGGGAATATTGGTGTTAGTCAGTGTGGAGTTCTCAATCTGCTGAGCCCCTCACTGGGACAGTGTGGAGTTCCCAATCTGCTGAGTCCCTCATTGGGACAGTGCAGGATTCCCAATCTGCTGAGCCCTCACTGGGACAGTGCAGGATTCCCAATCTGCTGGGCCCCTCACTGGGTCAGCCCCACAGCTGGCTGAGGAAGGAATGGCCCAGGCCGCTGGCTCTCGGGAGGGGACCAGGCTCCTGTTCAGGCCCAGGCAGGAGAGCAGCCTCCTGGTGGGCTCAGCAATCAGGGAGTTTGTTCCCGTGCACAGGGAGGGGCAGGAGCAGCAGGCAGGGATGTGGGGCACTATGACCCTCACTGCCCAGAAGCTGCAGCAGGCTGGGAGTCACGTGACTGTCTCTCTGCTCCCATGGGCAGGTTCGCAGCTGCCAGGGAGAGGGGCAGGTCCAGACCCCTCAGGGGCTGCTGGAGGGAGGCAAAAACCTGCACTCCATCACAGCAGACACTGGACATCAGGACCGAAGGGAACATAGAGACCACTCTAGGTGCCCCTTCCTCAAAAAGAGACAGGGTGTTTACAGGTAATCCACACAAGACCCTCAGAGGTTTTGTCTTAGGACACTCCAGAGGTGGTCAGGCCCTCTGCTTGTCCACTGACTGTAACCTCATCCCAACTTGGAAGTTGCAGCCACAGAGGATTCAGTTGCCTCTGGCAATTAAAGCCTCAGAATGCCTGGGCTGTCCAGATAGACCTGCCCCCACAGTTCACCAGTAAACCTCCATGGTCTGTGGGCTCACCTGGTCAGCAGACTCTCCCCATCCCAGCTGTTGGAACCAGGAACTACATTGAGATGTAGTGGGAGTGAAAGAAGAAAGATAACTGATTGAGAGGTTTTAGGTGGCACGGTTGACCATGACTACAGACTGTTATAGAGACATACAGTCATACAGCACAGAAATAGACCCTTTAGTCCAACACATCCACACCGACTACACATCTCAATCTGACCTAGACCTATTTGCCAACATTTGGCCCATATCCCTCGAAACCCTTCCTGATCATATACCCATCCAGATGCCTTTTAAATGTTGAAATTGTACCAGCCTCTACCACTTCCTCTGGCAGCTCATTCCATACATGCATCACCCTCTGTGTAAAAAGATTGTCCCTTAGGTCTCTTTTATATCTTTCCCCTCTCACCCTAAACCTATGCCCTCTAGTTCTGGACTCCCTGACCCCAGGGAAAAGACTTTGTCTATTTATCCTATCCATGCCCCTCATAATTTTGTAAGCCTCTATAAGGTCACCCCTCAGCCTCCAATGCTCCAGAGAAAACAGCCCCAGCCTGTTCAGCTTCTCCCTATAGTTCAAATCCTCCAACCCTGGCAACATCCTTGTGAACCTTTTCTGAACCCTTTCAAGTTTCACAACATCTTTCCGATAGGAAGGAGACCAGAATTGCATGCAATATTCAAACAGTGGCCTAACCAACTTCTGTACTCAATACTCTGACCAATAAAGGAAAGCATACCAAACGCCTTCTTCACTATCCTATCTACCTGTGACTCCACTTTCAAGGAGCTATGAACCTGCACTCCAAGGTTTCTTTGTTCAGCAGCACTCCCTAGGACCTTACCATTAAGTGTATAAGTCCTGCTAGGATTTGCTTTCCCAAAATGCAGCACCTTGCATTTATCGGAATTAAACTCCATTTGCCACTTCTCAGCCCATTGGCCCATCTGGTCAAGATCCTGTTGTAATCTGAGGTAACCCTCTTCACTGTCCACTACACCTCCAATTTTCGTGTCATCTGCAAACTTACTAACTGTACCTTTTATGCTCGCATCCAAATCATTTATGTAAATGACAAAAAATAGAGGACCCAGCATTGATCCTTGTGGCACTCCACTGGTCACAGGCCTCCAGTCTGAAAAACAACCCTACAACGCCACTCTTTGTCTTCTACCTTTGAGCCAATTCTGTATTCTGGTCCAAATTTCAAGGGCTGAATGTCCTCGTCATTTGCTTCCACTCCCTTTTGGATGGTTAGAGGGTCCCCGGACCCTCCCCCCAACCCTGACCTATGATACCTTAAGGTGTTTCCCCCAGTCCACCTACTTTATTAATGACCCACCATTATATTCATCAATCTGGAACCCATTATCTGCGTTGCATTCAGTGCAGAAATTCAACATTTTAAAAAATACAACCTTTTTTTAAGAGGCAGCCTGTATTTGCATCATGTGATGTTTAACAATGCTGCCATTGTTAGCTGGCTGTTGTGGAGGGCAATAGTGACTGACAGCACTGCGCCGAAGAGATCAGCAATGGTGATGCAAGAAACTGCATAGAAATCATTCAGATGAGGTGATCAGCATGGACAAATTCTGTGTCTTACATACTGAGAAATATATGACAGTGAGCAAGACTCTGGACTTAAAAACTGGAGTGAATGAATTTTGTACCTTATACATCTCTCCAATAATAATAGCTTCTTTAATCCTTCAAAAACAACCCTATTAACCCTACAGGCACAGTCTAGCTCTCAACAAGTTTCAGTTACGCATTAAGTCTGAAGAATATATTCAGAAAAGTTCATAATAGTGCAATCTTCTAAAGGAGAAGAAAAACAAGTGAAAAATAAGTACATTGGGCAAAGCCTGATAAAGTGAATCATCACTTTTCATGAAAATCTGAAGGGCTACTTTAACTAATTGGAAGAAAAAAACCCTACAATGTTTTGATACATTGCTCATAAAAGGTTGAATTTTCATAGGAATTTAGCTGGCAAGAGAATTAATATATTTTAAACCATTTAATTACATCAACGGACAATCTGTCATTTGATTATCTGCATATCTGAAACTATTAACTCTTCTGTTCTCCTCATGGTCTTTGACCATATCACCCTATATTTGTCTGTCTGAGCAAAAGCTTAGGCATTATCATTGTAAATAGCTTTGCCTGGTTCAATGGGACATCTTGAAAGTATGAACTGTGAGACACACTAGCAGTCCCAATTTCTCATGTATTTCTATAACCGGAATCTATAATCTTACAGTCTTTATTACCACACTGAGTAGGAGAACAAAAAACAGTTTTTTCTCATATATTGTCAAGCATGTATCAGTGTGCATTCACTTGCAAAGTACAAGATGACTTATAACAGGTCTCGTTAATGGTTTAGAATTTGAGGTATTCAATAGATGCAGTTTCTCCAGTCTCCAGCTCAAAGGTGAAGAGTTCCAAAATTGTGAGCTGTAATTTACACCCAATCTATGAATACTCTGAAATTATCTCAGCCTTAGAGCAGGCATGTTTATTTCCAAAACCTTACACCTGAAATCTTGATTACGTATTCAATGACAAATAAGGCAAGCATGTAGCTTTCTTCTTCCAGAATGTTGAGGTGCCCAATATATCAACAACTGCTACACTGCTGTATGCAAAAGCTATCTTTGGCTTTTCCATGACAGTGAAGGGAGAAGCCCGTCAAGTAACTATTGAATAAACAGATTTTGGCACAACTTTAACTGCTGGAAAGTGTTGCCTTCTTTCCGATATGAGAACATAAGCTGAGAAGCCCAGGCCATGATGTCTGAGCTGCAAAGTGGCAGGTGGGTACTGCTGAATCTGCACACCTTTCACTAGTGACGTCGTATTATTCATATTGCAGTACAGGGAGTAGCAGCAATACATTCAGTGGTATGCTCTACTGCTTGCCACGCCACATGAAAGCGGTTCCTGGTTCTTGCCAATTGTTTATTAGAGAGTGAGTTTAGCCCAAGGATCATTGTGTGTCAGGCAAGGGATGGGGTTGAGAAAAAGGATCCTTCATGGTGACTTCAGCCAGTACAGGAATGGAACCTGCATTGTTGGCATCACTCTACGTCATTTCAACCCTGAAGGTGGACTCAATAATCCAAAACCTGAGCGCCCATGGGTAGAAATCCAAGGTTGAATGGAATTGATGGAAAGTCATGGAGACAGAAACAGAAAACACCAGCCTTGAAATGAAATCATATTTCCTTTTGTACGTTTTATAGAATTTGTCAAATAACAAACACTTATCCAAATGCATTGTTTATAGTAAAATTAATTCACCAAGACTGCTTTGATAGCATCTTCCAAATCTGCAACCTCCACCACCCAGCAGGACAAAGGCAGCAGATATATAGGAATCAATCAGTGTCCCCCTCCAAGCCACTCACCAACCTGACTTGGAACTACATTGTCATTCCTTCATTATTGCTGGGTCAAAACCTGGAACTCTTTTGGTAGCACCTGTGGGTGTCCTTACACTGAATGAACTGCAGCAGTTCAAGGCGGCCCATCACCATCACCTTCTCAAGGACAATTATAGATGGGCAGTAAATGCTGGTCCAGTCTAAGATGTTCACACCCCTTCAACCGATAAAAAAAGAACTGAAGGATTTGCAGGAATATGTTTAACACAAAGCAGAAACAGAATGTTATTTCATTAAATCTGATATTTGCCTACAATGTACTTTTTGTGAAAGTGTACTTAAGGTTGGGAACAAGCAGGGTGAACAGAGGGAATGTGAGTAGACAACACAATCTACTCCAATTAACAGCTGGAGTCTGAGGACTTGTTGTCATCCCAGGAGACTGAACAAATGACTCAAATAATTCAAAATCCTCAATAAAAAAGGCTTTGTCAAAAGCAGATTAAGGATCGTTGATGAATGAAAATGCCATCTATTAGACATCACTACGAATGTTCTTTAATTTGATCTATACTTGAACACTGCATGAATCAAGCTGCTTTTGAAGGAAGTGGCTAATGAATGAAGTGTTTCAGTGCAGCTCCATTGCAAATTCATTTCCGATGTTAAGATGAGAGGGATTGGATGTGGGGGTGAATCAGAAAACTTTGCTAATCTCTCCCTTCCTATCTAATGCATTCAACATCATTCAGACCACCCCATTACAATATCAGTTAGAATTGCTTAAGTATATTTGCTCAATTCGAGGAATAATTACCCACAAATTCCACACACAAAATATAATTCATTTAATCAGGGAAAGTAATAGGTTTTACTTACCTGTTAATACAATATTGAGAGAGAGAAGCTTGGAGCTATTTAAGTCTGCAATATGCTTAAATTTAAATACATCGACTGCTGCAGAATTCATGGTTTATAATTTGACATTTTGTTATTAATGCAACCTGGCATGCTGGAAATAATAACCGAATTCATAAAGCTCCAGCTTCTGCCTGCAACATTTTTCAAAATGACATTATCAGAAGGAATATACTTAAAATTCATTTTTTAATTTAAGAAACAAGAATACATACATATATTCCACAATCCACAGGTTTAGTAAGGGTTGTGAAGGTCCTGCCAAGCTGCAGAGTATGTTATAGGTCGGAATCTGTTTTGAAGTGAGGGTTGGAGTGATGGTGCTGAAAATGTGTTGCTGGAAAAGCGCAGCAGTTCAGGCAGCATCCAAGGAGCAGGAGAATCGATGTTTCGGGCATAAGCCTGAAGAAGGGCTTATGCCCGAAACATCGATTCTCCTGCTCTTTGGATGCTGCCTGAACTGCTGCGCTTTTCCAGCAACACATTTTCAGCTCTGATCTCCAGCATCTGCAGTCCTCACTTTCTCCACAGAGTGTTGGTGGTCAAGGTCATTAGTTTGCGTTCACCATTCTGATTTCACAACTTGGTTCAACTGAAGTGAATCATGGGAAAGAGTCTGGTACTTAAGGAAAGTCAGGCAACACTTGATCCACTTTGGCATTCCCAGAATGATTAAATGCAGGGGTTAAACCAGAGGAAGTGTAGAACTGAGCCAATCTAACACAGCCCTTTCACAGTGGAGTCTGTGAAACATCCACACTCAATCTATTATCTTGTTGTGATGTTCACGGATTCTGTTGGTGGTACTTTAGTAGGAAGGATCAAGGCACACTATTATTTAAATGGAGAAAGGCTGTAAAAAGAACAGCACAGAAAGATTTGGTTGTTCTTGTACATGAAACATAACATGTTCGTGTGCAGATGCAGCAAGTAATTAAGAAATCAAATGGAATTTTGGCCTTTATAGTTATGGGGCTGATGTTTAAAGATATGGAAGCCTTGTAAACAACTGTACAGGGTGTTGGTGAGGTCTTACCTGGAATACTGTGTACAGTTTTGGTCCCTGCATTTAAAAAAGAGAATATATAGGCCTTGGTGGCTATTCAGGAGAGATTCAGGCTGATTCCTGGAATGAAGATATTGCAAAGTCAAGAACAGCTAAACAGGTTAGGCCTTTATTCATTCGCATTTAGAAGAATGAGCGGTGATCTTTGGTGAACTCATAGAATCTTTACAGTGTGGAAGCAGGCCATTCAGCCCATCGAGCCCATACTGCCTCTCCAAAGAGGATCCCACCCAGACCTACAGCCTGTATTTCCCATGGATAACCAACCTGGCTGAAAATCTCTGGACACTATTGGCAATTTAGCATGGCCAATCCACCTGCGCATGCAGGAAACTGCAGTACCCAGAGAAGACTCACGCAGGTACAGGAAGAAGGTAAAAACTCCACACAGACAGTCACCTGAGGCTGGAATCAAAGCCAGGTCTAACCACTGAGCCTTATTGAATTATACAAAGTGCTAACAGGGTTTGACGGGCAGATGATGAGGAGATGCTTCCATTTGTGAGGAATCTTGAACTCGAGGGTCACAGTCACAGAATAAGGGGACATTCTTTTAAAACTGAAATGCAAAGGAATTCCTTCTCATATTCTAATGAGTGTCTGGAATTCTCCATCCCCAAGAGTCTGTAGACTAGATCACCGTAAGTATTTCAAGAGATTGCTGAAACCTCAGGGAATTGAGGGCTATGGTGAGTTGGCATGAAAGAGGAATGTAAGCATGGGGTAGATCAGCTATGGTCTTGTTGAATAGTAGGGCAGGCTCAAGGGGCTGAATGGCCTACTTCTGCTCCTATCTCTTATGTTCTTGTGATAGTAATTGTGATTGTTTACTTCCGTCTCTCACACACCATTCCTTCTCAGTGGGCTGCTGCCTGAGATCTCATTCACAGATTACTTGGCTCTCTGTGATGTTCTTTGAGTTAGCAGCAAGCATCACACCTGCCAGCTGATGTTATTTTGTAGAGTCAGAATTTAACAGAAACAAACACCTGTCTTCCATGCCCACATAACACCAATTTAGTTTCTTACTTCCTGCTGCTGTGATTTTGAATGCCAGTGCATAATGAAGTAATCAGATGTCCCAGCACACAGATATTCAAATCTGTAGCAACAAGAGCAGGTAGGAATCCAGGAGCGTTGCTATAGAGAAAGAGAGAGTCCATGAGTCAACTCAGTTCAAATCACCAAATCTTCAAGTTATCATAGGCAAGCAGAGGATATTGATGGGTTGTTGACAGGTAAAGATCATGCAGTCCTTGATCACCATTAGTTGTGTGTGTGTGTGTGTACATACACGGGGTGGGGGGGTTGGAGGTGGCGGAGGAGAATGTTAATTTCCAATTGCAATTGCCTTTGTGACACCTGGACAAATGTTCTTGCTCCTGTTTCGACAAGGGAACCTGTTCTGTCTCCACATCACTTTCTATCCAATAGGGATAGTGGAGAGGAATCTCATCCCAAATGCACAATAACACCCAGTCGCATTAATTCACAAGGATACCACTTGTTTCAGGTTGATACCTCACCTACCCAGTGGAAACAATAGAAATGGTTGGGACCAGAATGGAGAAATTGCCTCTCAGATATTCCCAGTAGACAAGAGGAGGCTGGAAGAGCACAGCAAGCCAGGCAGCATCAAGAGTTGGAGAAGTCTGATGTTTCGGGTATAAAACTAGGGGAGCAGGTAGGGGGAGTTGCAGATAAAGGTGGGTGGGTGTGGAGAAGAGTTATGGGTCTGGAGAGGGGAGTTGTGGTGAGGTGGTGGTAGGTGAGCACAGCAGGTAGGTACTCCGAGGTGATTGGTCGATGGGAGGAATGAATCCAGTTGGTAAGTGGAAAGAGGAGTCGGTCAGAAGGGTGGAAGGGTGGGGGAGGGGCTGGAAAGAGAGTCAGCAGATGGGAAAGGAGGTTATTTGTAATTGGAGAACTCAATGTTGAATCCTCCGGGCTGTCGGCTGCCCAGGCTGAGGTATTTTACATTACATTACATTACATTACAGTGTGGAAACAGGCCCTTCGGCCCAACAAGTCCACACCTACCCGCCGAAGCGCAACCCACCCATACCCCTACATTTACCCCTTACCTAACACTACGGACAATTTAGCATGGCCAATTCACCTGACCCACACATCTTTGGACTTTGGGAGGAAACCGGAGCACCCGGAGGAAACCCACGCAGACACGGGGAGAACGTGCAAACTCCACACAGTCAGTTGCCTGAGGCGGGAATTGAACCCGGGTCTCTGGCACTGTGAGGCAGCAGTGCTAACCACTGTGCCACCGTGCCACTCCAAATTGCGGTCTGATTCACTGTGGCAATGGAGGAGGCCAAGGATGGACATGGCAGAGAGGGAGTGGGAAGGGGAGTCAGGAGGTTGTGACCAGGAGGTCAGGTTTGCCCTTATGGGCCTGGCTGAGATGCTCGGTGAAATGTGCTCTTAGATTACTCACGTGTAGCTGCCCAACGGCCTGCCTCCCATTTGTTTATACAGTGAAAATCTATTTTAAATTTGACTCTTATGAATCTCGTGCTGGACACTGTGCTACTCCAGCTGATGTTATAACTAAATATATCAGATGCCAGAATGAAATCTGGCCCGATAGACCATTTTTTCCTTTACTTCAATTTAAAACAGCAGTCTTTCAATGAAAGATAAGCACGTAAGGCTGCAGATTTACTTTTAACAATAAAACGGACATTTGTTACGCAAAAGTGAAAAAAAAACAAGCTATCTACATATAACACACTTAGCAAAAATTTAAAACACATGGTAAACAAAATCCCATTCTACTTTGCAATGTATCACTTTACAGTAAGTCAAAAACCAGAGAAATATTCTTTCACTCTACGATCTATAGCTTTGACTTGGCTGCTTTTCCTGAGTTCCTGCTCAGTGAGCTGTACAGTGTTTCCCCTAGAATATTCACACAGCTAAGATCATAGAACTCCTCAGCTTTGAATAACTAATGCAGCTTTCGAACCAAGCACTCTTTGTCTGGAAGTTTCACAAACTATTCGGTTTCACCGACATAAATTATTTCCTTACCTGCACCAAACTATCTCTTTTTCCTTGGAAGATGCTATATTTGTATCTGACGTCAGGCAAGCCCTTTTGCATGGCACAAAACCTGCCCAATCACTGTTTTTTTTCTGAACTAAAATCAATCTTTGATTATTCTAAATCCAAAAGCAAGCTAAAGTCATTTAAATATTTTCCCGCATCTGTCATCAAGCCGCACAATATTAACAAACTTCCACTAATATTGCAGGAGGCACATAATGGTTTGCAATCATAGAGATCTACAGCACATTAAAAGACCCTTTGGTCCATCACAGAAAAATCATGGTTCTAGAAAGTCTGAACTAGTTAACTATTAAAACTCCTCATAAAATAGACAAACAATCATTAGTTTGAAATTCAAACTGTAAAACAAAAATTATATATAAATCATATACCTCTCATCATTTAAAAGTTGTCATAGTCCCACAGGACCATACGGCTGCTCTCTCATCAGAGAGAGATGACTGATGGTGAGTTTAACCTGAGTTTGAGAAGGTGGGGCCTTCATGGTAACCTCAGCCAGTATGGGAATTGAACATCATAAACCAACCTCAAATTTATCGCAAGGGTGATTGTGTGAAAATATGCCATTGATAGGTTAAGGTGCAATATCTGGAAAGAAAAGTGATATAAAAATGAATTCTTGATCCTTAAAAGTAACTTCACAATTGTATTTCAGACTGAAATAGTGGTATTCGAGAGAGGGGTGCTGGAAAAGCACTGCAGGTCAGGCAGCATTTGAGGAGCAGGAGAATCAAAGTTTCAGGTCAGAAACATCGATTCTCCTGCTGCTCCGATGATGCCTGACCTGCTGTGCTTTTCTAGCACAACACTCTCTACTCCGATCTCTAGCATCCGCAGTCCTCACTTTCCCCTAGTTGAAATAGTGGCATTGAATCCTAACAGCATTTGGATATCTATAGGCTTGGAAGAGGAGGTGATGATGAATGTTCTGATTGGGAGGAAAACTCTCAGCTAATAGCCTTTGGGCAGTTTATGCCTGTACTTTGACAGGAGCACTGCGTGACAGTATGTCACTAAAAAAACAAATACTGGTGCGGATGCCTTTTAGCCCCTTGAGTGTGCTCTGCCATTCAATCATGGCTGATATGTTTCTCATCCCCATTCTTCTGCCATGTCCCCCTAACTCTTGAATCAATCAAGAACCTATCTCTCTCTCTCTCTTAAGTACAATCAACTACTTGGCCTCCACAGCCCTCTGTGGCAATGAGTTCCACAGATTTACCACCCTCTGGCTGAAGAAAGTCCTCCTCATTTCAGTTCTAAAGGGTCGTCTCCTCATTCTAAGGCTGTTCTCTTGGGTCCTAGTTTCTTCTACTAGTGGAAATATTTTCTCCACATCCATTCGATCCAGTCCTCATAGTAAGTTTCAATGAGTTCCCACTCAACCTTGCAAATTCCGTTGAGTATAGACCCACAGTCCTTAACTGCTCCTGATATGACAAGATTTTCATCCCTGGGATCATTCTTGTCAACCTCCTCTGGATACCCTCTAGGGCCAGCACATCCTTCCTTAGATACAGGGTCCAAAACTGCTCACAATATTCCAAATGTGGTCTGACCACAGCCTTATACAATCCAAGCCATACATCCCTGCTCTAGTATTCCAGCTAGCTTGAATTGAATGCTAATATAACATTTGCCTTTCTAACTGACAATTGAACCTGCATGTTAATATTGATAAAATCCTGAACCAGGACTCCCAAGTTCCTTCGTGCTTCAGATTTCTGAAGCCTTTCTCCATTTTAAAAATACTATATACTTCTATTCCACCTGTCATAGTGCATAACCTTGCACTTTCCAATATTGTATGCCATCTGCTACTTCTTTGCCCATTGTCCTGGGCTGTCCAAGTCCTTCTACAGCCTCCTGCTTCCTCAACTATCCCTCCTACTATCTTTATATCATCTGCAAACCTATCAGAATTACTCCCAGTTCCTTTGTATTTACTTTCAGTGTCTAATGTGAATAGTCCCAATCAGACCCCTGTGGAACTCCACTAGTCACTGGTTGCCATCCTGAAAAAGAGTCCTTAATCCCACTCTCTGTCTTCTGCCAGTCAGCCAATCCTCTTTCCATGCCAGTACCTTGCCCCTAACACTATAGGCTCTTATCTCATTGAGCAGTTGTCTATACCACACCTTGTCAAAGGCCTTCTGGAAATCCAAACAGATCACATCCACTGGCTCACCTTTGTTTAACCTGCTTGTTACCTCCCCAAAGTTTGACAGACTTATCAGGCACAACCTCTACTTAATGTAGCCGTGCTGACTCAGCCCTATTTTACTATGCACTTCTAAGTAATCCACAATCGACTTTAATAATGGACTCTAAAATTTGACCAATGACTGAGGTCAGGCTAACAGGCTTTTTTTCCCCATCTTTTGCCTGCCTTCCTTCTTAAACAGGGTATTAAATTAACTATTTTCCAGTTCTCTAAGACCCTCGTGACTCCAGGGATTCCTGAAAGATCAACACCAATAGAATCTCCTCAGCTATCTCCTTCAGAACTCTGGGGTGTGATCCATCCAGTCTGGGTGGTCTATCCACTTTCAGACCTTTCATCTTCCACAGCACCTTCTCTTTAGTGATGTCCACTACCTCAGCTCTGCCCCCTGACTGTTTTGAAGTTCTGGTATGCTGCTGGTGTCTTCCAGTGTGAAAACTGATGCAAAAATACCTATTCAGTTCTTTTGCTATTTCTTTTTTTCACTATTACTACTTTTCCATGCCTTATTTTGCAGCGGTCCAATGTTCACTCTTGCCTCTCTCTTCCCTTTTAGCTATCTGAAAAACTATTGCAATCTTCTTTGACATTACCAGCTATCTTACTCTCATATTTCGTCTTCTCCACCGCTTCTCCCTCCCAACTCCATTATTGCTGTTTTGTCCTCCACTGCTGGTTTTTAAAGGCTTCCCACTAATCTTCACTACACTGTAAGCGTTTTCTTTAACTTTTTATGCTGTCCCTGACTTCCCTCGGCAGCCATGGTTGCCTTGTGCTCCCCTTAAATATGTTTCTTCTTCCTTGGGATGAATTTCTGCTGTGCCTCCAAAAGCTCCAGCCAAATGCTGCTCCTTCACCTCTTTGCTAGTTTCCCTTTCCAATCAATCCTGGCCTGCTCCTCCCTCATGTCTTTACTCAACTGTAATACTGTTACATCTGAATCCAGTTTCTCCCTCTCAAACTGCAGGGTTAATTCTTGATATTATGATCACTGCACCCTAGAGGCCCCTTCATCTTAAGCTCCAGAATCAGGTCTGCCTCATTACGCAATACCAAATCCAGAATCACCTGTCCCTTGCCAAAAGAGGCTCCAAAAAAACCATCTCACATACATTCTACAAATTCTTGTTCCTGAAATCTGGTATCAACCTAATTTTACAAGTCCATCTGCAAATTGAAGTTCCCCATGACTACTTAATAGTGCCTTTTCTATCTCCTGATTTATTTTCTTCCCCACATCCTGACCACTCTTATGAGGCTTGTACACAACTCCCATGAGGGTCTTTTCTCCTTTGCGGTTCATTAACTCTACCCACACACATTTAATGCCTTCTGACTGTATATCATTTCTTGCTACTGATTTAATTTAATTTAATTTCTTACTGGCAAGGCAACTCTGCCCATCTCCAACACCTGCCCCACCACCCCACCCCACCCCCGCCCATCTGGCTGTCCTTTCAATAGGACATATATCCTTGGATATTTAGTTTCCAGTCCTGATCTCCATGCAGCCACAACTCTGTGGTATCCACAACATTGTTGCTGCCAATTTCAATGTGCACTGTTAACACATTTACTTTGTTACATATATGGCATGCATTTAAATACAACATCATCTCTGTGTTGACTGCCCCCCCCTTCTCATAGTTGTCCCCTGTCTGCTGTGCGTGAAGTTAGATTCCTGACCCTTTCCACACTCTCTATCCTATCACTTGCTCTGGAAATTTTAATAACCTCTGCTCAGCCCTTCCCCCCCTTCAACATTTTTCCTAATTTTCCATGCAGCTGATCTCCCTCTAGCTGCCTCACTGGTGGTCACACCCTCCTGCTCCTGACCACTGACTGAATTTGAGGTCATTCCTTTATTATATGTGACTGTACCTGAAATACAGCAGCCAGGTACCTCTCCCCCTCTCTGATATGTCACAGTGTTCGGTGCTCAGACTCCAGTTCATCAGCTCAGAGTCAGAGTTCCTCAAGCAACCAGCATTTGTTACAAATGTAGTCAATATGAACCACAATGGGGTCTACCAGCTCCCACATCATGTAGTTACAACACATCGCCTGGTCAGGCATCTCTATTATAATTACTTTTTAATTTGATTTTTAAAACTTGGTTCTAGTTTTGTTTTTAAACTTTATAGCCTGTAAATATTCTCCCTCGTCACCTTCAATCCACTAATCAAATCAGCAGCTATCACCAAGCAATGAACTTATGATTTACCTGTGATGTCATTATTTTGGGCTGGGCCCCTGATCCTAGACTTCAATTTATCCTGTTAAACAAAAACCATGCAAACAACTAGCCAAAAAACACAAAAGGCGCCTCTTCCTCTCTACACCAAATTCCCACAATGCCTCCAAATTCCCCAAATTACATACTCACTGGGGCTGTGTCTCACTCTGGATACAAGGTAAAAACAATGACTGCAGATGCTGGAAACCAGATTCTGGATTAGTGGTGCTGGAAGAGCACAGCAGTTCAGGCAGCATCCAAGGAGCAGTGAAATCGGCGTTTCAGGCAAAAGCCCTCCTGATGAAGCTTACTCCCAGAAGCTTAGTCCTGTAACTTAAAGCCATTGCAGTTGTTATAGACCATACTAAACCCCCTGAAAATATATTAAGACCCCAACATTTTATTTTAAAGCTAAGTGTAAGGTGTTGCATTCCAGATGTACAATTCAATTGGTCAAATTACTATACTTGAAGCAAAACACACTTTATTTTTACACTACAGTTAAAATACAAACAAAATAATAATAAAATATAAGAATTGGCTTAACTGTAACTATTGAAACGCTTATCAAATTTTTAATACGTATTAACTACTACTGATTAACTGTTCCAACATCGTAACATCCTGTAAACACGCCCTTGGCAAAGGCAAATTCAGTAAAATAAATTGTCTCTCATGCAATTCTAGTGGCAGGAAGAGAACCCCAGCTTTTAGCTGCAACAGAGAGAGAGGAATAAGACCTTCCACATCAAGATCTCTGCAACTGCTAATAGCTAAACCTAAAAATCCTGGTTCTGAGGGAGCTTGACCCCACCCATTCAGGCTGCTTCTATTGTTCCAACTTTAAAAGAAAACCTCAAGGCATCGTAAGCTGTTTACCTGACTGACTTTAAGCAAATGCTCAGCATCTCTTTCTGAACCTTTGTCATTAAAAAAAATCTCTTAAAGCCATAGTATTATCACACAATAGCTAAGATGTCAGCAACTTTGGTATCACAAAGTAGGTTTGTGAGACTTGACAGTTTTGCTAAGTTCTGAATATTTCATCAGTTCATTCATGAGGAAAAGCTGGGGTCAAAGCTTTTAAATCTGAAACACATTGTCAAACCTGTTTTGGAAATTGTGAACTACGTTGAAACCCACAAATCAATAATTCGACTGAGGGCCCAATTAAAACCATTTCCCTTTAGACCTTACCCTTCACTATTCTGAGCACAGACTTTCTCGGGTTAAAATGATAGCTCAATTTTTTTCTGTGAATTGCACAATCCAGTGAGAGTATTCATAGGGAAAAGAAAACAACAATGCTCATTCTGAATTGACATGATTTGTGCTTTACTTTTTTTTTCTAGCAGACATGTTACTATATCTGGAAAAGTTAAATCTAGAATTGCAAGTAAATATGAATTTGTTACCCAACCTTATGCAAAGTTGACTTCCCTTTCAGCTTAAACAGTTTCAGGGATTTTCCCTAGACAAATAAAGTGCATGAAAATGACCACTGAGGCACAGGATACAAAACCCTTAGCAATAATCAAACCTTCTTTAACATAGTGTTTAAATTACTGAAAAAAAACTGAGTTAGATTATTCACTGAGTATGAAATTAGCTAGCCCATAAAACTGCAATAGAATGAAGCCCAAAATCTTTCCATTGCTATTCAGCAGGACTTTGAAGATTACATGGGCACTATTTTAAGAGGAGAAGGCCTAGAGTCCAAGCCAATATTTATCCCTCAATCAGCATAACTCAAAGCTTTAGTCATTATCTCACTTCTGTTTGTGAGATCTTATGATTTGCAAATTGCGTTTTCTGAAACATTAATGCAGTTGCCACAATTCAAAAAGTAATTAATTGGTTGTACTGTACTTTGGAATGTACTAAGTTGTGAAAGGCACTGTGTAAACACAAATGCCTTTGCTAGTAGAATTTCCTGCTGGGAAAGATGACATTCTGGAACATGGTATAATTTAATGGCACACGAATGACAGATTATCTGGCTGTTCTCATTCCATTGCAATGATGGTAAAGAGGTACACACGATTATTAGGCACAGGGGCTCTTAAGACATAAGTTGCATTGACCTCAATATCAGTTCGCACATTGTTTTTAGATTTTAGAGATACTACGCTGGCAGGTTCAGGATTGTACGATAAAATTGGACACAAGTCATGCCCAGCCACACTTGGTATGGTATTACATAGCAAGTGCAGTTGTACCTAAAGGAGTGTTACAGTACACAATGATTTGAAAAGCCTTGTTTATCAATAAAGAACAAGCCAACTCAAGGACATGGTTTCTGCATGATAGACACAGTGAAGAGATACTCCAGAGTACTTTCTCAATGTACAGGTCGCAGTGATACCTTAACGCAAAAGCTGAACTATGAAGAAAAATCCTCCAGAATCAGGATCTGAAGCTACAGTCCAAAGGAAACAGCTGAGTAGGAAAAGTTCTGAAAGGTAGGAAGAACAAACTTCAAAATCTTCAAAGCTACAAACCAACAATTCTCCAGAGAGTAAAAACAGGATCGGTACACTTCAACAATAAGGAGGCAAAATACAAATAGTCAGCTAGGTCAGTCAGTCATGATGGTAACTCCTGTAGAGACCTTGTCATTACCTCAACTATTTGACAATGTGGTGGGATCACAATAAGCTCCCCGAGGTGGGACCTCTACAAGTGACAGTTTCAGCACTGCAGAATGGCTTCAGGCTTACTTACAAAGGAGTAGTGCCATCAAGTCAGCATGTTTTTGTATGCTGGAGGTCCAACAGCTGATGATGTTCTGACAGAAAAACTTGAAACAGAAGTATTACAGAATATAATGCACCAAATAAATCTTTTGATGTTTACATTAACCCCAAAAGAAATTTAGTGATTGATGGATGAGATTTAATCAGTGATCTCAGCATTTGGGGTAATCAATAGAAGTCTTCTTAATGGATTTATATTGTTTAGCAGAATGTTGCAGGTAAAGAGCTAATACAGAAGTCAATAAATAGAGGCAATGTAGTTATTGGATGAGGGCTGCAAAATTACTAGAATTCTTTCATCCAAGGAGGATCTAATGTTGGAACAAGTAACTCAAAGTGCTGTGTATGCTCATGGCTCAACATTAGTCAGTACTGCAAAGAACCATCAGGGATGCTTCTTACATGGTCAAATGGATAGACTCAAAGAGGTCATCATTATCATCCCAACTGACCATTGAAAGAATTGATAATCAATATTATAAATCATATTAGGTTGTTGCAAGGTAGGACTCCAAATACAATCATAAGCACAATGAATGTCCAATGGGGGGAGCTGTGCTACAAGTGTGACTAATTGGACCTCCTTAGAAAATACTGTTAGTTAGTAACACCTTTGTCACCTCAAAAGGAACATTTCCACAGAAATGCAAATTATGCAACAAGAAAATGTTTGAGAAGTTAAAGGTACCGAAAAAGAAGCAAAGACAACATTCTGAAGTGATGTCACAGGAAGTCAAAATGGATTCTGGATAGCCAACCTGAAATTGCAAGGATTTGAAATAGGATTGAACCTGAGCCAGGAGCAGCTGTTTCCATGCTGACAAATCACCTGCTAATGTTGATATCTTTAAGAGGTAGACTCGTTCCCATGAATCTTTAAGGTCCTGGAGGCATCGCCCTTCAAGTGTAAGGGCAAATCACCACAAGGCTTAGTCACAGGGGCCAAAATGTCAGTGAAACACCATATCAGAATCTAAATACCTAAGTACACACATTTCAAACCAACATCCTGATTGTTGGTGCTCTCTCGCGACCTTCTAAACCTATCCCAGACTTCACTACCCTCAACCTCCTGTACACTGGAGCTACAATTCAGGTTCCCATCCTCCTGCTGCATTAGTTTAAACCTCCCAGAAGAGCATTAGCAAATATTCCCCCCCCCCACCAGGATATTGGCACCCCTCAGGTTCAGGTGAAGACCATCCTGTTTGTAGAGGTCCCACCTTCCCCAGAAAGAGCTCCAATTATCCAAGAATCCAAAACCCTCCCTCCTGCACCATCCCTGCAGCCATGTGTTCAGCTCCACTCTCTACTTGTTACTTGCTTCACAAGCACATGGCACGGGCAACAAACCAGAGATAACAACTCTGTTTGTTCTATCTCTAAGCTTCCACCCTAGCTCCCTGAATTTCTGCCTTAGATCCCCATCTTTCTTCCTACCTATGTCGTTGGTGCCTGTATGGACCATGACTTGGGGCTGCTCCTCCACCCCCTCAAGGATCCCAAAAACACAATGAGACATCACAAACCCTGGCACCTGGGAGGCAACACACCAATCGTGAGTCTCTCTTGTTCCCACAAAACCTATCTGTTCCCCTAACTATGGAGTCCCCAACGACTAAAGCTCTCAGTCTTCCCTCTTCCCCTCTCAGCAACAGGGACAGACTCTGTGCCAGAGACGTGTGCCCCATTGCTTACCCCTACTAACATTATCCAAACCAGTATACTTGTTGTTGAGGGAAACCACCTGAGGAGATCCCTGCACTGCCTGCTGGTTCCCTTTCCTACCCCTGACCTATCTACCTTCTTCACGTGGCTGTAGAGTAACTACCTCCCTGTAACTCCTCTCAATAACCCCCTCCACTTCCGAATGATCCAAAGTTCATCCAACTCCAGCTCCAGTTCCCAAATACGGTTCTCAAGGATCTGGAGTTGGGTGCACTTCCTGCAGATGAAGTCAGCAGGGACCTTACCTCCCACATTCTGCAGGAGGAACATTCAACTGCCCTAACCTCCATTCCCATTATTCTAAATTCACAAATAGACTGCTGAAAAAAACGAAAACATTTGTCACCTTTCCAACCGACTCACAGAATTGTGTTTTGGTTACAGGAGGAGGAGTGTTGGAAGAGTATCATAATACACTGCATTAAGATGCTAATCCCATCTGCTTGAATACCCTGAAGGAACATTCCTCATCCTTTGAAGGGAAAAGTAAAACCTCAGTGAAACAGCTTAATGGAAAGTGGGGTCATGTTACCCATGACAGAACAATGGTGGGAATTGATTCATCGACCAATGGGGAATTAAGATTGGACCTCACTCTGTTAAACAATGGGGTTAGGATGGAAATCAATCCCATTTCATCTATTTGGCAAAACTGACAGGTTTTTTACAAAATGCAATGGCAACTGTGGGTTCAGGCAGACACCTTTAGACAAAGAGCCATGATTGCTGACTGCTTGTTTTAAATTATTTGGGCAATGCTACATCAAGTGTCTACCATTTGGGATCTCCTCCAGACCAGAAATCTCCCAGAATGGAAAGCTGAAATTCTAATATAGAGTTAAATGAAGAAGACATGTAGCCTGAAGGTCAGGGAGGTGTTAAAGTACTGCAGAATGCAAGACTTACACTAAATGAATAATGTCAATTCTGCAGAATGACATTTAGACCTTTAGGGCTCATTGTCCAAGATCAAGGCATCATGGTGGATCCATAGAAAACAAGAGTGACTGTATTTCTGGTACCAAAGTGAAAACCTGTCACAGAGCACTCGTTAGGTATAGCAAATCAAGTGGGAAAGTTTATTCTCAACCTAACTTATCTTACTCAACTTTGAAGAGAGCTTTTAAAAAAAGCCAGCAACGGCATTTGAGTCTGGAACAGAATGCAGCTTTTCAAAGAATTCAAGAGCAGCCAATTTCTGGTGTTTTAGCACATTACAATCCAAATATATCCACTTTAATAGCCACAGATGCATTATCCACAGGACTAGGAGTTGTGCTTATTCAAACACAAATTGACATAATATGAAAACATCTATTTTACACAAGAACATTGACAGAGTTATTCAACCATAGAGGTAGAAGTGTTAGTATTTAAATAAAGATGTGCAAGGTTCATAGACTGCCTTCACGGGACTGAAATTCCAAATTCCAAGGTACTTCTACATAGATGTCTTTAATGACATTAATGGGATCGAAAGAAATCTCAAAATTGTCATTACACATTCAAAGATTCGGATTTAAGCTGATGATATATGACTGTGGAAACAGAATGATTTTATTCTTGTGGAAGTAGAGTCTGACTATATTGCAATATCCAATACTTTACTGATAACTGAGGAAAGTCGGGGGAGATAATGGCCTAGTGGTTTAATCACTGGACTGTTAATTCAAAGACCCAGATAAGATGGTGGAATTTGAATTCAACAAATATCTGGAATTAAGAGTCTAATGATGAACATTAATTCATTGTCAAGTGTTGGAAAAAGCCCATCTGGTTTACTCATGTCCTTTAGGGAAGGAAACTGCCATCCTATTTGGTCTGGCCTACATGTGACTCCAGATCTAGAGCAATGTGGTTGACTCTTAACTGTTAACAGTTAAGGATGGGCAATAAATACTAGCCAACAATGCCATCATTCTATGAATGAATAAAAAGACTCATCAATTATTGAAACTCAAAAATCTGACAATAAGTGCACAAACATCAGACAACTCAGTTTGCAGGGATGGTCAAAATACAGTCCAGGAGACAAAATGTTGAAAATGTATTAGATACAGTAACAATACTTGACAATAGTGGAAGATTAATCGGTGTATGACCACAGAGTGGTTATATCAAAATTGATACAAAGAGAAAGCACACAAAAATCTCTTGGGTGATATACATGAAGTGTCATGAAGGGCAGAGCAAGAGCAGAACAATCAATGTGGTGGCTCGGCATTCTGAAAAGATTCAGGATTTCATTTTCTCTGTGCCAAACCTGTGCAAGACACAACCAAGTATCTACATGGCCAATGATTTAATCAATATTTCTGGAAAGGGCATTGGAAAAGCAATGCATTTGTTGATTCTAGAGAGAAGAAATATTTTGTCCGAGTTGAGTATTATTCGAGAAGTAACCAGATGTCATTCAGCCTCAGCAGACTCAATCGTCACAGCACTGAAAACTCTTTGACATATAAGGTTTCCCAGAAGAATTAATATCAGGCAATGGATTTCAATAAATGAATAATGATTTTAGGGAACTCATTTTGAACTGAGGGATTAACTAAGTAAACATTCTCCACTCCATCCTCAGTTTGAACAGAGAGACAGAAAGAGCAGTCAAGATTGTGAACTCACTAATGCACACAATCTAAACTGGGAATTATCTCAAAAACTTGGTACTCCCCAATGGAATTATTAATAAGAAAGAGAGTAAAGTGGATGTACCAGTTTTAGAACCTAAAACCAAGCATACTCTCTCAAAAACCAAGCATAACCTTTCAAGACTATGACATGGTAGACAACTACAGAAAGATCATAGCTAAAAGCACCAGAGGGGGTTCAAGTTTAGACATAGGGCAAAAATTCTGCCAACCTTAAAACCAGGGCAGAATCAAAAACAAACTTGCTGTAGACATTCAGCAGGTCTGGCAGCAACTGTGGAGACAAAGCAAGATCAAGGTTTCGCATTCAGGAACCTTTTTTCAGAAATGATTGCAGCTGGGAACAGTTGGCATTTATGCCGGAGATGGCAAATGTCAAATTACGATGGAGCCGAGAGAGAGAGAGAGAGAAGCAGTTGGCAGACAAGGGAATGGATGACGATGAGCCAGAGAGAAAGAAAATTTGCTAATGGGGACAATTAGTGACTTGGGTGTATGTTTGGTTAAGAAACAGGAAGCCAGAAGTCATGGCCATCAGAAAAAAACAGATAAATCAAGATTTTATGTTGCCAGTAATCCTGAGGAACTTTCAAAGGAACAGGAAGGCATCACAATTATTGGAGCCTAGAAATGAGACTGGGTATGATACAGAATGGGGTGTGCCATACCTATACTACATGAAATAATATACAGAGCAGTACAATTACTCTGGTCACAGAACAACACAGACATCTCCAGTAGAATTTAAACAAACCAGATGAGGACATCCAGACAGACTTGGAGTTCATCACCATCTGTAAGATTCAAACATTCGATGAGGTGTGAGAATGAAGAAAGTGATAATGCTGATAACAGTGATATTTTAATACTTGCTAAGTGATTACCCCAAATACTGTGGGAGTATATCAGGTCCCAGGGTGAAGGGCGGCACTTAGGGTCCTGGAGGAAAAGGGCTGCAGGTCCATGGTTTTCGGTTTCCAGGGGAGAGTGGGCGTCACTTTTGAGATTGGGGGCTGTTTAGGCAGTGTGGGGTCTAGCAGTGGGGAGAGGTTAGTGTTGGGTAAGGGGGAGGTGTAAGGCATGTGTAGTTAGAGGTCAAATGGTGTGTTGGTGGGGGGCGGTGCCAATGTAATAGTGACCCATATATCAGACTAGGTCTTCAACTTTCCAGGATAACTATTAATTTAACCGCAATGGAAATGTCTGAAGTCTCCAATTTAAATGGATAATGTCAGAGGGTTCTAGACACAGGGATAAAACCCAACAGAATCTTCAAATTCCCAGGCAATTCACTGAGTCTGCTAGGTCAGGGATTCTGCAGAGTTTCATTACATAAATTCCATCACTGCTGCAGAAATAATTACCTGGTTGTCAGAAAATCCAGGCTTTTGTTAATAAGTCAACATCTGAAATAATGCAAACCAATTAAAACGAAATGGTGAGGGAGGAGATGGGTTGTACTGAGATTCATGTAAATCATAAAGAACTAACAAATAACATCACTTTGACATTAGTAAGACACCAGTTCAGGATGAGGATTTGAAGAGAAGTCTTAGGCATATTAGAGAGCTGTGCTCAATAAAGTATGTAAATAAAGGAATGTCACGATGTAAGATCTAGGGGATTCATGAGCAAGCAGCATCAGGAAAAAAGCATACGTGCATGTCCACAGCTCAAAGATACTCCAGGTAGGTATCTCAACATGCAAGTAACAAGATTGAGTCAAAGCACACAATAAAACAATTTCCACCTGCTGAATAATTAAAAATAAATTTCTTAGTTCTGAAACCGAAGGAGCCTCGGACAAAATTTATGCTTGATGCAATTGCTGCTGTTTTACCTTGTTTGAAGTTTCCATTGGTTGTAAACAAACAAACCTCTCCGTTATAAATGTTTGAGTGACTTAAAGATGACAACGGAAGTGTTTTGTTTTTATTATTCCTTCGTGCGATGGGTGCCACCGGCTAGGCCAGCATTTATTTCCCATATGTAGTTGCCCTTGAACTGAGCAGTTTTCTCAGCCATTTCTGAAGGCAACTACGAATCAAACTGAATTCAAGTCCCATCATCAACCTTGGTGGAATTTGAACTTATGTGTACAGAACATTACCTGGGCCTTTGAATCATTAGTCCAGCATCAATTCCACTAAGCCATCACTGCCCTCAAGTCAACATGTGAGGAGAGAATAGAGTCATTGAGACGTACAGCATGGAAACAGACTCTTCACATTGCAAAGGCTTCAGCATGCAAGAAGCATGCTTATGTGTCATCTGATTTACTGGCATTTGCAAATTTCCTTTTCAACTCTAGCCTGCAATTATCAAAGTTCAGTACTAAAAAGATAAAATGCTGTAGAAACTCAGCAGGCCTGGTAACATCTGCGGAGAGAGAAATAAGAGTTAATGTTTTGATTCCAATATGACAGGCATGCTGCTCTGTTGCAATCTGATGATGTTAGCCCAGACACTTACATACCTTTGAATGTAATGTTTGTATATAATAGCTAGCTACAGTAAATGTAAGTTGTATTCTCCATTACCACACTCAATTTCTATATTACAGGAGGCAACATAAACATTGCCAGATCAGGTAAAACAATCTGCTGGAGGTAAAAGCACATCAAGTTCTGTTGTGAGCAATTTCAGATTTATTACCCTCATTTGCAACTAAGTATAAACTGAACTTTTGCTGTGGTTATAGCCAAGAGATCACTTGGTACATTAATTCTGTCTGCAATGATGGTATTTCACTATTAACAGAAATAATTGTATACCATTTTATTGTTAATTCAGTTAATTTAAGATGATTACAATCTTTAAAGGCACTTTATTTCCCTGTTTGGTTGATGATGCTTTATTTAGTCAAATGATTATTCCATAAACTATACAAAAATTATCTATCTTTGTTGCAGCTGGGTTTGCAATACTTTAATTCAAGGTGCCTGCACAATGAATATTTCCTTACATAATGTGGACTTCAGCTGTCATCTGTGACTAGCTCGACCGTTCCCAAATGAAAAATTGGTTCCTGGATTAACAATGGAGACTTAAAGCAAAGCATTGCAACAACGATCACATCAACAGCCTTCCCTGAGGTTTGTTCAAATCATGAGCTCAGAATCCTCTGCCCCCATCATTATCTAAAACTTCTATTCACTGTGAAGGTACAATCCTAAACATGCCAGCACTGTATCTAAAATCACCTTATTAAATCCAATTCGTAATGTTACATTCAAAAAGCCAGCTGGTGAAGGGTAGGAAGGAGCCAATCTTTACATACTTCTTTTCACATTTACCTAAAAAGCAGCATATCATAAGCAAACACATCGAACTCAACAACCACAGTTTCGTTTCTGATTCTATTTTTCAGGGCCCAGGTAAGTCTCTAGTTAATGCCCACCACCAACAGCATACAGTTAAACTCAATCTCCGTGCAACTATCAGACTACATTCTTTGTTGAATAAAATACTTGCATTGTGCTTTCTTACTCCCTACACTTTCACTCAATGGACTTTGCTTCTTGGTCATCATCCTGAACATTCAATCAATATTTCAATGTGTCAGTAGCATTCCCTGCATATTATGTCATTACTAGATTAGATTAGTTTACTTACAGTGTGGAAACAGGCCCTTCAGCCCAACAGGTCCACACCCCCCTACGACCCACCCTCCCATTCTGGCACTTTCCCCTGCCACCGCAGGAACTGTAAAACCTGTGCCCACACCTCCTCCCTCACCTCTATCCAAGGCCCTAAAGGAGCCTTCCACATCCATCAAAGTTTCACCTGCACATCCACCAATATCATTTATTGTATCCGTTGCTCCCGATGTGGTCTCCTCTACATTGGGGAGACTGGGCGCCTCCTAGCAGAGCGCTTTAGGGAACATCTCCGAGACACCCGCACCAATCAACCAAACCGCCCCGTGGCCCAACATTTCAACTCCCCCTCCCACTCTGCCGAGGACATGGAGGTCCTGGGCCTCCTTCACCGCCGCTCCCTCACTACCAGACGCCTGGAGGAAGAACGCCTCATCTTCCGCCTCGGAACACTTCAACCCCAGGGCATCAATGTGGACTTCAACAGCTTCCTCATTTCCCCTTCCCCCACCTCATTCTAGTTTCAAACTTCCAGCTCACTTACTGTCTCCTTGACTTGTCCGACCTGCCTATCTCCTTTTCCACCTATCCACTCCACCCTCTCCTCCTTGACCTATCACCTTCATCTCCTCCCCCACTCACCCATTGTACTCTATGCTACTCTCTCCCCACCCCCACCCTCCTCTAGCTTATCTCTCCATGCTGCAGGCTCACTGCCTTTATTCCTGATGAAGGGCTTTTGCCCGAAACGTTGATTTCGCTGCTCGTTGGATGCTGCCTGAACTGCTGTGCTCTTCCAGCACCACTAATCCAGTATTTGATTTTCAGCATCTGTAGTCATTGTTTTTACCTTCAGCCCAACAAGTCCACACCAACCCTCCGAAGAGCAACCCACCCAGACCCATTCCCCTACACCTAATACTACGGGCAATTTAACATGGCCAATTCACCTAACCTGTGCATCTTTTGGACTGTGGGAGGAAACCGGAGCACCCGGAGGAAACCCACGAAGACACGGGGAGAATGTGCAAACTCCACACAGACAGTCGCCCAAGGTAGGAAATGAACCCAGGTCTCTGGCGCTGTGAGGCAGCAGTGCTAACCACTGTGCCACCATGCCGCCCACTCACCACTCACTGGACTCTTCTGGAATGCAAGAAATCCAAGTACTCATTCTCGATAATTGCCTCATGAATATGCTCTACCACGTGCTTTGTGATCTCTCAGGTTTCCACCATGAAGCCCTTAACATAACGTATTCTGTTCATCAGGAACTTCACCTTTAAACAGATTAACAGTCGAGATGTAAGAAGCATCATTTATTTTTGTCATCTATTCAGAATGCTAGATTTAGTAATCAATTCTGATTAATTGACAGTAATGAACCATACAAGTCTGAATATCGTGTATAAGTACTACCTTAAAATCACATATCAATAATGTATCAGGGCTTTCACATTTTCTGTGATCATCTCATTTATAATACTTTAAATCTCTTAATTTAAATTCTATCTCAGATGGCTTTACATAATGCTTCAGTGCTCACCGAGTTTTCTCCAAGTCTTCAATCTTAGGGTAAAAGAACTATCTAGTAAAGTACAATTAAAGGAGTTTACAACTAACTAATTCATTACAGGACTAAAACACATTGTGACCAATGCAATTTGTCCACATTCATCAGCATCTGCAATCTCTTCTTCAGAATCCTTCATATCATGTGCAATTTCAAAGACCTATCCTTCTCGTGATGAACTGTTTGGCACAACATGATATTTTGAATCACACCTAAACTACCCGTTGAATGTTTCTTGAGCTCTCCAGGAATTCATTCATAATTTATTTGAATTTGTCTACTACAGTGATAGCCAATTCTGTTAAAAGTGCATTCATACTCATTCTAGCTATTTGTAACCCTTCCCCATTCTGTTCACACCTGGATCCAGTATCTTGACTAATTCAAAATCTGGCAATTAATGTACTATCCATTCATTGTTCTCTGAAGAAAGTATTGTTTCCTCAGAAATTTTTATAATGGCACGGGTCAAGTTTTTCAACAGGAACTCGTTCTCTGAGAACTGAACACCAGTGAGAACCAATGACCTGCCCAAATGCGATACCTTAACACCAGCCTGTACTTTAAAACCTGGTACCAATTCAGGGATCCCAAAATTAACTTTACTATCTTGTATACAACCTGTTCCCAGTTCTGAAATATTCTTCCAAGGAATGACCATTTGTTTCCTAAAATCTAACAAGTTCTTACCATGCCTCATTGGGCATTCAGACATCATATTTATTGTATTCCTGATCTGAAAAAATTAATACAAGGTCCAAATCTTCATCACTCTCTAACTGATGGACATCCAGCTAAGAAAATACCTTAATTCTTGTAAGAGGTGATTGTAACAAGCTCATGCCTTGTTGTCTCTTCATAATCCACACTCACATAACCATTTCGTTCTTCTGCTGATCATGTGGTTCTGTCATCAAGAACAATTTCCGCTTTCTGCTTTTTTTTCCCACAATGACTTCTAGAACTGTAGCTTTCTGTCTGCATTTTTTTTTGTCTGAGCTTCACCATTGAAAATATGGTGCAGGGTTGATGTGGATTGAGACCAGGAAACTAGGGAAAGGTAGAGTATGCGCGGCTTTGTTAATTACAGCGTTAACACAAGAGTGAGGAATGATCCAATTTCAGGAAATCAAGAGGTGGAAATAATTTGGGTAAAAATGAGAATTGAACAAGATACTTGTGGAAGTGGTGTACAGACCCCTTACAAGTAACCATACATTATGGTGGGGCATAAAGGGATACTGGCAGCTTCTCAGGAATGCATGTGATAATCATGGCAGATTTTAACCTACATGTAAACTAGAAAAGTCAAATGGCAAAGGTAGCCTGGATGAGGAGCTTAGAGGATATTTTTGGGATAGATTCTTGAAACACAAGTTCTAGAGCCAACTAGAGTGCAGGCTAATCTAGACGTGCTGTTTTGTAGCAAGATGAAATCGATTAATAATCTCATAGTGAGTGACTCTTCCTCCGAACTAATGGCAGCCAGGAAAATGTTGGTACAGAGGAACCTCGATTATCCGAACAAGATGGGCAGGCACAAATTTGTTTGGATAATTGATTATTCGGTTAATTGATTCAATGTCTCTCCTCTGGGGCTCAGAGTTTTCTAAAGTTTCCTTTTTCCTTGCTCCCCCTCTCTGTCTCAGGGTTTGTTTCTGAGCAGACACATGTGTGTAAGGGACCTGCAGCATTGCTGAAGCCCCATCCCCTACCCTAATCAGTTCAATGGGATTGATACTGCGAGCTCCTGCTAAGTCCGCTCCCCACTCAGGCCACCCAAACCCGACCAACCCTGACCACCCCCATCCACTCCTGCCCGCCCCCACCCACATTCCGCCAGTCCGTCCTCCCCTCTTCCGGGACAGCCAGACTGGACACCAACAGTAAGAGGCAAAGATAGGTATAGAACCCAAAGAGAGAGAAGAGCAGCTGGACAGACAAAGGAGTGAACAACAATCAGCCTTAGAGAATGAATAGCAGCTAATGGGGTCTATTAATGGCTAACGATGGGTTGTGTGCAATAGCAGACCATGTGATAACAACAACCTGTTGTGTGGGTGTTGGAGAAAGCATGGAAAAAATGCTCAAACCCTAAAATTATTGGATTCAATATTGAGTCCAGAAGGCTGTAGAAAAGCAGAAAATGAGATGGTGTTCTTCCAGACTGCACTGAGCTTTGCTGGAGCACTGCAGCAAGCCTGAGGCAAAGATGTTGGCCAGAGAACATGGTGCTGTGTTGAAGTGACAGGCAATGGGAGGCTCAGGGTCTTTTTTTGCGGATGCACTGTACATGTTCTGTGAAATGTAGTGTAGTATGATGGGGAGGGGAGTGTTGCTAGCATGGATACAACATTGGCTGACTCCCAGGAAACAGAGAAGCATAAATGGCTCGTTTGCAGTTTGGCAAATGGAACAAGTGTTGTGTCACATGAATCAGTGCTGGAACCTCAACTGTTGACAATTTATATGAATGACTACACATAAGTTGTGAAGAGGACATGATTAGAATCATAAAAGGACATAGATAGGTTAACCTAATGGGTGAAAGTGTGGCAAATGAAGTCGATTGTGGGAAAGTGTGAAGCTGTCTAGTTTGAAGGAAGAATATTTAAAAGAAGCATATTACCTAAACAGTGAAGGACTGCAGAATTCTAAGATGCAGAGAGACTGTGCATGAATTGCACAAGATTATTACACAGATATTGGTGAGTAATAATGAAAGCTAATCCAATGTTATCATTTACCATAAGCAATACAAAAGTAATACAATATAAAAATAGGACATTATTACTTTGGCTTATGAGGGGACTGGTGAAACAAACACAGGTCTGACAGCATTTGTGGAGAAAGAGTTAACAGTTCAAGTCCAGTATGACTCTCCTTCGTAACTTCAAGGGATTGGAAACGGTTTTATTGTCCTTTTGACAGAGGCGAGGATGGTGTCTTGACTCTTTAGAAGTTTATTTCTAAAACAATGGTAGAAGCAGAATCCTTGACATTCTTAAAATCCTCATTAAGCAAGGGGTTGAAAATGAATGATAGGTAGGCAGGAATGAAGATTTGAGGTTAAAATTAAATCTGCTATGAGCTTATAGAATGGCAGACGTAGGCTTGATGGACTAAATGGCCTTTTCCCACTTATAACCTGTATGAAGACAACCATTCTCTGCTGCTATATTACATGCTAGAAGCCACTTGGTGAAGAGTACAACAGAAGTCAATATTTCTACTATTTTATGTGCGTTCATTTACAGAGTTTCATATTACAACTAACCTAACAATCACTGTTTCAGAGTTGAAAAATGTGGTGTTGGAAAAACACAGCAGGCCAGGCAGCATCCGAGGAGCAGGAGAATCGACGTTTCGGGCATAAGCCCTTCTTCAGGAATGAGGCTGGTGTGCCAAGTGGGCTGAGATAAAAGGTAGGGGGGAGGGAGTTTGGGGGAGGGGCGCTGGGAATATGATAGGTGGAAGGAGGTGAGAGTGAGGGTGATAGGCCGGAGAGGAGGCGGGGACGGAGAGGTCGGGAAGAAGATTGCAGGTCAAGAGGGCGGTGCTGAATCCGGGGGTTGGGACTGAGATAAGGTGGGGGGAGGGGAAATGAGGAAGCTGGAGAAATCTCAGCCCGCTTGGCACACCAGCCTCATTCCTGAAGAAGGGCTTATGCCCGAAACGTTGGTTCTCCTGCTCCTCGGATGCTGCCTGGCCTGCTGTGTTTTTCCAGCACCACATTTTTCAACTCTAGTCTCCAGCATCTGCAGTCCTCACTTTCTCCTAGTTAATCACGGTTTCAGTCCATGCCTATTTATAGAGGCACTATTGAATGCCCACTACCAGCATACAATTGCCTACAATTAATAGATGATGAATACTTAATACAAGTAACTACATAAAGGCCACGGATGTGTCATTTGTATGATAGAGGCAGATCTGAATTATGGGTGACTGAAGACTAAAGAAGTGGGAAGGTTTAGTTTGCAACATGGACTTTGGCCTGAAATAGCCTCCGATGCCTGACCAGATTTTGGAACCAGCTACTCTGGACCTAAAGAAAGCCACAGTCTATCACCTCTGGCTGGGACCCCAACCATTGAACCCTCACACCCAAATCATCCACCCTTTCCATGCTACACAACTCACAGTGGACATTGCCAGACAGCGATCCCTCTGTTGCCTCATGACAGTATAGGTGTGGGTTTGCATTTGTGTGTAGCAGCACAGTGCACATATACAGACACAAAAGATGGGCACAGTGGAAGACCCAGAGAAATTGAAGCTCACATTCAGGACACAGGACAGGAAGCCAAATTACAGGAAAACGCCTGAAAGTCTGGGATGACTGGTTATCCTGTTTGTGATACCTATTTCTTGAATTAAGAAGCAATATGATTTCTGCAGTTCCACACCATAGACAATTTTCTTCTTAAAAAAAACTCATGACTTTTGAAAAATTTGGCTACAGCAAAGTATGGACACAAATAGTGTGCAAAATATACTGTAATAATTTTTCTGAAATGACTTTCAGTTAAAGTTGTATAAGGAGAATAAAGAGAGAACAAACACATTATTAATACATATAGGATACATGATTTAGCCATTGTTATTTATTAAGTCTATGATACCGAATTCAAATTCTACTACGACAAGTTGGAAAATTCAATTCAGTAAATTTGGTCATTTTCTGGGCTGGCTCTGAAATAATTCTGAAAGCTGCTGACACATTCATTTTGGCAACAGTTTTTGTGGAGCATGTGTTATCCCACAGTGAAACAAAGAACAAAACACAGACACAAAGGACTCGATGACGTTTCAAAACGTATGATTTCCAAACTCCAAAATTACAAAATGACATGTAGAATGAAGATGAACACACTAGTAATAGATCTGGCTGTTAGCACAGAAGACAAAAGTTTTAAAGCAATAACGGATGAATGAAACTCAGTAATGCCCAGAGAACCGTTCTTCAGGTGTGACTTGAAGGTTCATTTTGCAATTACCTGCCCAAAGCAAAGAAGCAGGGCCTTCACAATGTCACATAATTCTAAGGAAGAGATGAAGACAATGATGAAACCAGGAAATCAGTTTATTCTGGGGTTGCCGTTGGAATAACAAGAATGAAACCTGCTGGAATGTTCTCTCATGTCCTTGCAGGATGAATCTGACACTGAGCCACACAAAAAGAACATCTTGCGTTCACATTACATCTTACACAACCACCTTACAAAGTTTCAAACTGCCTTATCATCAATGAAGTCCTGAGGGTTAATGACCAACAAGTTTGGTTAGAGGCGTGTGCTTTTTATTTAAACAAAGTGTCCGAAAAGGAAGAAAGGGAGGAAGAATTGCTGAGAGGAATAGGGAGGAAATTCCAGAGCTTTGAAACTTGACAGCTGAAAGCATGGCGACCAAAATGTAGGATAAGCAAGAACTTAGACAGGGTGGTTAAGAAGGCATTTAGCACACTCACCTTCATTGCTCAGACCTTTTGAGTGTAGGAATTGGGAAGGACATTGGTGTGGCTTCTTCTGGAGTACTGTGTGCAGTTCTGACTGCCCTGGTTCAGAAAAGATTTACCAGGATGTTGCTGGGAATGCTGGGTTTGATCTATAAAAATAAATTGGAAAGACTGGGACTTATAGGAGGCTGACGGGGTCCTTTGAGGGGCATGGATAAGGTGAATAACAAGGGTCTTTTCCCTAGGGTGGAGGAGTTCAAAACTAAGGGGCATATCTTTATAGTGACAGGAATGAGATTCAAAAAGGACACGGGGGTAATGTTTTTCTTAAACACAGAGAATGGTTCACCTGTGGAATGAACTGCCAGAGATTGCGATGGATGTAATTACAGTTACAATGTTTAAAAGACATTTGAATAAGTTCATGAATATGGAAGGGTTGGAGGGATGTGGGCTCAGTGCAAGTGGGACTGGTTTAGTTTGGGAACATGGTCAGCTGGTTGGACTGAAAGGTCTGTTTCCGTGCTCATACCGACTAGAGCAATGAAGAGACCTGATGTCTTCTAGAGCTGAAGGTGGTGACAGAGATAGGGAAGGGCGAGTGTATGAAGAATGTTTGGCAAAAAAGGAATCAGCATTTTAAAAATCAAGGCTTGGCGTAAATGAGAACTTGTGGAGGTCAGCAAGCAAAGAGGCGATGAGTGAATGGGAGGCAATAAAATGTAAAGATATTGGCAACAAAGCTTCAGATTAGCTCAAGATTTTACAGGGTCAAAGGTCAATAGCCTGTGAGGTTATAGTGGAAAAGTCAAGGCAAGAGGGAACACAAACAAGAACCAGCTTTTCAGCAACATATCAGCTCAGGCAAGACTTCACATCCAATGAAATACTTATCAAGAGTAATCACCATTGTACTAATCACCAACATAATGCAGGGAAATAAGACTGACGGTTTACACACAGCAAGCTTCATTAAACAATAAATTAATAAGTGACCAGACAATCTGTTTTACTGATGTTAGGTACAGGATAACTATTGGTGAGAACACTGGAGAGAACTCTCTTGATTGAAGGCAGCACAGGGACTCAGTGGTTAGCACTGCTGCCTAAAAGCGCCAGAGACACAGGTTTGATTCCAGCCTCAGTCAACTGTCTGAGTGGAGATTGCATATTCTCCCCATGGGTTTCCTTCAGGTGCTCAGATTTCCTCCCACAGTTCAAAGAAATGCAGATTAGGCCATGCTGAATTGCCCATAAAGTCCATGGGATGTGCAGCAGAACTAGATTAGCCAGTGGAAATGCAGAGTTACAGGGGTGGGGTAGGTCTGAGTGGGATGCCCTTTGGAGGGTCAGCGTGGACTCGATGGGCAAAATGGCTTGCTCCCACACTGTAGGGATTCTACAATCATGCCATGGCATCTTTTACATTTAACTGAGAGGATAGGCAGGACCTTACTTCAACATTTAATCTGAAAGAAAAGTCTTACTGGGCCTATCCACCAATCCTCTCCAGTTAATTCAGTGCTGTAGAGAAAATTGCTTGAACAAGCAGCAATAAAAGAAATAACATGCTCAAATCAAATAATTTTGCCAGTGGAAAAATAAGGTTTCCTTCCAGGAGTTGTATTTTTTTCTGTCTCTGTAGAAATATTGAGAATGTGATCTGAACTAAATTTCATAGACAAAACAATAAATGAAAGTACACTCCACAGCAGCAGCACATTGAAGGTTTATACCATAAATCTCACACTTGAGACCTGTGCATCATTTTATGCAAGGTGATAGGTACATTAAAATAAAAGATGTGAAGAATTGTACCATTCAAACTCAGTAATACCAAGGTCATATTTAATAATGTTTAATGAAAATATAAAATTTGTTCATCCAGGCTAAATTTTATTTCTTTTTTTAAACAAGGGTGAAGCTGCTCAGAGAATACAAGCCTTCATATTTATTACCTATTCGCTTATTTTGAGGTAAGCGACTATTTACAACGGGGCTTTAGCAGTTCACTTTGCTCTCGCTGGTGATTTCCTAGATTTGAAGATAAACCAAACGCCTGAGCCCTCTGTCATTCGGTGCTTTCTACCAGACAGTGACAAAGCTACTCTGTTGTTACTGCAAGGATGCAATAAGTGCCCATCAAGGCTGTGCACAGGAGATTAAACCCTGACAAGCAGTTGGCTGCAGCTAGCAAGGGTCTGCTGGCTAAACAGTAAAACTGAAATTCCTGCTCCCTGTCTATTCTAGATATTTGTTATATAAGCATCATTCATGGCATTGCAAAGATACTCCCACTGGCATTTTTACAAATTCAGACCTGCTGCGCATAACTCCTTGGCCTCAGTCATATTGGTGGCTTTCCTTTAGCAATCTGAGCATCTTATGTTTTTTTGTGACTGTTGATTCATGCTGCCCTACATCCAGTCTTAAGACATGCCATCTCAGAGCTCAAGGCAAGAGCTACTTAGACAACTTGGTTCAGAAATTCTTGTGTTTCTTAAATTTCTCTGAAGGTGGACCAACATAACCACCAACGTTCAATACAAGTCAGTAAGCTGCTTCATTTCACAGTCTATGTTTTGATGCAAACCCCGTTGAGCCATCGCTTTAAAAGCTTCACAACCTGCCATATGTACTATGGAGGTCTTTCAGTGCAAGCGGCGAGCTGAATCTGCCAGGCAACTATTGTGATTTCCACGTCATGTTGTTTTGTTTGGAGTGTTGATCAGAGATAGTATGACTTGGTCTGTTAACAAGGCACTCAACAAGCAACAATGCCCCTCTAACTCGCAACTTGCTGCTGTCTAGTAAGAAACTCCTCATCGTTTGTCAAAATCGTAAAAGGTGGAACAAGATGCTGCCAACATTGAGATGGGCCTCGTTGGAATTTTGGTCCGATTCTGCCAAGCATCTCGCCTACGTCACTCAGATGCCTACAAGATTCTATCCAGAATGTTTTTAATTGACAATGCTCCCGTTGAGCTGTATTACTACCTTCATGGTTCTATATACATGCAGATTGTTGTTTGCTGTGGAGAGGAGCCACTTTGGAAGAGTGACTTCTGCTTCAGCTAAAAGCAAGCAATTGGCCTCCTGTTTCAAAACTTGCATTTGCCGACCAGTGTTTCGGTCTCAGTTTAACAAACTGCTGCTGACAACTAGGCAAAACGGAGCGAAGATTTTCTAATGTGACGAGCGTGAGGATTGTTGAGACAGCCTAATAACTGATCGGACACAATCGCTGAGAAAACAACATCAAACTAAGTCAATCGCACCGCAACCACCAACTCTCACAGCCTTTATTTTATATTATGTCAATAGATAGGCCTAACAGTACTGTGACCTAGTTAATTTACATCTTCTGCAGGAATAAGATCAAAAGGAGGCACACAACATTGACATTTGTCTGAGGGTTCTGCCAGTCAGTTGTCATAACTTCAACAGCTGATTGGTGAAAGCACGCTTAGTTAGAGATAATGCCAATCTGTTTTATTCTTTCATACATTGGCATTGCTGACAAGGCTGGCATTTCTAATTGCCCTTGACTGAATGGCTAACTGGACCATTTCAGAGGGCAATCAATGGTCCACCACATGGCTGTAATTCTGGAGTCATATACAGGCCACAACACTAATGGATAGCATATAGCAGAGGGACGAGAGGGGCTTTTATATCAATCTATGTTAGTTTTGTGTTCAACATTACTTATTTATAGTCAAGATTAATCAATTTAATTTAAATTCCACCACAGAGGGATTTGAACCATGTCCCCAGAACATTAGCCCAGGTCTCATTGGGTAGCACTAGGACAACATCACCATCTGCCAAAGTTGTGCTCGCAATCAGGAGAAGTCTTGAGGACTTTCTCAGTGATTCAGACAGCTGCCCTTTAGCTGCGTGCTGCTGGTTATTTTCAGGGACATTTAAGGCTGTTTGTATTACTTGTGGGATAATTTACTCTGTACTTGTAAATACCAATTTTGTGCAATGACAAATTTAATGTACAATTTTGCCAGTACAGAAGAGGAGTCCCTACTCGTTCCATTATTTTATAATGTCAGATATAACACTCACTAAAAAGTTCCAATTGCTTGCCTTTAGCTGAAGTAGATGTCATTCTTCCAAAGTGGCTCCTCTCCATGGCAAACACCAATCTGCATGTATATAGAACCATGAAGGTAGTTAATACATCTCAAGGGACTCAACGGGAGCATTGTCAATTAAAAACATTCTGGATAGAATCTTGTAGGCATCCGAGTGACATAGGCGAGATGCTTGGCAGAATCGGACCAAAATTCCAACAAGGCCCATCTCAATGTTGGCAGAATCTTGTTCCATCTTTTATGATTTTGACAAACGGTGAGGAGTTTCTTACTAGGCAGCAGCAATATGCGAGTTAGAGGGGCATTGTTGCTTGTTGAGTGCCTTGTTAACAGACTAAGTCATACTGTCTCTGACCAACACTCCACAAAACAACAAAACAAAAATCACAATGGTTGCCTGGTAGATTCAGCTCGCCGTTTGCACTGAAAGACCTCCATAGTACATATGGCTGTTTAATATTTATGAAGATCACCTCCACTATGTTTCCTCCCAAATAGGAGACAGTGAGGTCTGCAGATGCTGGAGATCAGAGTTGAGAGTATGTTACTGGAAAAGCACAGCAGGTCAGGCAGCATCTAAGGAGCAGGAAAGTCAACGTTTCAGGCTGGAGCCCTTGATGAATCAGTTCCCTGATGAAGTGCTCTGGCCTGAAACGTCGACTTTCCTGCTCTTCGGACACTTCCTCCCAAATAGTCACACCTTAAATTTAATCCAGAGCCTCACATTAATTTGCAGGGAATGTGTTATTTTGGGCTATGGGTTTTCACTTACTCTTCCTTCAGCTTTTGCGCAGGCTTTCATATTTTGTAGTTCATTGCTAGGTAGGCCTCGAAACCTGTTACTAGCCAATATCCACCACTGCTGAGCTTCATTACATATTTTCTCTAACTTTGGATTTGGATTTTTTAATTTATTCATTTGTGGGATGTGGGCGTTCCTGGAGGGCCAGCATTTAATGCCAGTCTCTGGTTGCCCTTGAGAAGGTGATGGTGAGCTGCCTTCTTGAACCGCTGAGTCCACCTACTATGGGTTGATCCACACAATGCCCTCAGGGACTGAATTCCAGGATTTGGACCCAGTCACAGCGAAGGAATGATGATATATTTCCAAGTTAGGATGATGGGCAGCTTGGAAGGGGACTTGAAGGTGGTAGTGTTGCCAAATATCTGCTGCCTTTGTCCTTCCAGATGGAAGTGTTCATGGGCTTGGAAAGTGCTGTCTGACCATCCTTGGTAAATTTCTGCAGTGCATTTTGTAGACAGTACATGCTGCTGCTACTGAATGTCAGTGGTGGAGGGAGTGGATGCTTGTGGATGTGATGCCAATCACTGGGCTGTTTTGTCCTGAATGGTGTCAAGTTTCTTGAGTGTTTTTGGGGCTGCAACCATTCAGGCAAGTGGGGAGTATTCCATCACAATTCTGACTTGTGCCTTGTGGATGGCGGACAAGTTTTCAGGAGGTGAGTTATTCACCACAGTATTCCTAGCCTCTGACCTGCTCTTGTAGACACTGTGTTTATGTGGTGAATCCAGTTGAATTTCTGATCAATGATAACCCCCAGGATGTTGACAGTGGGGGATTCAGTGTAACACCATTGAATGTCCACGGGCAGTGGTCAGATTGCCTCTTATTGATAATGGTCACAGCCTGGCATTTGTATGGCACAAATATTACTTGCCACTTGTCAGCCCAAGTCTAGATATTGTCCAGACCTTGTTGCATTTGGACATGGACTGCTTCAGTGTTTGAGGCGTTGCAAATGGTGCTGAACATTGTGCACATTGGTGAACGTCCACACTTCTGACCTTATGATGGAGGGAAGGTCATTGATGAAGCAGCTGAAAATGGTTGGGCCTAGGACACTATCCAGAGGAACTCCTGCAGGGATGTCCTGGAGCTGAGATGACTGACCTCCAACAACCACAATCATCATCCTACATGTCAGATATGACTCTAACCACGATTGAATGCAGTTTTGCTTGGGAACCTTTCTGCCACACTCAGTTGAATGTGGCCTTGATGTCAAGCGCTGTCACCCTCACCTCACCACTGGAATTCTGTTCTTTTGTCCACATTTGAACCAAGATTGTAGTGGGGTCAAGAGCTGAGTGGCCCTGGTGGAACCCAGTGAGGCATCACTGAACAGGTGTTGCTTGATAGCACTGTTGATAACACCTTCCATTACTTTACTGATCATTGACAGTAGTCTGATGGGATAGCAATTTGTCCTGCTTTTTGTGCACAGGATATACCTGGGCAATTTTCCACACTGCTGGTAGATGCCAGTGTTGTAACTGTACTGCAATAGCTTTGCAAGGAAAGTAGCAAGTTCTGGAGCACAAGTCTTTGGTACTATTGCCGGAATGTTGCCTTTGCAGTATCCAGTGTCTCCAACCGTTTCTTGATATCACATGGAGTGAATCAAATTGGCTGAAGACTGGTATCTGATGGGACCATTGGAGGAGGCCAAGATGGATCATTCACTCAGCTCTTCTGGCTGAAGATTGCTGCGAAAGCTTCAACGTTATCTTTTTGCGATATTGTGTGGGGCTCTTCCATCATTGAAGATGGGGATATTTGTGAAGCCTCCTCCACCAATGAGTTGTTTAATCACCCACCACCACTTATGACTGGAGGTGGCAGGACTGCAGACCTTAGATCTGATCCGTTGATTGTGGGATCACTTAGCTCTGTCAGTCACTTGTTGCTTATGCTATTTGGCATTCAAGTAGTCCTATTTGGTAGCTTCACTAGGTAGACACCTCATCTTCAGGTATGTCTGGTGCTGCTCCTGGCATGTCCTCCTGCACTTTCTATTGAACCAGAGTCGATTCCCTGGTTTGGTGATAATGGTTGAGTGAGGGAGATGCCAGGCCATGAGGTTACGGATTGTGTTGGAGTACAATTCTGCTGCTGTTGATGGCTCACAATGCTTCATGGATGCCCAGTCTTGAATTGCTAGATCTGTTTGAAGATTGTCCCATTTAGCATGGTGATAGTGCCATACAACACAATGGAGGTTATTCTCAATGTGGAAATGGGTCTTCACCTCCATAAGGACAGTGCGGTGGTCACTCTTACCAATACTGTCATGGACAGACCCATCTGCAACTGCCAGATTAGTAAGGATGAGGTCAAATATGTTCTTCCCTCTTGTTCGCTCACCACCTGCTGTAGACCCAGTCGAGCAGCTTTGTCCATTTGGATCTGACCAACTCGATCAGTAGTACTGCTGTCAAGGCCCTCTTGACAGTGGATGTTGAAGTCACTTACCCAGAGGACATCTTGTGTTCTTGCCATCCTCAGTGCTTCCTCTAAGTGTTGTTCAACATGGAGGAGTTCTGATTCATCAGTTGAAGGAGGATGGTATGTGGTAATCAGCAGGAGATTTCCTTGCCTTTGTTTAATTAGATTAGATTACTTACAGTGTGGAAACAGGCCCTTCGGCCCAACAAGTCCACACCGCCCCGCCGAAGCGCAACCCACCCATACCCCTACATTTACCCCTTATCAAACACAACGGGACATTTAGCATGGCCAATTCACCTGACCTGCACATCTTTGGACTGTGGGAGGAAACCGGAGCACCCGGAGGAAACCCACGCAGACACGGGGAGGACGTGCAAACTCCACACAGTTAGTCGCCTGAGGCGGGAATTGAACCCGGGTCTCTGGCACTGTGAGGCAGCAGTGCTAACCACTGTGCCACTGTGCCGTCTTACTGTAAGTAATCTAATTTTTAATGTAAAGCCATGAGACTTTATGGGGTCTGGAGTCAATTTTGAGGACTCCCAGAGCAACCCCCTCCCAACTGTAAACCAGTGTGCCGCCACCTCTGCTGGGTCTGTCCTGCCGGTGAGACAGGACCTATCCAAGGATGGTGATGATGGTTTCGGGGACATTGTCTGTAAGATTTGGTGAGTATAACTATTTCAGGCCGTCACTCAACTCATCTGTGAGACAGCTCTCCCAATTTTGGCATTAACCCCAGATATTAGTAAGGAGCACTTTGCAGGGTCAACAGGGCTATTTCTGCTGTTGTCTTTTCTGATGCCTAAGTTCATTGGTGAGCTAATCTTATGGTTCTCATCACTGGTTTCCATTTACCTTTACTGCCTGTTGGGATCCATGTGTCAGGTCGTTGTTGCCATCAGGTCTCAAGGAATATTATCCTTAAAGACAGACTTCTTAATGGCTACCTTTTGGCTTTCAGAGCTCCTTTACAGTCTAACCCTTTTTTTAAAAGTTGATACCAACATGGTTCAGAACAGGAAGACATCCATTGAGCATCGTATTTCCAGAGATAGGGAGCAAGTGTGCACTTGGAAGTTACAGCAAAGACAAATGTGTAAAGGAACTGAGAAAGGAACTTCACTGATATGAACCCAACTCAGCCTGTTTTATTTCGTCACGAGAAAGAGACCAGACAAAGGCTGGAGCAACAGGACAGAAAACTAAATACAGTCCACAGCTAACCACAGGAGTCCAAGCAGCATGGTGGCTCACTGGTTAGCACTGTGGCCTCACAGCGCCAGGGACCTGGGTTCGATTCCAGCTTCAGGCAACTGTCTGTGCAGAGTTTGCACATTCTCCCTGTTTCTGCGTGGGTTTCCTCCAACAGTCTAAAGATGTGCAGGTGAGGTCGATTTGCCATGCTAAATTGCCCATAGTGTTAGGTGCATTAGTCAGAGGGAAATGGGTCTGGGTGGGTTACGCTCTGGTGGGTCAGGGTGATCTTGTTGGGCTGAAGGGCCTGTTTCCATACTGTGGAGAATCTAAGTAGGCCCCACGGAATTACAGGATGAACTCCTCCTGGTAAGTCTACAGCAACAATTCAACTTCCTTGATCCACAGCATTAGGACACATTTTGGTACACAGATATTAAAGCAAATGGCTGAGAAACTAGCTTTAAATTGGATACTGTGACAGACATCTTGATTCTTGTGGATGCTACACCACGGTTGAGACCAGGAATCCTCAGACAATCTTCAGGTAAACTTTTTAATAAACCTTGGAAGGTACAAGAACCAGAGTAAGAGGTCAGATTGTGTTACTCTGCACCACAGTTTTTAAAAATTTATTCATGGGGTGAGGACCTCACTGACCCATTGCTGTGGGTGTGGAGTCACATTTAGGCCAATTTCCTTCCCTAAAGGGCATTAGTGAACCAGATGGGTTTTTACTTGAAAATGGTCATCATTAGATTCTTAATTCCACAGTTTTATTAAATTCAAATTCCACCACCTGCCATGGTGGGATTCAAATTCAGGTCCCCATTACCTAGCTTTCTGGATTAACAGCTCAGTGACAATACGAAGATTCTATATTATGTGGAGCTGCTTGTGTAGCTGTCTACATTTTTCAGTTCACAGACATAGAGGACATTTCAGTCCTGGCATTGCAAAAAAATGGGATGGAATCTCCATTTCTCTCAAAACAGGAGCTGAAACTGTGGGTAAAGAAGCTACCACAGGCAGCAGTGGGCAGCTACCAGAGGGCATTCTGGAGCGAAATTGGCTCTTTCAGAATGTAGTTATACAACAAGAACCCAGCACACGAGTTACTCATTTACTCAAACTTCAGACTTTCCTGCAGTTTTGGATTCAGGTGTTAGTTTCTGAATATATAATCCCTTCTCAAAGAGGGTGAAGAAATAGCAAGGTTGTCTACTATTACACAGACCTGCGAAGGAAATGCAGGAACAGGAACCACAGTCACACTTGGATCAGGACATTCGCCCCAGAGTTGAAAGCTGGAGCGCAGCTGGGAAGAAAGAAAGTAACCTCTCATTAGTCCAATTACTGTAGAGAGCAAGGGAAGTTTCAAAAGTTTCCACAGCGAATAAAGCGACCATAGAGTCTGAGATTTTCAGCATGATGGGGCTAGAAAGAAAGCATCCATCCTCCCAGAAAGCAGTTTCAGAGCTTCAACACTAACTTACCACAGTGAGCAAGATGAACATGATACTGTTTAAGAAATAATTCAAACCTCAAACAGTGGAGCAAGTAGCAGTTCAACAACTGTAAGCAACTGTTGGGAAATTGTCCACAGTAAAGGAAACACAGAAGGCCAATGTGGATGGAGTTGATATTGAATTGCATTAGCTTCACTGTGGTATGTACTCAAATGAGTACGGTGAAAAGTTTAGAAGTCGCTACTTATGGCTCCATCTTAGGTATAAGATATCTATGTACAGACTCTTCAGTATTGTTACCAGGAAAACAAAATTAGCAAAATGAAGAAATAAGTCGTCCAGCATTACAGATCGTGGGAATAACTTAGAAAGTAGAGAAATAAATAACAGTATTGAATGTATAGGGATCATTAAATTTGAATATAAAGCAGCAAGTCGTGGAGGCACTCGAGATTTCTTTCAGTAAAGAAGCAGAAACTCAACAGCATAGTTCCTGCGGTTGAGATGTACCTTATAAAAGCTTGAAGTTGAACATCAAATAGAACTTGACAATGTTAAATATTAGCAGGAGTTGGAGAAGCTCACAAATCTAAGAGACTACACAGCTATTAACAGGCATGTCCACCCTACATTGAACCTCAGAATCTTATTCTTACAGAAATCAAACAGTTGCACCAAATATTGGATAAGACCACAAAAGAAAATAAACACCTTCAAAACTCTCAGTCCTACAGCAGTGAGTTAGCAGTGGTTTGAGGGAACAGTGCCGCTATAGAACACAGCTGTTTCCTTTACGGATGTCAGCTCCTTAGGTCTGTTCCAGTAGTTACTTAGATTTTGGCTGATCTGTATCTTAACATTGACTAGCACCTTGATTCTATAATTTTCAATAACAATATGTCTAACAAAAAAAATCAATAGTAGTTTCAAATTTTCAATCAACCTCTTTAGCAGTAAGGGCTCTGCTTTGTGTGAACTGTTTGTGCTGTCACCACTGACAGCCAAGCTCTAATGTTAAAGTTACATCTCCACGTTGGTCAAGCTTGGATGAGTTGAACCGAAGGGTCTGTTCTGGAGGAATATTCCATTCTCTGGACTGCTCCTATCAGTGAGAATATTTTCCTCTTCAGGTTGCAGCCTCATTTTCCAAAGTCCACAGGCCATGGCCTCTGTGTGAGTTTACAATGGAGTGAGGCACGGTGGCTCAGTGGTTAGCACTGCTGCCTCACAGCACCAGGGTCCTAGGTTTGTTTCCAGCCTCGGGCAACTGTCTGTGTGGAGTTTGCACATTCTCCCTGTGTCTGCGTGGTTTCCTCCCACAGTCCAAAGATGTGCAGGTCAGGTCAACTGGCCATGCTTAAATTGTCCATTGCGTTACGTGCATTAATCAGAGGGAAATGGGTCTGGGTGGGTTACCCTTCAGAGGGTTGGTGTGGACTGGTTGGGCCGAAGGGCCTGTTTCCACACTGTAGGAAATCTAAATCTAGCCAAATGAGCCCCAACCACATTCTCTTTTAAATCCTTTAATCATTTTAAAGCACTCACCTAATCTTCTCCAGCCAACTACAATTCAGCACTAGGCAATACAGTGAGGCAGGCAATTGAAATACATTGGGATGGTTAAATATAATTTATTAAGTTTGGGATTAAGGCACATTGGAGTTAAATATAAATTTTACTCCTCACCAGACACGAATGAACAGTAATGTCTTTTTTTTGCTTTTTAAAATTGATTTTCTTCCTAAGGAAACTTTTTTCTTTTGAATATTGCAACAAACACAAAACCAAACAATTCAAACTAATATTAAAAAAACAAACCTGCTAATTACATAAATAAATATCAACTAATAACTAAACTAAAAAAGAAAAGTCTTAACAATAATAAAGATAATAACCATAACAGCTCAGCAAACCAAAGAAATAGCCCTCGATCATCGAGCGCATAAATTTATACATATTCATAAGTTCGTAGTTCCTCCTCTCTGGATACCAGATTCATTACTTAGAATTGCCATGGCTATATAAAGGCTTTTATTAGAATGGCGGTCAAATCTGTACCCAGGTGGTACTAAAAGGGCTGCCATGTCTTCTAGAAATTCTCAGTTTTATGGCACACCATTCTCGTAAGGAAGTCCAAGGGGATGTGCTCCATGACTAGCTTGCACCAGCTGCTCTCCCGGGGGATTGTCTAACACCCACCCTATTAGAATGTTCTTTCTGGCACAAAAAGTGAGGATACTGAAAAGCCTTTTTTGTGTGCATCTAATGAAAGTGAATTAACAAAACCAAGAGGAGGAGATACCGGGTGCATCTCCACCTCTGTCCCCAAGGCCTTTCCTGTTTCGCCTACCACAGCCTTCCAGTATGCCTGTCTGAGGCAGGACCAAAGACAATGAGTGAGCGTGCCCACACTCACTTTACATTTAGGACACATTGGAAGTGCTTCCGCTTTAAAGTTAGCAAGGCAATCTGGGCCAGTGGAGAATCTTCAATCGCTAGGTGTGGATCCTGTTGCAAATCGGGATCCTTCTTGCATTTTCCCAGATGTCGTCCCATATTTCAGAAGAGATTTCAATGTCCCACTCCCTTTCCCATACCTTACACAGCCGTTTAGTCTCATCTGAGGGACCCTCTCCCACGAGATGATAGGTGTTGCTAACAGATAATGTATCCTCAGCACTCAACACCCTCTTCTCCACGTCGGAACTACAAGGATCTGTTAGAAGTGTGGTCTCTCTTCGTGTGAAGTTTCTAATTTGAAAGAAACGAAAGAGGTCCATACTTGGCAATTCAAACGTCCGAGCCAACTGGTCAAAGGACATGTCCCCTTCAAATAAATCACCCAGGCAATTCACACCCCCAGCTGCCCATCGTTTAAACCCAGAGTCCACCATCCCTGGCTGAAAGCCCAGCATACCAACTATCGGGGTCAAAAACAATGCTTTGGCAATATTGCCCTCACCCTGACGCATTGCCCTCCATGCCTTGACAGTATTGATGACTATTGGACTATAGCAATATTCCTTAACTGTTCTCATTTTGTCTAAGAACAGCAGACTAATAAGGGGGCAACTTGCTTGAGATGCTTCGATGTCTAACCAAAGTGAGTGAGGGTCCCCCCCCAGCCTAATCATTTATGTAAGATAGCAACGAGCTGAACTGATAGTTTTTGATATCTGGGAGGCCCACTCCTCCCAGTCTGTAAGGGAACTGCAGTTCAGTCAATTTAATTAGGGGGCTGCTTGCAATACCAGATAAAAAAACTAAAGCAGCCTCTCAGTCTTCTAAATATTTGCAGAGGTAGCATTCGCATAGGATAAAGCAGGTGGGGCAGAATGTTCATTTTAATGAGAGCTATCCAACCTAACCAAGAGATCGGAAGTGCCTCCCACCTACAAAGGTTATTGATTCTGTCAAATAAATGGGCAAAAATGGCTTTAAATAGCCAATCAAAAATGGGAGTAGTAAATATACCTAAGTAGAGAAAGCTCTCCTGCAACTCTAAAAGGGAACTGAGGTCCACCCTCAGGATCAGGCACTCTCAGGAGACCACCCATGGGCATGGCCTCTAACTTCACAAAATTGATCTTATAAACTGAGAAGCCATCAAATAGATTGATGCATTGTATCAGGTGTGGCACTGAGACTGTTGGGTTTGATAAGCAGACAAGAACGTCATCTACATACAATGCGATCTTAATGTGACTGTGTCCCCACTTCTGGAGCGGTTATATTGAGATCCCTGCGTATTGCCTCCACCAATGGTTCAATCATCAGTGGTGACAAGGGCTGTCTACTGCCCCTACAAATATTAAAATTGCTTGATCATACACTATTGGTGAGGGCTGCAGCAAGAGGATCACTGTACAAAACCTCCACACCTACTGAAGGTCTCTCCCAGGTCAAATGACTTCAAAATATGATAAAGATATGGCCACTCAACCTTGTCAAAGGCCTTTTCCGCATCTAAGGAGATCACCAATCCCTGTACCGACTGCTGTTGACATACCTGGATCATGTTAAGTAATCTCCTAACATTATCCGGCGACCTGCGACCTTTTATGAACCCTGTCTGGTCTTCCTTAATGATGGGAGGCAGTACAGTTTATAGCCTTAAGTAATGTCAACTTCAATATGGTATAAATGAATAACAGAGATTATTGCTGAATAACAGAGATTAGGCATAAAAATCCCGAGTTGCTTCTTTTTCAAACACAAGCCTGTACAGATTGACAGTTAATTATAGAGTCATATAGATACAGTACGGAAACAGACCCTTCAGTCCAACTCGTCCATGAGGACCACATGTCCTAACCTAATCTACTCCCATTTGCCAGCACTTGACCCATATCCCTCTGAACCCTTTTTATTCATATATCTATCCCGATACCTTTAAAATGTTGTAATTGTACCAGATTCCACCACCATTCCACATCAACCTCCACATGAAGAAGTTGCTCTTTAGGTCCCTTTCACATCTTTCCCTTCTCACCTTAACCACATGCCCTCTAGTTTTGGACTTTGCTACCCTGGGAAGATGACCTTGGCTATTTATTCTATTCACGCCCCTCATGTTTTTATCAACCTCTATAAAGTCACCCCTCAGCCTCCAACACTCCAAGGAAAACAACCCTAGCCTATTGAGCCTCTCCCTATAGCTCAGATCCTCCAACCCTGGCAACATCCTTGTAATTCATTTCTGAACCCGTTGAAGTTTAACAACTTCTTTCCTATAGCATGAAGGCTAGAACTGAACACAATATTCCAAAGTGACTTAACTAATGTCCTGTACAGCCGCAACATGACATCCCAACTCCTATACTTAATACTCTGACCAATAAAGGAAAGCATACCAAATGCCTCTTTATTATCCTATCTACCTGTCACTCTACTTTTAAGGAACTATGGACCTGCGCTCCAAGGTTTCTTTGTTCAGCAACACTCCCCAGGACATTACCATTAAGTCCTGCTCTAATTTGCCTTTCCAAAATACAGCATCTCACATTTATCTAAATTAAACTGCACCTACCACTCCTTGGCCCATCAGATTAAGATCCCGTTGTCTGAGGTAACCTTCTTCGCTATCTACTGTTAGCGCGGATGAAATGATCTCAGTCCGAGCCCAGAGTGCGGTTCGACAATTGGTAATTTATTAAAGTGTTTAACGCCGGTGGAGACCAACCGAGGTCCGAATCTCGATCGCTCTCCCATTCCACGCGCGATGTTACAAGTTATATACTTCATGAGTCAGGATGTAGGAGATTGGGTATGAATGAGTGTGAATGGTGGCAATCATGGCTGGAGTATGTGTGAATGTCAAGCTTCCTGCCGTCCTCGGAGAGTCGGCAGCATACACAAAAGGTGTGCTGTTTATCTTTACGTAAATGGGTCCGGGTGCTATCTGCTTGTCTCTCCGTGAGGGCTGGAGGCTAGCACCCCCCCTTTGTTACTTCCAAAGTGTCTGTTAGATTCATCCTGTTCATTTGGTGTTTGCCTTTTGTGTAGGACTGTTTTGCATGATCAGGTTATGGGTGTGTGTCAATTGGAACCTTGACGAGATTATAAGGTGGGTTTCAATCTGTGAGTCATGACCATTGTCTGGAGTCCTGACTAGTGTCTGGTCCGGTGTGTATTCGGATCTGTCTTTGGGCCCCCTTCTCCCGATCATGTGGTCGGGCTGGCAGCTGCTGTTTTAGACTGAATACTGTTTGCTTTAAAATGGATACTGCTGGCTGTCCCAATGTGGGCCTTGCTCCACGGTAAACACGGGGCGGTTTATCACCCCACTTCAGTCCTCCCTTTCGGCAAGGGGTTGGCCACGTCCACACCCTCGAAGCTGTTACCCTGCCCGGTACATTCCGCCGGCCGTCATGCTGCAGTCATGGGGCCTTTGGAGAGTCCCGGGAGATGGTTACATTAGTTCTAGCCCCGTGAGCTCATGGTGTCTGATTACTCGCCAGGAGTCCATGACGTGGAGCATGGCCTTTCTGGCCTTTCGTTTCTTATGTTGGCGACATGAGTGACATGCCACCCGGAGCCAGGCCAGAGCTAGCAGTAACTGTACCCCCACGATGGCATGGGAGATGATTCTGACCCAGGGGTATATGTTGACATTCAGGCCCCAGTTCCAAACCCTCTGGGCCCAGCCCTGGGTCTGCAGAGCCGTCTCTGCATCCTCCTCTAGGTCTTTGATATGGGCTTGTAATTGATGGTATAGTTTTACTGAGTGTCCCACCCGGGTCCTAGGTTCTTGCAAGACCTCGGCCAAATGCGGGATGGGGACTTGTTCGGGCTCCTGGTACTCCCTAAGGGTGTTCCTGAATTCGTCGGCGGCCTGTATAGACTCGGGCTCCCGACGTCGGACCTCCGAGATATGGGCTTGTCCAATCGTCACTGGGCGCCTAGGGGTGAAGCTGAACTCGTGCTGGGGAATCGGGCATTGCAGTCCGTTGAACCAGAAGGACGTTTCAAGGGTAGAGACACAATATTGTCCCCTGCCACCATACCCCGCACTAGTGAAGTGGGGGCCCGTGGGTTCGATCTCAAGGGTGCAGCCCTGTGTACGGTTGAACCCGCATTCCGCTGTTTCACTCCGCCGTAAGGGGTGGGGGCAGATGAGATTGCCCCTCGCTGAATGCAGCCTGCAAGCGGCACCGCGTACACTGCGCCGTCTCGGGAGATGGCAGTGTCGTGTGCCATAATATATTTGAGGGAGGTGTTTTCCCGTATTACTCCAATGTTTTCGATGTGGAACAGGAGAAATGGCCCAGACCCCGCGGTAACCACTGGGATCAGGAGGACCATCCCGACTCCCGTTGCCTCACTGACCTCACAGTCAGGAAGCACCGGGTACACCCGGGTCATTCCCTTCAGGGTCCGGTTATCAAGTGGCCCCGCGCGTCCTGCGAGTGAGGCCAGTTTGGTGCTATCGATCCAGTCGGGCACCTCCCCCCTTTGTATCTGATCCAGGTTGTGTCGGATCTGGGCTACCATCCACAGGCCATGCGCATGGCACAGCTGCCCCTCCTGAATGTGAGCTGTGTTCTCCCTTTCCCGATCAATAAGGCGGTTGATGGTTTGGGCATGTGTCTCCAGGACTGCAATGCCATCGAGCTGAAGGTGTGCTCCCTCTTCCCCCAGACATGCCTGTTCTGCCTGGTGTGTGAGGGATCTCGCTAACAGGTCTCTCATCACCCCTTTTAGCTGTTCAATTTTCTCATTAAGGCCCTGGCTATCTAGGGAGTTTACCACGGATGTTCCTGTGTTGAGTCCTGTGAGAGCGTCACTGATAATGTCCCGTCTGTGTCGTTGTGTGTTGTGTATGTCGGTTCGGTAGTAGGTTGCCCCCATGGCATCTATAGCCCTCTCTACATCTGGTGTATAGGCTGCGTACCTGTGCTGTGCAATATTCCGGTACCCGGCTGCCCGATATATTGACCAGCATGGGCACGACCTTGTGTCGGATGTTATCATAAGGGAGGAGGGGGAAGTCCTTTAATACCAGTCCCCCCGCGGGCCGCGGCTTCAGAGAGGGGCATGGTAGTATCTCGGGAGTCGTGGTTGTTGGTGGTGTGGTTGGGGGGGCCGAGAAACACAAATACAGAGAAATCATGGCGGCATTGGTCGGTTCATAGTAACCGCAAACGGACAGGTCCCGCATCGCAAACGCGTCAAAAGCCGGGGTCGAAGTGAGGTCGTCTGGCATAGCGCACATCGTTCCGAACATGCACCTCCCCCAGGTCCATAGCCTCTGCACGTCGTAGGCAGGTTGGTCGTGGGTCGTGCTCTGACATGCAGAGTAGGCAGATTGTCTGTATGTCCGGGAGGACCTCCAGCCAGGCATTAAAAAATGTGGCGACCTTGTCAGGCTTATCCCTCGCAGGGATGCAGATGGCACTGGATGAGTTGAAGGCAACGCCATGGCGGCAGAAGTTGTCTGAAGCTCCGGACGAATAGGGTACAAGTCCTATGGCGAAGAGGAGAAGGTGGAGGACGGTGTACCGGTGGGACATGATCTGTGAAAGAAAAGAGAAAGGGAGAGAGAGAGAGAGACACCCTCGTCAGGGTGTATGATCAGTAAATGTACATGTGTTCTGCGGCCCCCCCCCTCCCTCCCCCTCCCGGACCACTGTTGCTGTCAGGGGAGAAAATGTTAAAATCTCGTCAGGCGTGTCGGGGGAGTGCGGGGAATAAGTCGGTGGTGGCTGCCAGTCAGGTGGCTGGGCCGATGTTCCGGCCACTCCACACGTTGGTCCTGTGTGGTTAAGGACGGGGACCACAGACTAAGTCTTTGCCGTCCATCCAGTCGGGCCCTGGGGGAAAGGTTTAAGTTGGGACCAATGTTTCCACCTGCCCTTCCCCTTCATATTGATGCAGCGCAGGTGTCGCTGGTGAGGATGATCTCGTGCGGCCCCAGCCACCGAGGGGCGAAGCCGGGCCGGTCGGGGGTGGCCCGGACCAGGACTTTGTCCCCAACGCCCGGGAGGGGTTGGGGAGGCGGTTGTTGCTGCTGTTTCGTTTGGTCCCTGCTGTCCTGTTGATCGCGGGCGGTCTGTCTGAGGGCCCGCAACTGCGAGTCTAGCTGTCTGATGTACTGGGCCATCCTATCCCTAAGTGGGGCCATGTCCTCACCCCCTTCGATGACGGTCTCGGGTAGTCGCATGGCCCTACCCGTCATGAGTTCGAAGGGAGTGAGGCCAGTGGAACAGCCCGGGGTGGCTCTGAGGCGCATCAGAATGCAGGGCAGGACATCCACCCAGCCCTGACCGGTCTCGGCGATCGCTTTCGCAATCGCCACTTTGAGGGTCCGGTTCATGCGTTCGACCATGCCCGAACTCTGGGGGTGGAAGGGGACATGGAAGCGCTGCCTGATACCCAGGAGGTGGCAGGCCAGTTTCATCACGCGTCCCGTGAAATGTGTTCCCTGGTCTGAGTCAATCTGGAGGGGGACCCCCCCATCGCTGAAAGATGTCGAATGCCAGGATTCTGACCACAGTGGCTGGTGTGCAGTCCCGTGTTGGGAAAGCCTCTACCCAGGGTGTGAAATGGTCGACTATGACCAGGCAGTACTTCTTGCCGCGGCTGGCGGGCAAGGGTCCTGTGAAGTCGACCTGGAGGTTCTCCCAGGGCCCCTTGGGCCGTGGTTGGTGGGCCATAGGAATGCGCAAGGGCCTCCCTGGGTTATGTTGGGCGCAGACAATGCACCGGCGGCAGTGCTTGGCCACGTCACGGCCAAGTCCGGGCCACCACCAGTCGGTCTGGAGCCTCGTGAGGGTCCCCTCCTGGCCTGCGTGGTCGGGCTCATGATGTAGTCGTATCAGGGTTGTCCTGATGGCCGCGGGGGCCACTACCTTGCCGTCACGGCGCCACACCCCATCGGGGTCGGGGATCGCGCCCCTTGCCCTCCAGTCCTCCCTTTCCTCGGGCTGAGCGCCATACTGGACATCCAGGACGTTGACGTCCTGCACTTCATTCACAGGCGCAGCGCGTACGGGGGGTTAGAGGGTCACCTGCGGCGGCTTTGGCGGCCTGGTCGGCCCAACGGTTCGGCGGTGGTGGCCCGCTGGTGCACCTTGATTTTTACAACGGCCGCGAGCAGGGGAAGGCGCGCTGCCACAACTAAGTCACGGACGTTCTCGTGTTTTATCTGGCCGCCGCCGCCGTGACAAAACCCCGGCGGCTCCATGCTGTCACGTAGTCATGGACTACCCCAAAAGCGTACTGGCTGTCGGTGAAAATATTCACCCGCATGCCCACCCCCATGCGGAGCACTGCCGTGAGGGCGACCAGCTCCGCGACTTGGGCTGAGTTATCGCCGTCTAATGTCCCCTGTTCTCGGGTGGCCCCCGTGTCGTTGACCACTGCCCAACCCGTCCGGTAGGACCCCTCAACCAACCAGCGTGAGCCGTCAACGTATAGGACCAGGTTGGGGTCCGAGATAGGACTATCGGCAACGTAGTCCTCCTCAGCCGAATCCATGATGGCCTGGCAGTGGTGGGGTTCCCCTACAGTTATAATCCCGTCCACGGGGTTCATTCCCGTGTCCCTAACTATTCTAATGGATTGGTCCCAGGGGAGGAGGACTGCCTCCCAGGTTGCCCTATGGGCGTCAGAGATGGTTCGGAGGCGTCCTGTATTCAGGAGCTCCACTATAGTGTGTCCGGTGTGCAGGATGATCTGACCGGACATGGTGACCAGCTCCCACACCTGGACCGCCCACGCGGCGCAGTCCAGTGCGGCCACGCAGCGGTGCATCCCCCTCACGACCAGGGACTCCTTAGTAAAGTAGTACCCTACAGGCTTCATGCGGTCCCCGGAGAGTTGGGTGACCACGGCACTATAGAACCCCCCTTCCAGGCTATAAAAAACATGAAAGGGCTTAGAGAGGTCTGGAAGGCACAGGGCCGGGGCACTGAGGAGGTGGGCTTTTAGCTTGGAGTAGGCATCGTCTTGCTCGGGGCCCCATTCCACCCTCTCTGCCCCGGGCCTACCCCCCTTCACCAGGCGCTGGATGGGCTCAGCGATAGTGGCGAAATGCGCTATGAAGGTGCGGCAGATACCCCTGATCGTGTCCAGCCGTGGCATGTCGGCGATGGCCGACTTACGATCGGGAGGCAGGGTCCTGCTGCCCTGGCTAATGTCGTGGCCCAGGTATCGGTCTGTGGCCAGGCCGATCTGGGCCTTTGTGGGGCTGATTCTAAAACCTGCCCGGGCGAGGGTGCGCAGGACGGTGGTCAGGGCTCCCAGGTGTGAGCGTGTGTCCTTGGATGCGATCAGGAGGTCGTCCACGTACTGTAAGAGGGTGCTAGAGTAGGGGGATAGGTCGCATTCCTCGAGGGTCCGACTCATGACCCTGTGGAAAATGTTGGGGCTGTTGTGAAAGCCTTGTGGCAGCCGGGTCCATGTGTATTGCCTGTCTCGCAGCGTGAAGGCAAACTTGTCCTGAGAGTCACGGTGCAGCGGGATGGACCAGAAGCCGTTTGCCATGTCCAGGACCGTAAAGATCCGGTGAGAAGGCTCTAGGCCGTTAAAGATGGTGGACGGGCTGGCAACAATGGGGTGCTCTTTGGGTGTGACTCGGTTGAGTGCCGTATAATCTATGGTGAGCCGATAGCTCCCATCCAGCTTACGGACTGGCCATATGGGGGAGTTGGTAGTGGGCACCGCGGGTCGCAAGACACCGCGGCCGGTGAGTTCAGCCACAATGATCTCTACGGCGCACAGCGCCTCGGGTTTGATCGGGTACCATCGGTGCGGGGGGTGTACAGGTCTGAGTATCCGCTCGGGAGGGGAACGGACAAGGCCGCAGTCCTGCTTGCTCGTGGCCCAGACCTCCGGGACCAACTGGCAGACTGTTCCGAAGGCGCCGTCTCCGGTCCAGTCCCAGGTGATAGGGACGCAGGGCGCGAGTGCAGCGACCGATCTAGTGGGGACCCATCTACCCTCATGGGCGCTTTTATGGGATTTGCGGGACGTCCATAGGAGGCACCGGTGGAACGCGTCCACCACCGCTCCCAGTTCGCCCAGCAGGTCAATGCCCAGGATTGTCCCTTCCGAGTTCGGGCAAACCCAGAAGTGGACGGGGAGTAGAATGTCATCGATCTCCAGGAGGGTGGCCTCGCTACGGCGGGCCACAACCGAGCTTCCCCCCCACCCCCGTGATGGAAATGGAGTGATGGGTGGAAGGGAGGTCGAGGTCGGTGAGGGAGACTGACGCCCCCGTATCTATCAAAATGTTGCATCGGCGGCCCCCAAGCGATGCAGAAACCCAGATACGGGGGTCGGCTCCCTCGGCGGGGGCCGACGCTACTCAGTCCTTATGCCGGGCGAGTAGCTGTAAGAGCTCGAGCAGCTGCCCGCGACTGAGCTGGTCCCAGTCGGGGGGGGGGGGGAAGGCTTCGGACTAGGGCTGCGGGGTTCGTGGAGTTTTTGCAGGCGTGGGTCGCCGTTGGTTCCCTGCTTGGGGGTTCCTTGTTCGCTGGGGTGTGAGGGACACCGATGGTGGGCATGCCACGGTGGAGAACAGCCCCGGTGCTGACCCGGGTCGGGGTCTCTGGGGCGTCGGAAGGAGAGCGGGCAGTTAGACTTGTAGTGACCCGTCTGTCTGCAGCGGTAGCAAACGAGCAGCCTGGGTGTCGACAGTGCCGCAACGGTGGCCGGTGCTTGGTTATCGAGGGACATGGCCCAATTCTCGAGCTCCGTGAAAGAGACGTAGGGTACCAGGCCTGTCTGGAGGACAGCCTGGTGTGTGGGGCCTAACCCGTCCTTATATAGTTGGATAAATGCGGGGTTCTGCCGGTCAGCATCGGGGATCCCGCTATGCGCCTGAAAGGCCTCGAACTTACGGACCCCATACTCCTGAGCACCCTCGCCGGGTTTCTGGGTGACGGCCACAATGACGTTGCCAGTTGACCGGCATGTGGCCGAGAGCCTCGCTGACATCGGCCTTAAAGTCCGCAAGGGCGGCCTCCTGTTCGCGACGGCTGTCGCTGAGGTCGGCGCACCAGGACCCATTCTGGTGCACAGATCGGAGCGTGGACCGCAGGTTCTCCGGGAGTTTGGTCCAGAACAGACCAGCCAAGTCCCTATTGTGGAGGTTGTGGCAGATCTGCATCTCCCTAAGCCGCTGCCAAAATTCAGCGTTATTGTGGCGGGGCTTAAGGGTGGGGAGCCTGTCCAGGAGTTTCATGGTATCGCCCAGGGTTAAGGAGACATATGTCATTTTAAGGCGGGGGTTGTGGGTTTGGGATGCTGGTTTCCCCTTCTCCCCACCTCCGGGGGTATATTCAACTTTAACCGGGGCGGCGCGAGCTAGACTCGCGTGTGATTTCCGGGGGCCTGTGTTGTCCACGAGCCCCTCCCAGTCCCAGGTGGGGGATGGCGGGCCGCTTGGAGGCTCAGATAATGTTGGTAGGATCGTACGGTTGGCAAGCGCCTGGGCTTCGAGGTGTTCTGAGGCCTGTTTCTGCTTATCTTACACGTATAGTTGGACCTTGCTAGCGAGCCTAACATGTGCCTGAAGCACAAGGATGCAGGCTTTCTCGTATCTATCCCTTTTCTGGCGGGCCCACCACTCCCGCTGGGCATCCAGTGGATCGGCGGGCCGCCAGCCCGATCGGAGCATAGCCTTGATGACCTTTTTATTCTCGTCGGCTATGAAACGAGTAAGGGAGCCTTCCGGCCCCCATTCTAAATCACCGGCCGTGCAGCCAGCCATGTTGAGGGGGGGGGGGGGAGCGCAGCGGGCTTAATGGAAAGAAGACTTAGAAATAACAACACAACCAGCGTGGGAGCGCAAGAGATTTAACTGGCGCTAACTTATTCACCTCCCAGTCAGGGAGCCCATTCCCTGAAATCGGACCCTAGCCCCCAGGTCGACAAAGGCAGGTGTGGGTTAGGTACAAACGTATCTATACCCGATCGCGCGACCCCAGGTTACTGTGAGTCTCACTCTCACTGCCTAACGCCCAACAACCGTGCATGCCCCGCGAACACCGGGCGTGAACCAGGGGCCCGTGTGCAAGGGGGGGAGCGGCGTGAGCACAGACCACTAGAAAAACAAAAAAAAATGATATAGAAAGGGCACGGCGCGGGCCTGTACCAGGACGTGCAACCTTAAAAAAAACCCCGTGAGTCTTTCTCTTACCGTCTGAAGTTCAGCGGCCGTGTGTACCCGGGGCCCGTCTGCAGGGGGTGGGGGGGGGGGGGAACGTGAACTCAGACCTCTCGGCGCTAATCCCACAGAGGCCACCACCCGGGACTGCGGAGGCAATGGGCGAAAGCTTGGTCCAGAGACTCCGCTCGTCGGGCTGGTTTGGAGGACTTCCCGTCTTGTCACACGCGTAGGCCTTCCAGACCCTACCGCGGACTCAAGGAATGGCGCCAAAATAAAAACCGGGCTCAACGTACAATGGGATCCCCTAAACACCCACTGCAGAGGTTATCCAGGAAGGCTTTGTTTGTCGGTGTTTTACACAAGGGGGTCAATCTGTCGAGGTCTCGTCCCTAAAATCATTGGTTCAGGGAAATTCTGTCCATCAGTTACTAGAACCCGTCAACAATAAATGACAGTTAACGAAAATCAAAACGGTCTCATGCACACCTTTACCAGTGCTTCGCGATCCCAATCGCCCACCCGTGGAGGATCACCCACACATGCACACACACACACACACACTCTTACAGAGTACTCTATCGTTACCTGACTGCCGGACCCACTCTGTTCACAGGTTCAGATAACGGCCGGCAGCGGAGTCCCTTGCGGGGCTCTGGGGAACTTTTATGAGAGGGGTAAAAGAGTAAAGATACTCACCCAGAGCCTTCGCAGAGATCCAGCAGCCGTCGTTATCCCGGACGAGCCCCCAATTGTTAGCATGGATGAAATGATCTCAGTCCGAGCCCAGAGTGCGGTTCGACAATCGGTAATTTATTAAAGTGTTTAACGCCGGCGGAGACCAACCGAGGTCTGAATCTCGATCGCTCTCCCGTTCCCCGCGCGATGTTACAAGTTATATACTTCATGAGTCAGGATGTAGGAGATTGGCTATGAATGAGTGTGAATGGTGGCAATCATGGCTGGAGTATGTGTGAATGTCAAGCTTCTGGCCGTCCTTGGAGAGTCGGCAGCATACACAAAAGGTGTGCTGTTTATCTTTACATAAATGGGTCCGGGTGCTATCTGCTTGTCTCTCCGTGAGGGCTGGAGGCTAGCACCCCCCTTTGTTACTTCCAAAGTGTCTGTTAGATTCATCGTGTTTGTTTGGTGTTTGCCTTTTGTGTAGGACTGTTTTGCATGATCAGGTTATGGGTGTGTGTCAGTTGGAACCTTGACGAGATTATAAAGTGGGTTTCGATCTGTGAGTCATGACCATTGTCTGGAGTCATGACTAGTGTCTGGTCCGGTGTGTATTCGGATCTGTCTTTGGGCCCCCTTCTCCCGATCATGTGGTCGGGCTGGCAGCTGCTGTTTTAGACTGAATACTGTTTGCTTTAAAATGGATACTGCTGGCTGTCCCAATGTGGGCCTTGCTCCACAGTAAACACGGGGCGGTTTATCACCCCACTTCACTACTACACCTCCAATTTTGATGTCATCTGCAAACTTACTAACCATACCTCCTATGTTCACATCCAAATCATTTATATAAATGACAAAAATCAGTGGACCCAGCACTGATCCTTTCAGAAATATTTTATGTAAATCTTTTCAGAGAGTTAGAAGATTTGGGGTTCAAATGCCACCCATAAGAAATGGGAACATGAGTAGGCCATAAGACCATAAGATGGAGGAGCTGAAGTGAACTATTCAGCCCATTAGTGTGCTCCTCTATTCACTGAGATTGTGGATAAACTGACAATCATTTACTCCACTTACTTGTGTCATCTCCATAACCTTAATTTTCTTACTGATTAAAAGTCTACCTCAGCCTTGAATATACTTAGTGACCCATCCTCAACACCCTCTTTGGTAAAACAGAATCACTACCCTTTATGAGAAAACAAATCCTCCTTCTCTCTGTCTCTAACGGGTGACTCCTTATTCTCAGATCATCCTGTCTGGTCCTAGACTCTTCCACAAGCAGAAACAACCTCTCCACACCCACTTGTCAAGCTCCCTCAGAACTTTCTATGTATCAATAATGTTTCCCCTCATTCTTCTAAACTCCAATGAGTAAAGATCAAACTTACACCTAAAATTTCTCAGCAGAAAATTCCTCCATTCTGGGAATTATCCTAATTAATCTCCTCCAGACTGCCTCCTATATACCTCAACTGTTCACAGTATTCCAGATGTGTGCCTTGTATAGTTTTAGCAAGATCTCCCTAATTTTACACTCCATCCCCTTTGAATTAAAGGCAGACAGTACATTTGCCTTCCTCGTTACCTACTGAATCAGTTGCTAGCTGTTTGTGATTTATGCATAATTTATCCTAAATTAATCTATGCTGCAATTTTCTGCGAGGTAAAAACAATGACTGCAAATGCTGGAAACCAGATTCGGGATTAGTGGTGCTAGAAGAGCACAGCCGTTCAGGCAGCATCTGAGGAGCAGTAAAATCGACGATTCGGGCAAAAGCCTGCAGTCTTTCCCCATTTAAATAATTTTCAGCTCATCTATTCTTCTTGTCAAAGTACATAACCTCATATTAATCCACACATTTCACAAGTTTTTTGCCATTTCCTTAACCCGTCTTCATCCTTCTGTGGAGTCATTCCTAACCAGCACTTTCTCAGCAATAACCTGCTCATTAACGCACAGTTTGGGTTCCAACAGGGGAATTCTGACCTCATTACAGATTGGTCCAAACATGGACAAAAGAGCTGAATTCTACAAGACAATAAAGACATAGGAGTGGAAGGAAGGCCATTCGGCCCATTGAGTCCACTCTGCCACCTCATCATGGCTGATGGGCATTTCAACTCCACTAACCTGCACTCTACCCTTAGCCCTTAATTCCTTGCGAGATCAAGAATTTATCAATCTCTGCCTTGAAGACATTTAATGTCCCAGCCTCCACTGTGTTCAGTGGCAATGAATTCCAGAGGGCAAGTCATTGACTGTTTTTGGTATCAAGGCAGAATTTGACCATGTATTGTATCAAGAAGTCCTGGCACAACTGGGTTCCATGGGAATCAAGGGAAAAACTTGCCACCGATTGAAGGCGTACCTTGGAACATGGCTGTGGTTGTGGTTGTTGAAATCCAATTTTCTCAGTCCCAGTTCATCTCTGCAAGAGGTCCTCAGGGTATTGTCCTACGCTCAAACATCTTCAGATGTTCCATCAACGGCCTTCTCTCCATGACAAACATGGGTAATTGTAACTAATGACTGCATAAATATTCAGCACCATTCTCAACTCCTCAGACCTTGAAGACACTCATGCCCAAATGCAGCAAGACTGGGACAATATCCAAACTTCGGTCAGTAAGTGGTAAGCAACATACACAAGTGCCAGGCAATATCTTATCTTCAATCAGAGATATAGTACTATCGTCCCTTGCGATTCAATGGCATTATGATTTCTGAATCCTTTCTAACCAACATTGTGGGGTTTATCGTTGACTGGAAACTGAACTGCAAACTAACAACATACAAATACTATGGGTACCATCAAGAACAGGCCAAAAATTCTGTCTCCTGTCTCACAAAGCTTGAGCACCCAAAGGCACAAGTCAGGAGTGTGATAGAAAGTCGTTCATATGCCTGGGTGAATGTAATTGCAACAACACTCAAATAGCTCAACACCATAAGGTAACCTACTTGGACTGGGGTTTCATCTACCATTTTAAATCGACATTCACCTGATTTGGTGCTGGGAAGCAGTCAATCTATAAGATGTATTGCAGCAACTCACTCAGCCTCCTCAGCACCTTTCAAATCTGCCACCCAGAAGGACAGGGACAATGCACATATGAGGAAACTACCAGCTGCAACATCCTTTCCATACTTCAAATCATCCCACTTGGATTTGCCAGCATCAACCTTCATTGCCCTGGATTAGTGAACAATCATCAAACACTGAAATGAGGGTAAAAGCTCACAGGACAGAAGTAGATCTGGTGTGTAGTTTCCCTTTCACATCAGTATGCACTGCTCGAAAATAAGCCAAATCCAACAATAGGAGAACATACACAGGGCACATCAGTTCTGAGGAATTCATTGGACTCGGAACGTTAATTCTGTTATCTCTCCACAGATGTTACCAGTTTGCATTTTTATTACACATGGAACTCTGCTCATTTGAGGCAAGGACAAGCCTCTGACTAAAATCTCTTATAAAAATGCAATCCCATTTTAATTTCTGTCCACTGGTAAGTGAAGAATGAATCATTAAAAAAAAATTCTCTGCTTCTAAATGACCTAAGGCAAGTTTACAGCTAATTCAGACCCAGGATCAATACTTACTATAACCTTAGCAGTAAAGTTTGACTGGTAAATATAAACAGGAGATAAAATAACAGACAGCAATGAATCCACCAGTGCAGTAAATGAGCAGACTGCCTGTTTCGATTTAGTGACCTGCCCAAATCAGTACAGCTAGGTGCATACTATGAGGAAAATGTTATTGTCCTGATGCACTCATCAGATCCCAAGATAAATACAGATGAGTTAAGCTATTTGGTCGATCTTGGTACATTCATCCATGGAACAAACTCACGTCATCCAGTTGAATTTTGATTGAACTATGCAAGTTTTTTTTAAGCTTCTGGCACCCGACAGGGAAAATCAATTCTAAATGTTGATCGCTCTGATGGGCAACTTATTCTTCTGGTTTGTTTAATCATCAAACTCAATCTAATTATTGAAGTAACCATGAACTTTACAAAACAGGCTCAATCTCTTTGATACAAAATCTAAATAAATTTGAACAAATTATGATGAAAGGAGCAATGAATAACAAGTTTGGAGATAAGCAATACAAACTGCTGTTAGACTGATGAATGCTTATAGCTGTTCAACTCTATTATAAAAGATTGTAAAAATTTCAAAATGGGTAAAATGTTAATTGGTATCGTTTGCTCAATGATAGGAGCCTGATTAACTTCCCCAACGGAGTGAAGGAGATCAAAATGAAATTTTGGCTTTCTGCAACAAATTATATCAACAGAGTAGAATAATCTTTTAACAGAGCAAATTTAAACAAGAACCTTAAGTTACTTGCCATTTTAAAACTGCAGCTATAGCAAGTGATAAATATACCTTCAGGGGAAATGGAACAGACAGCATTCTCAGGAATAGTGAATTCACTAAAATGGATTTTCTGTAACTTTATAAAATAAATCTCAACCAGTTCGATTATTGTGAAACTGAAAGAAAACACAGGGATTAGTTATAGAGATGTCATTATAGATAATGGATACACATCTGATACCACTGTGGCCGACATAAATGTGCAATGACTTGCTAATAGAGAGAATTTAGTGACTTCGACATGGCTTATTTATACATCAACTGATTTTTGATCTTAGTTATAGAGTTAGAGAGGCATAGAATCATACAGCACAGAAACAGACCAGTCAGTCCAATCAGTCCGTGCCAAACATAATCCCAAACTAAACCAGCCCTGCCTGCTTACTCTTCCAAACCTTTCCTTTTCATGTATTTATCAAAATGCCTTTTAAATGTTACAATTGTACCTACATCCACCACTTTCTCAGAAAGTTCTTTCCACTCATGAACCAGCCTCTGTGTTAAGAATTTGCCCCCATGCCTTTTTTAAATCTCTTGCCTGACACCTTAAAAATGTGCGCCCTAGTCTTGAAATCCCCCATCCTAGGGGAAAGACAACTACCATTGATTTGATTTATACCTCTCATTGTTTTATAAACTTCCACAAGGTCACCTCTAAACCTCCTATGCTTCAGCAAACAAAGTCCCAGTCTCTACTGCACAATTTATTGGCAACAGCTTTGGGGAAAATTGTGAAAGTATGATAATTATAATTAGAGTCTTTTGATTTTCATACAGTTTAGGAGAGGCAGACAACTTAAATCCCAGAGTCAGGAAATTTCTTGAATATATTTGGGCCAGTTAGTGGAACATTATGTTCTTGAACCAACAAGAGAATAGGCCATATTAGATTTAATAATGAGTAATAAGCTTGAATTAGTCATTACTCAAACAGTCAGGGGAATATTAACCAAAAAGTGATTATAATGTGACAGAAGTCTAAGTTGGATGAGAGTCAAAAAATCAAAGTTACAAAGTTAGGGAAGGTTAATTCTGAATGAATGAGCCAGGACTCTAAGCACTGTGGATTGAGCAGAACTACTAATGCGTAAAACTACAGATGAATAGTGGGAAGTATTTATAAACATATAGGGTACAATACGGGACCTGTAAATACTGTTAAAGGACAATAGCATTGCTCAATAGCAGTACTTAGCTGGTAATGCATCACCTTACATCAATGAGGGCAGAGACAGTATAAAAGCAGAAGAAGTGGTTCATAAAAAGTGTCAAAGAATAATAGAGATCCTACAGATTGGGAGAAATATAAAAAATAACAAAAGCATACAAAGGCATAAAATATGCAATGAGAGAACAAATTTGTGAGAGACATTGAAGACTACACTGATTTTATGAACCTATTAAGAGAAAAAGTAACATGACAAGTGAAATGATTTTGTATTTGGAAACTTGGAAATGGGTGACCGACTCAATATTTATTATGTAGTGGTCTCCATTGTAAGGACATTTGCCTGTACTTGTGTTTTTGCTTTTGCTGCTGTTCATCTATTATTTACCTATCTATGCTACTTAACTCTGTGATCTACCTGTACTGCTCGCAAGACAAAGCTTTTCACTGTGCCTTGGTACACCTGACAATAAATTCAATTCACTTTAATTCAAAGAGTGAGGTTCGATTACCAAGGGCACAAGGAAATTTAAAAATAAATAAAGAGGAAGAATTAACTTGATTAAATTTAAGAAAAACATTGCAAAAGAAAAACTGAGATTCAAAATGTGCAAATATCCAGGACACAGGAGTTTCTACCTCAGGGTATTAAAAATGTAGGTAAGGAATTATTTTAAACATCTTATGGTCTTCCAAAAATATTCTTTACTTAGGAATTATCTCCTTGGTTTGAAAATCTGCCAATGTCACTCATTTAGTTTTTGAGGATAAGAGAAATAAATCATGCCTAGTAACCAAACATCAATTGTGACAAGTTATTGGAACTTGGTACACAGTGGTGCCAATCATGTAACTGACCAAGTTGTGAGAGAATTTCAATATTCACTTCCTCCAGCAAGAGCACACAATATCAGTAATGTACGCCATCAATTGCAAGTTGACCTGCAAGCTACACAATACCCTAATTTGGAAGTATATTGCAGTTCCATTACTGTCACTAGGTCAACATCCTGGAACTTCACTCAGAAGAGTGCTGTCAGTGCCCCTACACTCCAGGGACTGCAGCAGTTCAAGAAGGAAGCTCACCACCATCTCTTCAGTAACAATTAAGGATAGGCAACAAATACTGGCTTAGGCCAGCAACACACTGTCCCACACAAAAAAAAATCCTAAAAACCCTAATCTTAAGCCAATCATGCAAAGGATAAATGTCTAAAACAAACCTAGTTAAACTTTCAGTTTGTAAGTAATGTGCTATTAGGGAATTATATGTTAATGCTATCTGTATACAATTTATAGAATGAAGTTGACAAGGTTTGATATAAAAAAAACTATTAGCAAAAAATAAGTTTTGGAATTGAAGTGTCGTTACTGACTTGGAACAGTGAATTGGTTAGGATGCAGAAATGGGTATGCAATAATGATCAATTGTCATTAATGGTTGTTCTTCAGGAGCAGGATATTGCCCACAGTTTTTCACGATATTTTTAAAGGACTTAGTTGAAGGAACGGCCAACAGAGGTTTAAGATTGTTGCAGCCACTAAGTCAATAAATAGAGTAGATGGAACAGATAAGTGCAAAGCGATTGAGTGAGCAAGAGATGGCCTTCAGTGTGAGGAAACATAAGGTGACCCACTTTGAATCTAAGAAAAACAGATCAAAAGTAATTTCCACATGGTGAAAAGTCGGTAACTGTGCACGAGCAGAGAGATAGCTGGTCTAAGTACAGGAAACTTGTAAAGGCTAGATCACTGTGAGCTACTGGACAGGTAAATATACTAAAAAGAGGTAATATAATGTTGATCTGTGTCTCAACCAGGCTGGAATACAAAAGGATGGACATTCGGTAACGGCCCAACTAGGGAATTGCAATCAAATCTGAACACTGAACTGCAGGAATGATATTGAGTCTTGAAGAGGGCCCACTGCAGATTCAACAAAATAATACAAAGGTTAAAGGAATTAAGTCAGGAGGACAGGTTGTACTGCCTAGATTTGCATTTGGTTTGTATTTCCATGAATCTGGAAGATTAGGGGTGAACTAACTGGCATTTAAAATCATAAGGTAGATAGAGAGAAATGATTTGCCTTCAAGAATGAGTCAGAACAAAGGGCCTAACTTTAAAATCAGAGTAAAGCCCTGTGGAGATCAGAAATTATGGAGAACATGCCCTCACACACAGAAGGGTAACTGTAATTTGGAATTCTCTCCCTCAAAAAACTGCTAATGCCATGTCAATTACAAATTTCAAAATAGTCATTGATAGATTTTAGTTCATCAAGAGTATTAAAAGGAACCAAGGCAGGTAAGTGGAGTTATGACATAGATAAGTTATGATCTATTTGAATGGCAGAAATAGTTCAAATGACTGAATGTCTTACTCCTGTTTAAAAGTAACTTTAATCTTTGAAATTTCCAGTTGATCTCTTGTATCATTGTACATAGGTAGCTTGGGACCTAGAACATAGGTGTGATACCTAGGGAAAGTCCCAACCAAGCCATCATGAAAGCACAGAGGGGAGTGGTCACAAGAAAGATTTGAGGTAATGTGACCTTCACTTTCCCAGTAACAAACTGAAGTGTGGTAGAAGTGCACTGAAATTGTCTCTGAATTATTTAAATATTAAGAACTTGTTTTCTCCAACCACCATCATGCTGCACCTCCAACGCCCCAGTGGCCCCAAGCATAATCTCATGACCAATTTTAATGTATCGGGAAGCTGTGTCCATACTCCACTAGTTGCTGAAATTCTCAGCTCGCACGTTACCATGATAATGAAGTGAGCTTTGGGAGCTGGAGACATACAATGGGCCAAACCGAGCAGGGCTAAATCCAAACATTTTATCCAAGGTAGGGAGATATCTCTACACATAATTATTATTCCAAATGTTATTTTATTGAGGACTACTGAGCTTCCATATTAATAATGATGCTGACACCATAACATTAAGGAAAGCTATGCGTTCAAATAATCTACAAGAATATTAATAAAACGCAGTCACTGTTGGGATAATGTCCTCAAAGTGCAAGATTGTACTTTCTGTTTAAACTAGCCCTGAAGCTAATATTAATAAATCTATGAATATACATGTTGCTCCTTCTGTCCCTCAGAAGACTGGGACACAGGCCGTAGAATATTAAGTTTTGATAATGCAATCGCCTCTGCACATTTGCCAGAATCATGAAATGGGTTCCCACAGAGTTCAAATTAACAGCTGCTCTGCTGCCCAATTCCATTACATATTTAATTCATTTCTCTTAACAATCCTCTGCCTTTTTAAATAGCACTGAAGAGGCTAAAATCCAAATCAAAGCAAGCTTTGGTGATACTAAAGGATATAACATCGTTTACAGTCAATTACAACTGTTGTGTTGTGACACTGACAGACTTCTCCCTCTCACTGGAAATGGTACACAGTCAAATGGGTTTGCTGTTATTTTCATGATCAATATCTCTTGTCAACAGAACCTTAACGTGTACTGATTGTTGCTATAGGACCTGTTGGGATTCAGGAGTAAGTGAGCACTACCTTTTCCCATTCTCTTTTTCACAGCAGAAACCACTGTACAAACTGAAATGGGGAAAGAGGTGGAGAAGTGGCAGCTCTGCAAATCGTGTTGCAAGATTCTAACACAGATCAAGAGGGTAGCAACTGGACATGCAAATGACTGAGGTGAATCCCATCTACTTGCTAAGCAAGGAAATGCCCACCAAGAAAAATCTTATTTTTAAAAAGCACAGAAATAAGTGTTAGAAGAAATAAATAAATGAAAGGCACAAGAGGTAAAAATATATAAAAGGCAATAAATAAACAGAAAAGACATTCCTAAATAAAAGAACACAAGTTATTACATCAGGGTATGGTGATCAGCACAGAAATATTTCCACAGAATCTACTGTAGCAGGAGGACATTAATTTACCTCATTGTGACTGAGAGACTTGTTGGAAACATGTGAATCTTTGAATGACGAGAATTGGATATGGACATTCATGGATCGCAAAAAACATTATCCTGGAATTGCATGGAACTGGAAAGTCAAATGTTAAGCAAGTTGAAAATGGAGGCAAGTAAAGAAGGTGTTTAGTATGCTTTCCTTTGTTGGTCAGAGCATTGCGTAAAGGAGTTGTAAGGTCATATTGCAGCAGTACAGGACATTGGTTAGGCCACTTTTGGAATAGTGCATGCAATCCTGGTCTCCCTCCTATAGAACGTTGTAAAACTTGAAAGGGTTCAGAAAAGATTTACAAGGATGTTGCCAAGATTAGAGGGTTAATAGGGAGAGGTTGAATAGGCTGGGTCTGTTTTCCCTGGAGCGTCAGGGGCTGAGGGGTAACCTCATTGAGGTTTATAAAATCATGAAGGGCATGGATACGGTAAAACTAGAAGGCACAGGTTTAGAGAGGGGCAAGATTTAAAAGGGACCTAAGGGGCAACTTTTTCATGCAAAGGGTGGTGCATGTATGGAATGAGCTGCCAGAGGAAGTGGTGGAGGCTGGTATAGTTATAACATTTAAAGTCATCTGGATGGGCATATGAAAAGGAAGGATTTAGAGGGATATGGGCCAAGTGCTGGCAAATTGGACTAGATTGATTTAGGATGTTGGGTTGGCATGGAGAAGTTGGAGCAAATGGTCTGTTTCTGTGCTGTACACCTCTACGACCATGAATTGTTTGCCTTTTAACAAATAAAAAAGTGACTTTGGATCATAGCGCCCAGTATAGATTTTTGACAGAGAGGTAAGGGTGGAATTTTATTGCTTTGATTGTTCCGAAAACCGATCTGGAGAACTCTAATGAATCTGTGCTATTGCTGTCTAGCAACTGCCTTGGACTGAGATGATGAGTGTTTTTTTTTAGTACACATCTAGCAGTTACTGGAAAAATTTGCAATGACAAGCAATGCTGACTCTGTCAGTGTATAAGAGTTAGAGCTTGGAACTGAGAGTAATGGTCTCTCTATTTTTTTCAGTAAAATATTTGAAAAAAACTTGATAAAGTTTCAAAACCAGGACTCCTAACTATTTCTCAGTTGAATCTAAACTCTAATCTGAATACTTTCCATTATTCTATGATTACCTGCAATGGGATCTCATTGATAGGAATTCAAAGAAATTGTGAGAAGCCTTTTACATATTGCCTATTATTCCCCATTCATGATAGCTCTGCAGGGTTGGGGGTATCTTTGTTCTGTCTGTGCATGAACATGAGCTGGGGATTAAGGGGAATATAGTTTAAATTTGCAGAGCAGCTTAGTTAATAACTACTTTGCCACTCATTTGAAGATTAGGTTTGCTCACAATAAATGCATTATTTTGGGGTTTGCTGAAAACATAGTGAAAGTCTATTTCGTTCTCATTAAAATTGACCATGATTTTGGTTGATTGACAACAACATAGGTTTTGGACAGTAGTTAGGCTTGATTTTCAGTGCACTCATCCTGCCAGAGACAGAATTGTTTTTCAACTGGAGCTACCTAATTCTATTGCCAGTCCTTTTTCTGTTTCAATGACTAACCTGTGGTAACGTATTCCATGTTTTAATAACTCCCTTGAATGAGAAAAATCTGCTATTTTCTGACATTGCTGTTGCACTGATGACCTAGAATAAATGTTCCCTATTCACTGCTTTAAATATCAGTGGAAAGAACCCGAGCCTCTAAATAAAACTGTACAGTTGACAAAATTGCAGCATGTAGGAGTGGTGTCAAAAATATGTTGGGTTGTGGCTTCTTTCATGTAAAACTTAGAATAAAATGTCTCAACTATTGTTAGAGCAGGAATTAGCAAGTACTACTTATTGCAATGCTCATTAAAGCTAATACATATAAACTTGTAAAACGATTTTGACAAGGAGCTGTTGTATTTTACAACATGGTGGAGAAATAACAGTGGGAAGCAAAATCACATTTCTCCTGGAATGAAAAGCAATTACATAAAGTATAACATCACAGAACAGGAAGAATGCATTGAAACAAAAAAAAGAGAAGTAGCTTTAAATGATTTTCTTATGTTACTTTAAAAAAATTCAACAGCAGCAAACCTGCAAAATAACAATCAGGGAATATGGCAAAACACTCTCCTTACACATGGCACTGCATAGCTTTGACATACATTCAATGACCATCACTTGATTATAGCATAGCCGTGTATACTGGCAATACAGCTGATCAATCAGGTCTACTAGGAGGGTCAGCTTTAATGTCTGCTGCCCTTCTTTCATTGGGAATTGCTTATATGAGTCCTGTAAAATCAGACTAGGTCAGGTTCATTAATAAGAATAATTTGTTTATTATTGACATCAACGTTACTCAAAGACATAAAGATCACTGACAAACAGATTGGATCATGCAAACATATATCCCTACCCTTGAAAAATAACTAACACACACAAACACATACACACACACACACTAGTCTGAAGAGAAACAATAAAATTAATAGGCTTCAGAATGTTAACTTTAATGTTTCTTGATGCAGTAATAGAAAGATAAATTATGGAGTTTCTGGAATAGTAAACTGATTCTGAAGTTATTTACACAGATAAGCTGATTACACAAATTAGAATCAGAATTAGCTTTATTGTCACACGTCCTCAAAGGAGTAAAGTGAAAAGTGTACAAGTTGCTGCTTATGGCACCATCTTAAATATGAAAGGTCCTGAGGTACTGCTTCTTCTGTTACAGTTCTTGGTAAAATAGAGAAGTAATAAAATGCAGCATTGCAGATTTAGCAATAAGTTATAAAATTGAGAAAAAAAAAAGTTCAGAACAATGGTCTTCTGACCCAGGCCATGTTGGCATCAAACCTTCAGTTCACATTGGGACTGTTATAACCATTGCCTTTTCCTTAGGGAAATTTCCTTTGTTTGAAAGTTTAAGATATATTTATACAGGTCAACAAATTATTTCTCGAATTAATATTGGAACCACACCAATTCACAACACAAGTAAAGCCACAACCTGATACATCTTTCAGCATCCCACACTCCCCAACTGCCCCACCAGTCCAACAAGTGGCAACACTGGGCTATACAATCAGGAAACAGTGGCACTGGGGACGCCTCAGCATTTACACCCAATGAAATCTCAAGGTGATGAGTAAAATATCGGCAAGGAAACCTCCTGCTGATAACATGTACCTTCAGTGTTAAGCTGATGAGTTCGTCCGCCAGGTTGAGCTCAGCTGGGAAGAACTACTAAAGGTAGTGGGAGCATTTATCGTTTTGAGAGATACTTCAATGTCAACCACGAGGGGTTTAATAGTACCAGGACCGACTGAGCTGGCCACGTCCTGAAGGACATAGCTGTCAAATTTTGGAGGTGGGGGGGGAAACGAAAGAACTAACAGGAGGGACAAATCTACTTGATCATCTCAGTTTCCTCTTATCAGATTCCAGTCTTCACTGATTCAGTTTAGTTCGCATGATATCAAGAGATAGCCTAACATAATGGATGCAGCAACAGCGTTGGAAACCAGTAACATTTCAGTTGTAATACTGAAGACCCATGCTCCAAAATTAGCCACACCTCTAGTTGGGCTGCCCAGTATTATTACAAGGCTGGCATCTTCCTAACAAAGTGGAAAATTGCCCGAGTACATCCTGTCTTCAACAAGGATAAATCTAATAAGGCATTTAGCACTCCATTAACCTACTCTTGATCATTACATTGGAAGGAGTCATCAAACATTCTAGCAAGCTGCACTTACCCAATGTCAACCTGGTCACTGATATTCAACTTGAGGTTGTGCCAGACTTGATTGGCCAAGGCTTCACAACAACCCTTGTCTAACAATACACAAAACAACGAAGTTTCAGAGGTGATGTAACAGTGACAGCATTAACAGCAAACTCATACATGACAGTGTGGCATGAAGGAGCCCAGTATAATTGAAATGAAAATAACTCCAGAGGTCGGTATCCCATCACTGAGTCACCCTTTATTGACAGGTGGAGAGTCCTTGATGTTGCTCCAGCTCTCTCATAGCCAGCTCTCAGTGAACAGGGTATTTACACTCCTGTCTATATCTGGGAGAAAGCGAGGACTGCTGATGCTGGAGTTCAAAGTCGAAAAGTGTGGGGCTGGAAAAGCACAGCAGGTCAGGCAACATCCAAGGAGCAGGAGAATAAGCTCTTCATGTTTATACCTGTCAGCCAGGGGTCCCTGAGTGGCCCAGATTAACAGCCCCAATCAGGGAACTCATATTTTATGAGGTCCACCTGGCTGACCTCATTACAATCACGACAGACATCAACACAAATCATGATATTTACTCACCAAAGGTGAGAGTCTCGTTATCTAGTGCTGTCAAGGTACTGTCAGAGGCATAAGTACATTCAGCCTTAGGTTTTTCATCAATGATCTTCCCTCCATCAGTAGATTAGGGGATGTTTGCAACATTCAGTTCCATGTGCAACTCTTCAGATAATAAAGAGTCTGCGGCTTCATACAGTAAGAAATGGACAACATTCTAAACAAATAACATTCACATGACACAAGTGCCAGGCAATAACCATCTCCAACCAGAAAGAACCTAATGACATTCTACTGAAATTCAACAGAATTATCCTTATTGAATCATCTACCTCTAACATCCTAGGGGGTCATCACCACACAGAAACTGAACTGGATCAATCAAGTAAATACTGTAACTGTAGGAGTAGGTTAGAGGATAGGCTTTTAGGGGTGAGGGACTCACCTCCTAACTCCCTGAAAGACTTCCTGCTACTGTACTTATAAGCACAAGTCAGGGTGTGATGTGAAACACCAATAGGCAAAATGTTCAATACAGTATCATAAAGGAAAAAGCAATCTCTTTGATTGCACATTCATTCATCATCTTAATAATTCACTCCCTACACAATAGAGTGAAGTAGCTGCAGTGCATAGCATCTGCAAGATGCATAGTTATAGAGTCATAGAGTCGTAGAAGTGTACAGCATGGAAACAGACCCTTCGGTCCAACCCATCCATGCCGACCAGATATCCCAACCCAATCTAGTCCCACCTGCCAGCACCCGGCCCATATCCCTCCAAACCCTTCCTATTCAAATACCCATCCAAACGCCTCTTAAATGTTGCAATTGTACCAGCCTCCACCACTTCCTCTGGCAGCTCATTCCATACACGTACCACCCTCTGCGTGAACACGTTGCCCCTTAGGTCTCTTTTATATCTTTCCCCTCTCACCCTAAACCTATGCTCTCTAGTTCTGGACTCCCCAAACCCAGGGTAAAGACTTTGTCTCAATATCCTATCCGTGCCCCTCATAATTTTGTAAACCTCTATAAGGTCACCCCTCAGCCTCCAACGCTCCAGGCAAAACAGCCCCAGCCTGTTCAGCCTCTTCCTGTAGCTCAGATCCTCCAACCCTGGGGCAACATCCTTGTAAATCTCTTCTGAACCCTTTCAAGTTTCACAACATCTTTCCGATAGGAAGGAGACCAGAATTGCACGCAATATTCCAACAGTGGCCTAACCAATGTCCTGGACAGCCGCAACATGACCTCCCAGCTCCTGTACTCAATACACTGACCAATAAAGGAAAGCATACCAAACGCCTTCTTCACTATCCATCTAGCTGCGACTCCACTTTCAAGGAGCTATGAACCTGAACTGAGGTCTCTTTGTTCAGCAACACTGCCTCTGACCTTTAAGTGGATAAGTCCTGCTAAGATTTGCTTTCCCAAAATGCAGCACCTCGCATTTATCTGAATTAAACTCCATCTGCCACTTCTCAGCCCATTGGCCCATCTGGTCCAGATCCTGTTGTAATCGGAGATAACCCTCTTCGCTGTCCACTACACTCCAATTTTGGTGTCATCTGCAAACTTACTGACTGTACCTCTTATGCTCACATCCAAATCATTTATATAAATGACAAAAAGTAGAGGACCCAGCACCGATCCTCGTGGCACTCCACTGGTCACAGGCCTCCAGTCTGAAAAACAACCCTCCACCACCACCCTCTGTCTTCTCCCTTTGAGCCAGTTCTGTATCCAAATGGCTAGTTCTCCCTGTATTCCATGAGATCTAACCTTGCTAATCAGTGTCCCATTGGGAACCTTGTCGAACACCTTACTGAAGTCCATATAGATCACATCTACTGCTCTGCCCTCATCAATCGTCTTTGTTACTTCTTCAAAAAACTCAAATCAAGTTTGTGAGACATGATTTCCCACACACAAAGTCATGTTGACTATCCTAGTCAGTCCTTGCCTTTCCAAATACATGTACGTCCTGTCCCTCAGGATTCCCTCCAACAACTTGCCCACCACCGAGGTCAGCTCTATAGTTCCCTGGCTTGTCCTTACCACCCTTCTTAAACAGTGGCACCACATTTGCCAACCTCCAGTCTTCCGGCACCTCACCTGTGACTGTCGATGATACGAATATCTCAGCAAGAGGCCCAGCAATCACTTTTCTAGCTTCCCAGAGAGTTCTCGTGTACACCTGATCAGATCCTGGGGATTTATCCACTTTTAACCGTTTCAAGGCATCCAGCACTTCCTCCTCTGTAATCTGGACATTTTGCAAGATGTCACCATCTATTTCCCTACAGTCTATATCTTCCATATCCTTTTCCACAGTAAATACTGATGCAAAATATTCATTTAGTATCTCCCCCATTTTCTGTGGCTCCACACAAAGGCCGCCCTGTTGATCTTTGAGGGTCCCTATTCTCTCCCTAGTTACCCTTTTGTCCTTAATATATTTGTAAAAATCCTTTGGACTCTCATTAATTGTCTTCGCCAACGTTATCTCATGTTCCCGTTTTACCCTCCTGATTTCCCTCTTAAGTATTCTCCTACTTTCTTTATACTCTTCTAGTCACAAATTTCCTTAGCTCTGTCGACAGCACCTCCGAAAACTGCAACTTCTACCATCGAATAAAACAAGTGAAACAAGTGTATGACCACCATTCTGAATTCAAACAACAGTTCAGTTTGTGCGTTATCACTGGGTCAAAATCCTGGAACTCACTGCCTAACAGAACTATGGATGCATTCAAACCAGATGCACTGCAACACTTCCTGAAGGGCAATTAGGGATCAGTGACAGATGCTGGATTTGCATTTTTATTTATTCATCTGCCTACTGGTGCTGCTATTATAAATGAACAGCTTCTCTTGCCTGGCATGATGCTACCAGTGGCTAAGAAGTCAATCTCGACTTACTGTAATTGCATGACCCCAGAGCTGAATCAGCAAAACAGGTCTTTTGTAACCAGAGAAGAGGCTGGTGTTGGAACATCTTTCTGAAATAAGTAATTATTATAATTTATTTATTAAAACACTGCTTTAAAACAAAACACTTGAATGTACTCTGCTTCATATTCTGTCCAATGAAATCGGCACTTGTTTTTCATATTGGACTCACTTTTAAACACATCAGTGTGAATACAGGAAAAACAGGCCCATGGAGATTTAGTTGGATGTGGCTTCTGCATAAATTCAAACCACAGGCCTTTTTTCTTACAAGTTAGAAGAGGCTTTATTAATCTTTTTAAATTGCTCTTTAAATATTTAAGAAGCTTAAAAGTTGTATATTCAAGTTAAAAACAAGGCAGAACATGACACCAAGGTTGGAGGTACTCCCTCAGTAGTTAATTCTGCACCAGTTGATAATTTAAAAGAAATGGAAGCATTTGCTATTGAGAAAGTACATTGAGAATTCTGGAAATAAAAATTGATTTGTTTGTTAAGGTATTGAGAGTAGAATTCAAGAGTTGGCATTGGAAACGATCAACAAAGTACTCCCTTCCTCCTATTACCATGTTTCTTATGTTCTTAAGCAGAGCACATGGGGGAGACACCACAGTTTCTATTTGGAAGCCATTGAATTAAATAAATAATTATTTTTTTATCTCCACAAGCTACGTTTTCAACTCGTAGTGCATACACACATAATCTGACCCACTATGTCGCTGGCTATTATTCTTCCTTGCTCACAATTAATATCGAGGACTGTATCTGCATTTTATCACATTTATACCAACAACCAGTTTAATTCATGCTGAATCTTTTCTGACATGCTTTATTTTAATTGAAGAGTAATTAACAGTGATATTTAGTTCTCTTTGCTCTGTAATCAAATCACAGGCTGTTTCTTTTCAGGTTTTTTCAAAACATTTGCAACTTTCCATTTTCAGAACACTATTATTAAAAACTAAAATCCCTGAATTCTACTCTTTATACCAGAACCTATTCACTCTTGAACGATTACAAATTATTGAGTGCCAAGAATAGGATCGCCATTCTTCTTTACAAATGCTCGAAATGTATTTAATTATTCTGATCCAAGAAGCCTAAATTAAAGGGCAGATCTATTTTGTGACCCATCACCAGGTTAAAAAAAATGAATTCAATTAAATTCAGTTGTTAAGGTGACATTAAGCTTCACTTCAAGGGGCTTACAAGTTGTGAGGGAAAGGGATGGAGAAGTCTGGGATCGCTCGAGGGCATAATTTCAGTTTTGAATATTCTGGGAAAACAAGAGATGGAGACTTTTTATTTGTTCATGGGATGCAGGCATTGTTGGCTCAGCCACTAATTATTGCCTGTGTTGAATTGCCTTCAAATGTGGTGGTGAACAGCCTCCTTGAAGCATTGCAGTTCTCAGTGTGTAGGTACACAAACAGTTCTAGGAAGGAAATTCGATGATTTGGACAATTAAGTTTCAACTCAGGTTGATGTGGAGGGAAACTTGTAGATGGGGTTGTTCCCATGCATCTGCTACCCTGGTCTTTCTAAATGTTAGAGATTGTTGGTTTTTAAGGTGCTAGTGAGTAGTGCTTCTTGTAAATGGTACATACTGCAGCGACTCCACACAGATGGTAAAGGGAATAAATATCAAAGGTGGAGTTGAAGGTGCCATAGTAGAAATTTATGCAATAAATCTCAATTCTAACATATTGAAAATACAAGTAATTGCCTTACCTTTCATTTCCTAGAACTTACTATGTTCTTCCCAACTGGTGCTCTTCTGAATTCAACTTCTTGCATTGCGCCCAATTTCATTAATTATTGAGACAAAATTGACAGCTCATTTGCCATTAAGAGTGAATTAGGCTGCAGGGGTTAAGTAGGAAAAAACAAAGAGCAGATTCAGTTAAGTAGTCTTTTATTTGATGAACTTTATGCATCCTCAAGGATGGTTTCAGTAGGAATCTATAAACAATTAGTACTATCAAAATATTCTAGACAGGCCTTGGGAGAGATGGAGAGAGAAAGAGGTGATGGATATTGGTAAGGGATGGGGACAAAAATTATGCCAGACTAAATAATGCTTGACAGAGTCAAGGGGAAGACATTAACTACATTAGCCTATAATTTAAAATGGACACCTGTTTCCTTTGTTTATATGAAGCAAGATTGAAATTCTGATAATGAGATATCCAAGTTTCAATAATTGTATAAAGATACTGCCTTTCCCTTTATCCCCCAGTGTCTTTGTAGTTAGCTTACAGTCCCTATAAGTGCTTGAATAAATGATCAAAAACCTGTACTCAAGGATCCTGAAGTCAAGCATTAGAAGTTACCATAACATCCACCCACAGACTTCGACGCATTTAAGATTCTTTTTATCTTCTGCTTACTTTCCCTAATTAGAACAAGGTCAGTAACTTCTAGTAGGGAAGAGTTTTAGTGAGATCTCATGGTCTAAGGCAGGTCAGTAAACAATAAAACAAACTATTCATAATGTCTTTCTTATACATGGTTTGGAGATGCTGGTGTTGGACTAGGGTGTACAAAGTTAAAAATCACACAACACCAGGTTATAGTCCAACAGATTTAATTGGAAGTACACCAGCTTTCGGAGCGCCGCTCCTTCATCAGGTGATAGTGGAGGGCTCAATCCTAACACACAGAATTTATAGTAAAAATTTACAGTGTGATGTTAACTGAAATTATACATTGAAAAATTGATTGTCTGTTAAGCCTTTCAACTGTTAGAATACAGTGATAGTTTCACTTCTTTCATGTGTAAATCACAAAACCTTTTTTTAAAAAAGTTGCATTCTCGGGTTAGCTGTTAACAGTGGTGATAGCTAGACAATATGTTGAAGGTGTTGGCCCCCTGTGTTCTCTGGCTATGCCATGATGTTTAGATTGATTCTAATCTAAAAAGTGAGATAACGGAGTTTTACATGAATTCATGCAGTTTTTGAGCTCAAAAACTGCACAAATTTATGTAAAACTCCATTATCTCACTTTTTAGATTAGAATCAATCTAAACATCATGGCATAGCCAGAGAACACAGGGGGGGCCAACACCTTCAACATATTGTCTAGCTATCACCACTGTTAACAGCTAACCCGAGAATGCAACTTTTTTAAAAAAAGGTTTTGTGATTTACACATGAAAGAAGTGAAACTATCACTGTATTCTAGCAGTTGAAAGGCTTAACAGACAATCAATTTTTCAATGTATAATTTCAGTAACATCACACTATAAATTTTTGCTATAAATCCTGTGTGTTAGGATTGAGCCCTCCACTACCACCTGATGAAGGAGCATCACTCCGAAAGCTAGTGTGCTTCCAATTAAACCTGTTGGACTATATCCTGATATTGTGTGATTTTTAACTTTCTTATACATGGAAGTGTTAAGTCATGTCTATGCTAATATTGTATTTGAAACTGCAACTTTAGAGGTTCATAATGCATTGAAACAAGGAATCGAAGGTGGCATGTTGAATTGGGATTTTTCCTCACCCTTCAGCTCCATTTCTTCAGGCTGGAAGGGCATATTGTTAGCAAAGTCATCAGAGCCTTGTGGAACTTTGATCAATAAAGAGACCAACAGGTCCGAAATTAGAAAAGGTAACAGGATGAACTGGAAGTGAGTCAGACACACACAAAAGGAAAGAAAAGGGAGAGCAGTTTAATACAGAAATAGAGATAGAAAGGAAAAGAAAAGAAAACATCTAAGAACATTTTCTCTTTCCATCAGTTTCAATTCAAAGGATCGAGGCTCTCTAGTTTCAATTGTTGCTTTACTGCACCTCTGATACCACATGCCACTACAGCAAGACCCATCGCCATGTCACCTCTGTGTATGCCTGACCCTTATTTGCCTCCAGTCAAGGGACATGTTGACGTTAAGATTTATGACTTTCCTTTCTATTCCTTCCATAATCTCACCTCTCCTTATCTTGTAATCTCCTTCCATTAACAATCTTTTGGGATTCCTGCATTCTTCTAATTCTGGCCTCTGATGCACTGTGGCCATATGTTTTGTTGCCATCCCTAAACCACTCTGCTTCTCTATATTGTAATCCTCCATTATCATACTGTTTAAAGTCCACCATTCTGAGCAAGCCTTTAGTCATCTGATCTAATATTTGCTTCCACTCAACGTCATACTGGTTTTATAATGCCCATGTAGTGTCCTTTGATGTTTTATCACATTAAAGGTGCTATAAAGTCTAGGTTGCTGCAGTTGACCTCTTAGTTCATCATTAAAAGGGTGCACACATTGTACAATATCAGCTCCAAATTTCTGCCCTGATTGTATTTCATATTTATAGTGCAGATCCAATAATTTCTTCAAGTTAATAGCAAAGTGAAATTATTCATCCTGTAGTTGCGCCATTAGTTCACTCTAATGGCGAATGAACTATCAATTCTGACTCAGTAATTAATGAAATTGGGAGCAATTCAGGAAGTTGAATTCAGAAGAGCACCAGTCAGGAAAAACATAATAAGTTTTAGGAAATGAAAGGTAAGGCAAAGGAGAGAATAGAATTACTTGTATTCTCAGTATGTTGGAATTGAGATTTATTGCATAAATTTCTACTATGGCACCTTCAACTTCACCTCCGATATTTATTCCCTTTACCATCTGTGTGGAGTCACTGCTGTGTACACCATCTACAAGAAGCACCACACACTAGCACCTTAAACTCAAGCCACATCTCTTTCTTGCAACATTTTGGTGTTATTTTCAATATATACTATCAGCGCAACTCAGCTGTTTCTTTTCCCTCAATAAAACCCTAGGCCAAAGCTTACTTCTTTGAACATGTAAGATAAACGTTTAAAAACTATAGTCACGAAGTTGCAGTATGGGTTCTTACTGATCTGATTTTTCAGTCATTAACTTAACATTTCTTCCTCAATTATTACAATGGAGGCATTGATCAAATTGGTTTGTAGATTAATACATTCAACAGAGACACATTTATAAGAAATGAAAATCAATTTCAAACCTCCGTTTCATTCCCTCAGACTTGGAACAGCAATTTTGGGCCATAATCACACCCATGGTTCTTCCTATAGAGGAGTTTAATCTGCAGTGGATGTACTAAGTTTCCACCACAGTGCAAAGTTTCTGCTTTGGAAACTGACGTTGCACATTTCAGTGTTAAATTGAATTTATATCACATGTCAAAGGAGATTTATGAGTTTTAAATTATGCACAAATTACCATTTTAAAGATTGAGAGATTTTAACTTTTTTTTATTACAGAAGTGCATTAATAGATTCACACTCCACACAATAGAGTGCTATGCATCAAGATGATACTTGCTTTGGACCTACTTTACTGCATTTTGCAATTGGTTGAGAATAGCAGCATTTCTTTTATATTTGTAGTACTATGACTCAATTTGTAGCCTTTGGGGATGTATGCTGATACTCAAACCTCACTAACCTCAGAGACATCACAACAATTAGAGGTTTAATCAAATTACTCAAAGGCACGCTACCTGCCACAACTTCAACACAATTACATCCAGACATGAGGTTGAAATGGTCAACTAACACTAGGAACCAACCAAGTTACCAATACAGATGGAATATCCTGGAATAGTCAGCACACACTTAGCCATACACAGTCAGAACAAAGACATATGAGAGTGTGCATAGCTATTGTGGGTAGGGAATAAATTAGACTTTGAGAAAAAAAACATCACAAATGTGTTGGACTTCTCGTGGCTCCTTTGAATTCTTGTCGATGACATTTGATTACTGAAATCACAGAATAATGGAAAGACTTCAGAATACAGTTGAGATTCAACTGAGTAGTTCTGATATTTAAAACATTATCACATTTTTCACAATACTTCACTGCTAGAGATATGGAGTTCTATTTTCATATCCAAACTCTGATGCTAACTGGAAGAAAAAACACACTGTATCCTTGCACACTTCTCCAGCAACTGTTCAGAGCTTCTAGGTATGCACTGCAAAAGCACCCATTACCTCAGTCCAGAGGCTGTTGCTAGGCACCAGCATCATAGATTCATTTGAATTTTCAAGGTCTATTGTTCAATAATTAAAGGCTTTCTCTAAAATCTTTACAGGATACCACAGTCAAAAATCACTTGCTTTGTTGTTAACAGCAAATAGTGTTGAGATTAGGCAATGTCCCTCAACTTCAATAGCTGATCATGCAGCCTGAGCTCATTCAAATGAGTTTCACCTCATCGAGGCTGATCAGAATGTAATAGCATCACTGATCATGTTGTAGGCTGTAGCTTGGAAAAATTAATAGATAGTATCTTTTAGTTACCAAAACGCAAGCACCAAGTTTGGAACTGAAGTTCATTGAGCTTGATGTCCAGTCAGTTGGAGAGAGACTGAGTGGTGAACATGTATGCCAAGTCAAATGCAAAGCAAGAGCTGTAGGTCACCTGTGAAGTTTGATCAATATTACTTTATAGCTTAAGTAAAGCTTGCACAGTTACTTCACCAGACTGTCACCTCTCATCTGATAGGATAAAGTCTCAGATGAACAAAGAAATATTAGGATTTGAATTTAAATTGTAATGTAAAACTTACCATATTGAGGGGAAATTCTCTACAAGATGAGGGGGAAATTGTTCAATGTGGAACACCTCACATCCTGAACCAAGACCAGCCCAGTCTCTATTATCATACTGCAGTGCACAGGCAACTTTGTTCCATGTGCATCCTCAGAAGCTGAGTTCAAAACCATGGTTAACCATGGTTTCCTCGAGGCATATGAATATAGGCCTTAAACTAAACATCTGGAAGACAAATGACTCTACCAGCCTGTCCACACCACACAGCATTGACCCCTAACTATCAAGATCCATGGTGGGCCATTAGGCAGCATGGATCACTTCTCATACTCGTGTGCCAACACAGCTTTTGGCCATCTAATGAACAGAGTTCAATGACAAAGATCTCAAGCCTGATACCAAACACATGCTCTAACTGGTTGGTGGTACTACCTGACCCTCTGCAAGCTTTAGAAACATCAACAGTGCACAATGTACATCTTAAATGCCAAGAGAAATATCATTAACAATGCCTCTTCAAAATTCTGCAAATCTATCAGCAGAGTAGGGGCTTCAATATCAATGCCCTTTATCAAGGTAACGCCCCTGGTCACAGTAAATCAGCTGTAACTGGTGGGGCACATTAGCTGCATGCTCAATGTCTCTTTCCCCCAAAGTTTGACATAGCAGGTGCTCACTAGGACAGAAAAAAAAGACAAATGCAACTGACTCAGGGGAATCTCTTTCCCATAATGCCCAAACTGAACAAAAAGCATCTGCCAATTTCCCAACCATCGTATGCATCTCTCACAGGCCGATATAGAAACCAAGGACAGACAGCAGAAGCAGATGAAAACCTGCTCATCCCACAGACTGACCTTTTTCAACATCATGGTCAGCAGTGTGCATGGTTCCAGCTTTGATTAAGCCATTGCAAGAGACATAACTCCAAAATGGAAGAAAGTCATTCTTGGTCTCAATGAACTGCTTCAGAAGAGAAAGAGGATTCTTTAATTGGACACCTGCTACACATACCACATTGTGCAGAGAATAATATTAACAACCAATTTAATATCAGATGGTCTTGTAATATAGCCCATTTGAAGTTACACATTTCGACAGTGAACGTGGCCCACTGCAAACCTAAAAAACATGTCCACACATTACACCTCATTATTCTCAACAAACACTTGAATGGCAGCCATTTCCAGAAGTATTCTCCATGGCAATGCCTTAGTCACACCATTACTTTATCTTCCTTTTTTTAGAATGGAGCCATTGCACTTTGCTATAATCTGGTTATCTAAGTTTAATTGAGGGGGAGCCAATTCCAAAGTCTTCCAGCGTGAGAGTGGAGCTTCATTACTGACCAACCTCCTTAAAACACACACAAATAAGTAATCATCTTAGAAACAAATGATTGGGGAGGACGGGGCAGGGATATCTAGTACAACAAGTGCTGTTACAAGACTGAAGAATCTATTGAGTTTGAGAATGAAATCCCAAGTTTGATTGTTTAATCGATCATCCTGTTTCTTTAGTAATGGCAACATTTATAATTTTTACTCTAAATTGCTTTTTCACGTGTGCCACATTGTGTCATTGAAACCAAGACTAAAGAGGTTATAAGACAGTGAGCTTCCAGTATCCTTGCTATTATCAGTCCATTTGTTTTTGCTCTTTTTGCTCAAAGACTTCTTTGGTAAGGATCTGTCATTGTTTTATTTCAAGCTAGACAGTTGGAGGTAACCTTCATGTCTCATTATGTGAACTTATCTGTAAGGCAAAGTAATACAAATGATGCAAATTCCTTGATAGAAATAGGAGTAGTCCATTCTGCCCTTCAAGTGTACTCTGAGGTTTCACTGAGTTTCAGTGCCTCTTGATTAAGGACGGTAACTCTGATGCATTGTTTCTTTTACTTCACTTGGGTTGCCTTGGCTTGTGTTATGAAGGTGTAGGTGTGTACTGTACCTTTAAGAAGAGGGGGAGCTAGCAAGGAATGAAAGCACAGAGTGTGCTGAACAATTAAAAAATGTAACATTTGGTTGAAATAAATAGCTGCAGTTGCATTGCCATGAGAGAAAAAAAATCAAATTTGGCCAATCTGTTTTAATTAAGCCCCAGATACCCAAACCCAATCAAATTTGTATTTTACTGTTTGGGCTGACATCAAACCAATCAAATGATCTGATGTTTTGGGGATAAAAATGGACATTTTGAACAGTTAAGGGGAGAACTGTAGAGAGCACCAACAAGTACAGACTGCTATCCGAATAGCTCCCTGCAAGGTACCTGTCCTCAAGAAAAGTTGTGTAGCTGAAGACTGAAGAAAAGCTGACCCAGGAAAATACAGAGGAAAGTCTACACAGGAGAATTGACAAAGCTGGCTGGTTTTGAAGCGTGATAATTTTCCTGCAAATCTTAATCCTTTTTTAAAAAAATCAGACCAGTATAGTAGAATGGGAAGTAAAAGAAAGTTTAAGAGAAAGGAGTTGTAAACAGCTGTTTTAATACTCTCTGTTGGCCTTAAATTAAAAATTAACCATTTTATTCTTTAAGTAGTGACCTCTGGATTAGTTTTTTGCCTCTCAAAATTTAACAGTTTACAGCACGAGGGTGAGCTTCTCTGTGTGTCGGGTTTAAATTAGCAGAGGAATTTACCCCATGTCGTAACAGTTTGGGGGCTTGTTACTGGAATTTGAACAATTTGGGGTTCATCACCAGGGTTTGAACAGTTTGGGGGCTCTGATCCATGATTTGAACAGATTTAGACAGATCTAGTCAGAGATTTGGACAGATTTGAATAGTTTTAGGGTACAAAAAAAGTCCAGTAAATTTAAACACTTGCCAGTTCGTGTCCTAGATCTTTAAATAAAATGTAGTTGAGACAATTAATTTTATTTCAGTTACTTGTGGTTTGTTAAATTAGAAGTGAGAGAAATGGTTCTTAAAATGGCTAAAGAGGTTCTGGTGTTTGAAGATGATTCCCACATTTGCCAAGGAAGTTTAGAAAGAAAAGACCATACTCTTAGAATTAACAAAGAGGTTAGAATTGGGTTTAACCAAGGACAAAAGTCAAGCTGAAAATGTAAAGGAATTACTCAAACACTTAGGTGTGTCAGAGAAATAGACAAGTGCAGTAGAGGTAGAAGAACTTAAATTACAATTGAGGAAAATGGAGTTAGAAGATAAACAGAGAGAGACGGGAAAGAAAGAGGAAGAGAAGGTTCTCATCTGAGCAAAGAGAGAGAAGAAAGGGAGGGAGGGAGAGAGAGAGAGAGAGAGAGAGAGAGAGAGAGAGAGAGAGAGAGAGAGAGAGAGAGAGAGAGAGAGAGAGAGAGAGAGAGAGAGAGAGAGAGAAGGTTCTTGGCTGAGCAAAAAGAGAGAGAATTTGAACTTCAAAAGTTGTGACTGAGTCAGCAAAGTCAAGTTAAAAGGATGGAGATTAAAAGAGAAGATAATGATATATACAAATATGTCAAAACTCTGCCACATTTTGATGAGAAAGATTCAAAGTTTGTGAGAAGATTTGTAGCTCGGGTGCTCGTTGTGGTTCTGTTCGCCGAGCTGGGAATTTGTGTTGCAGACATTTCGTCTCCTGTCTAGGTGACATCCTCAGTGCTTGGGAGCCTCCTGTGAAGCGCTTCTGTGATCTTTTCTATTCTGTGATCCAAACAGAGAACAGCCAGGGAATTCCGAGAGACATGGCACTTATCCACAGATTCAATCAATAAGCACATTGATCTGGACCCAATATACCGGCCACTGCAGCGGACAGCTGGAACTGACAACCGGAAGCGGCAGATTCAAACCCTACAAATGCTGGAGGAAAGATCACAGAAGCGCTTCACAGGAGGCTCCCAAGCACTGAGGATGTCACCTAGACAGGGGACGAAATGTCTGCAACACAAATTCCCAGCTCGGTGAACAGAACCACAACAACGATGAGAAAGATGTCGAAGCCTTCTTTATTGCAGTTGAAAAATTGGCTAGGCAGATAGGGTTGTCCAAGGATTTGTGGGTAATGCTAGTTCAGATCAAACTGGTCGGCAGAGCTCGTGAGGTATATGCTGTGCTGTCAGATGAGGGGTCAAGAGATTATGAAACGGTCAAACAGGCTATTTTGAGTGTTTATGAATTGGTACCAGAAGTGTATAGACAGTGGTTCAGAAACAAAGAAAGAACCATGTCAGACTTATGTTGAGTTCGAAAAAATTAAACATAGTCTTTTTGATCAGTGGTGTGGGCCTTAAAGATAGAGAAGACCTATGAGGCTCTAAGAGAGATTATTTGCCGGAGGAGTTTAAAACTCACGTCCAGAGATAATAAGAATTCACGTGGATGAACAGAAAGTTCAGGAAGTAAGAAGGGCAGCAGAATTATCAGATGAATACATGTTGGTGCATAAGACAAGCTGCCAGCGTATTCCTTCCTGTGAGGGATAGAAGTTGGGAGAAGGGGAGATCTTACACTACAAAGCTAAGAGGAGAGAACACTGCTAAGTGTCTACCACAAGTTAAAGAAGCCCAAGAGGATAGAAAGGAGGTGAAAGGCCTCAGGTGTTTACACTGTGATAAATTGGGACACGTAAAGTCACAGTACTGGTCATTAAAGAAAGGCACTGTGGAAAAAGATGTGGAAAGAGAAACTAGGCCAGTAGCATTAATGAAAGTAGTAAAGGAAACCCCAAGAGGAGCCAAGGAGCTGTAGGAGTGTGCACAGCTTAGGCAGGGGCTGAGTGTGGAATTTATGCCTGATCTGTATAAAGTTAAAGGGTGGCACGGTGGAACAGTGGTTAGCACTGCTACCTCACAGCGCCAGAGACCCGGGTTCAATTCCTGTCTCAGGCAACTCTGTGTAGAATTTGCACATTCTCCCCATGTCTGCGTCAGTTTCCTCCCACAGTCCAAAAATGTGCAGGTTAGGTGAACTGACCATGCTAAATTGCCTGTAGTCTTAGATGAAGAGGGACATGGGTCTTGGTGGGTCGTTCTTCGGAGGAGTGGTGTGGACTTGTTGGGCCAAAGGCCTGTTTCCACACTGTAAGTGATCTAATCTAATTTGCCTCTATGAGTATAGTTTACTCAGAAAGAACAAGGGGAGAAGGGCAAGAAGTTATAATTTTGAGAGATACAGGATCTAACCAATCTCCAATAGTAAGAGATGAGTGAATTTGCACTCTTGCTTATCTGTTACCTGAGAGTGTGGTAATCTTTGGGTAGACTGACATTTAGCTGTTTGGCTAGCAGTCTATACTTGTTGGTGCTCTTTGCAGTTCTCCCCCTAACTGTTCAAATAGCCTAGCTTTATACAGCAAAACATTGTTCATTTCATTGCTTTGATGTCATCCCAAACAGTAAAATTCAAATTCAATTGGGTTTTGGTATCTGGGGCATAATTAAAACAGATTGACCAAATTTGAATTTGTTTTTATTCCATAGCAACGCAACTGCAGCTGTTTGTTTCAACCAAATGTTACATTTTTTAATTGTTCAGGACACTCTGTGCTTTCATTCCTTACTAGCTTCCCCTCTCAAAGGTACAGTACATACCTATACCTTCTTGACACTTGTAAGCTTTCACAGCAGCCATTTTAGGTTCAAGTGTTCTTTTCAAAGTAATTTATACTTCATGAAAACCTGGAACATTAAAATCAAATAGGAAAAATTGAATATTAGTAGCTCATTCATCTTACAATTCTAAAATCTACCCACCACAAAAAAAGGAATATGAATAACATGTGTTTTGTTTACAGTGCTTGTTCCATCGCAAGATCATATATACTGTACACATTCTACATTCACTCCATTCTTCCTTTTCTACATTCAAAACCTGCTTTGAAATCAACAAAGTTAGTTCACTGGGATGTGGTACATTCCCAAATCTTAATCCTTTACTACACAATTCTGTCGTCCAATATTGGATGCAGGCACTTAAAAAAAATTTTCTAAGAGGTTGGGGCACGTTTATCTGAGGTTCACTTTTCTGTCGGGCATCTGGGCATGTAGTTTACACCTCCCTCTTATTTGCATCACCCTGATTTGACTGATTTTGAGGTCAGAGACCTGAAACAAGCAAAAACAGAAATTGCTGAAGGGTCTCAGCAGATCTGGCAGCATCTATGGAGAGAAAACAGAGCTTACGTTTTGAGTCCTGTGACCCTTCTTCAGAATTCTCCAACTCAGAGACCTGGTTCTGTTCCTTGTATCTCCCAGGAGTTAATTCTGTGCTGACCCCAGGTGCTTGTGGTGTCTGCTGAATATGCCCCTTCCCCATAAAGGTGGATTTCGATATTGATGGCAATTTGCACTACTGTTAATGACCATGTTGGTGTGATGGTCCCCAGTTTGTAACAAATCTGGAAGGGAAATCCCTAAATGGTTAAGCCTCCTTGTGAAAAGGGTGAACTGGATCTCCCTAATTAAACTCCTTGCTCAGATAGTGACAATAAGGTTAATTTCCTCGTGGACATCTGTTCCCAATCCAACTGCATTCTGTTTTTAAAACAAACTAATTTAACCAGGCTTTCTTGAATTAAAGATGGAAAGTGAATAAGCACAAGAAAAGATAAATTAAAATATACACACACATATACAAGGTTAAAAGGATGGTCATTAACAATAGTGCATAGAGTAAAATGATTATAGTTGAAACTCTGTCCCTGGGTTCCATGAACAGCAAATGGTGACATGTTGCAACCATTTAGTTGGATGATATTGGTCAAGCTGATGTGCGCAGTGAAGCAGTTGAGATTCTTGACTCTGCAGGCTTTTATCCTGTTTTCTTTTTGATGGTGACCGTATCTGCTTGCCTGGCTTCCAGCATGAGGAGTCTTCCTTTACCTGCAGCGCAGGAGTATCTAACGACTACTGAAGCTGAGAATCTCAGCACGAGCTCACCAACACACACAGACCAGTCATAGTTGGCTTCAGATCTTGTTTTCATTTATTCCAGGAAGGGTAAAACACAAACATGTCTGTAGTTTGTGCAGGTTCAAACAATTCTAAGTGTGTAACATTTAGCACAAATGTAGGTGTGAATGGCCATTGAAATTATTGGTCGGTAAGTATGGGGGAGGCGGGGGTGTAGAAATGACTAAAGCACCTTGCAAGGCAAGTACAGCATTTGTTACAGCACATAAATGTGCAATCACTGACCTTAGCCAATTAAGATCAACACACCTTTGTGTAGTGCTGCATCCAAGATCTCAGGGTTTGACTGCTGACTTTAAACACAATGGTTTTTGCTCCCATTAACTTAGGTATCTACCTGGAACTCCTCAATGATCTGGGGGTGGGGGAATGAGAACTTTTCGCCCTTTGTACTCTTACCAAAGCCTCCAATGCTGATCCAAAGATTTTGAGGCACTTTTTCTGACCTATTGTGCCATTTCTTAGAAGGTGGGTTTAAGTAATTGTTAGGTTTACATGGTAAAGCTCATGAACTTTGGTCTCTGATGAGGCATGCAATCATTGAAAAGTGCAAACAGTGTTGGGCAGCAAGCCAACATCATTATAGTTAGCAGGGAGCATGTAGTTTGTCTGCATAACTGTGAACAGGTGTGGGTTAATCGTACATCCTAATTCCTGCACTCAATTTAATGAGCTATCCAATTTAGTCCTCCCAGGAGAACTTAATCTGCAAGATAGAAAGTCATATGGGCAGGCAGTTACTAAACACCTTACAGGTTGATAGTAGGCCAAAAGGTAGTACTGTGGTAGTAACTACAAAGGTAATGTTGCCTGTTGATCCCTGCCATTCTGAACCTGCAACAATTTCTTGAATTCACAAAAGTCCATAACCAGAGCATGGATGTCAGCCAATGTTTCCTGGGCACAGTGCCTAAATTACTTGTGGCAACTTGTCAAAAATTAAGCTTTTTTAAAAATATAAGTGAGGAAGTCTTAGGTTGGAGAAAGGTTGAAAGCTTCCAGAGATATTTTTTTGAGACTATAAAGTAATGAAAGTAGAACTTGTTATACTTGTCTGTGAAAATAATAATTTACCCATTTCATTAGCTTGCCACATGGTTAAAAATAAACAGCTCTTTTGAATATCAAAGAATAGTTTGTGGAGATGTCTAGGTTTCAAGATAATTCACCTCAGCTGTATAACTACAAAGAATTATAATCATGAAAAGTAATAAGGGTGAAGTTGCGCCAAGCAGCAGTTTACTTGCTGATGTTTCCTCGCTGATGTTTCCTCAGTGTTCTCATGTTTCTTATCACCATTATGCACTACATGCTCAACACACAAATTGAAAGCACCATGATTCTTCTACAACAATCACGACACTAACTATCTAAATATTAGGGATGCTTGCACTGGCATCAAATGACGGGTTACAGTCATTAAATTACAGTACACTCTGAACATTTCAGTAGAGTTCTATGGTTTTGAATACAAATGTTGAATTCTAATATTGTTGGAACATGGTGACATTTACTTGAAATATAGTGCTAATAACACAGCAAGAACTGAAATTTCATTTTGGCAGAATGTGTCTCAGTTCATGACCTGCTCAATCATGCTAGTGCAGGCAGCATTAAACATAATATGCCTTATTTACCCAACTGTCACATTGGCCCAAGTAGGACCTGTGCTGCAAGGTATCTAGCATGAGATTAAGTACGGGGACCTGCATTCAGTTGATGGGATTGCCTTTGGAAGCACTGGCTGCAAGTAGCAGCTGCACAGGCTACCAAGAAAGAGACAGGATTCTGATACACTCACTGATTACGTACTAAAAGGTTTAGTTATGAGCAGGGAGGAGGAGAGGCCACCTTTCTGTGTATGTGTTGTGTTGATATATCTCTATTAGATATATTTTGTCCTCTTTTTGTGAAGAAAGATTGAGAAGGAGGTGTTGAGCAGTCTGCGCCAAAGCCAATAAACAGCTTGAGGGGTCTTTTTTTTAAAAAAAAGCTTGAACAATATAAGCAGCCTGAATGGTTTGGGTTAAGCTCCAATAGATTTTAAAAAAAAAGTTTTAGCCTTCAGTAGAAGTTGCTGGGATCTTGAAGCCAGATTTGGAGGATCCAGCTCTTATTCCTCGCTCTGTTACAGTTAATAGCTGGGGTTCTCTTCCTGCTGCTGGAATTGCATGTGAGACTATCTATTTTACTGAATTTGTGTTTGCCAAGGGTGTGTTTATGGAATGTTACAATATTGGAACAGGTACTGTTAAGTAGTTAAATAATCCATTAATCTGATAAGTTATTCAACAGAGTTAAGTTATTCCAACTCTTTATGTTGTCGTCTAAGTATAGTGTATAAATAAAGTATGTTTTACTTGAAGGCTTGTAGTTTGACCAAATTGCACCTCAAACACAACGCCTTACACTTACCTTTAAAATAAGATAAAGTTAGGGTCTAGACTATCTTCTTGATATATTTTAAGCAGCGTAAACAGAAATTGCTAGGAAAGCTTGGCAGGTCTGGCAGTATTTATAGACAGAAATCAGTTTACATTTTGGATTAAAATTCCCCATTTTGAGGAACAATCATTCGACCATAAACATTAACTGAGTTCTCTCTACAGATGCTGCTAGACATGCTGAGCTTTTCCAACAATTTCTGTTTTTGTTTCTGATTTACAGCATCTACAGTTCTTTCAATTTTTTTTATATTTTGAGGGATTTGGTCTGGTCCATAACAGTGTGTTTGGGGTGGCGGCAAGCATGATCATTCTCTCAAGAAAATGAACGTAGGTAAAGCAATGCCAAGTCAGAACACAACAACGTAGCAAAGTTTAATAATTGTATGTGGGCACCAAGGTCAGTGATGCTTGTACCAACTGCATCACCAAGCTTTCATGCTGCTCAATGCATCTCACTCATCATTCATCCCCCAGTCCCTGTTAGGGAAGACCTGCACCTAATACAACACCTTATCCTGATAGATCTTCCAACGATAGTAACCTCACTCAGCTCCCACCATTTAAAAACTCCAAGAAAGAGATAGCTCTCCACATCATGGGATCTCTGAAATGGAACCCATGGCATCCAGGAATTATATTATATTGTGTTCCATTATCATTCCATTTCTCATTTCCCAGCTTACTCTTTTCCTACCACCTTTTGTACTGTGCAATCTGATAATGTGATATTCATTTCTTGATTTCCAACCCAGAAGGTGACGAAAGAGTATCCACACCACACTGAGGAAGAGGCCCTATCACTGGACCTGGTAATTCCAGCTGCCAGCATGATGTGCACCTAAGAGGTGAGTAAAGAAATCGGACATGTAGGTGGCAGGTTTCCAGGCCTGTGATAAATGATAGTCCATGTTCCAGCTTAAATGACAGAGAGGTTACATTCCGGTTCTACCACACAGAACTCAGATGATTTCAGGGGCATGGCATAGAGGCAACAGATTGCAGCTGCTCTCTGGTTAGTCATAAACAAATACTTTACAGAGGACCATGTAGTTGAAATCAGCCCGAAGAAGTGTTTAACATCACAATCTGGTCAATTAGTATACTCTCAGCACGTGCATGGCACACTCAAATCTTTCCTAGTATGGTATGCAGGCATCAGCTGTGTACTTCACTTGAAAGTTCTCCAGCTTCAGAAGCACTGGATGTAACACTGGTACAACAGCATCAATGTTTTTAACCCAACAATATTATTTCTTCAATATTCTGGTTATATCATGGTGTAATTCTAATATGTTTACAAGTTATGCCCTTGTATGCAGCCCATTTACAGTGTCTAACAACTAGTACTCTTACAACACTATGCACAAGTGCAATGCCATTGTGCTATTTTAAGCATGCAGAATTACATAAAAAGGAGAACTTGTGATGAGGCAAAGCGTTATACATTTCTAAAGGTAGGCATTACTATATAGCAGCAAAACACTATATAATTATGTGAGTGAAATTACACAAATGAAGCGCAAAATGAAAAACACTTTAATTGTACATCATTTTATTTGTCATATAATAAAAATCAATTTATTTTAAAACCTTCCCTTACCCAAAGGATGCATGTGTTTTCTAGTTTATTCTAATGTGTGGTCATATTAAATTTGTGCTTCTAGCTCCATTTGTGATTAGCCACTATAACACAAATGTGACCTTATTAAAGATTTAACGATAAACTAACTGATAAATCCTTTTTAATGGGTGGTATTTTAGGAACCCACACAGAGCATCAACAATTTGCAGTTCTATACACTTCTGTAAAAGCTACAGTTTGTTTCCCACGTGTAACATTTGGTACAAAAAACCCTACTTGTGAAAATAGAGCCTTTTGCCATATATCTCTCACTACAAAATAAAGCAAAAAATACAAAATTTTTAAATTTGAAAACAGAGAAAGGAGACAATGTGCCACCAACAAGCAGGAGTTGCTCATCTCGCTGCCTGATGTTGCATGACTTCACATTACTTGAATTATTGTGTGAGACAGTTGAAAGCAAACAGATTAATATTGTTGACAGTAATAGTAATAAGATCCAAACAGCTTAATTTAACTAAACCATTACAGCAGCTATAGTAAAGAATGAACACACACACACACACACACAATTACCTCATTTTTTGGCAGACACTACAGAAAGGCAGGCATCAACCTTTTTCCTGCTGAATAAACAGTAACTACATAGGTTTAGATGTGAGAATGAACATTGACGATAACAGTGAAGACTTAGACCAACTTCAATTCATAAGATGTGAGATTTAAGAGATTTTGTATGTTATTTTCAGTTTGCCATCTTACAATGTGAAAGCGACGTTGATATCAAATAACCTTGTACAAAGGTGCGATGAAATTATCAATACTTTTAAAAGTGAAATTGTAGGCTTAAAGTTGCATCTCATACTGGTAAATATTTCATGAACCACAAACTGAAATAGCATATTGAGACTGGTGAGATACTGAAAATAACTCAACTAATGATGACAGAAAACGTTCAATTTATTTATTCTTCAGGGTGGTGCACAGCAGTGACACCTTCCCAGCATTGCTGTGAGTTGTTTTCTAAGCCCACCATTCTCAGCAACCTTTGTATCTGTTTTCTCATGAAGCTTGTACAATTGCTCACCTAAATGACAATGGATCATTCACTGTGACTAAATTGAGGGCATCATGGCAGGAAATCTAAAGCTGAAATGAACACAGTCATTCAACTCTATTCTTAATTTGTTTTGTTTCTACCTTGCTACATAACAGCTGCTATCAAAGTTCAATGTAAATGAACATGCTTAATGTTTAATTTGGACTATTTTTGAAAATAGAATAGCTTGGATAGGAACTATATTTTTCCTTCAACCTATGAAGATGGGATAAATGGTTATCTATTTTGTAGTAGACATAAGAAGCAAAACATTCAATTTTTACAAGCTTCACTGAAAAGAAAGCATCACTGACGTAACAGTTATTCAGTCTTATTCATTGTTCTCCAAACTCTATCACGATTGACATTTGATCTTGGATACTGTTACACATTTTCAGGTTTTACAGCACAATACTCAATATTGTTTATACTGTGTGAACTCAGATTTTTTTTTTCCCATGTTTCAGCATCATTACCTTTTATTTATGGTTATCCAAAACAGCAGTTAAAACAATTCCATCTATTTGATTGAGTTTCATCCGCCTAAAGTACCTCTACTTATGAATATGGTGTAGGATTGAATGTATAAAACCACTTTCCAGTTCAAACCAGACAGCAGGACAAAAACAAAATCCTGGGAGAGGTTTTGTCCCTGGGCCAGTATAAACAGCTTCAAATAGCTATTTTTACTAAATCAGATATTGTGCTCAATCTGTTTCTATTTTATCTTAAGTTACTGACTGTTAGGAAAATAGACTGAATTGTTCTTTTTGGCACTATCCCATGCTGTGGTGAGCATCACTTACATTTCCCCTTACGTGACTTTCCAGCTCAACTATTAACTAGTTTTAATTATTACTTATGATCACGATTTAAATAAATACATTGCATCAGTGTGACTCCTTCAATGTATCACCATGAGGCAAAATTTGCTTTTAAGCTTTGCAAGCCCGACTCTAAGTCAATAATTTAAAATGGTTCACATATCAATTCTCAAGTTTTACTGATACTGCTTGCATTTCTGAGGCTGAATGAATGAGGATTGTGCCCTCAAACGAAAACCCTTCCTTTTATCCCTAAAGAAGAGAGAAATAAATGTGAATTCTTTCAACACACTGATGGAAGTGTAATGAAAACAGCAACAAAATGGTACTTTATGGAATATATTTATCTCATGTCAGCAAGCAGTATAAGTGGATTCTTAATCATTTGTATGTCAACACTGATGGACTTTAAGAAGTTTGAAATACAGAACTTGCAAGTACAGCATCAGCTTTTCACATTTGTGCTTAGAAAGCTAAGTACAGATGATAGGTTTCAAAGTTACAAACCATTATTACCTACCTTTCAGTCAATGCGCTAAAGTTCAGGGCTTCCAATTAATTTTTTCATAATAGAAATAATGGACATTTTATGTTTTCTTTCTCTCCGCACCCAAATTCTTAACAATACCCAAGTGATTGTTCGAGCCCCATCACAGCTCAAGGCAGCTGTACTTCAATGTATAATTTTGTAATATTTTACAAAAACAGAAAAATCAACCTATGTCATCTATGGCTGTCTTATCACTTATTCTACCTGAGAACGGTTTGAAGAAATCCCTGTCCCACAGCAATGATGATATACAATTTGCAACTTACTAACAACTGTAAAAGGAAAAGCTGGAAGAGAGAAAGGATGGTATAAAATAAAAAAAAAGTGCTGCCTGAAAAATAGAAATGAAATATAAACACTCACTATAGAATAAAATACAAATTTAAGTTTGCAGACTAGGAGTCAATCTACCATTGGAAAACTGGTAGTATAAGCACATTGTTTATGTCTAATTGTTGCAGACATCAATTCCCCAATGCAGTAGAAGTTTTCCAACGAGTATCGCATACGAGACATATCAAATTCACTCATATTATACTGTCACTGCTCTTGACAAACGTAGAGATGTCAATGAAACAGTTTAGTCCCAAGATATATGTGGCTCTTGTCGATTTCCTCCAATCTCTCAGAAATGAATGGCAGCAACCACAGAGCTTCAGACAATTAGAATCTCAAATGGGACTTGTGCTTCACCATGTACCTGTTGTGTGAAAAGAAAAAAAACTCAGTCACAACCAAAGTTACAAAAACTCATTGCAGGATTTTTGTGGTTGCAGCAATAAAAAAGAGCTCTAAAAGGAATCAAGTGGAAGAATTTAACGTTGACAATCATGATTTCTCTCCCATGAAATGGACACGACCTTTAGAGATAAATGATGGCACACTGCAGTTCTTTTACATATTGACATGCCCTTAAGGTCCAAGCTAAATGTTTTATTGCATAGCACCAAGGGCTGAATTTGGGCATTGACATGCATGCAAAATATATTATACAACCTTCTGTAGTAGCACAATGAATTGCACTTGCAGAAATGGAGTTGAAGAGATAAGGGAACCAACAGGATGGCAGCGTGTGTGCATGCATCAGCCTTATCACAAAAAAACTCAATATGACTTGTAATTACAACAGATGCAAAAGTCAGCTGTGAAAACCCATAGCATTCTTGCATTTTTTGAATAATTAAGTGTAAAAGTAAGTAAGAGGAAGGTACCAATTGTTAAATATTTCATCCAATAAAATGAATTAAAATACTAGCATCAGAATCTAACTAATAAATCAGGTATTACAGTGGTTCTCTACTTTGGTGTCTAGCCAAGCTAGATACAAGTCATGATTTTATGATGCCCATAAATGCTACATTTAAAAACTAAAAGCACATAATAAAGACACAATTGATGGCAATATACCAGATACATTAACAAACTATACTTTTCTTTATATTTTAAGAAGCTTTTGTGCATAAAGTATTAGAATTGATCATGATAAGTGAAAAATTATTTTGTGTATTCATTCTTAAAAATGAGGCATACATTTAGAAATCAGGTTGGTCCTCAATTTTCTAATATACATTCATTTCAAATGGAACAAATATCAAAAAGAATATGCAAAACCTTTGGACCACAGAATAAGCCGCCTTAATGTGTGGAAGCAGGCTGTTCAACCCATCAACTCTATACTGACCTTTCAAAGAGCATCCAACCCAAACCCCTCCCTCTACCCCATCCCTGTATATCTAATCTACAAGATATGGCTAATGTATAGCCAATCCACAAAGCCTACATATTCCTGAACACTATGGGCAATTTAGCGTGGCCAATCCACCTAACCTGAATATCTTTGGACTGTATGAGGAAACTGGAGCACCTAGAGGAAACCCACGCAAACAAAAGGAGAATATACAAACTCTCACAGTCATCCAGGGCTGGAATCGAACCTGGGTCACTGGTACTTGAGAAGAAGCAGCAACATAAATTTTGAAAATTATATATTCAACAATCAATCATCCAAAACACAAACAGCCTTTGCTGAAAATGTAAATAGTATGTATATTTATTGGGCTTTAATTTATTGTACAGCTCACTCCAACACAATAAAAAAACTTCTACCTTATTTCAGTTTCAATCCAAAAAGGAGAAAAATGAATTCCCAAGAATCTTTATTAGGAGCACAGGAACAGGGGGAGGCCATTTAGTCCATTGGTAGTGCCTGCCATTCTAGATCATAGCTGATCATCTCCTCAATGTCCCATACAATCTCCATATGCTTTATTTAGTCTTCAGACATCTATCAATTTCTGCCTTGAACAAGTTCAATGAATGGAGCATCTAGAGCCTTCTGCAATGACAGATTCCAAAGACTCAGCACCCTCAGTCAAATAATTCCTCCTCATGTCAGTCTTAAATACCTTATTCCGAGATTATGCCTCCTGGTTCTAGACTCATCGGTCAGGTGAAACATCCCATCTACATCCACCTCATTCTTTGCAACTTCAGAGAATACGGACAGAGTTTTTCTCCATTTCTCCTCATAAGAAACTCCTGCTTGGGATTAGGTTGTTGAGACTCAGCTGTACTTCCTGTACGGTAAGTATATCCTTCCTTAGATAAGGAGACTAAAACTGGGCACAATCTTCATGTGAGGTCTCGCCATGGTTCTATTCAACAGCAGCAAGATATGTTTATTTCTGGACTCAACTCTCCTTGAAATGAATGTCTATACATAAGCTGCCTAGCCAACATTCTAGCTTTTAGTGACTCATGAATAAGAACATGCAGATCTGTTCGGTTAACCACACTTCCCAAATTCTCATTATACAAGAAGCAATATTTATTTTAAATCATTTTACTGTTTTATTTGCATTAACTTTGTGAGCAAATTTCTACTTCAAAAATATACACTTCAATTTTTTTAATGCTCAGCATGTCCACTTCCCTCCCACACCCACTAATACTAAGAAAATGCATTTCTTGGATACCACATAAAAAAGCATTTTGTCGTCAATAACATTCTGTAAAGTGAATTTTTAAAATATATATATCATCATTTATGAGGGGAACCATAAATCATGGATCTGGGTTACTACACTTAGGAAATGAATTAACGTGACAGATGACCAAAAAGACTCGGCATAATTTTTCATCAAATTTTCTTTACAGAAAGGATCTAGGTCGACCAAACTTGAAAGTAATTAAGGAAGCATTATCATTTTGCAAAGTATTTTGTAAGATATCAGGGAAATTGTAGATAGTATACAAGCTGAAAGATAGAATTGATAATAGTACTGTGCGAGTCATGGTAGCTACTGAGAATTCAGCTAACCATCAAACCACCTGCTTTTCATTTTGTTTTGTTAGCAGATAGATCGGTGGCTAATGAATTGACTCTGCATATCCAATTTTGAGTATTACATTCAAGCTGATTACACTCTAAATAAAATGTTCTTAAGACTGATCTCAGTTTTCAAGGTCTATTAACAAACGGATTTTTAAAAATGCAGTTTCAAAACACACTAGGGGTCAAGCAGTAGGTCAATTCATCAATACTAAAGAAGTATAGCAATGATGAGGTATTAAATAATGGCTCCATCTGCCTTATTTTGGGGCTTAAGATAGACAGTTTGGCCTAGATTTTCCTGTTCAACAGTGACAGATTGGTCTTGGTGTAGTCTGTATGCTTGCCTAAGAAAAACTGCTGAACTGTCTCAATTTCTTCTCAATGACAATTTGAATCTACATAATGCTTTTAATAGAGTAAAACACCATTAAAGTGCTCATTAGAGCATGATCAAACAGATTATAAACCACGATACAAAAGGGGAAATGACAGATCACCCAAGGTTTGGTCGAAGTGATTGGGGTTTTAAAAGAGCATTAAAGGAGAGAGACAGCGAGGTGGATTGAATTAGGAATAGAATTCCAGAGATTACAGCCTAGTAGCTGAAGCATGACTGACAAAGGTGAAACGATTAAAATCGAGGCTGTGAAACATGTTAGAATTGGACTGGCAGAAAGATCTCGGAAATTTGTAGGTAGTTACAGAGATAGGGAAGGGAGAGGCCACAGAGGGATTTGGGAGTTCTAGGCCTAGCCAGGCCAGAAGTTAATGCAGATCAGCAAGCACAGGAATAAAGGACAAATGGAACTTCGTTCAATTTATGATATCGCAGAGTTTTGTATAAGCTCATAATTTTCTAATTGGAGGAGTGTGGGAGATTAGCCAGAAGAGTATTTGAATAGTCAAGTATTCAAGAAAAGAACATGAATCAGGGTTTCAGCATAAGATTACCTGAGGTAGGGCAAAGTTAAAGGTGGAACAAGATGAATTCAATACTTGGTCAGAACTTGGGAGCATTAAACCTCTTTCTCTGCATTTTTAAAAAAATTAAGGATAAATGGATTAATTTTTACTTCATGCATCTCCAACACAATTCTGATGATGGGCAGAATACGCCACAAACTGAGCTAAACTGGGCTAGTGCTGCATCATCAAGATGGTAAGAAGCATTTTTGGAGTGCAAGCTAGCAATACTTCAAATTGTGCTTTGAAGACCACACTTCCATTGCGATTTCCAGGTTTTTAGGGACCCCTTTGCCTGTAATAACTTAAATCAGCTGTATTTCTGAGCCTATGTCCAACCTGTGGACTATCAGGAGTTGTGAAAAAGTCACTGTGCTTCTGAATAGTGGCAATGAATTCATTTCCCAAGGTTCCCTCAAATGCCAACACATAAGGAGTCCTTCAGACATGAGTCTTGCTAATTCTGGCTATTGTTATCACCAGCTATACCCACTGTGCAGCAATTCTGCTATAAGAGATAGCTCAGTTATTCAAGACCCCAGGGAACTATGACTGTTACCTACCATTCAATTTTTATACTACTAAAGGAGTTGCACTGTAGTTGTAAATTAAATACTGGAGCAAGTATGCAGCTAGACAAAGTAGTGACTGTTCTAAGAAAGCACTGTGGAAAGGGAGGATAAATTTTCTTGTCAGTTCCTAGTGCAAACTGTAGCTCCAAGTAAAGACATAACAACAGAAGGAACAGAAGCAATAAGAAACAGGAAGAAATGAGTAGGACATTCAGGCCTTTAGGCCTGTTTCATCATTCAACAGAATCATGGCTCATCTTCTATCTTAACTTCATAACATAATACTTGCTCCTACCATGATAAACTAAACTACAAGTGAAGCTCTTTAATTCATATTTGAAATACGTAAGTGTATTATTTATATTCAATAGTATAAATAATTAGTGTATTTTTGTTTTGAGCCTCAATATAAGGATGGGCAACACTTATTCCTACATAGACTGAATTCTAAAAGAAAATTAAGAGAATCTAGCGTGGAATTCCAGTCCCACCATATCCCAACCCCTTTCCAGTCAGAACATTGAACAACCCTCTGGCTTTATGGCAATAAGGCATGCTCTTTGAATCTTGATGTCCTAACAGCTACTTATCTATCAGCCATGATCTACTACTCACCTGTCCAAAGTCTCCCAGAAACGTAACAAAACAGCTCTGTCAAGATGGCGCTTGTGGTGGCTCAGTTCCAGTACAGTCACATCCCACTTCTGAACATTCAGGTCCAAACGCATTTCATCATATTTCAGGTGGAATGCCTTGACTGGGAGAAAGTGTAGCCATTAATGAAGGTGTAAATTAAAAGTATGGGAAGACTTAAAAGAAACAGAGAATGTACATCTACTTAACACACTTCACAAAGTCAGATTGATCCAAACTGCTTTACATCAATAGAAGTAATACAATATGTTTTACAACAGAACATCATCAATCTAGTCTTCAAATCACTTTAATTTAAGTTGAACTTAAGAATATCTGGTTTCAGCCATCTTTCAAGATGGTAGCAGCACACTAAGTAGCGTTCAGGCTCCTCAGCCCGGGGCCCATCAATCACTCTTGCTCCTTTTTTGTTTCTAAGATTTACCTTTCAGCAGCTAAGAGCCAGAGTGGAGTACAGTGGGCTGGAGGCTTGCAGCAGCATCTAGCAGCTGACAGCCGGAGAGGAACAGGGGCGGTTGCTGGACTGGCGTTTGGCATGGGCGCTCAGCGGCTTATGAGGCCGGTCAGGCCACTTGTGGAAGCCTCTGTGCTGAACTACTGCAATGCAATGTTTATGTGTAATTTGTTTATCTGTCTGTAATGTTTATCCGTATAACCTATGCCTTATTTCTAACTTATACAATGAATCACTGTAAGGTAATGCAACTTTTTATTTTATTCCTCTTTTGTATCTAAGATCTGTACGTAGGTACTTTGTACCTAAGATGGTTCCATGAGAGGTGACATTGCAAACCTGTCACTGTACTTCTGCACTTACGTACACGTGACAATAAATGATATTCTATTCTTTAGAACATAGAGTAGTAAAGCACAGGAAAGGGCCTTTCGATCTTGTCACAGTTTTGATGCAGAATACTAGGATGCAATAGTGAGAGAGACGGAGACTGACTAAATGACGCTGCAAACTCCTTGCAGCAACTCACGGTCAGTTGAATGGAAGTTAAGAATTTCTTCAGACAGGCAAGTTATTCTGCACATAAGTTAAGATAATTTGAGGTTTATTTTAAAAAACAAAATGCTTTTTAAATTATTCCCTGAGGTTAATCACCAACAAAATGGAGCCATAATTTTCTGCTAGATGTATACAGTCAAATCTAATCTACAGGCGTGGAAGAAAGAAATAGGAAAAGATAACCTCTGTAAATTCCTGATTTCCTGTAGGTTAGCATTAATGTTGAGATCTGTGGTGGAAGTAGGGAGTGGTGGTCAACCACAAATTTCAGAAATGAAATAGATTTTTGTTTGGTAACAGTTTTAAGAGAAGTGATAAAATGCAAATGGACTTGCATTAGTGATCAACTATGACTTAACTGGACAATGGAAAGGGTTGAGGGACTGAACAGCCTATTCTGTTCATATGTGATACTGTGTGACCTGGGAGATGTCCTCTGCAGCAGAAGTTTAAGTTTGCATGAAATATGTAATTTGTGGCAATGTCTAAATCAATAAGTAATGACTAAGAGTGCGAGATGATAAATATTACTAATTATGATGCTGATCATAATTCAATTAGGATTTTAATCACTTATGAATTATTCGGTCAGATTACCTCCAAAAGATATTTATGATGTTTTGCTGCTGGCTGGCATACATTTCTTGTAATTAAATACATCAGTAAGTTGCATTTAAATTATAACTAGACAATCCAAATTAATTCAATATTAGAACTGTCTATTAATTATATTAGGCGAGTGTTTTTAAGATATAAATTTTATAACAGAAATAACTTCTGAACCTTTCACAGTCCGAATGTTATATTATACCTGATGATCTGAGCACATAAAACCTCACAAATTTAAAGACATTGCATAAAGGGATCATAATGTTATGCACTGGATAAAGATAGATTAAATCTAGTTCTGCAGCAACTCAAGTTTTTCAAAAGCTCACATTTGTGTGTAGGACAAGTTATTTGGATTAGAAAACTGCAAAATAAAGCATACTGCAGTGTCTCAAAAAATAGTGATTATTATATATTCACACTTAGCAATACAATCTAAATAGATTAGCCTAAGTGCTTTAGGACATATTTCAATAAATATGTGCTTCATGTAGCTAAAATGTGACTGCGTACTGGACTTAGAAAGGTCATGTCAAGAATTCAATATGCTCAGTTATGTGCTCTGAAGAACTAACTAGTATCCTGAGCATTAATGAAGAAAAAAAGCTTTACATATCACATGGGATTAACTTGCCCTTCAAGAAGGTTTAACTATAAGGTACTCAAAAATGCTATAATCACTACTATATTTCAAATAATAATTTTGTATATTACAGATTCTTGAAACATTTTAATAATCCTTTATTAAATTTGAAAACATTTAAAAAGGAATTATTGGCTGACTTCAAGATAAATTCATTCACTAAATGGGACATTCTACCTTTTCTCTTTGTTGGTTTGCTACTCATTCTCCAACTTCATGTTTTTATTAACTTGCAAATATTGACAGTTAACAATAATAATGGACTTTGATGCTCTGATTTACATCTGTCAACTGCAGATAATAGAACTAAAGGTTCCTTCCACACTCATGCTGAAAAGATCAGATTGGGCACAGCATGAATAAGAAGTACAAGTTAGTACAAATAGGTCTTGGCTCCTCAGGCCAGATTGTCAGCCTTCAAGAGCAAATGTAGTTCTCTGGTCATATATTAGACATCATTCCTTCAACAGACTGTGCTACAGAGGGATCAGAAGTACGGTATCAAAAACAGAAATTACTTAAAATATGCAATGGGACAGGCAAAATCTTTGAAGATAGAAAATCAGTTAACAATTCAGGTTGATGACCATTCACTTGAACTGTAAACAAGTTCAAGATTTAACAGATTTTAAGCAAGCACACAGACAGGGGCTGATGAAAATATAAATGTGAAGTTTTGTGATAGGCAACAGATAGGAGAAAGTGAGGACTGCAAATGCTGGAGATCAGAGCTGAAAAATGTGTTGCTGAAGAAGGGCTTATGCCCGAAACGTCGATTCTCCTGCTCCTTGGATGCTGCTTGACCTGCTGCGCTTTTCCAGCAAGACATTTTTCAGCAAAGGCAACAGATAAATGGCAAAAAGGCTTTGGGCAAGAAAAGAACCAAAAACAAAATGGGTTGAGAGAAGATACAAATGGGAATTGCAGTAATTTGTTAGCATGTTTAAGAATAAAGAAGTGGTGGAGACGCTTGTAAGGGCACGTTTTATTGACTTTTGCCATTTATCCTGTAATTTGGCCTTTTCCTTGAACTGCTGCAATCCTAGGCTTAATGTTGGAAAACGACCTTTTGCATAGTTCAGAGTCCAAATTCTTGTGAAATCTTAGATTAGATTACATTACAGTGTGGAAACAGGCCCTTCGGCCCAACAAGTCCACACCGACCCGCCGAAGCGCAACCTACCCATACCCCTACATTTACCCCTTACCTAACACTATGGGTAATTTAGCGTGGCCAATTCACCTGACCTGCACATCTTTGGACTGTGGGAGGAAACCGGAGCACCTGGAGGAAACCCACGCTGACATGGGGAAAACGTGCAAACTCCACACAGTCAGTCGCCTGAGGCAGGAATTGAACCCAGGTCTCTGGCGCTGTGAGGCAGCAGTGCTAACCACTGTGCCACCGTACCGCCCATATGAGCTATGACTGATCTTTCACTTAAAATTACATCGGAAATATTCACTTAGTTCTATTGTTTCTACATTGTTGTGATTATGAATGTGTGCCAACACTTCAATATTGTATTTCTTTCTCTCAAACAGAAAATAAATCCACATAAAAAGTCTTTTGGGATGTGGGCAAGCTGCTGTTAGTTACTGAGGTAGTGGTGTTGGCAAGCTTGATCTTAATGATTGTGCTCTTCTCGTGAAATGAGGATAGCCAAAGATTTAACCAAGATGTGACTAAGAGGGAGAAGCATAATGCGCTTCCAATTCAGGAATGGTGAGGTACTTAGAAACAGAAGACAAGGGTTGTCATCTTAGAAGCAGTAATGCTCTTATTGTATTGTTGCTCTTGTCCTTCTTAGTATAAACATCATGGGAGAATAAGGTGTTAGCACAGGATGCTTAATCAATCCCTTACCCTGAGATTGTGCCCCACTAAATAGTGGAAATATTCTTTAAAATGTTTAGCATGTCAAATTTCTTCAGAAACTTTTATTTTTCAATGAGATCATCTCTCGTTCTTCAAAGCACCAGAAGATGTCCAACATTCTCAGCCTTTCATACCAAAAACTAATCCAGTGAACTGTACTGCCTGCAAGCAGATTTTTGCTGAAAGATGGAGACCAAAACTGTGTACAATACTTTGGGCGTGACCTCTTCAAAATGCTACAGAATGGTTTTTCTTTTCAGTCAAGCCTCGTTGGCTAGGCCAGTATTTATTGCTCATCCCCCATTGTCTAGAAAGTGATTAAGTATCAACTAGGGTCTGCAGTCATATGTAGACCAGACAAGGACATCAGTTTACTTCCTGAAAGGACACTGAAATAGATGGATTTTTCTGACAACCATGGCCATCGTTTGTCTCTTCATTCCAGATTTTGTTTTTTATTTAAAACTGAACTCAAATTCCACTGTCTGCCATGGCAGGATTCGAACTCAGGTCACTACAACCTCACCTGGATTTCTGTACTAACAGTCAAGCAACAGTACCACTAACCAGCATCTTGCTTGTGACAAGACTTCCTTAGTCTTGTGTCCATTCCCCTCGCAAAAAGGGCCAATATATTTTGTTTGCCTTCCTGATTGCTCACTACATGTATACTAATGCACTTTGTGGTTTTTTGGAGTACATCCAAGTCTCTCAATATCACACAAATTTCATACTTTTTTTACAGTCTCTTTTTCACAAAAAGTTATATCTTACTTGTACCCTTGTTGCCTAATGATTTTACTAAACTGTACATATCGTTGCATTTTTTTTTGTGTGTGCACCTCTGCTTTAAATTGTCAGTGAATCTAGATGGAATTCTCTGTGTTTAACTGCAAGTCATTCATTGTACACTGCAAATAGCTGATGCCCCAGTATGGATCCTTATATCATTCCATTAGATATAGATTGCCAACATGAAACTTTTGCCATTGAGTATTTTTTTTTGTGTGGCACATTATTGAATAGAAATCCAATATACTACATCTTCTAGTTCCACTTTGTCAATGTCTCTAATACAGTTTCAAACATGGCTTTCCTTTTGTAAAAACACATCGATCATAGTATGGTTTTCCAGATGCATTATGTCTTCCTTAATAATAGACTGATGTCAGGCTAATCAACCTCTAGTCCTCTGTTTTGATTAATCCTCCTTCCCCTCCTTTCTTTAATAGCAGCGTTACTTTTTACTAACTGCTAAATGTTGCTGGAATCTAGGAACTTTCAAATATCATACATAATGCATTCACTATCTTTGCAGCTACCTCTTTTAAAACTCTCGAATGTAGGCAATCAGATGCTGCACTTGTTGTCTTCAGGGGAGATGGTGATGTCGTGGTAATGTCATGGGACAAGTAATCCGGAGGCCCAAGCTCATTCTTTTGGGACACAAGTTCATATCACAGCAGGACTGCTAATTAAATTCAATTCATCTAGAAGTTGGAGCTAATCTTAATAATGATAACCACAAATCTACTGTCAATTGTTGTGAAATTCCATTTGGTTCACTAATGATCTATTGCAAAGTCTGCCATCCTTACCTGATCTGGCCTAAATGTGACGTGGACCTACATCAATGTGGTTGACCTATAACTGACCTTTGAAATGGCCAAGCAAGCGGCTATTTTGCAAAGGCAATTAGGGATGGGCAACAAACATTCAAGGTCTACATCCTAGAAAAGTAGTTAAAAATCTTTATATTATTTCTCTGGTGTTAATTACCACAAGTTTCTAACTCCTATCTGCCTTCTTCTTCAGTATTTAATTTGTTCCTTCTGCTAAATCTCTGTCATTTGCACACCTCCCCCATAATCCCTTCTGCTTTCTGCATCTAATAATAAATGTCTTCTTGAACCACTTACTCTAATAGAGAAAAAAACTTTTAACTTTTGTTTTTATATTCCTATTCAACTTAACTTTTTGGTCACTTTTACTATTTGCTAAACAGTTCCAATTCTCAGGTCCAGTAAGGTTATTTGCAAAATTACATACCTCTTCTTTTAATTCAATACAATCCCTCGTTTCTTTAATAAGCCACTGGGGCTTTCTTACGTAAAGTGAAATGTACTTTTATTAAACATTTTGAATATTTTCATTAAATGTTTCTTACTCTGTAGCAGTCACCATACCTTTGAATCAGTTCACTTAAATCAATTTTCTTCAGCTCTCCTCTTATACCTAATTGGTTTTAGTTAAGATTTTTGTTTGAAACTGGAGTGAATTGCTTTCAAACATAATATGGAATTAATTGTATTATGATCACATTTTCCTCAGAAGCTTTTACTATAAGATTAGTAATTAAACTTACCTCATTAGACAATGTGATCTAAAATAGTTGTGTCCCTTGTTAGCTCTGTATTAGATTGTTCCAAAAAACTTGTAGAAGCATTGTATAAACTCATCTCCTGAACTATCTTTGCCAACTTAATTTGTCCAATCTATGAAGATGAAGGCTATTAACAATTATTAAATTGCCTTTATTATAAGCTCCAATTGTTGCATAACATTTTGTCCGATGATACAATTACCGTTTTGAGCTTATCATCTAGCCTGATTTGGCTTTTCTGACTTTTGTTTTCTCAACTAATATTACTTCTTGATCTCCTGAGGTAAAAGTTTTGCTCACTTTTGCATTTGGGTCACTGTTTACTACCAGGAATATAACTTGGTCTTCTCCATTCTGTCTGATTTTTCAAAAGGTTTGTATGGTGGAATATTTATTTCCCAGTGACCATGTCTTTGTAATTATTGATGAGATCAAAAACATTTATCTTTCTCCATGCTTATTCAGCTGTATTGCTACAAATATTTTATGCATTCAGATAAAGAACCTTGTTCACAGATCACAGAAAGGGAACATGCTGTTGCAACAAACAAATACCAAGGCTACATTAACCTATATTATAAAGGTTTACATTATAAAAGTAAAGAATTCTTGCTGCAATTTGATCACACTCAAGTACTGCGTACAGATTGGTCTCCTTACCAAAGAAAGGATATACAGTAAAATTTCCAGTATTCAGCATGATTGTGGTATGGGAGGTATCTATAAACTAAAAAAAAGTTACCTACAAAGCAAGAGAAGTTCCATTTTTTCATCAAATCTAGAAAGTTCCTAGGTAGTCTTGTGTTGATGCAAGCATTAATGTTTCACAAGAGGTGCAGGAGTGCAGAAATCTAGAAAGTCACATCCAGGAAATGTGTACAATAATAAAAGACAAGAAGGGCTGTCTGTCTGTCAATAACAACCATCTATGAGTTTTACAATTACTAGTGGTTGAGAGAGAATGGGACTGACTGAGCGCAATGAACATAATTACTCAGCAACTAGTGGTTTTATGAGGAACGTGGGTGATTTCCAGTCAAAATAAAATCCTAATACTAGAACAAGCTGGTTTGAAGTTTTGGATAACAGAAATTATAACATACTTCTCCTAGCAGGGACAAAACACTTCTTAATCAGATGCACATCAGAAGACAGATTTGGTAAACTTAGCCACATTAGGGAGATTTAAACAATCCTTGGACAAGCACATGGATGATGATGGGATACTGCAAGGGAATGATTTTAGATTAGTTCACAGGTCAGCACAACATCGAGGGCCAAACAGCCTGTTCTGTGTTGTATTGTTCCATGTTCTAAAATAGGCCTAACCTCTCTGAGATTTGCTAAAACAAAAGGTAATTTAATTGAAATATAATATTCTGAGAGGATGCCTCATGTGCTTGGAGAGTCTGGAACCAGGGGTCAGTTTCAGATTAGAAGTTGGCCCTTTTTAGCAGAGCCAAGGAAATATTCTTCAATCAGACTTTGAGAAAGTTTGGATGCTTAGTTATTGAGTATCTTCAAGACAGGGATGGATAGATTTCTGGATACTCAAGAAGGGATGGCGAGATTTCTGGATACTAATCAAGGGATATAAGGATCACGCAGAAACTTAGAATTCAAGTACAAGATCAATCATTATCTTACTGAATAAAATAGGCTTGACTGAGCATATGGCCTACTTTCATTTGTAGTTATGTTATTACATAAAAGCAGAAAAATTACTTTTTGCGAAAATATCCACAGGTGATCCATCAGGTAATAACCAAGGCCACCCCTTGAACTGCCAAGCAGCACCTTGTACAAAAACAGCCACAACACGATCCCTGAAAGAGAAATGAAAAGTGAGAGGCTTGATGGAATTTATTTTTCTATTAAAAATAATTATCTGCATTCTTAGAGGGATCAGAGAAGACTAATATTTTAAAAACTACAATCTCAACAAAGACAATATCTAAAATTTTTTTTTTGGAGATTCCCCGTTCTCGATTACAGTGCCCTAGTTTTTAATATCCTTTTAAAACAATGTCACGTTGTCTGCACATCTTCAAAATTCAACAATAATCCAAAAAAGTCAGCCACTGCTCATGCAATTAGTTAACTGATACCAAATTTGTTTTAATAATAGATCTCTCACAGCTTCAATAAAGGTGTATCAGAGGCTATGCAGTTTTATTCCACACAATGATGACTACTGGTTGAATGCTTAGGTTTTAAAGATACTGTTAATATATTACTGTTACCGTCAACCTTCTATTTCAAGTGTACATGTTTTCCCAATATAGATTCTATCCTGTAACAGATATGTTTATTCGATGAGTGTCCCTTGCAAACTTTTGATAAAGACAAGGAGCACTTATTAGACAAAGAATTGAACACTGAGGGGAAATACTGAATAGAAACTAGTCAGAAATTCATATGAATTATTAAAAACAGGAAAACAGAGCCTGATTTGTGGAAGGTTTTATATTTGTATCTTAATGAATAAAGTAAGTGGAATTAGAATAAACATCAGAGTGCCAATTTCCTGCCTTCTCTCAACAACCCAGCACATTCTTCCTTTGCAGCTTAACAGTCTAGTTCCATTTTGAAAGCTTTGACATAAACTATCTTCATACTCAGGCAGTCCACTATGTGAAATAAAGCTCAGAAACAGCTCAGAAGAAATATCACTGGAACCGAAATGTTAACTCTGCCTTCTCTCCACAGATGCTGCTGAGTTTTTCCAACAATTTCTGGTTTAATTTAGTCATTTCGCCTTTGCTTCTTGTACCTATTATTTTTAATCTTTGATCTCTTATTCTTGATCCTTTTGTGAGTAAAGCAGTTTGTCTCTAATTAACTTGTCCAGACCCTTCATGATTTAAAACACTTCAAAATAAAATCTCCTCTCAGCCTCATGTCTTCAAGGAAAACAGTCTCAACTTTGCTAATCTAGCTTCAGAACTGAAGTTAGCCATTCCTGAAATCATGCTTGTAGTTGTTTTCTGCACCCTCTTCAATGTCTCCAGATCCTTCCAAAAGTGTGGCAGCCAAAACTGAACACAATATTACAACTGAGGCTAAACTAGTGTCTTGTACAAGTTGCTTCTATTTTTGCTGCTATTAATAAAGATACCATATGCATTCATTTCACTCTTTGTAAATTGTTTTATATGTGTATTTAACTGAGTTTATATTGTGTAACTATCAGTTAGATATTTAATATTTAATATGCATCTTACGATATTTATGTTCGATGTATATGTTAGCTATTTAATATGTACCTAACTAAGAGTCAAATTAATGTTCGTGAGTCAGTTTGTGTTAATGGTGGTGCAGGCCCAACAGTGGAGAATCAGAAGATGCAAGTTATAGCATTTCCAGTGAAAGATTTGCTCTCACAGCACATGCCGTCAAGTTTGATTATATTTAAATGGTAAAATATTGTGTGTGGAGCAGAAGATGCAGGACAGTGGATGCAGTTGGATTGAGTGTTGGAGAAGATATGAATTGCTAGTGAAGAAATGAGGAGCAAAGTAAGGAGTTGTGGAATTGATAGCAGCAGTAATGCTGATGCCTCAGATATAGCTGTGCTCCCCAGCAGTAGCTGTCTGGTTTCTGCAGGAAAGAAAGCTCAACTAAAACTTGGAGAAACTGTTACCCCGCAGTAGTTGCTGTGAGCTGTGGCTTTTGCAGTGATATATCAGAGCCATTTTACAAGTGAACAGTCCACTCTATGTCTCTCAGAAACTATGGAAACTTCATTAAGAGAAAAACAACACAATACCGAGTGCCTAGCTAGCCAAAGAATCGTCTCAATATCAGAATTGGCAAGCAAAGGCCACTGGATCGATGTGCCAATTTTGCATCACTGCCAATAAACTAGATTAGATTAGATTCCCAACAGTTTGGAAACAGGTCATGTGGCCAACAAGTCCACACAGACCCTCCGAAGAGTAACCCACCCAGACTTATTCCCCTATATTTACCCCTGACTAATGCACCTAATTCTCTGGGCAATTTAGCATAGCCATTTCACCTAACCTGAACATCTTTGGATTGTGGGAGAAAACCGGAGCACCTGGAGGAAACACACGCAGACACAGGAAGAATGTGCAAACTCCACACAGACAGTCACCCGAAGCAGGAATCAAACCTGTGTCCCTCGCATTGTGAGACAGCAGTACTAACCACTGAGCCACCATGTTGCCATAACTTTGCCTGCTATGGAGTATGTGTGCTGGGGGCGGGGGGGGGATTTATAAGGGGATTAGAATTTTAGTTCGTAGTGTTATATAGTAAGATATACCAATAGTTTATATCTGTCTACTCATAGCTATAGTCTAAACCCTAGTTGGTGCTTTCTATCAACTTTGGTCTAAAAGTCAGGTAAATTTGGGCTACTCTGTGTACTTTAAGAATAAACTTTAACGTTTGGCACAAATTCAAGAAATGGGGCTTGATTTATGACGCACTACTCTAGTACAGTTTAACAAGTGACGCTTACAAATGCAATTGAAGAATGAGGCCTGAACTGGAAAAGGAGTTAAAATGATGAAAAATGGGTGATGGAAAATTCAACATTTTCATATAATCAAAATGGAGGAAGGAAGTTTTACTGATCAGGGAAGGAAAAACACGTGGCGGGAGCACATAGCAGTAAGAATGGTGAGAGCAAGGGCAGCCATTCAACCCATCTTGCTTACCAGGGTTCTCTGAGGGAAATTCAGCTGTTGTTACTCCTCCCTCCTTCCACCATAACCCTATAAAGCATTTGTTCTTAAGTAATCACCTCATTTAATTTGCAAAGTCACCACTGAATTAGTCTCCACCACAATCTCAGGCAATGCATTCTTGCTCCTATTTGGAATTTTAAAAATTATTTATGTCACCCCTTGTTGTTTTGTCAATCACCTTAAAATCAGTGCCCTCCAGTGCTGAATCCTTTTAGCAATGGGAAGTTTCTCTCTACCTACTCTGTTCAGATTTAATTAAATTGGGAATATCTAAAATATTATGGAGAAATGTGTTGTCCTTTTCTTCACTTTCATGAAAAAGGGGTCTAAATTTAGAGATGGCACTTCAGAAAACAATCCTCTTGTTCTTTGCTCAAATGGTCACATTAGCCTTTTTGCAAGGTGGAAAGTAACATCAAGATAATTAACGACGAAACACCCATACTTGAACCCTCCTGGTTGCTGACTGAAATTCATTACTCACATTCCAAAAGATCACAAAGTGCTTCACAACAGGAAAACGGACTCAAATTTTCCCCACCTTACACCTCCCCATCTTTGTCACAGACCAACTATAATGCCATATTCCGGTCGTAAATTTGCTCGCGGTGCTGGTAGGCTTGCTCTCAGATGTTTCATCACTATGCGAGGTAACATCATCAGTGAGCCTCCTGTGATGCACAAGTGTTCTGTCTCGCTTTCTTTTTGTGTGTCTTGGTCTATTAAGGCGGGTGATTTTTCTCAGAAATTGATAAATGGGGTCCATGAGGTTTGAATGCCAAGCTTCTAGGAATTCCCACACATCTCTGTTTAGTCTGTCCTGGGATGGATGTGTTGTCCCAGTTGAAGTGGTGTTCTTCTTCATCTGTATGTAAGGACACTAGTGACTGTGGATCATGTCCTTTGGTGGCCGTTGGTGGTCGTCTATCCTCGTGGCTAATTTCCTGTCCTAGGTAGTGTTTATTGCAGTCCTTGCAGAGAATTTTGTAAATGACCTTTGGTTTGCTGGTTGTTGGTATAGAGTCCTTTAGGTTCGTCAGTAGCTGTTTCAGTGTGTTGGTAGGTTTGTGGGCTACTATGATGCCAAGGAGTTGGAGTAGTCTGGTAGTCATCACCAAGATGTCTTTGATGTATTGTAGTATGGCTTGAAGTCTCTGGGTGCGTTGTCCCTTCTTGCTTGGGTTTGTTGTTCAAGAATCAGTGGATTGTGTTCACTGTACCAGTACCCACTGTTCTTGAATATGCTGTGTAGGTACTTTTTTCTTCTGCTGCTTGTAGCTCCTGATGCAGCTCTGTTTGTGCCAGTAAGGATGTTGTTAATGATATTGTAGGTTTCCTCTAATTTGTTGAGATTCGTGATGACAAAGGTGTCATCCACAAAGCAGACCCAATGCTTGGGTTGGATCATGGGGAAGGCTGTTCATTTGAAACTCCGCAATACTGCTTCTGCTAAGAATCCTGATATTGGTGATCACATGGGTGTCCCATTGATTTGTTTGTCGGTCTTGCTGTTGAAGTGAAATGGGTAGTGCAACACAGGTATTCTAGCTTGAGGATGCTGTCCTTGCTGATGGAGTTGGTGCTGTCTGGTGTTTGGGTTTTGGTTCGGTTACTAGTGAGGTTAGTGTTTCTTTGGCCCGGGTGATTTTAACTGATGTGAATTGAGCCATTACATCGAAGGAGATGACTACCAGACCATTCTGACCCTCGGCATCATGATAGCCCACAAATGTACCCACACTGAAACAGCTACTGATGAACCTAAAGGACCCTGTACCAACAACCAGCAAATCGAATGTCATTTACAAAGATCCCTGCAAGGACTGCATCAGACAGACAGGCATGAAACTAGCCACCAGGATACACGAACACCAACTAGCCACCGAAAGACAAGACCCACTATCAATAGTATTCTTACGCACAGATGAAGGAGGACACCACTTTGACTGGGACAACACATCCACCCTAGGACAGGCTAAAGAGAGACAAGCCTAGAGGCCTGGCATTCAAAGTGGAACACCGTCAATAAACACATCGACTTGGACCCCATTTACTAATCTTTGAGAAAAAGAATCGGAAGTGATAACATCTGCCTTAACTGACCAAGAGACACAAATAGAAAGTGGGACATAACACCAGCTCTTCACCAGAGGCTCACTGATGATGTTACCTAGCATGGTGACAAAACGTCAGAACAAATCTATCAGTTCAGCAAGCAAACTTACAACCTGAACCTCAAGTGGAGCTATTAATCTTCTCAAAAATCACAAATAATGCTATATTACTGGTCTTGGTGAAATAAGTTTATTCAGGAATGGATTAACTGTTCGAAGCTCCTGGAGGCTTGACAGATAGTTCCTTAAAGTTCTGGCAGTTAATCAAAGAGGTGATCTCCTAAATCCAGAGAAATTTTCCCAAATTCTTAAGTCTGATGTTAAGAGTGCAGCAACAATGCAATACATTTTTCAAAATATGGTTAATCATGTTTCTCATTGGGATTATTAGGCTCCTTTCTCTTTCTCGCAAATTAAAAATTCCAATATTCACTAGAGGTTCATGATCAGTTACATAAATTCTAGTTAGCAGTCTATATTAATTAGTTTTCTGCACTTGTAACCACTTGTAAATGTAGCTCTGGAAATTAGTGCTCTGGGCAGAAAATATAGGTAACTTTCAGGGGATAGCAGAGAGTGAGAAACTAATTGTGCCTTTGACCTTCCCTTTATTTAGTAGTCACCATGATAATTAAGTTTTAAATAATAAATTGTTCACAAATATCCAAATCAAATGAGCCATACTCCCCGAAATTTATTGTACTCCCTTATACAAAGGGTCAGTTGTCACAATTTCAAACAAGAGTCATTAAACTCTGGATTTCTCTCTTTACATCAATGCAATAAAACTAGCTTCACAGTTGAATTCAGGGCAAATAATTGGAAATACCTCATGGAGGTTAAATGTCAACATGGACTGGTTGGACTGTGTTTAAACTCTTGTGATTATCTCTGTGCTATTCATGTACATTCTCACTCACTGTCATATGTAATTGTTAAATATGGTTATTGCAGCAAGACAGAAAAAGAAAGCAAAACAAAACAAAATCTTCTATATCTTCTCCCAGCTTCTCCAGTTCCTCAGTCATTTGCTACATGATTAAAACTAAATTCCAGTATGCTTTTGCATTTTTTATGCCTTCCTAATGTTATTTGCATTTTCCTGAAATTTTCTCTCTTGCTTGCTTCCAATTACATTTCTCGCAGCAGTACCATCTGCAATCGTATACCTCTGTCAGTGAGGAGGTTTTGACGAACGTGAACAGTCTGACTCAGGAGCTGTGCAAGATATTTCATAACAAAGGTTCACGGCACTGTCATAAACTATTGTTGGAGACCATCTTAGAAATGTTCACTTAAGTTAACCTCCAGCCTTTATTTCACAAAGGACTAGCCCAATTTAAATCCCCATTTTAAATTATACTCACTTAAGTTTCTAAAAATGTAATTAGAAAAATAAAGATGAAAAAAGAAATCCTTGTACTATTTGAAAAACATTTCTAAGACAAGTGGTGTTAAGTACAATCTTAGCATTATTAAAGCTACAAAGGTTGCTATCCTGTCATTATATTCTAAGTAGAGTGCAAACTACATCTCCCCAACATGTAGATCTGATTTAAGTTTACATGGTAAACTGTGCTGCTTAAACAAGAATAATTGCTGAATAGAGTACCTGGGCTGTTTCCCACAGAGCAGAACTGTAATGAGAAGGCTGGTTATACAATGAACTACTGCATGCAAGAAGCTGTGAATTGGTTATTATTATTGGAAGGACTCCACATCTCCCCTCTCTCAACTCTCTCCCAAAGTCATTGATTCCATTTTTTACATTATGTTCCATCTTGTATACTCTCCCTTCACTCATATTCATATTCAGTACATATTCCTCGTTATCCCTCACAATTCTTTTGCTTGAAGGGTCTTGCCTGTTTCGCTCTTTAATCTTTGACACTCGCATTGTTTTGATGGAAAATGAGGTCTTCAATTTTTGTTCACAGTGATAAAAGCTGCAATAGACACTATGAAGAATTACCACCTTATTAAGAAGCAGAATCTCTCAAAGATGATAATCTCTGGATTAAGACCTGAGCCACGTGTAAAATGGCATATGAATGCATGGCTGAAAGACAGGTGTGAGAAATGGGTTCCGGTTCATGGGGCACTGGCACCAATACTGGGTAATGTAGAATCGGCACCAACAGGGTAGTCTATACCTGAACTGCTCTGGGACTGGTGTTCTTGCAAATCTCTTAACTAGGGAAGTAGAGTAGGTTTAAACTAAATAGTAGGGCAAGGGCTGAAATTTGGGAAGTTTTGACAAACGCATGAGTGGGGAAAATATAACAGAGGAAGGAATTAATGTGGAAAATGACAAACAATGACAGAAGGCACAGAGAATGCAGATCTAAGAGGAAATCAACAGATATGACTACAGATTACAGAAATAATAAAAAAGAAAACTGAAGGCACTGTATTGGAATACATAAAACAAGTCTTAAGACATAAGAGCAGGACAAAGCCATTCTACTGATCAAATCTGCTCAGCCATTTGATCATGGCTGATATGCTTCTCAATCCCATTCTCCTGACTAATCCCCACAACCTTTGATCCCTTTACTAATCAAGGATGCATCTATCTCTGTCTTAAAATGCATGCAGCATTTGAAACAAAAAAGGTGTACTATTAAAATTGAGATAAATAACAATGATCTAACAGTCATAACTGAAATGTTGCTGCATGATGATCTAGACTGGGACCTGAATATTGAAATGTATGTGACATTTAGAAAGGTCAGAAATCTAGGAAAAGGTAGAGGAGTGGATCTGTTATTATTGCTGGACGATTAATCCAGCGACCCAGGCATTGTTCTAGGGACCCAGATTCGAATTCTGCCATGGCAAATGGTGGAATTTGAATTCAACAAAAATCTGAATGAAAAGTCTAACGATGACCATGAAACCATTGTCGATTGCTTTGAAAAGAAACTCATCCAGTTCACTAATGTCCTTTATGGAAGGAAACTGCCATCCTCACCAGACTCCAGATCCACAGAAATGTGGCTGACTCTTAACTGCTACCTGGAATGAGCAATTAATGATGGCCTAGCCAGCAAACCCCTTATTCCATGAATGAATTTTTTTTAAAAAGTAGCATGGGATGACCTGAATTGAGGAAACTAGGTCATTGAAGCAGTCTGGGGAGAGGTGAAGAATGATAAAGGCAAGAGGGCACTTGTGGAATTTGTGTATAAGTGCCCTGACAGTAACGACATGGTAACTCAGGCTTAACAAGGGAGAAGTAATAGGAGCTTGTCAAAAGCTTACAGCAATTATCATGGGGATTTTAAGCTATGCAGACAGACTGGTCAAATTAGATGGGAAAAAGCAGTCTGGAAAAGGAATTCATCGAACATTTCCTGGACAATTTCTTAGACCAGCATATTATGGCATCGACCACAGAGTAGGATAAACCAGACATGGTTTTGACCAGAAACTGCTCTTGAGTTGCAGTTTAAGGGTGAGATTTGCGAGCCCCCCAAGACTACTATATTGAATTTAAACAAGGACAAAAATGCGGGCATGACAGCAGAGCAAGCAAAGGTGAACTGGAAGTTTAGTTAAACGTTAGGTCAATAGAGATGCAATGGCTAATATTTGAGGGGATATTCCAGAAAACAGAAAGTAGATACAAACCAAAAAATAAGAAAACTTAAGGGATGGACCAACCATCCATGGTTAACTTAAAAAAAAAGTCAAACTTAGCATCAAATTCAAAGAAAAGACATAATTCTATAATGGTAGCTGGAAGGTCAGAAGATTGAACAGAATATTTTTAAAAAAGCAAAAAAATTACTCAAAGATGAGCAATGATGGAAAACAGAGTAAAAAAGAAAGTTAGCCAAAAATTTAAAATAGATTGAAAAATTTTCTGCAGATATTTGAAACAGAAAAGAGTTAACAAATTGTTGATCCAATAGAATATGAGTCCGGAGAATTAGTAATGGAGGATAAAGAGATGGCAGGCAAATTGAACAGGTTTTTGCATCAACGTTTACTAGAGAGGATACAGGTAGCATCCCATTAATAGCAGTAAATCAGAATCTGAAAGGAAAGGGAGGAAATCAAGAAAATTACCATTACCAAGGAAGCGTCCTGAGTAGGTTGTTGAAATTACAAACTAACAAGTCCTCAGTCCTGGTGAATTTTATCCTATACTTTTAAAAAATGTTAGTGAGATAGTTGATGCATTGGTTTTTAATTTTCCCCAAATCACTAGAATCGAAGAAGGCTCTTGTAGACTAGAAAATAGTTAATTTAACTCTTTTATCCAAAAAGGGAGGAAGGAAACAGGAAACTACAGGCCAGTTAGTTTTACATTCGTGATAGAGAAAAGCTACCATTAAAGACATTATAAAAGTGCATTTGGATAAGTTCAAGGCAATTGGGCAGAGCCAATACAGATTTGAGAAAGGGAAATCATGTCTATCTATTTATTGGCATTAGTTGAAGTAATTTGTGAAGATAAAGGGAACCAGTATTGTATTGTATTCAGGGTTCCAAAAGACATTTGATTAGCACGATTTTAAAGCTTTAGGCAGAAAATAAAAGCTTATTGTGTAGGGGATAACATAATGGCATGGATAGAAGACTGGTTGGCTAATGAGAAATGAAAAATGAGAATAAGTTGGTCTTTTTCAGGCAGTCGGGATGTCAGAAGTTGTGCATCACAGGGACCTCAAGTCTTTACAATTTAAATAAGTGACTTGGGTGAAGGGATCAAAGGTATGGCAGCTAAATTTGCTGCTGGCATAAAGATAACTAGCAAAGTAAATTGTAAAGAAGACATAAGGAGCCTCAAAGAGATAAATACAGTTGAAATGACATTGGTAAATGGAGAATACAATGTGGAAAAAAAGTGAAATTATCCATTCTGACTGAGAGAATAAAAACGTTTATTATATAAATGGCGAGATGTCACAAAATTCTGAGTACCCACAGCATGAATCACAGAAAGTTAATACGCACATACAGAAAGTAATCAAGGCGGCCATGAGAATGTTATAGCTTATTGTGAGGGGAAATTAATGCAAGAACGCAAGAGATTATGTTTCTGTTATACTAGGCATTGTTAAAACTGCATCTGGAATATTGTATTGTACGACCCATTATAAATATAAAGGATATTCATGCACTGGAAGCAATTCAAAGAAAGATTACTAGGCTGACACAGAATACACAGATTGCTATCAAAGGCTAGAGAGGCTAGGCCTGAATCCTTTAGGTTTTCAAAGAGCTAGGGATGATTTATTTGAAGCATGAGAGATACGCAGAGTGGATACTAAAAACATGATTCCTCTCATGGGAGAATCAAGAAAGGTGTGGCGGGGACCGCAGTTTAAATTTAAGAGGGGCCCTAATTAAAACCAAGCAGAGGAAACATTCCTTTCTCTGAGGCTTCACTGTATTCGGAATTTGCTTCCTCAAAATACAGCGGATGCAAAATCTATAAATATTTTTTAACACAAAGGTTGATACATTCTTGATTACCAAAGGAATGAAAGATTATTGGAGATAATATGCTAGTAATAATCCATTTCCAATGTTGACTTTGCAGTGTTTATTGTCTTTACTTTTCATCTTCTGTGGCTCTCCTTTTTGGATTTGATTGCATTCTAAATGTTGTTGCTGTTTAATTTAGTTACACGCGAGATTAGAATTTTTTTTAATGCACTACCTTTACGCACAAACGTGATATCCTCCTCCCCTTTGCTGAGTAATCATCTAATTTAAGTTCCTTGCCCCTGCCATATCTGACACATTTGAAAATGGAGATGTCCGAATTTTTGTAGTTTTAGGAGATGTTTTTGTTTTGGCACAGTTTCTCAGTTCATGGCTGTATATAATACTGATTCACTTGGATACGGCCATGGAGCCTCTCCCTTGACTTGACCTATGCCTAAGTTTTACTTCTGGATCTCAGACTGCCTTGAAAATGTTACTCTTTTGCAAGCATCAAGTCCTCACTTTTGACAATGCCAATTAACAGACTAATAACTATGTAGTTCCATAATAATTTATCCCTTAAATCAGCATAAACGTAACTGCTTATTAATCTACATAAGTAAGTCATACACAATCATCATAGAATCCCCACAGCATGGAAGCAGGCAATTTGGCCTATTGAGTCCACACAGACCCTCTGAAAAGCATCCCACCCATTCCCACCTTCTACCCTTTATCAGTAACCCTGCATTCCCCATGACTAATCCACCTAACCCACACATCCCTGGTCACGATGGGCAACTTAGCATGGCCAATCCACCTAAACTGCACGTCTTTGGACAGTGGGAAGAAACCTAAGCACTCAGAGGACACACGAGGATAATGTGCAAACTCCACACAGTCACCCAAGGGTGGAATCGAACCTGGGTCCCTGGCGCTGTGAGGCAGCAGTGCTAACCACTGAGCCACTGACTGCCATTGAATAAAGAATCTTTGGGTTTAATGTGTGTGTTTTGTGTGTGTTTTGTGTGTGTTTTGTGTGTGTGTGTGTGTGTGTGGGGGGGGGGGGGGGGAGAGAGAGGGGGGAATGGAGACGGAAGAGAAGGAGATGTTGGGTGTGAGTGTGTGGCAGGGGGAGATATTGGGTGACAGTGGGTGGGGCAGAGGAGGGAGAGGTTGGCCATGAATGTGGTGGGGGGGGGGTGGTGTGGAGATGATGTTGGGTGGAGATGTTGGATATGTGTCTGTGTGGGGGTGGGACAGATGTTGGGTATGTGTCTGTGGCGGGGGCGAATTGCTGGATATGATTGTGTGGGGGATGATGATTTGACTGCGAGTGTGTAGATGATGGAGATGTTGGATGTGCATGTGTAGGGATGGAGATGTTGGGTGCGAGTGTGTGGGGAGATGTTGGGTGCAAGTGTGTGGGGAGATGTTGGGTGAGCGTGAGTGTACGGGGGGGGAGATGTTGGGTGAGAGATCTTAGGTGAGAGTGTGTGGGGGAATGAGAGATGTTGGGTATGTGCGTGAGGTGGGGAGATGTTGGGCAAGAGTATGGGGGGGGGGCGAGTGGAGATGTTGGGTGTGAGTGAGTGGGGGAAGATTTTGGGTGTAAGCGTGTTGGGGGAGATGTGGGGTGTGAGCTTGTGAGGAAAGTGTTGGGTTAGTGTGCATGTGTGGATAGTTGGTATGGATGTGAGTGCGTTTGGGGTGAGGTAATGGAATGTGACTGTGAGGACAGGTATTAGGGGTGTGTGTGGGGGTAAGTATTAATTATGTGTGTATGAGGGGAGGTTCTGGGCGAGAATGTGGGGATGAGGTGTTCGGTGTAAGTGTTTGAGGAGGTGTGACATGCTTACATCCACAGTCCATATATTACCGCCACTAACCTTCTCTACTTTCATCACTCACTTTCTGCAAGTTGCTACAGAGAGAATAAACTGCTTCCATGTGACATGGGAAAATGGAATGGCCGGATTTTAAAATAGGTGCAAACATCATGTTGTTTCGGCAAAATTGGACATACTTAGTTCTTAACTGACGTTTGTTGTGCCTATTTCAGTACCATATATTACTCAGCTCTTAAAAAAAGTGAACAGATTCTTACTTGACATCAGAATCTCAGGTATGTGGATGATAAGGCCATGAGTAAGTCACCAATTTATCGAAGTGTTGAAATTTCCAGTAACGTATTTCTTAGCATGGTGAGCATAGCCAAAGCATTAGCTGTACTGCTCAGACCTGGCTCCCAATTAAAGGTTAGCATTACAACAATGTATTACCAGTTAGCCAGGAGTGTAACTAGTATTTGTTGCTTAAAGATAATGTAACTAGTTATTGAATAGAGAATAGTAAACGGCCGGTTTACATCTTGACTTTATATACAATCAGGTTTCTAATCTCAGCTATACTGCTGTTGTAATATGGAGAATTAACTCCCAGAGGGGATAAAATTGTTATTTTTGTATACCTTCTCAGAGTAAAAATCTTGGAAAATGCGTTTACTCTTCTATGGATGATACCTTGTGTAGACACAAAACTTCAGGATAAAAGGGAATCACATCTTTTGGATATTTGCCTCCACCCCCAGGAAGCTGTAGTATGCGTTTTTCAACCCTATTAATCTTTCTCAATGTTCATGAATTGACATTTGTTACAGGATTTCTATATTTACATTTTAAAAAGTCCAGTATTAACAACAGAGTGAGAGTTAATTGGCTTTCAATCTTATAAACGTACACAAAACCATGTGCAAACATTGTACCTTCTTTCAATCATTATTGAACTGCTGAGAAAAACAGTAGTCATGATCTGCACGTATGGTTAAGCAAAAGATAAATTTTAAAGCAATTGTGACAATATCACTCAATCTATTATCTAAAAACATTGGCCTACATACCAGTCTTGTGGCAAAAGTTTAAGAGGTTGGTCTATCACTCTATAAGGCACTGTTACACTGATGGCGGTTCCTCCTGGTTGCACCTGGTCCTTTCGCCGCTGGATCAGGATTTCATTCTCCCGCTGGCACCCTTGCTTTTTCTTCTCATCAGATGGGAAAAACCTGAGGTCAAAACAAAACATTTTACAAAATCTCAGTGCATTTATCAACAAATTGAAGGACCATTCTTGCCAAAAGTTCTCCCCACATTACAAGTAGTAGCACTCTTCCCTCAGTTAAAAGATACTGGCCCCTCTCTAAAATTAAGCTGACACTTTATTGTAGTAATTATCAATACTGGAGGTCCTGTCAGAAGAAATATTAGTTTGTGGGGTATCTGCCCATTCAAATGAATATGGAAAGAAAGCTTTAGTTGAAAAGGAGGATTTTCTATATCCTGTCTAAACTTTCTTCACCAACCAACACACACAAAATAAATTTAACTTGTCATTTTTTTTTGTGAGAACTTGCTACATGCAACAATATGCCATATTTATCTACAAAGTGAGAAATAATTACACTTCAGAAGTAATTGGTTGGCAGCTGATATCTTGAGGATGTGAAAAGTGCGATATAAATGTATGTTGTGTGCGTCTTCAAGCAGTTAACCTAATCAATTTTATGTAACTTTATTCAGGAGATACACAAACGGATTGCATAAAAGGTAAAGTTTGAAATTTTAAAGACATCTAGAAACAAAGAAAACTTTTGAATAAGGAACAGAAAACAAAAGCTAGAAGAAATAAATTGCAGATAACTGTATTTCTGCACCTATATCAATTATTTTGGATACCTCTAACTCAGCACTAACTTAGTAACTGCAATTCTTTCCTGAATGTTTCAGCTTGGTTAACAAGTACTGCACATATGAAAGTGCATGCAATGACAAGTGAACATGTCCTATCTCAAGATTGACTTACTTACTATCATTTAGCCAGACTCTTAATAAAGTTTACCTTATTGAATCTGACAAACCAAACCTTTCCCCCTCTTTCTTTCTAATCTTGTTGTTTCAACAAAGCTAGACAGAGGCAATTTTCTATGGATTTCTCTGTAACTTTAAAAAAAAGAGAAGCTTTCCTGTCCTTGTCTGCAATATGCAATATCATCAATATTTAAGGGTAGATGTTCACCAGAATACCTTATGAAGTCATTATTACAATCAGTCATTGGAGAATACACCATGAAATGCTTTGGCAGTTAGGGTGGGTTACTCGGATCATGTTGACCTTGGTAGTTGAATATTTTGGAGATCCTTGGATCTGCTGTGAATCAAAAGCAGTTTTGCCACTGTTTACTTTGAACAGTGACTTTGCTGACTTGACTTGATGTCAGCAGAACAACAGAATTCATTTATTTTTACCTGTATACATAATTTAATTGATTACTTGAATGTTACCAGGATGCAGCAAGGAAACCTTCTAATCCTGCAGGTGAACAAGATATGAACTCATATGAGTAGCGACAGGTATTATAATAAAACGTCATAATTTCGACTCTTTAATAGCTTGAGAGAGAATTATAGTTTGGCATGAGTGGATAATACTTTATATTTTTATTGTTTAATATCAATTATTAATCAGGAAAGTTTGCAGCACTCTTTACGATGGAACCTGAACCACAAGCTAGCACATTGAAATCCAGTAGACAAAAACCAAAATCCCTGGTTTCCATTCCCCTTTCTTATTTGTGTTTTATCTTTCCAGGCGTATACAATTCTTTCATCTAAAACTGCCTTTCTTTCAATTTACATCAAGTCCACTGACTGATTCACAGCCCAGACTGGTTTTCTGGTTGAAAGGAGCAATCAGTCCCTCATTATCTCTGTATCCACAGCAGATGGTTGAAAATCACACAACATTTGGTTAGAGTCCAACAGGTTTATTTTGAAGGACAAGCTTTCAGAGCAGTGCTCCTTCGTCAGTAGCTACCTGACAAAGGAGCAGCGCTCCGAAAGTTTGTACTTACAAATAATTAGGTTGGACTATAACCGAAATGTTGTGCGATTTTCAACCTTGTCCACCCCATTCCAACACCGACACCTCCACATCACGTCCACATGAGATGACAGTTCTCTTTTTTGAATAGCATCTTTCGCTTTGAAGTGTTGTTGCTTGAAGCTCCCTTCACACATGCAACATTCCATGGCTCCCCTTGAGACATAATGTAATCCATACAGGGATTTCCCAAGACCCCCGCTGAATTTACATCTTCAGCCATCTTTTTACTTGTATGTCTTTCTTATAAAAAATACATATTGCATTTAAAGTACAATCTACCCATGTGTAATTTGTGATTATGACCACTGTCATGGTTATTGACAATCGCCTACACCCTGTCTTTGTAGCTTGTAATCTATTATTATAATGCTTTCAATATTTGATAGACAAGGAAGTCAAGGATTATAGGAGCAGATAAGAAATTGGAATTGAACGTTACTGAGTAGTGGAATGGGCTCAGAGGGGTGAATATTTATGTCCTGCTCCTAAATTCTATGTTTCTATGGTCAATCTGCACAACCAAGATGAATGTTGATCTGGCACAATGTAATGCAAAGATCAAAACGTAAGACCACTATTGGGAGATTCAAGAAACAAAAATAATTGAACTTCAAATGTAAAATATTAACAACCAATGACAAAATATAGTTTTTCGCTAATTATAAAAATGTCAATAAGATAAAATTTATGAAAACGCTTGCTGCTATTCATCAAATGAGCACATAACTTGTCCAACATTAGGAATTCGAATGATTCCTTGGTGCATCTTGGTAAGATTCAAGTACCCAATTAAGCTTTTACCCAAAGGACCACATCATGATCTGTTATACTCCATTTGTGTGTGTATAAGAAAGCCTTTTTCCTTGCTGCAAGAAGCAAACCACATATTTGGCACTCAATGATGTGGTAACGAGATGGTAATTTCTTCAAAACACAAGAAAGGTTCTTTACATTACTAATCCTCTCAAGCTTAACTGTTAAATATAAAAGCTCAAAGCAGCTGCATTACTAGATAGAGCACTGAATTAATTTAAAGATTGATGATATAAGTAATTCTACTGGTTTTAATAGGAGAACAGAACTCTCATACCTGAAATGAGCATGGTGAAGATACTGTGAAGAATCATTAATTAGTTCTTCCACCATGCTGAAAATGAATCCAAAGAAGGTGCTTCCTGCATCAGAGTGGCATTTCTATTTGACACGGTCTTCTCAAATGAGACAGACAGCTTGCATTTAATTATGGAAAAGCTGTAATCTTGAAGTTTGTGCTCGCAAGCAACTAGGTAAGCATCTCTTCTTACTGAGGCAGCATGAGTGCGTTCATTATATATTTCAGGACAGAAGGATACGGACTAAAAAGTCACATAAACCTAGAGGTCCAGATGCCGCTGTCTCAAATTATAGGGCAAATCTAATAAATGGCAGTGGTGGTGGAAATCCTTTAGTCTGTACACAACTGTCCCTGCCACATGATTGCAGCTGTACTGCTGTCTTCACAGAGGATGCATGGCTCTGAACAAAACAGTGCCTTCCTCCACTTTAATCAGAAATGTTTATGCAGCTTCAGTGAGGTTTAGAGCACCCTGCCCTTTTGCAGACCACAACGGCCATTCTCACTGTTGAAAATCATTGAAGCTAATTTGATTCACTCCATATGAGAGCAAGCAATCGCTGGAGGCACTGTATACAGCAAAAGCTATGGACACTGACAATATTCCAGTACTAGTCCTGAAAACTTTTGTCCAGAACTTAACAGTCAGGACAACTACAACACTGGCATCTACATGACAAAATGGAAAATTGTCCACATGTATCCTGAACATAAAATGCAGGAGAAATCCAAAACAAAAGCAAACAGAAATTGATGGAAAAACACAGCACGTCTGGCTACACCTGTGGAAAGTAATCAAGAGTTTACATTTTGGGTCCAGTAGTCCTTCGCGAGAAATCCAACCTGGCCAATTCTCTTGATAGTTAAAGTGAAGAAAGAGGCCATTAACCATGCTATCAAGCAGTACTTACTCAGCAATAACCTGTTCAGTGACATTCAGTTTGGGTTCCACCAAGGCCATTCAACTTCTGATCTCATTTAAGGCTTATTCAAACATAGACAAAAGTAGTGAATTCCAGAGGTGAGGTAAGAGTAACTATCCTTGACATCAAGATCAAATTTAATGGAGTGCAACCAGTGGTGTGCCACAAGGTTTGGTGCTGGGGCCACTGCCTTTCGTCATTTATATAAATGATTTGGATGTGAATGTAGGCGGTATGGCTTGTAAGTTTGCAGATGACAACAAAATTGGAGGTGTAGCAGATAGCAAAGAAGGCTACCTCACAGTACAACCGGAACCTGATCAGGTGGGCCAACAGGCTGTGCGCAGTGGCAGCTGGAGTTTAATTTAATGTAAGGTGCTACATTTGGAAAAGCAAATCACGCAGGACTCATACACTTAATGGTAAGGTCCTGGGGAGTGTTGCTGAATAAAGACACCTTGAAGTGCAGGTGCATAGCTCCTTGAAAGTGGAATTGTAGTCGCAGGTAGAACAGATAGTGAAGGCAGTATTTGGTATGTTTGCCTTTATTGGTCAGTGTGTTGAGTATAGGAGTTAGGAGGACATGTTGAGGCTGTACAGGACATTGGTTAGGCCTCTTTTGGAATAGTGTGCGCATTTCTGCTCCTCCTGATGCAGGAAGGATGTTGTGAAACTTGAAAGGGCTCACAAAAGATTGACAAGGATGTTGCTAGGGTTGGAGGGTTTGAGCTAAAGGGAGGCTGAGCTCCATAAGATCATGAGGAGCATGGATAGGGTAAATAGATAAGGTCCATCGACAGTCCAAAGTTAGACGTCACAGGTTTAAGGTGGGAGGGGCAAGATTTAAAAGCGACCTAAGGGGCAACATTTTCACAGAGAGGGTGGTGCGTGTATGAATGAGCTGCCAGAAGAAGCAGTGGACACTGGTACAATTACAGCATTTAAAAGGCATCTTGATGGATAGAAAAAAGGAGTTGTTTAGAGGCATTTGGGCCAAAAGCTGACAAATGGAACGAGATTAATTTATGATAGGTGATCGGCATGGATGACTTGGGTTGAAGGGTCTGTTTCCGTGTTGTATATCTCTATGACTCTAAAAAGGTAGAAGACTAACTTTTGAGTAACTCACCTCATCTCTGGAAATTCTGTCTCTCACCTGCAAGGCACAAGTCAGGAGTGTGATGGAATATCTTGCACTTGCCTGGATGACAGCAGCTCAAACAACATTCAAGTAGCTTGAAAACATCCAGGGCAAAGCATCACATTCACAAACATTCATCCTCTCAGCACCAACACTCAGTGGCAACAGTGTCTATCATCTGCATAAATTTATCAAACAGCACATTCCAAACCCACAACTGCTACCGTTTAGAAGGAAAAAGGCAACAGATACATGGCAACACAACCACCTGCAAAGTTCTCCTCCAACCATCCTGACTTGGAAATATATTGCTGTTCCTTCAGTGTCATTGGATCAGAACCCTGCAATTCTCTCCCTAAGGGCAGTACCTAGATCTACATACCTTAGCGGTTCAAGATGTCAGATCACCATCACCTTCTCAAGAGTAACTAAGGACAGGCAATAAGGACTAGCCAACAAGCGATGCCCACATTCCCCAAATGAATTTTTAAAAAGTGCAGCAAGCTATTAAGGGGAGAGTCTTGGCAGGGAAGAGAGAGAGGCATGAGATGCAATATGGTGGAAGACAAGGCTGGGGGCCCATATTGCCTGGAAGCAAAGTCAGGGTGAGACAAAGCTGGGTGATGGAAACCAGGTAGTGATGCCAACCAGGTAGTGATGCCAGAAGCAAGGCCAAGAGACAGACTACATACATTCTCATTGTGAGACCATGACAGGACTGTTTGGAATGAAGGCAGTTAAATTCTGGATGCTGATTTGTGATCACTACAAATGTCAACAAAACAGGCAAGTGATGGGAAAAAATTAAATGCAAAATAATTACAACAGCAGTGTCCAACAGCAGACTCCCATCTCAGTGCAGCATACACAGTATAGATTATAACAGCAACATAATGCAATTGAAAGTTCTCCACTGACAATTCTCAACACCATCAATACAATATTTAGTTTCTATACCATATACAATTCTTCCTGATCTGAGATGCAATCTATCCAGAGGTACAATGTGAATGATTGTGGATCAGAATTCGGGAAAAGGAGACAGTTTGACCATTTGAAAGTGTGCTGAAAGGGTCTTAATCTTCTTCCCGACCTCTCCCTATCACCCTCACCTTAACCTCCTTCCACCTATCGCATTCCCAACGCCCCTCCCCCAAGTCCCTCCTCCCTACCTTTTATTTTAGCCTGTTTGGCAAACCCTCCTCATTCCTGAAGAAGGGCTTCTGCCCAAAACAGCGATTCTCCTGCTCTTTCGATGCTGCCTGACCTGCTGCGTTTTCCAGCAACACATTTTTCAGCTCTGAAAGGGTCCATTTACTGGATCATTTTTTGTTCTACCATTCATGATTTGCTAATGTATCAAAATTAATTCATATTTGTTACGCAGAAGAATGCAAAGTGTTTACTTTTCTTCATGACATTCAAGAACATATCACAAAGGGCAGCAAAAAATATGCACATTAATTTCTCATGAAACAACATCTCTGCTGAATGATAACAAGGGAAGACTTCTAGAAAAGAAACCGAGTACAAGGGTGACAGACCATGAAGATCCCTTGTCCTTATTGGGCCTAAACATGTTGGCAAGTTGAGTAATCATGTATGTAAGTCAAATGTTCACCTTTTACGGAGTAAAATGCTAGCTTCCACAACACCAGGTGCATGCCTGACCTGCTGCAGTTAGGTTGTCATGATATTGTGCATTTTTACCACTGCTTTCCCATTTACATTCTTTCCAAATTTATGTCAAACTACACAGAATTACAAATAAGACAATTATAAATTTTCTGGGCTTGGATTAAATCATATAAGTAAACTCTACAGTAGCGGAATGGTCTACTGTTGAATCAGAATTATAAATTAATCTGAGATTGTTCAGAGGACATTCCATTTTTGTATACAGGACTTTCCAGATGGTGAACAGCCTTCATACAGAGAACGGTAACTCAAAGAATCCAATAGGAACAGTAGTGCATTGAGAATAAACAGGAAGGCATCACACACCATTAATGGAGACCAAGTGCAGATGGGACGAGGAGTGGCAGATGGAGTTTAACTTAGATAAATGTGAGGTGTTGCATTTTGGTAAAGCAAATCAGATATATGGATTTATATAAATAACGGTAGGGTTCTGAGGAGTGTTGCTGAACAAAGAGACCTTGGGGTGCAGGTTCATGGTTCCTTGAAGGTGGAGTTGCAGGTAGACAGGCTAGTGAAAAAGATGTTTGGTACACTTGCCTTCATTGGTCAGTACATTGATTACAGGAGTTGGGATGTCACATTGCAGCCACACAGGACATTTGGTTTGACCTCTTTTGGAATACTGCGTTCAATTCTGGTGTCCCTGCTATAAGAAAGATCGTACTAAACTAGAAAGGATGCAGAAGAGATTTACAAGGATGTTGCCACGATTGGAGGGTTTGAGCTATAGGGAGAGGCTGAATAGATTGGAGTTATTTTCTTTGGAATATTGGAGGCCGTCAGTGACCTTATTGAGGTTTTCAAAACCATGAGAGGTATGGATAAGATCGTAGCAGCCTCCTGGCTTAAAACACAGACAGATTGCTAACTTGGCCAAACAGCAAGGGATGCTGGGTACTCCGGCCAAGTAACTCTGAAATCACAAAACACACAAACCAGATACAGTGTAAACACAGCAGCTAGATGCTGATGACATTAGCATTATGTAAAAGGCAACAGTTATCTTGGTCGGACATACCCTCAACAATTTATCCACTCAAAACATGAGGGCCAGACAGAAAGGCACCAAGTCCTGCTACACAAAGAAACTAACTGCAGCATGCCATCCAAATGATTAACTCTGTTTCAATCTATTAAGTGTATCTCCCTGATTGGCCACAAATATAGAAAGTTCCAAAGAACCATCCAAAAAGTATAAAAACAGGGTTCACCTGTAGACCTACCTCCTGGAAGCTCTTGCAATCTTCTGAGGAGACCAGCATGGCAAGAGGCAGAGACCAGCTAACCAAACAGAGAGAGAGAGCGAGAGAAAGAGAGGAAGAAAGCGGCTTTGCAGACCCAGAAATAGCGCCAGGGAGAGGGAGTGACTGGCAGTGAAATCGACGTTTCGGGCAAAAGCCCTTCATCAGGAATAAAGGCAGAGAGCCTGAAGCGTGGAGAGATAAACTAGAGGAGGGTGGGGGTGGGGAGAGAGTAGCACAGAGTACAATGGGTGAGTGGGGGAGGAGATGAAGGTGATAGGTCAAGGAGGAGAGGGTGGAGTGGATAGGTGGAAAAGGAGATAGGCAGGTCGGACAAGTCCGGACAAGTCAAGGAGACAGTGCTGAGCTGGAAGTTTGAAACTAGGATGAGGTGGGGGAAGGGGAAATGAGGAAGCTGTTGAAGTCCACATTGATGCCCTGGGGTTGAAGTGTTCCGAGGCGGAAGATGAGGCGTTCTTCCTCCAGGCGTCTGGTGGTGAGGGAGCGGCGGTGAAGGAGGCCCAGGACCTCAATGTCCTCGGCAGAGTAGGAGGGGGAGTTGAAATGTTGGGCCACGGGGCGGTTTGGTTGATTGGTGCGGGTGTCTCGGAGATGTTCCCTAAAGCACTCTGCTAGGAGGCGCCCAGTCTCCCCAATGTAGAGGAGACCACATCGGGAGCAACGGATACAATACATGATATTAATGGATGTGCAGATAAAACTTTGATGGATGTGGAAGGCTCCTTTAGGGCATCCCACCCCATCTCTTGCAAAAATGCCATCCCGTATTCTCAATTTCTCCGCCTCCGCCTCCGCCGTATCTGCTCCCAGGAGGACCAGTTCCACCATAGAACACACCAGATGGCCTCCTTATTTAGAGATCGCAATTTCCCTTCCCACGTGGTTAAAGATACCCTCCAACGCATCTCGTCCACATCCCGCACCTCCGCCCTCAGACCCCACCCCTCCAACCGTAACAAGGACAGAGCCCCCCTGGTGCTCACCTTCCACCCTACAAACCTTCGCATAAACCAAATCATCCGCTGACATTTCCGCCACCTCCAAAAAGACCCCACCACCAGGGATATATTTCCCTCCCCACCCCTTTCCGACTTCCGCAAAGACTGTTCCCTCCGTGACTACCTGGTCAGGTCCACATCCCCCTACGACCCACCCTCCCATTCTGGCACTTTCCCTTACCACCGCAGGAACTGTAAAACCTGTGCCCACACCTCCTCCCTCACCTCTATCCAAGGCCCTAAAGGAGCCTTCCACATCCATCAAAGTTTCATCTGCACATCCACTAATATCATATATTGTATCCGTTGCTCCCGATGTGGTCTCCTCTACATTGGGGAGACTGGGCGCCTCCTAGCAGAGCGCTTTAGGGAACATCTCCGAGACACCCGCACCAATCAACCAAACCGCCCCGTGGCCCAACATTTCAACTCCCCCTCCCACTCTGCCAAGGACATGGAGGTCCTGGGCCTCCTTCACCGCCGCTCCCTCACCACCAGACGCCTGGAGGAAGAACACCTCATCTTCCGCCTCGGAACACTTCAACCCCAGGGCATCAATGTGGACTTCAACAGCTTCCTCATTTCCCCTTCCCCCACCTCATCCTAGTTTCAAACTTCCAGCTCAGCACTGTCTCCTTGACTTGTCCGGACTTGTCCTACCTGCCCATCTCCTTTTCCACCTATCCACTCCACCCTCTCCTCCTTGACCTATCACCTTCATCTCTTCCCCCACTCACCCATTGTACTCGATGCTACTCTCTCCCCACCCCCACCCTCCCCTAGCTTATCTCTCCACGCTTCAGGCTCACTGCCTTTATTCCTGATGAAGGGCTTTTGCCCGAAACGTCGATTCCACTGCTCGTTGGATGCTGCCTGAACTGCTGTGCTCTTCCAGCACCACTAATCCAGTATTTGGTTTTCAGCATCTGCAGTCATTGTTTTTACCCAGAGGGAGTGACTGTATAAATCTACAAGAGATTCAGGAAGAATTGCAACTTTAAGGGACCAAACAGGATTAGAGATAGTATGTTTAATATTAAAGGTCATTGTAACTTTGTTCCTAACAAATTTGGGACTGCTTTGCATTGGTACAGGCTTGTGTTCGCATTGATTTGATTGCTTTGGGATTATGTGACACCTGTGCAAATTCATTCATAACATTTTGATCGGAGTTGTCTAACTTGTTTTAAGGAGAAACCAGATAACAGGATGAGTTGCTAAGGTCTTTTTCCCAGGCCAGGAGAGTCCACATCTAGAGGGTATAGGTTTAAAGTGAGAGGGGAAAGATTTAAAAGGGATCTATGGGGCAACTTTTTCACACAAAGGGTGGTGTGCATATGGAATGAGCTGCGAGAGAAAGTGTTGGAGGCTGGTACAATAACGACATTTAAAAGGCATCTGGTTGGGCACATCAGAAAGTTGAGGGGGATACGGGCCAAATGGGACTATAAATATTCAGAATATCTGGTTGGCATGGCCGAGGTGGACACCTGGGGTCTGTTTCTATGCTGTATAACTCTATGACTGTAAGCGCAGGATTGAGCAATTTTTTTGACCAATTAATCATTTTGATTTGCTTCAGTAAGTGATGAGCTAAATTATATTCTGTTTAATTGTGGTCGGTTGTTAAAACAATTTTTGTATTTATATACATGGTTTTTGTATAAGGTCAAAAGTCACAACATCAGGTTATAGTCTAACAGGTTTATTTGAAAACACAAGCTTTCAGAGCCTCGCTTCTTCTTGAGGTGCTAATGAGAGAGGGAGACCTTAGACACAAAATTTATAAGTAAAAGATCAAAGGGTCATACAATTGATGTGAACAAATTGAACACACCTAAGATGGCTGTTAAATCTTTAATCAGTTACAATGGAGGTGTAGATTTCGATTGGGTTTTATTAGTATAAAAGACGTGACATCATTGTCTAACCTGAGATGTCACCTCTTTTACTGATAAAACCTTAAGTTATCTCTGAGCAGTGACTTGAAAGAAATTCTACCAATTGCATATCAATCAATCAACTTCATTCTACCTGATTAAAGATTTTAACAGCCATCTCAGATATGTTCAATTCATCCGCATCAGCTGTATGACCCTTTGATCTTTTACATAAATTCTGAGTCTAAGGTCTCCCTCTCGCATTAGCACCTGAAGAAGGAGCAAGCTCCAAAAGATTGTGATTTCAAATAAACCTGTTGGACTACAACCTGATGTTGCGTGATTTTTGACCTTGTCTAACCCAGTCCAACATTGTCATCTCCACACCATGATTTTTGTAACTGAAGGATATTGACAGAATTTCCAGAATTCTTAGATGTGATGTTTGAGATGGTAGTTAATCATTAGAAAGTGGCACGATGTACTCTAAGCAAGCCCATTAAATGTTCACTGGTGCCAACCTATCTAGGCAAACATCTATGGAATTGATAAACTAAGAGCTACTATAAAAGAGTGATCCTACGACCACCTACACTCCAAAAGCTAGTGCTTCCAATTAAACCTGTTGGACTATAACCTGGTGTGCGATTTTTAACTATATAAAATATCTGACATGCTAAAGAATAAATAAGAAGATAGTAGGAGGTGATGTCTGTAAAATGACCTTTCCTTTTAAAGAAACCAATCAGGCATAAGTACAGACTATCTAGCAAGTCCAAGACTGACCATGAACTGTTCATGCACTAATAAAAGTCAGTTAAGAGTTTAGGAAGCATTTGATTATGCACTGGGTAGTGGCTAGCCAGGGTTAATACCTGGTTTTCAGTGGTTCAATTCACAAGAACGAACAGGGAGGGCAGAATCACTGCAGATATAGAAAAAGAGGAAAAGGCCTTGTGCCCAGTCAAACCAGCATTGTGAACTGGCACCTTTATATGGATAGGCAGCAAACCACAGCTTTTGTCCATTATCATTTCTTTTGCAATTGTTAAAATAAACTTAATAAATTCTGTGAAATTTGTGAAAATATATTTGAACCTGGAATTGATTTTTCTAATTAGGACTAGTGAACTTTAGATTGGTTCTTTGAAACGTCTGTAAATCTATAATTATAATTGACATAGGCGTTGCAATTAAAGTTAAAGCGAGCACCAAAATCTTACAAAAGACTCGTTTTAACTGTTAAGTGTAACAATGACTAACCTTGGCATAAATCAGCAACAAAGTATATTTAATGATCAATTTCATAAATTTCTATTTAATATTGGTACTGCCACGACGTTGTAATATATGGACTACTAATCTTTAGCCGTATTGACTGCCTTAATTTCTGTGATTTTTGATTGAGAGAAAACTTTAAATGAACGAAAATACTACTTTTAAAAATAGCTGAAGTCACCTGACCTACAAGAGTGCCCACATATCTACAAGTTCTGACTAATGGATTTAAAGAAGAAATATCTGCAGAATTTCACATGTCGCTGTTTAAATGTACGGAAAATAGAAGAAATGTATGAAAAATGAGCAACAGACATCTCAACTGCAGAATCAGACAAAAGGAAATTAATCAAGTGCTAATTCCTATCTATTTCAATGGTATATTGATACTTTAACATCTTTGTTTAATCAGCTTCCTATACTCAGTTTGCTTAACTGGAAAGATGAAATTATCTATCCCAATTCTGCACATACTTTTAATGCATGCTGCCCTTGATTGGACTGATAGTTGGTGCTACAGTGAAAAATAACTAACTCTCTTGCTAGTTTTCACTACCTGAAAAACCAAACATTACGAAGACAAAATATATCTTTTAGTGAATGCATTATCTGTAACATAAATTAAGGTTCATTGATAAATATTTGTCAATGAACATAACTAGCTCAATAAGTATGAATGCATCCCTAAAAATTTCAAAGAATCACTATATTTAGATAAATTGTTTTTATGGCCCATTGAGTACAATAGCACTATAAATACTTCAATAACATTTCTAATGCATGGACATGCCTAAGAATTATAAATATATGTTGCATGGCTCAGTTGTTTTGGTACTAAGAAAATTTATTGTTTATTTGTTCCCTAGTAGTAAAAAAACAGAAAGTTTTAAGAGCGCCTTAAGTGCAGGAAAAGACACAAACTCACAGAGGTGTCTAGCAGTATACTGCAAAATTGCATGGGACATATGGGATAAAATTAAAGCAAAAGTTACACACTGTCTAATGTTGCTAGTCATCCATTTACTGAAGCAGAAGCAGCAGTCTGTCTCCTCAACTACTAAATTTTTATGTCATAGTTCAATACAAACTCCAGCCTGCTCTCTGAACTTCCTAACTCCCCTTACTTTTATATGCACCAATCCTCATGATGAATTAGGCTGGACATGTCGTCCGCATGACTGACACAAGACTCTTCAAGCAGATGCTCTTCTCCCAGCTCTGAAATGACAGTCGAGCCCCAGGTGGGCAGAGGAAGTGCTTCAATGATACCTTCAAGGCGTCACTGTCGAAGTGCAGCATTCCCACAGACACCTGGGAATCACTGGCCCAAGACCATCCAAAGTGGAGGAGCAGCATCCAGGAAGGTGTTAAGCACCTCGAGACTGGCCGTTGGAAAAAATTGGAAGCTAGGCAAAACAGCATAAACAGCACACTGCCATACCAACAGTTCAACCACCCCTTCCCATATGGATATGTTCAGTATTTTATATTATTTTGACAAGCCACCATCAAATTAATCAATCATCTAATGAACAAGTTACAATCACTGTCCCAAAGGGGATTTTAGGTACAGGTAGTTCTCCTATAACACCGTAGCAATGCCGTGTTATAGACAATATGGGACCTATAGGAAAAACTGGGTTGGAGCGAACCACCAAAAATATCAGTAAAAACTGAAACAAAAATAGTAGTTAACCTAACAGAAAGGAAAGCACAGTCTAAGTAAATTTTGACCTGCTGTATAGTACTGTATAGTGCAATTAATCAGAATCTTCAACCGGTTATTCTCGATTAGCATCTATACCTGCTGGCTGCGCTACATTCTAACCAATCTTGTGATCCCAAACAATGGTAACACTGCACAAGTCAGATCCCAGAATGAAATGTGCCTTGATAGATCAAGGGTTGAATCTTAATTTCTTTTGCTGAGTATCAGTTTTGTCAAGTTTTCGGGGGGGGAAATCACATTGTAATGCTTGGGGACATCTATCACCTTATTTTATCAAACCTGCCTGATCTATTACCTATTCTGCCCTTTATTGCTCCACTCTGACATTCTAGCACTATTCTACCATGTGCCACCATTTCCTGGATATCCTAGTACTGACCAACATCTGTGGTGTAGCACCATCTCTAAAAAGATATTGTACACTCAGACAAGAGCTGTCAGTCTGGAGCTGCTCTGCGTGGTTCTTGATATTGGCCCTGGGTGGGACAGACAATGGAAAATTGGTGCCTCTCTTTGTGGGCAGGGACATGGAGACGTGCTGATGGGGATGGGGTGATGCAGAGGCAGGACATACTTTTCTCCCAGGCCATCAGATGGCGTCATTCTGCTGGAACCATGCTAATGTGGACCAGATCATCTGATGGAATACACAGAATGTAGGAAGAAGATCAATGACCTTCTCCACTCTGCCAGTGAAAGTGCCACTATCTTCTCATTGATACCTCACACTCACTTTGTCTCTGCTACTTACTCACTATTTCCTGCAATATCTTCCCCGCTCATTCTCACCCTCACTAACATGTGACCCTGACTAACCTTGAATCTCAGCTGCACAGCCTACTCTCCCCTTCAGGATATCCCACATGTGCACCAAAAGTAATAGTGTGCCACCCACCTGTCTCTCCCCCACCCACTATGTGCAGAGTTTCCAACTCTGGTCTCCCTAAGCAGCTGACTGACCATGCTCAAACACTTGCACTGGTTTTTTTTTGCAGTTGGTTAACCACAGTGATTACTTACTGAAACAGATTCACATAAGTCTGCAGATTCTGGTTAACATCTAAATGCATTTTTTAAACAAAAAGACAAAAAAAAGCTCTTAATACAAACAACAAAGTCAAGTTTCAAATTGCTCAACACTGTCCTTTTAGTATTAGTCAATTCCAGTGAAATTTCACTCTTAACTGTATGTTTATAAATTAACAGATTGCTCCCATTTTCTCATCCTCAGGCTATAGAGAAATTTTCATTATGCTTGTCCAAGTCCGACAAACATTTCACAATAGCTTTCACGAAGCTCTTCAGGAGAAAGCGCACAAGCTGACTGATCACGTGATGCCAATGCAGAGTTTAGACCTCCACGTACCATGACACCTAGTGCCGCGTAACAGCGAACAGTTCACTTTATATTAAAAACGTCGGCAATTCATAAATCGCGTTACAGACAAATCGCATTTAATAAACACGTGATATAGGAGAACTACCTGCACATTTTAATCAACCTGTTAAAGGTACATTTTAATCAACCTGTTAAAGACCCATTATGATACATCTGGAGCAGGTGGGACTTAAACGCAGGTCTCATGGATGCAAAGTCAAATGAACTTCATGTGCTTTCAACCAACTCTGAAGGTGATCAATTTGAGCTTGGGCTTTTGTGATGCAGTGGTAGTGTCCTACCTCTGAACCAGATCATCTGCTCCTGACATGCATCATAACATCTCTGAACAGGTTGATTAGAAAAATATCTGTTTAAGCCTTACAGGGACCTCATTTCAAACTCAGCAGGTCTGGCAGCATCTGTGGAGACAAAAGGAAAAAATTAACATTTTGAGTCCAGTATAAGTTTCAAAGAATAGTCATACTGGACTTGAAATGTTAACTCTGTTTCTAACTCTACAGATACTGCCAGAACTAGCCAAGATTTTCCAACACCTTTTGGTTGTACTTCAAATTTTCAGCATTTTCAATATTTTGCTTTTAGAAAGGTCATGTTCGGATGTATAAATACCCACCATCCCTATCATGTATTAGCCTGGCAATCCTCCTCATGACTCTTGTAAAAACTGATCAGGTTGCCAAGATATAATGAGTGAGGAGATCCATGCTGGGATCTCAAACGTTTACAATTTATATAAGTGGCTTGCGTAAAGGGGCAGAAGGTATAATTGTAAGATTTTTTGATGACATAGAAGTCAGAAAGAAATTCAGTTGTGAACAGAGCATTCAGAGGTTCCAAAAAAGATCTGGCAAATGGAATGTGTCATGGGAAAACATGAAATTAACTATTTTTCCAGGAAGAATAAACTCGAAACATGCTATTAAAATAGTGAGAGATTGCAGAATTTAAGATGCAGAGGAATCTGGATGCCCTAGTGCATTAATCACAAAATGCCAGGAAGCAGGTTCAGCAAGTAAAACTCATAGAATGTCACCATTTATCTCCAGGTAACTGGATATAAAAAGGAGAGAAGTTATGGTTCGCCTGTACAACATTACTGTATACAGGATACTCTGAGACCGCACCTGGAACATAATGCTGACAGTACTTGTCAACTTATGTAAGGAAGTACCTAAAAGCATTTGAAGCAGTTCGGAGAAAATTTACCAGATTAATACCTGCAATAAATGGGTTATTTTATAAGGAAATATTGGATGGTTTAGGAACCTACCTGAAGTTCAGAACAGTAATTTGATTCACACATATAAATCCTGTTGGGTCTTGACATGGTGGAGATGGAGAAAATTTTTCCTCTATCTGGTACACTTCAAAACGTCAGGAGCACAGATTTAAAACAAGAATGAGGCAATAAAAGAGAACCTTTAGGACTCTTTCTGAGAAGGTGGCAGAAGCAGAGTCCGTGAATATCTTTACAGCAGAGGTAGATCGAGTTTATTTAGAATGGGGTTGAAAGATTATCAGGGATAGGCTAGAATGTGCAGTGACATTACAATGAGATCAACCAAGATCTTATTGAATGGTAGAGCAGGCTAGAGGAGCAAAATTCTATTCATGCTCCATGCACATACATATACCATTAATTTGGCTTGTTCAAATTTGTCACTCCAAATATAAAGGGGCATTATTGTGAAGCCTTGCTTCTAAAATCCAGCTTCGCAATTATCCAAAGAAAATTGAGGGAGTCAAGTGTTAAGCAGGACTCAGATTAGAAGAGTTAATCCAACTTTAAAGTCAGCTATCAAAATATATCAGCAGGAACAAAGAAGTACTTGTGTACCTGCGACCAGAACGTTTAGTCATCACCAGTTTAGGAACCTTTGGCTTGTTATTCTAAAGAAAGTGTATGGCACTAGATTATTTTTAATTTATTTACTGTGAGATGAGAGGATTATTTTCATAGGGAGCAGCAGGAATAAGAGGTTCCAAATTCAGGTAAACTTTTTTTTAAAAAATGAACAAGAAACATAACCATTACCTTCCTTTTCTCCTCACTCTGTTACCAATGTAAATAAAAGGCATGTTGCCCTGATTATTCAGATCATGTTCTAATCCATTTTTATTTCCTTTGTTTTCTTTTGCATTTAGAAGTAACACAAAAGGCAAGTCACAGATGGAACCAGTATGGAGTGTGAGACACCACTGTGTTATTCATGCAACTGAAAATGCAGTATACAACCACTCAAAATGCGACTGAAGTAACTGGTTTTAAATTACTTTTAAATGCATATTATAGTTTTCGATAAGAAAGAAAAACGCAACAACTAGCAGAATAACCCATTCAATCAGTTGAGTCTTCTCTGCCATTCAACAAATCTGATTGTGGCTTCAACTCCACTTTCACGACTAACCCCATTATCCGAGAGTCTCTTATCAATCAAAAATCATTTTAACTCAGCCTTAGATACATTCAATGGCCCAGGGGAGGCGCTGACCTAGTGGTATTATCGCTGGAATGTTAATCCAGAGACCCAGATAATGTTCTGGGGATCCAGGTACAAATTCTGCCATGGAAGATGGTGGAAGTTGAATTCAAAAAGTATCTGGAATTAAGAAATTAATGATGACCATGAATCCATTGTTAATCCATTGTTGATTATTGAAAAAACCCATGTGATTGACTAATGTCCCGGAAACTACCATCCTGACTTGGTCTAGTCTACATGTGACTTCAGACCCACAGAAATGTGGTTGACTCTTAACTGCTCTCTGGGAAATAAGGGATGGGCAATAAATGCTGCCTAGCCAGCGACCCCCTCATCCTGTGAATGTATAAAGAAAATAAGCCTCCACTCTCTCTGTGGAAGAGAATTCCACAGATATACTTTCCTCATAATACAAGACCCGCCATAGGAACAGAATACAGTTACCACTTAAATCTAAATTGTCTACTTTCCACACGCTGAACATTATTTCTCAGGCTCTATGACAAAGGCAGTAAAATGGAAAACAACTTACTATGGCTCATTGTGTATTAACATTCTGACAGGCACTGAATTGAAAAGAAATAAAACATTTAAGATCTTTCAAATATTGCACAGGAAACCTTACATCATCCATTTAACCCACCCAGACCGACTCCCCATATTTACCCCTAGCTAATGCACCTAACACTATGAGTAATTTAGCATGGCCTATTCACCAGACCTGCACATCCTTGGATTGTGGGAGGAAACTGGAGCACCCAGAGGAAACACACGCAGACACGAGGAAAATGTGCAAACTCCACACTGACAGTCGCCTGAGGAGGAATTGAACCCGGGTCGCTGGCACTGAGAGGAAGAAGTGCGAACCACTGAGTCAATATGCCACCCGAATTTGGAATACTGAGAATAGTCTTGGGCCCTCTACCTCAAGAAGATTGAGCTGGTCTTGAAGAGGATTCAGAGGCTTACAAAAATGATCCCAGGAATGGAAGGCTTATTGTATGAGGAGCAGCTGAGGACACTGTCTGTACTCGATGGAGTTTCGAAGGATGATGGGAGGATCTAATTGAAACTGACAGAATACTGAGAAGCCTGGATATAGTGGATGTGAGGAAAATGTTTCCACTAGGATCTGAGGGCACAGCCTCAGTTTAAATGGATGAACCTTTGGAACTGAGTTGAAGAGGAACTTCTTTAGCTAGAGGATGGTAGGTCTGTGGAACTCATTACCACATTCTTAGCAGTGTGGAGGAACAGAGGGATCTTGGGTCCATGCCCATAGGTCCCTCAAAGTTGCCAGCAAGGTTGATAGCATTGTTAAGAAGGTGTATGATGCGTTGGCTTTCATTAGCTGGAGGATTGAGTTTAAAAGCCACGAGGTTACGCTGCAGCACTACAGGGGCCTGGTGAGACCACACTATGAATACTGTATTCAGTTCTGGTCACCTCATTATAAGTAGTATGTGGAAGCTTTAGAGGGGGTGCAGAGGAGATTTACCAGAATGCTGCCTGGACTGCAGGGCATGTCTTATGACAAAAGGTTTAAGGAGCAAAGGCTTTTCTCATTAGAGCGAAGAAGGGCGAGAGGTGACTCAATAGAGATGTACAAGATGAAGACAGGCATAGGGACAGTGAATAGTCAGAGATTTTTTTCCCCAAGGCAGAAATGGCTATCATAAGGGGGCATAATTTTAAGGTGATTGGAGGAAGGTTTAGGAGAGATGTCAGAGGTGGGCTCTTTACACAGAGTGATGGAATCATGGAATGAACTGCCAGCAGTGGTAGCAGAGTCAGATACATTAGAGACATTTAAGCAACTCTTGGATAGGCACATAGATGATAGTAAAATTAAGGATATGTAGGGGGCGCAGTGGCAGTCTGGCACACTGACCTCTACACCGCTGAAGCCAGACGCCAACTCGAGGACACCTCTTCCTACTGCCCCCTCGACCATGACCCCACCCCCCCATCACCAAACCATCATCTCCCAGACCATACAGAACCTCATCACCTCTGGAGGCCTCCCACCCACAGCTTCCAACCTCATAGTCCGGGAACCCCACACTGCCCGGTTCTACCTCCTTGTCAAGATCCACAAGCCTGAGCACCCTGGCCGACCCATTGTCTCAGCATGCTCCTGCCCCACTGAACTCATTTCTACCTACCTCAACACTGTCCTATCCCCCCTAGTCCAGGAACTCCTCACATATGTTCGAGACACCACCCACGCCCTCCACCTCCTCCAAGACTTCCGTTTCCCTGGCCCCCAATGCCTCATCTTCACCATGGATATCCAGTTCCTCTACACCTCCATCCGCCATGACCAGAGCCTCCAAGCCCTCCGTTTCTTCCTCTCCCGATGTCCCCAACAGTACCCTTTCACCCACACACTCATTCGTTTGGCCGAACTGGTCCTCACCCTTAATTTCTCCTTCGATTCCCCCCACTTCCTCCAGACCAAAGGGGTAGCCATGGGCACATGTATGGGCCCCAGCTATGTCTGTCACTTTGTTAGCTACGTAGAACAGTCCATCTTCCGTAATTACACCGGCACCACTCCCCACCTCTTCCTCCGCTACATTGATGACTGCATTGGTGCCACCTCGTGCTCCCGCGAGGAGGTTGAGCAATTCATCAACTTCACCAACACATTCCACCCTGACCATAAATTTACCTGGACCATCTCGGACACCTCCTCCCATTCCTGGACCTCTCCATCTCCATTAATGACGACTAACTTGACACCGACATTTTTTACAAACCCACCGACTCCCACAGCTACCTGGATTACACCTCTTCCCACCATACCTCCTGCAAAAATGACATCCCGTATTCCCAATTCCTCCGTCTCTGCCGTATCTGCTCCCAGGAGGACCAGCTCCACTACAGAACACACCAGATGGCCTCCTTCTTTAGAGACCGCAATTTCCTTTCCTACGTGGTTAAAGATGCCCTCCAACGCATCTCCTCCACATTCCGCACCTCCGCCCTCAAACCCTACCCCTCCAACCGAAACAAGGACAGAACGCCCCTGGTTCCTGGTGCTCACCTTCCACCCTACCAACCTTCGCATAAACCAAATCATCTGCCAACATTTCTGCCACCTCCAAACAGACCCCATCACCAGGGATATAGTTCCCTCCCTATCCCTTCCCGCCTTCCGCAAAGACCGTTCCCTCAGTGACTACCTGGTCAGGTCCACGCCCCCCAACAACCCACCCTCCCATCCTGGCACCTTCCCCTGCCATCGCAGGAATTGAAAAACCTGCGCTCACACCTCCTCCCTCACCTCCATCCAAGGCCCCAAAGGAGCCTTCCACATCTATCAACGTTTTACCTGCACATCCACCAATATCATTTACTGTATCCATTGCTCCTGATGCGGTCTCCTCTACATTGAGGTGATGGACGCCTCCTCGCAAAGCGCTTTAGGGAACATCTCTGGGACACCCACACCAATCAACCGCACCGCTCTGTGGCCCAACTTTTCAACTCCCCCTCCCACTCTGCCAAGGACATGGAGGTCCTGGACCTCCTTCACCGCCGCTCCCTCACCACCCGACGCCTGGAGAAAGAACGTTTCATCTTCCGCCTCGGAACACTTCAACCCCAGGGCATTAATGTGGACTTCAACAGTTTCCTCATTTCCCCTTCCCCCACCTTACCCCAGTTCCAAACTTCCAGCTCAGCACTGTCCTCATGACTTGTCCTACCTGCCTATCTTCTTTTCCACCTATCCACTCCACCCTCCTCCCTGACCTGTCACCTTCATCCCCTCCCCCACTCACCTGCTGTACTCTATGCTACTTTCTCCCCACCCCCACCCTCCTCTCGATTATCTCTCCACCCTTCAGGCACTCTGCCTGTATTCCTGATGAAGGGCTTTTGCCCGAAATGTCGATTTACTGCTCCTCGGATGCTGCCTGAACTGCTGTGCTTTTCCAGCACCTCTAATCCAGGATATGTAGGTTAGCCTGATCTTATAATAAGATAAAAGGTCGGCACAACATTGAGGGCTGAAGGGCCTGCACTGTATTGTTCTATGTTCTAGAAGGCTGTGCGGACCAAGTCAATGAGTGTTCGTAAGACAAAGATATAGTAAAGGGGATCAAGGCTGAAGGTAGGAGAATGAGGTTGAGAAGCACAGCAGATATGACCAAACGGAGGAGGAGGCACGACAGTCCAAATAACCTAATCTGCTCATACATCTTGTGTGGTCTTACATATAAAATCTTAAAATGACATTGTTATGAAGTAGCAATTTGCAAACTAATTTCATTTGCTTGGTTTTGACTAGTTTAGCATACTAAGGCTATCTACATACAGCACAAAAATTGCCAAAACATCCAGGCCAAGAAATTTAGTTTTGGACCATCTGTCTGAGAACAGATCACCCTTCACTCCAAAATGAATATTCAAAACACTTGTAAATCTGTCTTCTCAAAGAATAGATTTCAGTTGTCTACTGTGCTTCTCAGAATTTTAAATTCTGAACAAAAAATGAATAAAAATCTCTGCAAAAAACCTTACATAGGAGCCATAAGGTAATTACCTAAGTGCGCTCCTTCAGTTAGTTCATTATTATTACAGATAGCAACTGACAGCTTACCATTGCTTGAAGTAGGAATAGCTATCCAGCACTTAAAGTGTACAAGCAATTTATTGCAGGTCTGAAAGTCATAAACAATCAAGTGGTATATAATTGGTTGTTAACACACATCATAAATGCTTTTGGGGCAATGAGTAATTATTCACTTCTTCAAGCTGCATGAGGAAAATTATACTATTATTATTTAGCACATAGGAATTTTGCTAAACCGATTAATGTTGAATTGAGTTCCAGTAACATTTATCAATTAAACCCACAAAAGCATTGATAAGTTAACAAATGTGTTAACAAGTTTTTAGAAGTCAAATTCCCCACTACAGATGTCAGGCTAATTGCTCTGTAATTCGTTGGTTTCCCTCTCTCACCTTTCTTAAAGAGTTGGGTGACATGAGCAAATTTCCAATTCAGATGCACAACTCCTGAATCGAGGGAACTCTGAAAGATTATGGTTAGGGCATCAGCAACGTGCTCTCCTACTTCTTTTAACTCAGTGAATGGGAATCATCAGGTTCTGGGGATTTGTCACTCTTCGGTTTCATTAATTTCTCTATTTCTGTTGATTTTCTGAAGCTAATTGTATTTAGACTCTGTCTCTGATCCTCTGTTAATGTCTTTGGGATTTCCAGAAAGCTATTCTCCTTTTCTGCTGTAAAATACTGAAGCAAAATAATTATTCAGCATGTTCGCCATTTCCCCATGGTCACTGACAATATTCCACTTTTAGCAACAGTACACTGAATCAGCTACTTTGCTTTTACATAACATAAAATCTCTTCTTATTGTTTCCCACGTCTCTTGCAAGTTTCCTTTCGTAATTCGTTTTAATAGCTCTTATAAACTGCTTTGTACTTGCCCTAATCTGAAGGTTCTGTATTGTTCTTTGAATTTTTATCAGTCACAAGGACTGCTGTAGTTCAAGAAGGCAAATCAGCACCATCTTTGCTGGTGGCGGTGGATGGGTTTGGGAAGAGTAAGGGGTGCTGTATGTCAGTTCCTGGGAATGAAGCACTAAAAGGCAGTGGCAGGAAGTTAAGCAAAACCTCCTATCATATTCTCAAGGGCAATAAATGAAATACTGCACACACACTCCATGAACAAATATTAAGAAACTGAAGGTGGGCCACTGAAGTTGAAACATTAAGTCTGCTCTCTCACCACATATAATGCCATAGCTGCTGTGTTTCTCCAGAAATTTTTAATTTTGTTTGTTCCAGCCTCTCCAGCACCTGCAGTTCTTGTTTTAAATAAAACTTATTTTTTGGTATCCTGAGGTAAGCATCAGTGACCAGTTAGAGATGTTGTTAGAAGTATTCAACCACAATCTACCAAGAATGTTAGCAGATACTATGTAATGTCATTGAACATGTTAGATCAATCCGTACTAGAAACCACGTTTTAAAAATTCATCAACTCAAAAGATTTCAAGATGAATGCGGGTTAGAATGCATTACAAACAATTATGCCTGCTGTTATTCTCGCTTCATTAAAAAATATCTATGCAGTCCTCAAATCCACAAAAAATGTTTCTCCCAGATCCAGAATTTAGTTGGAGAACAGATGCTTCCACAAGTCTTTCTGGTGGTTGTGAGATTTATCATTTGCTTAGTATAGTTGAACACAAGCATCCTGTGTTGGCAGTCAATTAAAAATCAAAAGCTTCCTTTCCATGAAATTGTAACTCACTATAATGAATGTGCACATAGCAATTTTATGATCAGGCTGCTCTTTTTTTCTCTCTGCTCCAGAAGATGACGATTGGAAGAACAGTGCAGTTTTTTCAAGTGTGTGGTTGATTTCAGGTAAAGACTAAACAGCTAAAAGCATGGCCACCAACGATGCAGTGATTAAAACGAGTGATGTTCAAAAGGTCAGAGTTATATATACAGTTCCTCTTGGAAATTCTACAACTGGAGGAGTTAGAGTGGTACAGATAGATCAGCTCATGAACAGACTTGCTAACAAGAATGAGGGTTTTAGAAATAAACATATTGCTTAAATAAGGGCCGATGTAGATCAATGAGCACAGGAATGATGGGACTGCAAAGTAGGAGACTAGCAGCAGTGTTTTGGATGATCTTAAGTATAGGAATTAATGTTAGCCACTGATTGAATGAGTGGTTGGAAGGTCAAATATGGCAACATGTTTGTGAAAAATCCACTTTAGCCTCAGAGGCAGAGATAGAGATGGAGTCTGGGACTTGGGAATACAATTCGTGTTGTGGATGAAGACAATATCTTCAGTCTTCCAAATAGTTATTTGGAACAAATTTCTGCCATCCATTACTGGATGCTGGACAAGCATTCTGATAATTTAGAGATTGAGAGGTCAAGGTAGGTGGTGCAGATCTGGGTGTAGTCAACATATATGGGAACCTGATACTGTGACTTTGAACAAAGCTGCTGAAGAGCAGTTTGTTGAGAAATAGGAGGGAATCAAGAATAAATCCTTTGGGACACCAGAGGCAATGGAGCAGGAGTGGGAAGAGTCACAATTACAAGTGATTCGCCAACTCAGAATAGAACATAGAACATTACAGCGCAGTACAGGCCCTTCGGCCCTCGATGTTGCGCCGATCAAAGCACCCCTAACCTACACTAAGCCACTATCCTGCATATACCTATCCAATGCCCGCTTAAATACCCATAAAGAGGGAGAGTCCACTACTGCTACTGGCAGGGCATTCCATGAACTTACGACTCGCTGAGTGAAGAACCTACCCCTAACATCAGTCCTATATCTACCCCCCCTTAATTTAAAGCTATGCCCCCTTGTAATAGCTGACTCCATACGTGGAAAAAGGTTCTCACTGTCAACCCGATCTAACCCCCTAATCATCTTGTACACCTCTATCAAATCACCCCTAAACCTTCTTTTCTCCAATGAAAACAACCCCAAGTGCCTCAGCCTTTCCTCATAGGATTTTCCTACCATACCAGGCAACATCCTGGTAAACTTCCTCTGCACCCGTTCCAGTGCCTCCACATCCTTCCTATAGTATGGCGACCAAAACTGCACACAATATTCCAGATGCGGCCGCACCAGAGTCTTATACAACTGCAGCATGACCTCAGGACTCCGGAACTCAATTCCTCTACCAATAAAAGCCAGTACGCCATATGCCTTCTTCACTGCACTATTTACCTGGGTGGCAACTTTCAGAGATCTGTGTACATGGACACCAAGATCCCTCTGCTCTTCCACACTACCAAGTAGTCTACCATTAGCCCAGTAATCCATCTTTTTATTACTCTTACCAAAGTGAATCACTTCACACTTAGCTACATTGAACTCCATTTGCCACCTTTCTGCCCAGCTCTGCAGCTTCTCTATATCCCGCTGTAACCTGCCATATCCTTCCTCACTGTCTACAACTCCTCCGACTTTCGTATCATCCGCAAACTTGCTCACCCAACCTTCTAACCCTTCCTCCAGGTCATTTATAAAAATGACAAACAGCAATGGTCCCAAAACAGATCCTTGCGGAACACCGCTAGTGACGGCACTCCAAGATGAACCTTTGCCATCAACTACTACCCTCTGTCTTCTTCCAGAGAGCCAATTCCTAATCCAAACCTCCAACTCACCTTCAATGCCATATCTCTGTATTTTCTGCAGTAGCCTACCATGGGGGACCTTATCAAACGCCTTACTAAAATCCATATATACCACATCTACCGCTTTCCCCTCATCTACCTCCTTAGTCACCTTCTCAAAGAATTCAATAAGGTTTGTGAGGCACGACCTGCCCTTCACAAAACCATGCTGACTATCCTTGATCACATCACTCTTATCCAGATGTGCATAAATCCTATCCCTTACAATTCTCTCTAAGACTTTGCCCACAACAGAAGTGAGACTCACTGGCCTATAGTTACTAGTACGAATTACAAGTGGTATTTAAAAAAAGTTTAAACAGGATACTTTGTCATTCCTTAAAATGTAATCATGACAGTTATACTGCATAGTTCATTGATAAATGAGATGTTACATTGACCCAGTTAGGTAAATGATTAATAGATCAACAAAGTGAAACTCAGAGACATTTTAAGTATTTTGAAGCTGCAATGCCCAAAGCTAACCAAAAGCACTTTCCCTAGCGAATATAGGAGCTGAGAAAATCTAAATGTTAAATATTTCCTTTGTGGCACTATCAATTTTAAACATAATCGATCTTTTATCGAAGTTAGCTCAAGAAAGGCATAGTTTATGCATTTACACTCCATCTTATATTTTTGAATTCCTGACAATAAATCAATGTCAAAACTGATAGGCTGAGAGCAGAGGTGAAGGAAATCATATTTCATACAAAATACACTTTTTCAAAGCAATATTTTGAAATGAAAGTTTTTAAATATGCCCAGACCAATACCTGCAAAACCGCTCTGGAGCAATTTTGAGGCAAAGAATTATTTTGAGAGATCAGGGAATGCTGGGTCACAGTGGGGGATTGGGGGTGAGGGGTGGCTGGTGGTGGGGCGGGTTGGTGCGGGGGGTGTTGTGAGAGGGGAATGAGGGGTGCTGGGTGTCAGTTCCTGGGAATGAAGCACCAAAATGCAGTGACAGGAAGTAAAGCAAATCCTCCTATCATATTATCCTACAATAGGCTTTAACTACAAATATATATTTGTATCCTCCTTATGTTTTCCACAAATGGAAAGAACAAATTCTGCCCAATTTGGCATAGAATTGTGTCGTGGGTCTATCAATTTACTTATGGTGATTAAATCAGGCATACCCGTCCACCAAATCAACTATGGCTCAATTTAATATTGAACACTTTATCTATATTAGTGACAAAGCACTTAAAACAAGTTAATGCAATATTTCATAGAATTCACTGGGATAGCGTAGTGGCTCAATGATTAGCAAACCTATCTCACAGCACTGGAGACCCAGGTTTGATTCCACCTTCAGGCGAATGTCCGTGTAGAGTTTGTACATGCTCCCAGTGTCTGTGTGGGTTTCTTCCAGGTGTTCCGGTTTCCTCCTAGAGTCCAAAAGTGTGCAGGTTGAGTGGAGTGGTCACGCTAAATTGCCCATAGTGTCCAGGGATGTGCAGGCTAGGTGTTTTAGCCATGGAAAATGCAGGGTAACAGGGACAGAGTAGGGGGATGGGTCTGGGTGAGATGTTCTTCTGAGCATGGACTTGATGGTCCTAATGGCCTGCTTCCATACTGTAGGGATTATATGATTATGGACCACAATATAAAACATTAAATACAAAATAACATTAAATACAAAATAGCATTAAAGGAGGACTAAAACTACCCACAGTGATAAAAAAATGTTCTTTTTTAAAGTGTCATGCTTCTGTTAGTTACATCATTTCACTAGAGTCATAGAGATGCACAGCATGGAAATAGACCCTTCGGTCCAACCTGTCCATGCCGACCAGATATCCCAACACAATCTAGTCTCACCTGCCAGCACCCGGCCCATATCCCTCCAAATCCTTCTTATTCATATACCCATCCAAATGCCTCTTAAATGTTGCAATTGTACCAGCCTCTACTACATCCTCTGGCAGCTCATTCCATGCATGTACATGTGATAACGAACGTATTTACAACTAAATTAAGTAGGATGACAGAAGTTCAAGAAAAATACCAAATGCAAGTTGAAGTGAAAGTAAAACCAAAGGGAAGCATATTAGTTGTCACCAATATTATATTTCAAAGATACTAAAAGCCAAAACTAAAAGTAAGATTTTAATTAAAAAGTGTTACAATTCTCTTGGGGAACCATAAAGCAGAAGAGTCAAGTCTTTTGAATGAACCCTGAATGAAGAAACTACCAGACAAGGTTTCATATTTTGGAACTTGCTTTAACACAACGCAGAATCACACAAATTAACAAGCAAATCATTGTCGGTCTGAACGATCAATGATAAATAGATTAGCAGATGCAATAAAGGCTATTTTAGAGAGGTAGTCAGTATTGCACTCCACTTGTATGGTTCCAGTTTCAGCCACACAGTTTTCACAAGCATAATTCCAGTCCCTTTCTTTCAAGGGTTTAACTGAGTCTCCACAGGCATAGCTTCTAAGTAAAGAGTGCTACAAATGCAATCTTCCGACTTTCTCTGCTCTCAGTTTCTATGGATGGTAGTAGCATAGATCCATATGAACCACCTTTAACTCTGCAGTACCTGGTTGATTTTGAGCAACTAAAGACTCAGAAGACTTAAAAAAAAGCAGCAACAATCATAAAAGTGTATTCCAAGGGGGAATCCAGATACCCACCTCATCTCTCCAGCAGATACCCACTTACCCATTTGCAAGTGCGTGCAACATGGCCTCTGTATTTTAACTTACTAACTCCCTTCTTGTTGGCAATGCTTCCACGACCAGTATTTTCTTTATTATTCAAAAATTATAACTCATCTATTTCTAAGTAATACAAACTCATAACTACTTTTGAACTGCTTTTCGAAAGAATTATAGATTCCCAAAACATTTCAATGTATTCACAAATACAGGTCGAGTATTCTTTAACTGTGTCCCAAAACCTAAATGACCTAAAAACATTAGTATTTTTTGAATGCACACCTCTGTCAATTTGTGCTGGTAATCTGTGACCTGGACACACCCAAACTGAGTCAACCAGCTCTGGCCTGTGTCTGCTGGCCATTCCCCCTCAAGCAGAATTTGTGTGTTCATCCCCTCCCCAAGAAAATTTACCCAAACTGCATTGGGACCTACAAATAATGACATCAGCAACTCTGAAAAACTCAGTGTCAATGTCAGGGTTACGGAGTCACTGGTTTTCACTTCCAACATTTCAGCAAAGTGCCTCAACCGGCTCTGAACTGAAATCGATCAGATTCAGCTGTTTAGCCACACTCTTAGCAGCTACACGTGTTTGTCTTATCTTGAGATTTCAGTATTTTTCAGTGCGACAGTGGTTTTATTTTTCCAATATGTCAGAAAGACCCTTAATTACCCCTATGGATCACGTAGGAAAATGGAAGCACAAGTCATTATCAATGACAAAGAAAGCGGTTGTATTGCAACCATTTGATTGTGGTGTGTCTGAAATGACTGAGTGAGGAATATCGGGTAGTGTCACCAGATTTTCCATCTGTCAAAACCTGCAGGCCATCTAGTCATACTTTCTCAATATGATCTGGAGAAAAATCTACCTCTGGTAAGTGCTGACTATCCTTTAGCTCAAAGCCGAAATTATCTAAATTCCGTTAGTAAGATTGATGTTGAAGATTTCAGATAAACGATACTCGACCTGTATTCCTTACTCCAACTGCTTCTGACAAAGGCTGACAAATTCAATGAGTTCCTGTTTGGGTTTCTCTCCCCTAAGCTAGTGGCTTGTCCAAAATTCTATTTAATTTTGAATTGTAGCTTCATTACAAGTTATAACTTTTGGAGATCCTCAGCATTCAAGACAAGATTATGATTTAATACTTTTCCTGAATAAACATGTAACATTCCGAATACAATTCCTTAACTATCTTAACTATGGTTAACTATCTGACATACTGTCCTTTGCTTTCATTAAAGGTAATAGAACTGATTCAAACCACATGCCCTCCCTTACCCAGCCTGTCATATTGTCATGGATCAGACAGCCAGGGGAAAATGCTGATAGCAGTGACCACAATTCTTTTATATTGCAGGCCCATCAATCCTAAGCCATCTCATAACAGGCACAGAAAAGCCTCACCTGCATGATCCGGGCAGGGATCATCAGCTTTACACAGAAGTTACTTCCCATGTAATTACACATTCAGTCATCAATTCAAAGCTCACTGGCCAGACCAACCAACTAAACATAGGAGTACACAACGTAGGCAAGGCAAGTTAACAAAAAAAAATGCCACACCTTAGGGACTACCTGTAGACCATGGAAGTAGAAGCACTGTCTGAGCTATAGTTTTGCTTCACTTGTTCAGTGCCACGATCTTTATTGAAATGGCACCTGTGATATCTTGCTTCCCTGGACTCCTATTCATTTGCTGCTCTGCCCACCGACCCCTACTAACTTAAATCAGTAGATTGTCATGGGATATTTAAATAAGGTCAGGAGTTCATTGGCCTGGAATCCATTTACCTTACACCCCAAATATGCCAAGAGTTAAAATGAACTCCAATGGGAATGCCTTTCCTTCTTCATAATGAGTGTAAGGCAGTACGATATTTGAGCAGGACTATTTGAGATAAATCACTCAGGCTTCAAAATAAGTCATGGCAATTGGAAACACCAGTTTACTTTAATTTCAATAAAATCTAAAAGATCTTCTCCTTTATATCAAAGGGAGTTTTTAATTGTTTGACTAGGTTCCTTGCCTCTGATCAAATAATGCCAAAAATATTCTGAACATAAATCTCATCATCCAGGACATGGAATCTAAAGCGTGCTCTACATACAATTAGCCAGTGAAAATAGAAAATGATCATAATTTAAAATAATAATGCACCATTCTCTAGCATGCTGGCAATCTGTTACTTAGGGAGCAGGTTGTTGAGAATATGGAACTATGGATTTTCTCCAAAGTAATTCGAAAAGGTAATAGAAACCAATGCTAGTACCAATGATCTAAAGCGGTTCTAATGAAGAGGTCATAATCCTTAATGTTAACTTTTGTTTCTTTCCAAAAATAGATATGCTGAGTATGTCTACCATATTTGACTTTGATTTCAGATTTCCAGTATCCATTGCATTTTGCTTCTGTAGCAGAGATAAACATGTTTTTCAGGGTGCTTAGCAATACTCCTGTATCAATGTTGTCTCTGAAGTTAGTTTTAACGTGGTGAGTCAAGCTCATTCATACAAGACAGCAGACACTTAAAATATGACTTATAAACAAACTGGTGACAAAACAAAAATACACCAATGCTATTGTCACAATGCACCTTTACATAATGACCAAGTTGCTGAACCAAAATATGATTGCATATTTGGAAGTTAGAAAGAGAGCTATAATCAATGTACATGTGGAACTTAATATTATAACTTTGAATGATACACTCAATATTCAAGAAACTAGAGAACATGGCTTTGTACGGGGCAGGTCATGTCTTACTAACTTGACTGAATTTCTTGGAGGTATCCAAGGTGATCAATAAGGATAGAGCAGTGGATGTTGTCTATGTGGATTTTAATAAGGCTTTCCCTCATGGTAAGCTCATCTAGAAGATTCAGATGCATGGTATCCTCGGTGACTTGGCCACTTGGATTCAGAATTGGTTTGACCTTATAAGTCAGAGGGTAGTGGTGTTTTTCTGGCTGGAGGTCTGTGACTATTCATGTTCCGCAGGGATCCATATTGGGAGCTCTGCGGCTTGCAATATATATAAATGACTTGGATGAGAATGTGGTTGGCTGGGTTAATAAGTTTGCAGACGATAAAGATGGGTGAAGTTGTGGATAGCGTAGAAGGTTGTCAAAGGATGCAGTGGGAGAAAGATCAGTTGCAGATATGAGTGAAAAAAATGGCAGATGGAGTTTAATCTGGGTAAGTGTTATGTGTTGCACTGTGGGAAATCAAATGTTAAGCAAAAGTATACAGTTAATAGCAGCACTGATGTACAGAAGGATCTTGGGATTCAAGTCCATAGTACCCTGAAAGTGGTCAAATTAGTAGATAGGGTGGTAAAGAAAGCATGTGGAATGCTTGCCTTGATTAGTTGGGGAATTAAGTAAAAGAGTCAGGATTTTATGTTGTAGCTTTATAAGACTTAGGCCACACGAGTATTGCATTTAATTGTGGTCGCCACATTACAGGAAGGATATGAAGCCTTTGGAGAGGGCGCAGAAGAGGTTTACCAGGATGCTGCCTGGATTAGAGGATATGCCCAATAAGGAAAGGCTAGAAAAACTGAGGTTGCTTTCTCTAGAGCGGTAGAGGCTGTGGGGAGACTTGATAAAAGTCCATAAAATTATGAGATGCATTGATAGGGTTGACAGTCAGAATCTTATTCCCAGAGTTGAAATGTCTAACATTAGGAGGCATGCATTTAAGGTGGGGGGGTTTCTGCCTGTTTGTCCGATGTAGCCACCAGGATACATGAACATCAACTAGTCACAAAAAGACATGACCCACTCTCACTAGTATCCTTACATATAGATGAGGGGGATACCACTTTGACTGGGACAACACATCCATTCAGGGAATAGCCAACCAGAGACTCACATGAGAATTCCTAGAAGTATGGCATTCCAACCAGAACTCTACCAGCAAACACATTGACTTGGATTCCATTTACCACCCCTGAGAAAAGAACAGGAAATGACATCACCGACCCAAGGAAACCGAAACACATAAATAAAAAGTAGGCCATACCACCAGTGCTTCACCGGAGCCTCAGTAGTTGATTATGTTACCTATGGTATGAAACGCCTGAAAACAAACCTTCTAGCTCAGCAAGCAAACTTACATCCATAATAGAATGTTGCTAGGATATGACTGGTCTCAGGCACAGGAATGGCATTTGCAACTTCAATTAAAGTAATTTCATTGGTTTCCATTCATGCAAAAACAGAGGGCAGCAGTGAAAAGACATTCAGGGATTTCGGGAAGGAAAAATTGTTGACAATAGAGCACGTAGCTTGCAAGGTCAGAGAGGTCAACAATATTTGGAGAAGGGTTTTTTCGGCAGGAATTTGGAAAATAGGAAAGAGTAACTTAGGACAGAAAGCCATTTACAAGATGCTATAAAGCAAAAAAGAAAGATGACTAATTGGAAATATAGTGGGAACAGATTTGAGGGACATGGGAATATGCCCTATGGATAAAAAGTAGTAAGAACAGATATGAAAGGAGATGGGAAAGATATGAATTTGGGGTATAACAGGGAGGAATCGGGGAGAAATTTAGCGTGTTGTACAAGTGGAAAGGAGAATGCAGCTGAAATGGATGATCTCCATTTCAGAGACGACAAGTTCTCAGAATCCTCACATTGATTGGTGAAAATGAAAGGGCATTTGAGGGCAGTCGACAGTTTAAAAAAAACTTGAGTAATTGTGCTCTCCGGGATGCTTCTGGACTGAGGAATTTTGACAGAAGAAATCCCAACTACACCTGCTCAGGCAAAGTCCTGTTCAGTCATGATGGCAGTGCTCCTGAGCAACAGTTACTTCAGATCAAAATACACCTAAATATTAAGGTTCTCAAATCCTTTCCTGTCTTGTCCTCTTCCAGCCCTACAATCCTTCAAAATGCCAGCTCTCTTTACAATTCTGGCCTCCAGTGTATTTCCGATTTAACTCCTTGCTATTGTCTAGGTCATGAACTCTGGAATTCATTGTCTAAGTACCTTCACCTCTCTTCTTCCCTTTAAACTGCTCCAGACATTCTACTAACTCTTAGACTGAGTCATTGATTATCTTATCTAATATGATTCTAAGTGGCACAGTACTGAATTATGTTTAATGAACTTCTGTGAAGTGTTTAGGATATTTTATTACATTAACTGTTTTGTATAGATACAAGTTCTTGCTGTATTGGTCCATTGGCTCTGGAAATGGATTGTTAAACTGGTTGTACATTAAATCTATTTAAATCTGTGCTATTGCAGCTGATGATGATATGGGTCATCTTGGTGGGGTTCGAGGATGGAAGCTACAAAGGGGTTTTAAGGTATTGAAGACAGGATTGGACGAGGTGGTGGTATGGTGGAGGAAGAACTGGATAATTTTAGGTTAAGGTGTGAATTTCAAACCTAAATGCCTTTAACATTGTCTATTAACATTGACATGTACAGCAAATTGGATTTGTAAGGATGTTGCAATGTGTTTTATTTAGGGGCAGCCAATTATCTTTGTTACTGTGGTGGAACTTGTCACAATTCTCAAAATGTGAGCAGAGCTTTCAGAACAGAGTGCTAGATTGTTTGTTGTGTTAATCATCTCTTGTAAATGGGTGTCAACGTTGAAGTTGTTGGATGAGGATTGACCTAAGCCTCCTTAGTGAGTTGTAATTAAATTCTCTCAAATTTTTACCATTTTAGATTGTGAATCTTATAATTTTAGGGAATAAATATAATGGAAGAGTTTTGTTTTGGCCAAGCATCATCTTACTACTTAGATTTAAACACTGGAATAGTTGACTCTAATTATTACACATAACCTTCAACCAGAGATGATCTTTTAGAATTAAAATACATGTTCTTTGAATTGTAATTTACACACTGCATTTTTTTTTATTGTTAATCAATTGTTTCTCCCCTTATATTCTTCACCCCAGCACCAAGACAAAGGTGGCTCTAAAAACAAATATAATGGACATGTGAAACAATACTATTCACATAATGTATAATAAAAGATAACTGGCTCGATGACACCACAAAGATATCAAAGTCACTCAAACTTTTCCTTTGAAGACTTTAGTAAACCTCATATCCAAATCAAAGACAAAGCAAGGTTATGGTTCTGTTTTATTTCATGTATATTATTCATATTTATACTGATGTTGATAATTTATAAAGTGCATTAGTAATGAAGAATGCAAACACTGAAGTATTTTGCACAAATAGTACCCCAAAAGCAGCAAGAGAACGCATACTTACAGAATATACATCTCTGATACTTTCCCATGACACAAGAAATTTTGTCTAAAATCACAATTAATTTGATGTTCTGTATCATGACATTCACAGATACGTATTAGGCTTCTTACACACCAAATTACTATTGTCGTGTTGAATGAACTGTAACCAGCACACACCGACAGCTACCTTATAAACGTGAGAAATACAATTGCATTCAACACTTGCAAAGTTATTGCTGCTAGAAGTCTTCTGCAAAAAATAAACCATCACCAAATCAAACCATCACAATCCTACATGATTCCCATACTCTTCAGCTTAATTACATAAAATCAATATAAAGTTTTCTGAAAATGAGCTCCCAGGCAGGGGAGACCATTAAAAATGTTAATCTACATTGCAACTAAAGTTCCTCATGAAATCTTCTAAACTCAATTACATGCCAAATTTGAGTTAAAATATATCCCACAAAATAGAAAATAGGTGACAAGAGTCAATTATAAACAATAATTTCACTAGCAACTTCAGGCAGCATTACATCATGCAGGATAGGTTTGTAGCAGTTATCAATGCCTATTCATCAAACTACAATTCATTAATCACTATTTCATATAGTGATTTAAGAGGAATGCTTGGAGATAAATTTTAGTTTTAATTTCATTGTATGTTTTCAATTTGAGTCCAAAATGAGGGTGGGTGCATATTACTGGCAATGATACAGTTGGGAAGCACAAACTGCTTTCACATTCACACTTGCTTGAATTAGCTGCTGGTGGCAAAAGTACAAAAACTCAAAATATGCATGCAGTTGGATGGCATGCCAGACCTTTTATAGTATTTTTCTCGTGGGCAGCAGTTCTCATATGTCCTCAGACAATATTTTGTGAAGAATTCCTTTCACGTTCTTCAAGCAGCTCTAGTGGTTTATTTATGGATGACAAGTTTGCAAATAAATCCCTGGTTGATGATGTATATTCCAATCATTTATACAGGTCATGAGAATAGTGACTGGGATCCAACAATCAGTTAATGAGTCTCCATTTCTATGGACAGTAGTGTCAGACACCCAATAATGGGACTGCATGATGTACCTCCATTTTGCAATTTGGTTTTAAAACTTTTGTAACTAGTCAAAATAACAAACTTCGAGATATTGCCTATAAAATAAAGGCCATACTGGCAGAACCAAAAATGAATGATACAAAGGCATGTTCTAGGTGCTAATCAAAATTTAGTCAGCCTCAAAAGTCAATGCAAACAAGATCCAGTGTCTCTGATAAACTGGCAACTTCTCAGAGGCATTCCTTAAATACCTGGATCCATAGCTTTCTCAATATCTTCAATTCAATGGAGAAATTAAAATATGTTTAAATAAAGATGAAGGACGGGAAAAATTTCTGGCTGGAAGAGCTGCACCTTTTTTTTGAGGTATTTTAGGTGTTAGAGGTGATTTGCTCGAATTCCAAGGGCAGCAATTACTGTTTTATATGCTGTTGCATTGTTTTGGAACTTTGGAAAAAAAAAGTCAAAACAACAGCAGTTTAAAAGGGAGAAGAACAGACAAAGGAAGCACATGGTGAGGACAGTGCAGGAGAGAGAGAGAGAGAATCTGCCTTTGCTGTTTGAATTCGTGTATCGCTGGAGATCGGAGTACATCTGGGAAAATTAACAAACAGTGAAATTCACAACTAATCTTGGAGGAACTGTTGGGCGAAGTTCACAGCACAGAATCAGATAAATTAATTGTTGTTTTAAGCCTGTCCAAGAAAAAGGCTGCAGTAGTGAGTATAGTAGATTCTTTCTTGATTATATGTTTTTGGAGAGAAGTCTCTTGATTAAACGTAAAATATAAGTCATAGCTATTAATTTAGCCTGGGGCAGTGTTTGCAGAGGAATATTTTCTGGGTCTGTAGATTTTGAAGGAGCAAAAATGGCATTTGCAGTGATATGTACTTCTTGTCAGATGTGGGAGTTTAAAGAGAGTTTAAGGGTTACTGCGGATTATATCTGCCATAAATGCTGTTGGATGTGAATCGTATTGGATCGAGTGGATCGGTTGGAGAAACAGGTAGAAGCAATGAGGAATTTGCAACAGCAACAGTATGTGATGGATGGCAGTTACAGGAAGGGGGGAAAGTCTCAGATACAGTCACATAGATGGGTAAACTCCAGGAAAGGTAAGAGAGGTAGGCAGCTAGAGCAGGAGTCTTTTGTGGATATACCCATTTCAAACAGGTATGCAGTTTTGGAAAATGTAGGGGGTGACGGATTCTCAGGGGAACATAACACGAACAGCCAAGTTTCTGGTACTGAGACTGGTACTAATGCAACGAGGGGTACGTCGGCTTCCAAGAGATCAATTGTGTTAGGGGATTCCGTAGTCAGAAGTACAGACAGATGTTTCTGTGGCCAGCAGAGAAAAAGCAGAATGGCGTGTTGTTTCCCTGGTGCCAGGATCAAGGATGTCTCAGAGAGGATGCAGAATGTTCTCACGGGGGAGAGGGGCCAGCAGAAGGTCACTGTCCACATTGGAACCAACAACATTGGAAGGGAAAAGATTGAGACTCAGAAAGGAGATTACAGAGAGTTAGGCAGAAATTTAAAAAGGAGGTCCTCAAGGGTAGTAATATCTAGATTACTCCCAGTGCTACGTGCTAGTGAGGGCAGGAATAGGAGGATAGAGAACACACACCAGATCATCAACGCCACACTCACAGGAATCCGATTCACTAGAGAGGAAGAAAAGGACAACCAACTCCCATTCCTAGACATGATGGTACAGAGAACACCGAAAGGAGAATTCACCACAAAGGTTTACAGGAAAGCCACATACACAGACCAAGTCCTAAACTATGAAAGCAACCACCCCAACACACACAAACGAAGTTGTATCAGGACACTATTCAAAAGGGCCACAACACACTGCAGCACACCACAACTACAAAAAGAGGAAGAGGAACACCTATACAAAGCATTCGCCAAAAACGGATACCCTCGCAATTTCATCAACAGATGCCTAAGGGAAAGACAACGGAACGAGGACATGCCGCAACCCAAAGGACTAGCCACACTACCATACATCAGGAGCATTTCTGAACTGACAGCCAGACTACTGCGACCACTAGGACTCATAACAGCACACAAACCAACAGCCACTCTCAGACAACAACTCACCAGAACAAAGGACCTGATACCCAACATGAGCAAAACTAATGTAGTGTACAAAATCCCATGCAAGGACTGCACAAAACACTACAGAGGACAAACAGGAAGACAGTTAACGATCCTTATACACGAACACCAACTAGCCACGAAACAACACGACCAGCTATCCTTAGTAGCCACACACACAGACGACAAGCAACATGAATTCGACTGGGACAACACTACCATTATAGGGTAAGTTAAACAGAGAACAGTCAGGGAATTCCTAGAGGCATGGCATTCATCCACAGATTCAATCAACAAACACATCGACCTGGACCCAATATACCGGCCACTACAGCGGACAGCTCGAACTGACAACCGGAAGCGGCAGAGACAGGCCACTATAAATGCCGGAGGAAACAGCACAGAAGCGCTTCACAGGAGGCTCCCAAGCACTGAGGATGTCACCTAGACAGGGGACGAAATGTTTGCAAGACAAATTCCCAGCTCGGCGAACAGAACCACAACAGATGAATGCATGGCTGAGGAGCTGGTGTATGGGAGAAGGATTCACATTTTTGGATCATTGGAAGCTATTTTGGGGTAGAAGTGACCTGTACAAGAAGGATGGATTGCACCTAAATTGGAAGGGGACTAATATACTTGCAGGGAAATTTGCTAGAACTGCTTGGGAGGATTTAAACTAGTAAGGTGAGTGGGTGGGACCCAGGAAGATAGTGAGGAAAGAGATGGATCTGAGACTGGTACAGCTGAGAACAGAAGTGAGTCAAACAGTCAGGGCAGGCAGGGACAAGCTGGGACTAATAAATTAAACTGCATTTATTTCAATGCAAGGGGCATAACAGGGAAAGCAGATGAACTCAGGGCATGGTTAGGAACATGGGACTGGGATATCATAGCAATGACAGAAACATGGCTCAGGGATGGGCAGGACTAGCAGCTTAATATTCCAGGATACAAATGCTATACAGGAAGGATAGAAAGGGAGGCAAGAGAGGAGGGGGAGTGGCATTTTTGATAAGGGATAGCATTACAGTTGTGCTGAGGGAGGATATTCCTGGAAATACATCCAGGGAAGTTATTTGGGTAGAACTGAGAAATAAGAAAGGGATGATCACCTTATTGGGATTGTATTATAGACCCCCCCAACAGTCAGAGGGAAACTGAGAAACAAACTTGTAAGGAGATCACAGCTATCTGTAAGAATAACAGGGTAGTTATGGTAGGGAATTTTAACTTTCCAAACCTCGACTGGGACTGCCATAGTGTTGAAGGTTTAGATGGAGAGGAATTTCTTAAGTGTGTACAAGACAATTTTCTGATTCAGTATGTGGATGTACCTACTAGAGAAGGTGCAAAACTTGACCTAGTCTTGGGAAATAAGGCAGGGCAGGGAACTGAGGTGTCAGTGGGGGAGCACTTTGGGGCCAGCGACCATAATTCTGTTCCATTTAAAATAATGATGGAAAAGGATAGACCAGATCTAAAAGTTGAAGTTCCAAATTGGAGAAAGGACAATTTTGACGGTATTAGGCAAGAACTTTCAAAAGCTGATTGGAGGCAGATGTTCGCAGGTAAAGGGACGGCTGGAAAATGGGAAGCCTTCAGAAATGAGATAACAAGAATCCAGAGAATGTATATTCCTGTCAGGGTGAAAGGGAAGGCTGGTAACTATAGGGAATGCTGGATGACTAAAGAAATTGAGGGATTGGTTAAGAAAATGACGGAAGCATATGTAAGGTATAGCCAGGATAGATCGAGTGAACCGTTAGAAGAGTATAAAGAAGGAGAGAGAAATACTTAAGAGAGAAATCAGGAGGGCAAAAAGGGGACATGAGATAGCTTTGGCAAATAGAATTCAGGAGAATCCAAAGGGTGTTTACAAATATATTAAGGTCAAAAGGGTAACTAGGGAGAGAAAAAGGCCCCTCAAAGATCAGCAAGGCGGCCTTTGTATGGAGCCACAGATAATGTGCGAGATACTAAATGAATACTTTGCATCAGTATTTACTGTGGAAAAGGATATGGAAAATATAGACTGTAGGGAAATAGATGGTGACATCTTGCAAAATGTCCAGATTACAGAGGAGGAAGTACTGGTTGTCTTGAAACGGTTAAAGGTGGATAAGTCCCCAGGACCTGATCAGGTGTACCAGAGAACTCTGTGGGAAGCTAGAGAAGAGACTGCTAGGCCTCTTGCTGAGATATTTGTATCATCGATAGTCACACGTGAGGTGCCAAAAGACTGGAGGTTGGCTAACGTGGTGCCACTGTTTAAGAAGGGTGGTAAAGACAAGCCAGCGAACGATAGACCGGTGAGCCTGACCTCGGTGGTGGGCAAGTTGTTGGAGGGAATCCTGAGGGACAGGATGTACATGTATTTGGAAAGGCAAGGAGTCATTCGGGATAGTCAACATGGCTTTGTGCGTGGGAAATCATGTCTCACAAACTTGATTGAGTTTTTTGAAGAAGTAACAAAGAAGATTGATGAAGGCAGAGCAGTAGATGTGATCTATATGGACTTCAGTAAGGTGTTCAACAAGGTTTCCCATGGGAGACTGATTAGCAAGGTTAGATCTCATGGAATACAGGGAGAACTAGCCATTTGGGTGCAGAACTGGCTCAAAGGTAGAAGACAGCGGGTGGTGGTGGAGGGTTGTTTTTCAGACTGGAGGCCTGTGACCAGTGGAGTGCCACAAGGATCGGTGCTGGACCCTCTACTTTTTGTCATTTACATAAATGATTTGGATGTGAGCATAAGAGGTACAGTTAGTAAGTTTGCATGTGACACCAAAATTGGAACTGTAGTGGACAGCCAAGAGGGTTACCTCAGATTACAATGGGATCTGGACCAGATGGGCCAATGGGCTGAGAAGTGGCAGATGGTGTTTAATTCAGATAATGCGAGGTGCTGCATTTCGGGAAAGTAAACCTTAGCAGAACTTATACACTTAATGGCAAGGTCCTAGGGAGTTGCTGAACAAAGAGATCTTGGAGTGCAGGTACATAGCTCCTTGAAAGTGGAGTCGCAGGTAGATAGGATAGTGAAGAAGGCGTTTGGTATGCTTTCCTTTATTGGTCAGAGTATTGGGTACAGGAGTTGGGAGGTCATGTTGCGGCCGAACAGGACATTGGTTAGGCCACTGTTGGAATATTGCGTGCAATCCTGGTCTCCTTCCTATCGGAAAGATGTTGTGAAACTTGAAAGGGTTTAGAAGAGATTTACAAGGATGTTGCCAGGGTTGGAGGATCTGAGCTACAGGGAGAGGCTGAACAGGCTGGGGCTGTTTTCCCTGGAGCGTTGGAGGCTGAGGGGTGACCTTATAGAGGTTTACAAAATTATGAGGGGCATGGATAGGATAAATAGACAAAGTGTTTTTCCTGGGGTCTGGGAGTACAGAACTAGACGGCATTGGTTTGGGGTGAGTGGGGAAAGATATAAAAGAGACCTAAGGGGCAACGTTTTCACGCAGAGGGTGGCACGTGTATGGAATAAGCTGCCAGAGGATGTGGTGGAGGCTGGTACAATTGCAACATTTAAGAGGCATTTGGATGGGTATATGAATAGGAAGGGTTTGGAGAGATGTGGGCCGGGTGCTGGCAGGTGGGACTAGATTGGGTTGGGATATCTGGTCGGCATGGACAGGTTGGACCGAAGGGTCTGTTTCCATGCTTTACATCTCTATGACTCTATAAATGTAGCCATTTGTACAGAAGTCATAATCAATGTCAATTATTGCAAAGTATAGGGGCCGCATAAATTAAGTATCCGTGTTCTTGATGATCCAATAACTTGCTCTAAATTCAACATATCAAATAAAATGATCAACATGGTTGAGGATTAGCCAATACAATCAATGATGAAAAAAAGTGCAGTTGAGAAAGACTAAGACTTAACTGCAATAATTTTCAGACATTCGACAATTCTAAGATATATCGTTACATCTGGGAAACTCAAATTTTCTGTAATAAACAATGTACAAGGCCACAAAAGATGCCGATAACCTGCAGAAAATATTAACTTGTTCAAAATGGCATAGTTACATGAATTATTCATTTGTGCTTGAAAACCACTTGGTGTTTTCACAGAGTTACATCCTTTTCTGTTCAAGGACAGCATCAGCAGTTGTATTGATGTTTGAATGGTCACATGAATGTAGTCAACGGAAGTGTCCACTTTGGTAGTCATGATTTGGAGATGCCGGTGTTGGACTGGGGTGTACAAAGTTAAAAATCACACAACACCAGGTTATAGTCCAACAGGTTTAATTGGAAGCACACAAGCTTTCGGAGTGACGCTCTGTCATCAGGTGGTAGTGGAGCCCTCCACTACCACCTGATGAAGGAGCGTCGCTCCGAAAGCTAGTGTGCTTCCAATTAAACCTGTTGGACTATAACCTGGTGTTGTGTGATTTTTAACTTTGTACACTTTGGTGGCGTTATACATTTTAAAGCAGCCAGCCAAATGTTAATATATATATGGCAACGATTTCAGCATTCTTCCAACATACAGAATAGTTTTACAAACTTTTACCAAATAACCAAATCTTTACATTGTTTGTCAACGCTAGAAGGTGGCCTTTTGGTGCCACTTTCAATTTAAACCGAGCAATGCTCCAGTAGACAGCAAAACAACTGATACCCTCCTTACGAAGCATGGGGAGGTTAAATCAGACCTATCACTGATAAGAGAAATAGACTCATCCATTGCCATTGAGTTCCCCATTCCCCACTGCTTCTCATTCCCTATCTACAATGCACTAAGCCAAGTCAACTTTGGTCTTGTCCTCATGCTAATTAATGGTTCCAACAGCCAAGCTGATTCATACAATGTAATTTGCCCTGAGCCTTTGTTTAATTTCCCCGCGCCTTGACATGAATAAACATGTGCTGTTTATGTTTGACTATTGTTGAACAAACCCAAAATGGTTAACAAAAGCTCGATACACTAATCTGGTTGGAATCCAGGGGTTTGTTTTTGGAACATGGGCAAAAATGAACAAATTTATACTGACAAGCTAGATAACTACAACTACACATAAATGCTTATTTTATGTGTGTGTCATGTTGAGAGAATTAATTAATCCAAACAAAGTGGAAGTAGAATTGCTGTACTTACCACTACTGGGTTAAGATACAGAGCTTGTGTAAGAAATAGCCAGTATGAATGAGCCAAGCTCTTGAATTGCTCACAAACAGCAGTCAGATACAAGGGATGTGTCTAGTACAATATGTACTGGACGCAGAACAGAATTTCTTCTCTCAAGAAATCAGAATCTAAATGATGCAGTACCTTTCTGCAGGATCAGATATTATGTCTCCTAAATTAAATAAAAGCCTCACTTTCTGAAAATTCTGACCTCAAGGGACTTGAATTCATGAGAAGAAATGAGTTCTTTCACTGACAAAGTTGAGATCAAAGTATAATAGAGTTCTCTTTATCAACATATCAACTAAAACACATTTGCAATTCAATGGCACAGATGTAAATGTTGAATATTATAAATAGTTATACATTGTTTCTATTTTGTATAATGATTTTAAGGATTAGATTTGAAACAGAACTCACTTACCAGAGGAAGCAAATGGATCGGGATTAATGCAAAACACAGAATTTTATACCACCTTCATGCTCCGTGATCAATATAACAAAGTTATGCTTGTTGCTGAACAATTTTGTTTCTTCAAAGATGAATTGCTTTTGCAGCTGTACTTAAAGGGTCAGAGCAAACTACTACATGAGCTTCAGCTGCAAGCAGCATACATGATATTTCATGCAGTATGGAACCTCAGTTAGAAAAAATGTTTTATATTCTTTAATAATTTTAAACAAATCTCATTTACAGTACACATCGAAACTTGGCTGGCTTCATCCAATTCAGATTCTGAGATGAGATCAGGTCTAGACCAATTCACAGATAAGTGTGTATGCAAGTGTTTATGCGTAACCTAATTATGCAGGAGATAGCTTGCCATCAGGACAGACTTCAGACGTTAAGTGTTTGTTTCACAGAAACTTGGCTCACCCTTGCCATTCCCGACTGTGCCCTACCAGCTGATGGATTCTCCATATGCCGCAAGGACCGCATGGTGTCCTTGGGTAAGGCAAAGGACAGTGGGGAATGCTTCCTGATCGACACCCCTTGGTGCTTGGACATAGCGACCCTCGCAAACCATTGCTCCCTGGACCTAGAATACCTACCTTACAGTACAACTACCAAATGAGTTCACCTCTGCCACCTGACAGCAGTACACATACACTCCATTTGGATATGAAGAATGCCCCAGACATGATTTACACCACCACAAACACTCTAAATACAAAATTTCCCGAGGTCCTATTCATTGTGGCTGGTGATTTCAACCAAGCCAACTTCAAAAAGGTGAGGCCAAAATACATCAACACATCTCCTGCCCCAGGAGAAAATGAGGACTGCAGATTCTGGAGATCAGAGTCGAGTGTGTGGTGCTGGAAAAGCACAGCAGGTCAGGCAACATCCGAACAGCAGGAGAATCGATGTTTCGGATATAAGCCCAAAGTTCCTGTTGAAGGGCGCATGCCTGAAACATCAATTCTCCTGCTCCTTGGATGCTGCCTGACCTGCTATGCTTTTCCAACATCACACTCTCGACATCTCCTGTTCCATCAGAGGATCGCACACTCTGGACCACTACTACATGACCAAAGATGCCTACCGCTCCATCTCCCATTCACACTTCGAAAAATTGGATCACAGCGCTGTGTTCTTCCGCCCAGCCTACAAACTGGAGTTGAAACGGGAGGACCCTTCACAAAATGAAGTTCAATGCTGGTCTAAGGCTGTGGAAGACTGTCTCTGGGACTGTTCAGAATCTGTGGACTGGACCATGTTTAAATACTTGGCAGAAAACCTAGACAAGTATGCCACCACCGTCACGGACCTTATTAGCAAATGAGTGGAGGACTGCTTACCAAGGTCAATCCAAGTGTTCCCCAACCATAAAGCTTGGATGAATCTGGAAATCCACTCCATACTGAATGTGAGATGTGCAGCATTCAAGTTGGATGACCCAGATCCATACAAGAAATCCAGATACGATCTACGCAAAGCCATCAAGGATGCCAAGAGACAGTACTGGACCAGGTTAGAGGCCCATACCTACAAAACAGATACCTGCCACCTATGGTGGGGCCTAAACAACATTACGCAATACAAAATCAAGAGAGCAAGATAGCAAAGACACATCCCTCCCTAAGATGCTCAATGCTATGCTTGGTTTCAGCAGAATGCCAGCGGCACAGTGTCACCTGCCCTGACAGCCCTGGATACATATGTTCCCTTGGTTTGCACTGCAGATGTCAGATCGGTCTTCCTGGAAGTCAGCCCAAGGAAAACAATGGGCCCAGACGGTGTACCCGGTCAACCACTCGCGTCCTGTGTGGACCAACTGGCAGGACGTATTCACCAACATCTTCAACCTCTCCCTTCTTCAAGCTGTAGACCCCAACTGCTTTAGGACGACACCATCATCTCTATATTTAAGAAAGCACACGCAATGTGCCTTCATGGCTACCACCCAATGGCTCTGACCTCAATAATCATGCAGTGTTCAAGAGGCTGGTCATGGCCCACATCAAGTCCAGTTTCCCAGCCTGCCTCAATCACCTATAATTTGCCTACCGGCGTAATAGGTCCACAGTGGATGCCATATCTCAAGCCCTGCACTCATCCCTGGAGCATGTGGGCAACAAGACCACTTATGTCAGACTCCTGCTAATTGACCACAGCTCCACCTTCAACACCATTATCACCTCCAGACTGATCTCAAAATTCCATGACCCCGGTCTCAGCTCCGCCCTCTACAACTGGACCCTCAGCTTTCTGACCTACAGACCGCAATCAGTGAGGATGGGTAATTGCACCTCCTCCACAATAACATTCAACACTACTCAAATTTAGAAGAACAGATTTGTGCTAATACATTTTTGATTAATATAATAAACAAACTTATAAACTTGGATATACTTCCAGGTTTCATCTATTACGGACCAGACAAAAACCCCCTCAAAATTGTTGTGGTTCTGTTCGCCGAGCTGGGAATTTGTCTTGCAAACGTTTCGTCCCCTGTCTAGGTGACATCCTCAGTGCTTGGGAGCCTCCTGTGAAGCACTTCTGTGCTGTTTCCTCCGGCATTTATAGTGGCCTGTCTCTGCCGTTTCTGGTTGTCAGTTCCAGCTGTCCGCTGTAGTGGCCGGTATATTGGGTCCAGGTCAATGTGTTTGTTGATAGAGTCTGTGGATGAGTGCCATGCCTCTAGGAATTCCCTGGCTGTTCTCTGTTTGGCTTGCCCTATAATGGTAGTGTTGTCCCAGTCGAATTCATGTTGCTTGTCATCTGTGTGTGTGGCTACAAAGGATAGCTGGTCGTGTCGTTTTGTGGCTAGTTGGTGTTCATGGATATGGATCCAGCTAACGATCCATATTTAACTGCTGATCCAACTGCTGATATTTAAAACTAAAATCCTGGCTCTGTGGGAGCTTGACCACATTCATTAAGGCTGCTTCTATTGTTCCAACTTTAAAAACAGAACCAAGGCCCCACAAGATGTTTACTTTATTGGCTTGGAACAGATGGCTTTCCAACTCTATCTCAATTCTCTTTATAAATAAAATCAGGATAAAATACATCTCTTAAAGCCATTCTATCATCAAATAAGTCACCATCCAGCAGCCAAGTATAACATTTTTGTTAGGCGAAAATGAGGACTTCAGATGCTGGCGATTAGAGTCAAGAGTGTGGTGCTGGAAAAGTAATCAGGTCAGTCAGCATCCAAGCAGGAGAATTGACGTTTCAAGCAAAAGCCCTCCACAACAGGAATGAAGCTGTGCACCAAGGGGTGGTGAGATAAATGGGAGGGGGTGGGGCTGGGACGGGGTAGCTGAGATTGCAATTGATAGATGGAGGTGGCAGTAATGGTGATAGATCGGAAAGGCAGGTGGAGCGGATAAGGGGGAAGGAAAATGGACAGGTAGGACAGGTCATGAAGGTGGTGCCAAGTTGTAAGGTTGGAACTTGGATAAGGTCAGGAGGAGGGAAATGAAGAAACTAGTGAAATCCATATCGATGTCATGGGGTTGAAGGCCCCGAGGCGGAAGATGAGGCATTCTTCTTCAAGGCGTCGGGTGGTTAGGGAGTGGCAATGGAGTAGGCTCAGGACCTGCATGGCCTTGGCGGAGTGGGAGGGGGAGTTGGAGTGTTCAGCTACGGGGCAGTGGGGTTGATGGGTGCGGGTGTCCCGGAGATGTTCTCTGAAGCGCTGTGCGAGTCGGCATCCTGTCTCCCCAGTGTAGAGGAGACTGCATCAGGATCAACGGATACAGTAAATGACATGTGTGGAAGTGCAGGTAAAGCTTTGAAGAATGTGGAATTATAGGTTTTGCAATGCCTGTGGTGGCAAGGGAAGGTGCTGGGTATGGAGGGTGAGTGTTGGGGGGCGTGGACTTGACGGGGGAATCGCAGAGGGAATGGTTTTTACAGAAAGCAGATGGGGTGGGGAGGGAAATATCTCTCTGGTGGTGCGGTCCATTTGTAGGTGGTGGAAATGGCAGAGGATGATACAATTTATACGGAGTTCGGCGGGGTGGAAGGCGAGGACCAGGGTTTCTGTCTTTGTTGTGGGTGGAGGGGTGGGGTTCGAGGGCGGAGTTGAAGGAAGTGAGTGAGATGCACAGGAAGGCATCATCAACCACATGGGAGGGGAAATTACCGTCTTTGATGGAAGGAGGCCATCTGGTGTGTTCTGTGGCGGAACTGGTCCTCCTGGGAGCAGATGTGGCGGACACAGAGGAATTAGGAATAAGGGGAGGGAGGGTGTTGTTCCCTCCTTCCTTGCTGTAAAATTAAATTTACTATGAAAAAGCCGGTTTTCTAATTGTTAAGACATTTGACTGATTCAGTAGGTGCAAATTATTAGAATGATCAACCAGACTGATTTTTAGCTGAAGTTCTTCAATTTAACTTTGGTGCACGTCTTTGAAATACTAGCAATGAAGCAAAGTAGATTTTAATTACAGACTAACAAACAATTCAAACACTTCACTATTTATCAGAAGACTGTGAAGAGACAGAGGCAGCAGGTAAGTTTTTGCTTTGATGGCTGACAAGGCTAACAGATGGAAGGTGGGTGTCAATTCTCCTGAGCAGAAGTGTTAGAATATGGTTTGTTTCATGTTTTTTTGCAGTGATAAGATGTGCAGAAAAATAACAAGACTGTTCCAATCTATTCTCCCATCTATATTTACAAAACTTATTAAAACTGAATTCATCTACAGACATTACATGACCATTTAATTTCTCAATTAAAGTATTTTCAAGGAAGTTGTAGTTTACCATCTAAACAGTTCAAGGAGAAGAGATGTCACATTAACTTAGACAACCATCATATTTATTCCTGAAATTTTGGAAATGTGATTATTGCCTTAATACAGCACTAAAGATTTACTGGCCTATAAGTGATCAACATCAGTTTGAACTGCCAGTGCATCTTTTAAAGTTAATATTCCAAAAACATTTGGGCTTAGCCAAATCAATACTTCCAAAGCAATATTTATGATTTTGCAGAAAAATCAGTATACAAATTTTATTTAATATTTTGCAGCTTTACTGCTAATATCATTCTATCTTTCAACATATCGCCAGGAGTAAAGAATGCATCTGACTCATTCCAACTCAAACACAGTAACCATAGCAATAATCAAGGCGTAGCGACATATTTGCTTAGATAATTCAACTCCTCAAATCTCCTTAAAAATCAATGAATTTTATAACATCAATAAAGCACATAAATGCAAATCTCGCAAACTGAATCACTGAATGTTTGAAGATGTTAAAATATTGCAAATGCTGCTAAATACTGATTATCACAATAATTACTTATCTCAGGCCAGATTGAGAGAGATTGGGTAGCTCCTGAATGGCGCAATCAATACTTTACCTATTAACTGTCAAAAAACACAGTAAATATTGCAAAAGTCATCTTAATTTAACATGGTAGTTAGGTTCCTAAAAATTATTGCGTCCAGTGAAACTGCATTACTTGAAACACACATTTGCAATGAAACTCATTCCATAGTAAGGCTATGGATCTTAATCCAATTCACCAGTAACTTGGCAAGGAAAGATTTCATATCAAGTCCTCATACAGGCTTCTCGCTTTCTTCAGTATTAAGGTCAAAATATGTGTTACATTTCCTTGATTAGTTATTCTAAACAGGACAATGAAGAAGTGTCTGAGGGCCTAGAGCAGTTCCAAAGCGGGACTCTGGCGGTCTGAGGCGAGGCAGCTCGTGAGCCCGGGCTGCAGTCAGTGGTGAAGCAGCTGGCGAGCTGGGCAGGCTTCTGGTGGTTGGCGCTGAGACAGCAGTGCAGAGGAGATTGAGTCCTCATGGGGAGTGCTTGCCCATGAAGCAAATACAGGCCCATGGCGAAAGAAGGACTGTAAATATTGAGCTTTTAACTTCATTTAGTTTTCTACTTCGTACCCAGTTACTATACTCGTGAATCACTATACTTGAGTATACACGACAATAAAACCTAATTTTAATTGTCCCATGACTTAGTTGCCTCCATTCTACCCCAGCACCCCCACAAATTCATAAATCATAGCTAAGAGTATTTTATCGATATTATTCATTTTAGAGAAGAGTTATTGCCTTATACAGAGCAATTTAGGGAATATAGATCCGTCATCACTGTTCCTGGATATAATGGAAATCTTTGGGCAATTCACCAGTCAATTACTGCTGAGAGTGAGATTGATTTAATACACCTTAGATCTGTTTGCTACAGTTCATTGAGACCATTATTTAAAAGGCCATGAATAGATGATGTCTGCTCTTCTATTTGTAGAATAAATAAGCTTTGTTTGCTTTGCTGTAAACCCTGCTGGGCTTCCAACCCATTGACAAAGTGGTATCAATAGATAACAAAAAAGAAATGCTAATCGACAGTAATGGCCTGGATTTTGTGGTCAGCAGTGTTTGAGTGGAACCCTACCCATATAGGGTATCCATGACATATGGAAACAGTGTGAGATAAAATGAATATTCTCCAGCTTCCAGAGCTGGAATGCAGTCTCCAGGCTAACAAAACTAGAAAAAAGTTAACATGTTCTAGCAGTTCGAGTAGGCAAACTTTTAATTAAAGTTCAGCTCGGAATGTCAGTGAATTAGCTGGTACCTTTGTATCTTGGGGAAAGGCATGAACAGACAAAATTAAAACTGGTTGATGCACAGGATGTCCAAGCAGTGACAATCCAGCTCAGTAAACAAATTGTAAACCAAACATCCAAGTTTCAATCTGTGGTCCAGTATTACCATCAGCTAGGGTTGAAACAGTGGGGGCTCTTGGTGGGTTAGAAAATCATTGAATCTGAGAGGGATTCTTAAGGAAATCGGACACAACAGGAATTATCTTGTGAAGCATACTACACGGGTTGGCCTTTAAAAGCGGCAGTGACTGTTCCAAGTTCTCAACAGTAATAGTATTAAAAAAAAGTTCTGAAGAGGAGCCATTTTGAATTTGAACCCATTAACTCTGTTTCTCTCTTCACAGATGTTGCCTGAGCTGCTGAGTTTCACCAGCATTTACTGTGTTTGCTTTGAACTCCAAAAGGATGGGGAAAACTAGAATACATCACATATTTGGGTTGCATTACCTATAAAACAACAACATTCTTACTGACTCAACCCAGAGAAACGAGCTCAAGTGAGAGAAGAAGTTACGATTGACAATTACATTATTGAACCTAGTCATAGTAGCAGGGGCTTACATATTGTGTTGGTGCGAAAATCAAGAGGATGGACTATTGCAAAGTCAACACATAAATCTACCTTGTTAATATCTGGCTCCACAACTGAAGGAATTTGACAAGATTGGACTAACACGATACCTTACAAAAGTTGATTTGTTAACAGGATATTCACAAATTCCATTGACTAATACCTCCGAAGAAATTTCAACTTTTCTAACACTAAGCAGGCTTTATTCATCTGAAGTCATGCCAACTGAATTAAAAAAACTCATCAGCAACTTTTCAACAATTAGCCAACCACAAAGAGACCTTAGAATGCATGTTCATAGTTCCTTGAAGGTGGAATCCCAGGTAGGCAGAATAGTGAAGACTGCGGATGCTGGAAAATTAGAGTTGATCAACTGTGGTGCTGGATAAAGAGTGGAGCTGGAAAAAGCACAGCAGGTAAATCAGCATCAGAAGTACAGGGGAGTTGACGTTTCTGGTCGTAACCTTTAATCAGGATAGTGAAGGCGGCATTTGGTACGCTTGCCTTTATTGGTCAATGTACTGAGTAAAGGAGTTGGGAGGTCATGTTGTGGCCGTACAGGACATTGGTTAGGCACTTTTGGAATATTGCATTCAATTCTGGTCTCCCCGCCAAAGGAAGACTGTTATGAAACTTGGAAGGGTTCACAAAAAGTTTACAACGATGTTGCCAGGGTTGAAGGGTTTGAGTTATAGGGAGTGGCTGAATAGACTGGGGTTATTTCCCCTGGAGCATAAGTGGCTGAGCAATGACCTTAGAGAGGTTTATAAAATCACGAGGGGCATAGGTTTAAGGTGAGAGGGGAAAGATTTAAAAGGGACCTAAGGGGCAACTTTTTCATGCAGAAGGCTGTGCATGTACGGAATAAGCTGCCAGAGGAAGAGGAGGAGGCTGGTACAATTGCAGCATTTAAAAGGCATTTGGATGATATATGAATGATGAGGGTTTAGGGGAATAGGGGCCAAATGCTGGCAAATGGGACTAGATTAATTTAGGATATCTGGTCAGCATGAACGAATTGGGCCGAAGGGTCTGTTTCCATGCTGTACAGCTCTGTGACTCTGTAAGATCATCAAAGAATTAGACAACCGAGTTGCTTGTACTGATGGTCTGTCATGTTCAGCCAAACTTAGTAAGAACATTTAAAGCACTTTCCTTGAATTACAGTGTGCTCATTTTGTCATAAATTCGTCAAAAATAGATTCGAGGTCTTGCACTTTGGAAAAAAGAATACAAGCATGGACGACTTTCTAAATGGTGAGAAAATTCATAAAGCCAAAGTACAAAGGGATCTGGGAGTGCTAGTCGAGGATTCTCTGAAGGTAAACACGCAGGTTGAATCCATGATTAAGAAAACGAATGCAATGTTGCAATTATCTCAAGAGGGTTGGAATATAAAAGCAGCGATGTGCTACTGAGACTTTATAAAGTTCTGGTTAGGCCCCATTTGGAATACTGTGTCCAGTTTTGGGCCCCACACCTCAGGAGGGACATACTGGCACTGGAGCGTGTCCAGAGGAGATTCACACAGATGATCCCTGGAATGGCAGGTCTAACATACGAGGAAAGGCTGAGGATCCTGGGATTGTATTCATTGGAGTTCAGAAGATTAAGGGGAGATCTAACAGAAAGGTACAAGATAATACATGGCTTGGAAAGGGTGGATGCTAAGAAATTGTTTCCGTTAGGTGAGGAGACGAGGACCGTGGGCACAGCCTTAGAATTAGAGGGGGTCAATTCAGAACAGAAATGCGGAGACATTTCTTCAGCCAGAGTGTGGTGGGCCTGTGGAATTCATTGCCGCGGAGTGCAGTGGAGGCCGGGACGCTAAATGGCTTCAAGGCCAAGATTGATAAATTCTTGATGTCACAAGAAATTAAGGCCTACGGGGAGAATGCTGGTAAGTGGAGTTGAAATGCCCACCAGCCATGATTAAATGGCGGAGTGGACTCGATGGGCCGAATGGCTTTACTTCCACTCCTATGTCTTATAGTCTTATGGTCTAAAGCAAAAGCGACTTATTCAGGAAATACTATGGGAAAGGCCAAGTAGTAGACAGAGAAGTAAACTAGCTTGGATCTTCTGGTGCCTAACACAAAACATAAAATTCTGCAATAAATTGGCATGAGTAGATTTTCGAGATAAAAAACTGCAGATACTGGAATCCAAGGTAGACACGCAGGAGGCCGGAAGAACACACTAAGCCAGGCAACATTAGGAGGTGGAGAAGTCAACGTTTCAAACGTAACCCTTTTTTGAGGAGCCCAGAAAAAGGGTTACACCCAAAACGTTGACTTCTCCACCGCCTGATGCTGCCTGGCTTGCTGTGTTCTTCCAGTCTCCTGCTTGTCTCCCATGGATAGATTTTAAACATTCCAAATTTTAGGACTGTAGTAGCTCCCCGAAAAAACATGTTAAGGAAAAGAAATTAGAGTGAACAAAAGAAGGCCAAATTGGCTTTGACAACTTCAAAGCTGTATTGACTACTGCATGATTTTAGCCACACATAATATTGAGGAGCTATTTAAAGTACTTGTGAAGATCTGGACACCTTGATGCAAATGATATTGAGGCTGTGCAGTGTTGTTACTAGAAAATAAGACTGCAACAGAATGACCTATTAGTTCGTATTTACACAAACTATGGAAACACTCAACAGCGGATAAAGAGAGACCGATCCTGGTGTTGGCTCTATGACATTTTGACGACTACATCCCTGACCACCTTGCAGAGACTGTTATTGATGCAGCTTTTCAACCTCTCTTTTTTTTTGGAACATTTCTGTGATAAAAATCTGAGGAATTTCATTGGAATTTAATGCTACAACCATATAATTTGAAAATCACTAGTGGATGGAAAAATCAAAATGATAGCGGGCATTTTCTCAAGAGCAAACAGGAAAGAAAACAAATGTCTTGATTAAAATAAGACTTATATAAAATGACTGCAATACAAATCTTGGTGCTTAAAGTATATATTCGTCCAGATTACAGAGGAGGAAGTGCTGGATGTCTTGAAACGTTTAAAGGTGGATAAATCCCCAGGACCTGATCAGGTGTACCAGAGAATTCTGTGGGAAGCTCGAGAAGGGATTGCTGGGCCTCTTGCTGAGATATTTGTATCATCGATAGTCACAGGTGAGGTGCCGGAAGACTGGAGGTTGGCTAACGTGGTGCCACTGTTTAAGAAGGACGGTAAAGACAAGCCAGGGAACTATAGACCAGTGAGCCTGACCTCAGTGGTGGGCAAGGTGTTGGGGGGAGTCTTGAGGGACAAGATGTACATGTACCTGTAAAGGCAAGGACTGTTTAGGGATAGTCAACATGGCTTTGTGCATGGGAAATCATGTCTCACAAACTTGATTGAGTGTTTTGAACAAGTAATAAAGAATATTGATGAGGGCAGATGTGATCTGTATGGACTTCAGTAAGGCGTTTGACAAGGTTCCCCATGGGAGACTGATTAGCAAGGTTAGATCTCATGGAATACAGGGAGAACTAGCCATTTGGATACAGAACTGGCTCAAAGGTAGAAGACAGCGGGTGGTGGTGGAGGGTTGTTTTTCAGACTGGAGGCCTGTGACCAGTGGAGTGCCACAAGGATCGGTGTTGGGTCCTCTACTTTTTGTCATTTACATAAATGATTTGGATGTGAGCATAAGTGGTACAGTTAGTTTGCAGATGACACCTAACTTGGAGGTGTAGTGGACAGCGAAGAGGGTTACCTCAGATTACAACAGGATCTGGACCAGATGGGCCAATGGGCTGAGAAGTGGCAGATGGAGTTTAATTCAGATAACTGCTAGGTGCTGCATTTTGGGAAAGCAAATCTTAGCAGGACTTATACACTTAATGGTAAGATCTTAGGGAGTGTTGCTGAACAAATAGACCTTGGAGTGCAGGTTCATAGCTCCTTGAAAGTTGAGTCGCAGTAGATAGGATAGTGAAGACAGTGTTTGGTTTGCTTTCCTTTATTGGTCAGAATATTGAGTACAGGAGTTGGGAGGCCATGTTACGGCTGTACAGGACATTGGTTAGACCACTGTTGGAATACTGCATGCAATTCTGGTCTCCTTCTTATCGGAAAGACGTTGTGAAACTTGAAAGGCTCCAGAAAAGATTTACAAGGATGTTGCCAGGGTTGCAGAATTTGAGCTATAGGGTGAGGCTGAACAGGCTGGGCTGTTTTCCCTGGAGCGTCGGAGGCTGAGGGGTGACCTTATAGAGGTTTACAAAATTATGAGGGGCATGGATAGGATAAATAGACAAAGTGTTTTTCCTGGGGTCGGGGAGTCCAGAACCAGAAGGCATAGGTTTAGGGTGAGAGGGGAAAGATATAAAAGAGACCTAAGGGGCAATTTTTTCACGCAGAGGGTGGTACGTGTATGGAATGAGCTGCCTGAGGATGTGGTGGAGGCTGGTACAATTGCAACATTTAAGAGGCATTTGGATGGGTATATGAATAGGAAGGGTTTGGAGGGATATGGGCTAGGTGCTGGCAGGTGGAACTAGATTGGGTTGGGATATCTGGTCGGCATGGACAGGTTGGACCAAAGGGTCTATTTCCATGCTGTACCTCTCTATGACGTTAAAATACAAATAGTTATAATATGAATTTTATACGGAAATTAACAATGCCATCAAGTATATCCTTTATTTTGTTGTGGGGTGGGGATAGAGATGTGGTAAAAGGTTTGTAATATATTGTCATTTATGAATTAAGTAAATGGGTTTTTGACTTTGGGTCTTTAAAGGTGAATTCTGGGTCAGAAAGTTTATTTTAAACGTAAGTTCAAAAGTTATTGTCCAGAAACCATGTGACTTAAGCTAACTGACTAGCAAGATATCTGGGGAGTTAACTGATACAGTGCTCACCAAGTTGGATTTTTATGACGTGTGGAAAGACAGATGGTCAGGGGCCATTATTAGGTTTCAGCTGACAAAAGAATGATACCAAAATAACAGTTTAGTTTGTGGCAATCTCTATTAGAATGTGTATAGGGTATAAGCAGGCACGAAAGAGATAAGTTCTGAGTTTTGTGAAACAAGAGGTTCAGCTGAGCATGACTCAAATCAGATAAGAACTTACACTTAACAGTGGGATGCTGGAGGCAAGGGTATTGCGTGGAAAAGCAGTCATTATGTAGAGCCATTTAACAATAGCCAAAGTGCTCAGTATGTGAGGTCAGATGAACAGGTGTGGGGAGTGTTCATTATGTGAAGTCAGTTATTCACTGTGTAGCAGCAGATGGCTTAATCTTTGCTATTGATGCTCACTGGTTGTGATGGCCACCCAGTTAGTGTGTGTGTTGCCTTGTTTGGATACTTCTCCCTGTAAAATGATTATGTGGTTCATTGAAAAACCACTGTTCCAGAGAAGACCATGAACTCATGTCTCTGTGCACATGGGCGATCGTTCTCTTTCTCACCATGGCCCGGAACAAACATGAAGCAAGTAAAAGTATACTGTATCTCTGAGCATTTTGCTTCGACTGGGGGGGGAAGAAACGGGACGACATCTAAGCCACCCGAGTGAAAAAGTAGTCTCCAGGCCATCAGAATTCGAAGCAGTTCAAGTAAATAGGAGTTTTCTTAAAGTGTGGGTAGTAAAGTCAATGAATTACCTGATGTTTAAATATCTTGGGGAACAGATGTAAAAGAAAATCACATCTGGTGAGCTTGCAACTTCGTTCGTTGACTCAGAAATGATCGAGGTCAGAAAAAGTGATACATCACTTGAGTGGCTATCGAAGATACTGCTGGGAAAAGGGGGTTGAATCTTTCTTCTTTGCTGTTTATGACATGATCTTAAAAAATTGTCTCAGGTACATATAATAGCTTTTTTAAAAACTCTTTATGTAGTAAACTTTAGTTCTTTTGTTAAAAGATCCTTGGGAGCATTGTGTGAACATGTCCAGTGACTGACCAGCACAGTAATCAATGAACAAAAGTAAAACTAAGAGCCTATCAAGACAGATTTGACTCTAGGATCTGACTTCTGCAATATTACTTTCAGTTGGGACCTTAATACAGTAGCAAATGTCAAATATGACAGGGCCTTTAGTGGTGTAGGATAGCTCAACCTGAACTTCAAGATTTCAGTATCTAACTTGCTTTGTGCCTGTCCCTAGAATTTGCTGTCCAATTTACTCTCTAATAATGGTACGTATTGAAGGCTTCACACTTAACATTAATACTAAATCTTAGCTAATGATTTTAAGTTCGATATTCCTTCAGCTAAATCCAATAATACTAATAGATTTCTATGCAAGAAAAAAAAACCTCATTGCACTTCAAGATGTCACTACAGTAGGCAAATTAACTTATAAAGAACTAAACTAGCGACACAACTACAACATTATGACAGATATAACTGGGTACAAACAAGTAACATTAAGCTTGACATCAACAGTTGACCCTCACAGTCCAAACATAAGTAGGCAATAACTGACTGAAATTATGGCAACATTAACCTAACCTAACATAAAAACAGAAAATGAGAGAGAAACTCAGCAAATCTGTTAGTATGGCGGAGAGAAGAACAAAGTTGGAAGTTCGCTGACTCCTCTTCAGAGCGTAAACAGTGTTTCTCTCTCCAGAGCTAAAGTTGGACCTACATCCACAGTATTTTGCTTTTAATCAGTGAACACCAAGTCTGACCATAAACAGGACAAATTTCGGTATACGTGGAACAAATTGGATTACTCGTGCATAAATTTAATTTCTGATTTCTTTTTATTGCAACTTTCATTTGTAAAATCACTGGAGGTAATAATCAAGGAATTTCCAATTGCTTGAATGGTTGCTGTGTTCACTAACCAGCTCATTAAATGGTATAAACCCAGGTTTAGATACATAGCAATCTAGCCTCTTTTCAGCTGAAAGGGAGCTATGATGCAGTGAGACTCTGCCATTTACACAATAAACAGGTTAAAGGTTAGCAGGTCTAACTATCTACTCGTATCTTTGAGAAATTGCAGAGGGAACAAAGGAAATTAATACAATTAAACTTCATGTCAAGAAATGGGTGTTACCATTTAGGGGTGGCACAGTGGTTAGCACTGCTGCCTTACAGCACCAGAGACCTGGGTTCAACTCCTGCCTTGGGCAACTTTCTGTGTGGAGTTTGCACATTCTCCCAGTGTCTGCGTGGGTTTCCTCTGGGTGCTCCGGTTTCCTCCCACAGTCCAAAGATGTGAATTAGCCATGCTAAATTGCCCGTAGTGTCAGGTGAAGGGGTAAATGTAGGGGAATGGGTCTGGGTGGGTTGCTCTTCAGAGGGTTGGTGTGGACTTGTTGGGCCTAATGGCCTGTTTCCATACTAGGTAATCTAATCCAGCTTCCAAGCTAGTGCAATCTCTGTCCTTAAATATAAAAACAGATAATATTGGTTAAGGTAAGAGTGGTGATGAAGGGCTTTTGCCCGAAACGTCGATTTTCCTGCTTCTCAGATGCTGCCTGACCTGCTGCACCACTCTAATCTTGACTCTGATCTCCAGCATCTGCAGTCCTCACTTTCGCCTCGTTAATATTGGTTGCCCAGGGAAGAAAACAGGCCTACTTCCAGGTTACACCTAACTGCAAAAATGTCTCAGATTAATTGCAGACAGATATTCTATGCACAAGAGTGACCATAAGTCATTCACATGAGGCATTGCCAAACTGCTGCACCATGGCATATTTGTTTGGTAACGTTATCGCCACCACAACCTACCAAATTAACCTATACTCAAAAATATTCAGAGAACAAAGGAAAACAAAAACTCAAACAAATCTTATTATGTCTAATATTGAGTTTGCCAGTTATCTCAAATCACTATTTCAGAGCATTAATACAAGATGACAACTTAGATTTATCTTTCTATTACAGTAGTTCCCAAACAGTAGCATATCACAGCTGATGGAGTCAGAGAGGTAGATTCTGGGGTTGCTAGCTTCACCTCCTGAGATAGCAACGCTGACTGTGGTCAAGAGGATACCTAGTCTGGAGTTGCGAATGGGATAGCTCTGAGCTCAGTGAATCAATGATGTCAATCAGCAAGGAGCTGATGGTGATCTCAAAGTGTTCTTTGAAAACATGGTTGGCAGAGAGTACCAAGTGGGGTCATTTTATTTTACAGCTAAACTCTGATAAGTGTAGCAGAATCACAACACAACCTTTGGGATTGCAATACATTGTTTCAAGCCAAAATCTTACAGTAAAAATTAGAAGTTTAAGGGGCTTGTTTCTAATGTCTACGAGCACACAAAACAATAGCAATTTCACAAAATACTTTGGAATACAGATTTGTGAGATACATCATGCATATATAATAATGAATTTATACACCGGATATTGTTCACTGCTGTTTTCCTTGCATTGGGAGGGGTCACTTTTTTTCAGCTATTTTCCATTATGACTTCATTTTAACATTTGAAAATTAAATAGCTACAGCAACACTCAAGTTGGAATCATCTCCGAGAACAAGAAAAGCACACTGTTGGCTCTTACAAGGCGAAAGATGGTTAAGCAGCAACTCATATCAAATAAGTTGAGAAATATGTAAGAGTACATATATAAATTGCCTACATTACTTATGGGGATAAACAGATGACCAAGGTAACCTCTTATGAGCTGAAAATGTGTTGCTGGAAAAGTGCAGGTCAGGCAGCATCCAAAGAGCAGGAGAATCGACGTTTCGGGCATGAGACCTTCTTCAGGAAGCCCTTCTCCTGCTCCTTGGATGCTGCCTGACCTGCTGCGCTTTTCCAGCAACACATTTTCAGCTCTGATCTCCAGCATCTGCAGTCCTCACTTTCTCCAAACCTCTTTTATGAGCTTTATACAAAAGGGAAAAAACATTCTCTTTTGTGAGTCACATGATTTATTTTCAAAATGAATCATACAGATCTATAGATTAATTCATATTCTCACCCAACTTAAAACTAAATGGAAGCAACAATAAGCTGTTTAAGGAGCCCAAAAATAAAAAATCTTAACTTCAACAAGAATAAGAATACGATCTAAATACATTTTTTTAAAATCAAAAATTGACAAGTATTTCATGTTTGCCAATTACAAACCATGTTTAACAAAAGCAGAATACCAACTTCGCTCTCTTCCCTGTGAACCAAAACAATGGTGGGTAATAAATGAGGAAGTAAAATGTGGTCTGCTTACAGAATGGAACATGCTATAGCAATACTGTATAAGCAATTTGGAATGTCAATTTTGTTTAAATAAGTTAAATCTCAGCATGCTAACCCACCGCAAGTCAAGAGAAACGATCACAGCAATCGTGCCCAATCATATGCAGAATACCTGCCTAATATACCTAACAATAATTCAACTCAGAAACCAGAGCTAAACAAGTTGTTTTGTTCTTCAAACTACTCTTTTGACTGGCAACAAAACAATGGTGTAAGACATCCTTCTCACCTGTAATGGAGGGTGGATGACTCGCATTTGCTAGCTAATGTATGTGTAATTGCAAAACAACTGAAGGAATTTATCCTTAATTATACAATTCCTTACAAACACACGTGCAGAACTGTTTCATGAAACCTATGATTGTACACCCATGAGTAAAATTCATTCCCAAAATAGCTTCCATTTTGAGACAAAAAAAACAAGCAAAATACAAGCTGAAGAAGGAATAATTCCTGCTCTTCGAAACAAACTCAGTGTCAACTGAGACTACGGTAATGAAGATGCAAGACAGAGAAAGCTTAATTAAGTTTATTTTTGAAAAGTAGAGTTGCTAGGAAATTGTTAAAGTTCACACTTTCAGAAAAGTGTAACATTTGAAGCCTGAATGTGATGTTGTTCCATAAGTGCCACTGTGTTCCTCAGTAGATTGATATGATCTGTTATCAGATAAAGTAATTCTGGCAAGTAGGCACTTAACATCTGTAACAGACCAGAACCTGGATTTATTCATAATAATACACATATTTTCTCTAGAACCAACTTGAGATTAGTAAGCCTTCAAGATAACCTCTCCCAAAATGCTCAGATTTAACCCCAGTGGTTTCAAGTTATTAGGCTGCCAAACTAGCTAGCAAATATTGTCAAACCTCAATCACGCACTTGAACCTTGAGGGATTATTTTAGTTTGAAACCACATTCCAAACATTTTGTTTCAATTTTAACCAAATTGTGTATAACCAATTTCCAAATCACTCTACAATTTTTTGCAGAATACTTGAGAGTACATGCAAGTTATGGAGCAGTGTTAAGTTTGTTGCAAATCTTCCTTAATCTGCAAATTGAATGTGCTGTAGCTTGAGAAACCCTCTATAGAAGTGATAAAGTTATAAAAGATGCAGTACAAATTCAACAGACTATGACAGCAATAAGAGATTATTTTAATGAAGAACTTGACAGCTATTTAGGTTTTAATGTAAGAGTGACAGAAAAGTTACATAATTGAAATCTACAGGTTATGGCAAAATAAAGTCATGGTAGTTTGTTTCCACTGGTTGAAAAGATGATATGAGACCCATAATCTAAACTGATCAAGGATATTTAAAATATTATTGCAGCAAACCATTGTTAAGACAGAAGTTAATTTATTTTAAAAACAATTAAATGATTCACTGAAAAACTGAGTATACCAGATTCATACTGAAAAGATTAAGCAAACAAAAATTGAAACCGGAAAGACATACATTGGCTTGTCTACCAACTGACATTCAGTTTCTAAGATTAACTTTTCCTTCCATCTCTCTTAGGACTCATTGTACTTGGAAACAAAGCTGATTTGATGCTTTATAATAATATAATACAAGTGACTCATTTACTGACATATTTCATCAGGTGGCATCTTACAGGGAAAAACCTCTAGCAAGAAAATGCTAAACTACCACATTGTACAATCCAACTTGAAACAGATGGGTTATTCACATCAGGAGACTATGGTAAAGAAAATACTGCTTTTGTTATGGTAAATTAAATCAGAAAGATAAGGTTTGGGCTAATTAATGAGATCAATTTGTTCCATGGTGACAACTACGTGAGTATTAATTTTTAAGAATTAGATTAGAAATAATGAACAATAAATGCTTTCAACGTAAATTTGAAATAATGAAGGTTATTACAGTACTTCTGCAATCATTTATATTCTTCATCTGAAATAAAAAGGCAACCATAATTGTCATCAACTATAACACAACCCAGTTTACGGATGTTCTTCAGAAAAATAAACTTGCCTTCCCTACCTGGTCTGATCTACATATGACTTCAAACCCACAGCAATGTGATTGACACTAAATTATCAACTGGGAAACTAAGGATGGACAATAAATGCAGGCCTAGCCAGCAATGCCACATCTCATGAGTGCACAAAAAAAGGTTTGAAATGATTACTTGATAAAACATTTTTAAAACTGTCACCTGTTCACCAAACAAACTAATAATACAAAGTGGTCCTCAATTTACCAGTTAGATATCTTTTCAACATAAGTCACTTCTGTATTTCTTGCTGCAAATTTATTAATATTGAAAATTAACAAAAACGTTTTATAGTTTCAATGCAGGACTGAATATTTGCACATTCAAGATGTGTATAAATAACTTTCCGAGAAATAAATTCTGGTTAGTTTTTAAATATCATTTGTCTCTGCAAAGGTAGAAATAAAGCACTCAGATTTCAGAAACTAATTATAAACTACGCTTCAACATTTTAAAGCCTTTATGCACTATCCTGCTCGTAAGAATATAGAACCAGGCAGAGACCACTTAGCCTTTGGGCCTACTCAACTACTCGATAAGATCATGACTGATCTGCAACCTAACTTCATATCCCCAACAGAGAATAAATGTCTAAAAAACTAACATTAACAATTCATCTAATCACCTGATGCATGCAGAAGAGATTTCTAAACATTTACGGTTGTAGGAAACATTTCTACTCTCAATCAAAAGGCTGAGTTTGAAATTGTAGGTTGTGACCCCTAAACCAGAAGTTCTGAAAGGTTACCAACCTGAAATGTAAAGTGTTACTCTCCAGACCTGTATCAGAATGTGGCATGACTCTTAATCCCTTGTATTCTATTCCTCTCGATATATAGGCCAGCATTTCATTAGCCTTTTAGAGATTTTTTCCTAAACTGTATCTTATGACATTTTAAGAATACAACAACATACACCTTCAAGTCTCTTTGGACCCCACCTCCTTACTTCCAGTTTTCACCATACAGTACTCTAAACCCATCTTTATTTTCAGTCCAAAGTGTATAATAGCACATTTACTTGTCGTGAAATCCATTCACCACAGTTTCATCCATTTAATTAATTAGTATCTCTTTGCAACGTTATGCCTTCAATATCATCTACCTCATTGTCAGTGCAAAATTCATTATGCAGTTTCCGTCATTCAAGACATAAATAAATACACCAATTAGTTGAAGCTTTAACACAAATCCCTTTGATATACCACTGATCCTCTATCTAGGGAACTCTGAAGGATTATAGTTAGGGTGTCAACAATGTATGAGGTAAAAACAATGACTGCAGATGCTGGAAACCAGATTCTGGATTAGTGGTGCTGGAAGAGCACAGCAGTTCAGGCAGCATCCAAGGAGCTTCGAAATCGACGTTTCGGGCAAAAGGAATAAAGGCAGAGAGCCTGAAGCGTGGAGAGATAAGCTAGAGGAGGGTGGGGGTGGGGAGAAAATAGCATAGAGTATAATGGGTGAGTGGGGGAGGGGATGAAGGTGATAGGTCAGGGAGGAGAGGGTGGAGTGGATAGGTGGAAAAGAAGATAGGCAGGTAGGACAAGTCATGGGGACAGTGCTGAGCTGCAAGTTTGGAACTATGGTGAGATGGGGGAAAGGGGAAATGAGGAAACTGTTGAAGTCCACATTGATGCCCTGGGGTTGAAGTGTTCCGAGGCGGAAGATGAGGCGTTCTTCCTCCAGGCGTCTGGTGGTGATGGAGCGGCGGTGAAGGAGGCCCAGGACCTCCATGTCCTCGGCAAAGTGGGAGGGGGAGTTGAAATGTTGGGCCACGGGGCGGTGTGGTTGATTGGTGCAGGTGTCCCGGAGATATTCCCTAAAGCGTTCTGCTGGGATGCGCCCAGTCTCCCCAATGTAGAGGAGACCGCATCGGGAGCAACTGATACAATAAATGATATTAGTGGATGTGCAAGTAAAACTTTGATGGATGTGGAAGGCTCCTTTCGGGCCTTGGATAGAGGTGAGGGAGGAGGTATGGACGCAGGTTTTACAGTTCCTGCGGTGGCAGGGGAAAGTGCCAGGATGGGAGAGTGGGTTGTAGGGGGGTGCGTGGACCTGACCAGGTAGTCACGGAGGGAACGGTCTTTGCGGAAGGCGGAAAGGGGTGGGGAGGGAAATATATTCCTGGTAGTGGGGTCTGTTTGGAGGTGGCTGAAATGTCGGCGGATGATTTGGTTTATGTGAAGGTTGGTAGGGTGGAAGGTGAGCACCAGGGGGGTTGTGTCCTTGTTACGGTTGGAGGGGTGGAGTCTGAGGGCGGAGATGCGGGATGTGGACGAGATGCGTTGGAGGGCATCCTTAACTACGTGGGAAGGGAAATTGCGGTCCCTAAAGAAGGAGGCCATCTGGTGTGTTCTGTGGTGGAACTGTTTTTTACGGCGGAGGCGGAGGAATTGGGAATATGTGATGGCATTTTTGCATTTTCTTCAACAATGTATGCCCCTACTTCCTTTGATACCCTCGGATGGAAACTGTCAGGTCCTAAGGTGATGTTACTTCATTTCCCTAATATATATATAATTATTTCAGCTAAATCGAGTTTTTTTCCCTAGAGTTGTGCAATTAAAAGATGGCACAGAGGATGGTCACTCAATCAATGATAGACTACCCTTAATCATTTACCACATTAGAGGAGGGGGCCTCTCTATTTACAGAAATATAGAAACTAGGAGCAGCAGTAAATCATTCTGCCTTTACAGCCTACTCTGCCGTATTCAACATGATCATGGTGATCACTTAACTCCATACCCTGTTCCTGCTTTCTGCCCTTACCCTTTATGATTCATTTAACTCTATGAACTATATCTAACTCTAACTGTAGTTAGATTTTTAATTTATTCTTCAAAATTAGGGCTGGATCATGTTCATGTTGGTCAATCTGTTTACTAAAAGGTGTTCAGTAAGAATAGTATGACCTAAAGAGTAACATTCTTTTCTCAGATTTTGGTTTTACTTATGTGAACAAGCACTGCACTTTAGTGCTAGGTGTCATGACAAGAATCCCAGGTTCGTGGTTTATTTTTCTTGAAGAAGAAATTTGCACATAAATCACAAAATATTCTATCTGAGATGTTTATGAAGGGTTAATAGCCACTTTGAGCTCTCAAGCTAATGTCTGAAGTAATTAGCTTTGGCAGAAGTGTCTGAGAATTTGTATTTTTAAATAAGGCAGCTCTATAGCCAATTTTCAAAATGTTTCGGACAATTTCAAAAGACAAGTGATACTTATCATTTTATTCAATGTATAATCGGATGAGCTGTTAAAATTACTCCACCCACATCCCCACCTTGAGTTAAAAGTAATACAGGGCTCAAATTTTCTTTACTATAGGAGTCTGATGAAAATCTAGATTAGCCAGGAATCAATCATTCAAACTGAATAAGTCTAGAATGACATGATAGATTTGAATTATGTGAAGAGACAATAGGAGCTGGGTGCTCCCTTCTAAGCAAAGATGATTAGGTAGGAATTTAATAGAGCCATTCAAAATTATATAGTGCTTACTTATAAGGAGAAACTCATTCAATTGGAAGATTGGAAGATAATCTTCAAAAGAATCAGAGATGAAATGAGGAAACTATTTTCACACAAGTTATGAAGATGTAAATTCCTGTCTGCTAGGGTGCTGGAAGGAACTTCAACAGTAATCAAAGACATTAGAGGAAGATTTTGCCAGGCTATAGGGAAAGAGTGGGAAAGCAGAACTAATTGGAGTGGTCTCCTTCTGTACTGTCTGATTTTTAAATGTTATCATAACAAGAGGAATTCATTCCAGAGAAAAAAAATGATATTACAGATCAAATGTGCTAGTGAGTAATTGAGGAAACAAAGGCAGGTTGAAACCCCTGTTGCGACACAAAAAATGAAATATCTTGCTTACCTTAACATAATTAGCATAAATGTAACTTGTTCACAGTACAAAGTACTTGATTTATGGTAAAGCATGATAAATTATTTTTTATCTCTTTTCACATCCTAAATTTCTTCCCACCCCTTGTCAAAGGCACATAGGTCAAAGGAATGCTGGCAGCAACCTGCAATTTCCGTGTTGAACCAGGAGCCATACTTCCTCTACTTTACATTCAGGCAAGTAAAAAATTGTTTTGACCCTAATCCCTCTCAAGTGCTTCATATGAAGATAACAAATCAAAGATTAAAGGAAGCCATTTGCCTCCACCTAACTTACCCACCATCACCCCTTCTTCCCCAAAAAATGATTTCAGGATGTTTCCCCAACACAATTTTTCCATACGGTTATCACTCCTTATATGAGCAACTTCTCAATATTGATTCTAAATTACCTTAGTTTGAACCTGTGACCCCCTGACCTAGTTCTTGCAATTTAGTTTAGCGATATAATTTAGTTTATATTACCATTGTATATTTTTCCCCAATAAACTCATCACTTCGCATTTGTTCATTTGTTAATGACGCTAGATGAGCACATGAAGTGTTATAACATTCAAGGACTAGTGTGGGAAAGTGGGACTAGTGTAAGTTGTGGTATATTTTTGGCAATACAGACTTAATCGGCCAAAGTGCCTCTTCTGTACTGCATGATTCTATGAATCTGTTCAGTTCCTTATTTAGATAAATAGTCTTTCCTCGTCAGGCCTGTCCCAGATGGATGGAAGAAGTTGAAATGTGGATTCAGAGAGGCTAGAAGAAATCTGGGGAAGAAGCAAGATGATGCCAACACCCCCACTGAAGCAAGCTATCACAAAAATGTACGAACGAACGAACATCCCTGTTATAAGCAGACTCTACTAGCTGACAACATAGAGGTTTATAAAATCATAAGGAGCACGGATAGGATGAATAGGCAAAATCTTTTTCCCAGGGTAGAGGAGTCCAAAACTAGACACCATAGATTGAAGGTGAGGAGGAAAGATTTAAAAAGGGACCGGAGGGGCAAATTTTTCATGAAGAGGTTAGTGTGTGTATGGAATAAGCCATCAGAGAAGGACGCTGCAGCTGGTACAATTACAACATTTAAAAGACATCAGGATGGTTACATGAATAGGAAGGATTCAAAGGAATAAGGACTAAATGCTGGCATATGTGACTGGATAAGTTTAGGATGTATGGTTGGCAAGAACTAGTTGGACCAAAGGATCTGTGTCTGTTCTGTATGACTCCATCATATTTTCAAATCAGGAATGTTAATTCCTACTTCGGGTACTAAGTCGTCTATGTATGTCGTAAACAGCAACAATCTGATAAATGCTGAGTTTCCCTATAAACCCAGTTGACAGTTCCACAAATTGCCCCACAGCCGTAACATTTATTTCTTTAGGATGCCCTCCAATGTTTTTGCTCTATCATGGATAATAAGCTGCCTGTCTTGCACTTTCCTGCCTTAGATGTGCCCCTTTTTTATTGACTGGCATCGCATTTCCCTTTCACTAGCCTTCACGGATAACCCCGTTTTTGGGAATTCCTGAAAATTATACTACAGAAAATGTCTCGTTTCATGTGCCATTCTTTCTTATCTCAAATTCCAATCATCTGCTTAGCATGTTCTTGTTACTTCAATCCATAACCCTGCCAATTTCATCTGTACCCAACCAGATCTCATCTAAATTCCTTACAATACATCCTCTTTGACAAAGAAATATCCATTTTTAATTTATGCTTTCCATCTTCATAGTGAAATGTCAATCTCTGAAAATTAACCCTGTACTAATTATTACTCAGCAAGACTGTTTAAGTTCAGATTGATTATTTAGAAGTCAAAATTCAGCTCTAATAATTTTCAATAAAATACATAACATGACTAAACATATTAGGTACAACACTTTACATTTCCAAGTTGTATTTTCTTTTTGTTTTCGTTCTTGCTCACTCTACCACCCTACAAAGAATTGGTTTCATTAGGATTCTAACAGAAGTAATTATTTGCCTGATTAATCCTGATGAACCAGCTCACTCATAGACCCAAATTGCACCTTTGAAAATAACAATCCCAACTCCTACCTTAAAAAAATTGAACATCTTAGAAGGTTCAGCAAACAATTCCCTTTCCACTTATATTTTCATTCCAAGAGCAGAATTCAGCTCATCAATTTTAACTATGTTATGCACAACTAAACCAAGTTTTTGCACTTTTCTTTGAGAGTACTGACGATTGCAATTACACCTGTGACAGCACTCTCCTTGTAGCTTAACCTCAACAACTTGTTATCAATAAAATCAACTTTACAAATTGTATCCTACAATTACACATCGAGCCAACCCTTCCCAGTCCATATCTTGAGGATTCATTTCAGTGAGCAACAAAGTTTTTTTTAAATGTAATATTTAGTTAGGCATGAGTATTAATACCAAAAATGTTCTGCACTGATTTTTCAATATTTAATTTTTAGCAAGAGAAGCAAATAACAAAATTGAATCAATTCCAGCCCCATCTCAAATGTATTCCTATCACTGAGCTTTGTATTACAGCTCACAGAGTTACAGAATAATTGCATAAAATGTTCTATTCAAAAAAGCCATGACTCTTAATTCAATGCTGGGAAAACCATTTGAGGACACTGATTTACATTATTTGCAGGTGTATTCCATGAATTGGTTGCAAGTTAAAAGATGTTACCAATTTAATAGGAAAAGTTAATCAACAGTACGCTATCATCATTTAACATCAACCTTTGCAATATCGTATTGTGGTAATGTCATTCATAATTGAATAATAAACATTCATTGCAATGCCACTGATTTACATTAAAATTGCTGTATGTTGAGGTGTTTACTTGGGAGAAATGAGGTGGTGTGCAGGTAATATAGTATAGGGTTGGGAGACTTTGGAGAATCTTTAGGCACAATGTGCTGCGCTCTTTTTACAATGAACTGTGCAATAATCTACGTGGTTGGTTAAAAAGTCACCTTCTTGTGGGCGGGACAGTGTTTGCATCTTTTTGCGAAAAACATAAAGGTTCCTTCCTACTACCATCTCAGCTCTTTTGAATTGTGTTTTATTTGTTCATTTGTCTGCAATGAGCCAAACGAGCGCCAGTTATTGTCAGATATTTTATCCTAAGATAATGAAAACAAGTTACTGAGGAACCTCTATTATTCGGCATTCGATTATCCGAATATCGGATTATCCGACAAGATTGCAAGGTCTCAATGCTCAGCTAAACGATGTTATCTGGCATTCGACTATCTGAAATTCAATTGACCAATCGAAATACTGCCCCACCTGTGTTCTTTGGATAATTGAGGTCCCTCTGTATATGTGAAGTGAAATTAGATATTACAAAGTGCTTTGTAACTAACGAACATTCTGAGAACAGGCTACCACTTTTGTTGAAGTCAAACAAGGTGTTATAGGTTACCCAGGCAATGTCTGAAATTGGTTTACATCCTACCTTTGGCCAGCTGTCAGGAATTATTGTTCAGCAAATAATCCTGACAACAAATACCTATTTAGCCTCCTGATGAACATCACTAGAGATCTGGCATTTCCAGCAAGAATTGGATTGACGACAAGGGTTAGCAAACATACCTTTTAGTTTAATGCTTAATGAAGAAAAGGCTAGAATACTTTTACAATGACCTTAAGAAATACCATGGCAAAAATTCAAACATAACTAATTCATGTCATTTGATGTGCTAACATGCACATCACTCTAAGTCAAATGGTTGCCAATGCTGACGATAACACTGCAGAACCCTTCAACAAAATACTAAGTGAAATTGAGGAGGGTGAATACGCTCCTGAACAAGTGTTGAGGCTTTCTGAAACTAGTTTATTTTAGAATAGTTCATTTCAGGAGAAGAAAATTGTGTGCCTTGCTTTAAAGTAGTAAACAATCATCTAATATTGTAGCTTGGTGTGAAGGCAAAAGGCGATTTTCAAATGAAGCTGATGCTTCTTCACCGTTCCCTAACCCCTAGAGAAATTAAGGGCTGTTCAAAGAACAGGGTACCGGATGTGCGGACCATCTTTGCCCAACTGTCAGTGGCTATGGTTCAGCTAATAATCTTGCAAATAAATATTAATTTAGTCTACATAATTCCTCCAGGGATCTTACAGCTCTTGGTAACCTCAATAATAATGTCAAGGTGATCTTTCATCATCTTCATTTTTCAAACTAGGGATCAAGGTTTTTCTGCAACCTTCAAGATCGATCACAGATGAACATTTGGGCAAGCCATCACTCAAACTGAAGGTGAAGAAGTCGCTACCCTAAAGGAATGCTGGAACATCATCAGAGTCATGATAGTACTTTTGTGGCATGGACCAAAATTACTTCTTTCAATATGAATGGTGTGGAGGATGTGGTGGCCAGATTGCATTTTGTTCTGCACTGCCTTTGATTCCATCAAGAAGATATAAGAAACAGATGTGGAAACAAGCAAGCAAATTGGTTTGAATAAGCTAAACATGGAGCATAAAAAATAGCCAAGCAAGATGTTTAGCTCAAGATCACTTGGTTCTGTGTGGAAAAGATTGACATAAGAATAGCCATTTTTGATCAAAGTGACCCTAACTGAGAGCACAATTCAAGAATTAACAGAAGCGCTTCCAACGCATTCAGTTACTAGAGGGAGCTCTACAATGAATAATGCCACTGAAAACAACATTTCAAAGGTTGCTGCAACGGCTGATGTGAGGGAAAGTAGCAGCAGGAGGAAAAAAAAACAGCTGCGGAAAGACCTTTCAATCTGCTTCTACTACTCAGAGCTGAAGAACATCATCACAGGGAAACATGTCCATGACTTGCGGTTGTTTGGTCTTCATCTCTTTTGATTGACCAAGGGTTTTAAGTCAGGAGGCAATTTCGCAGCTGAAGTGTACAGTTAAGAATTTCACTTTAAAAATACTTAACATTCAAATGAATTGATTAAATATATTAGAGATAGCTGGACTGGCAATGTGTTGTAGCAGCAGTATTTGGAAGCTGGTGGACATTGTGCAATCCAAGGTGAGGATATCTGTACCAAGTGGTGGCTGGTCAAGCAGCTTTGGCTCAGAGTTGACAAGCTGGAGTTTGCTGGCACTGTGACACATCATGGAGAGGAAGTGGTACCTGCAGACTGTTTCAGAAGTCAGTAAAACCCCTTAGATTAATTACATCAAATTTGATCCGTGGTCATAAACAGGAAGGAGTGACTGCAAGTGAGGCAGGTAAGATGGTCCAGAATTTTGATTTAGAGGAGCCAAAGCCAGTACCCTTGTCCAAAGGATTACAAGGTTCTTGGTCATGGTGTGGATGAGGGTACAGAGGTGCAGGGAGGATAAACAAACTAACCACAGCACTGTGGTCCAGAATGCCATTTAAGTGAGGTAAGGGGAGTATATAAACATTTAAAAAATATAAAGCTTGATTTCCCAGGCAATTTCTTTGGAGAGTGGTACAATGGGTATACTGCAGAGTCCCCATGTCAACCATGAACAATTCTGGCATAGTAACTGCCTGGCCAGAAGAAAAGCCAGGCCAATATTTATTAATGACTTAGATAAGAGAAATGAATATATTATCAAGTTTGCAGATAACACAAAAATAGGATGAATATTATTTAAGTGGCACAATACTGCAGAAAACAGGGAATTGAGGATCTTCACGCATGATTCACAAAAAAATTGACAGTCATTTGATGGATAACAGAGAACACAAATGGAAAGTTGGCATTTACTTCAAAGAGAATGAAGCATATGAATAAGGATACTTTGCTAAAACAACATGAATGTTGTCAGACCACACCTGGTCTCATCCTCTTATCTACAATAAGATATACTGGTATTGAAGACAGTCCAGGTAAAATTAACTAGGCTGATCCCAGGTCTGGAAGAATTGTCTTATGAGGGGTAATTGAGTAGTCCATACTCTTTAGAGTTTAGAAGAATAAGAGTCAACCTCATTGAAACATAAGCTTCTTAGAAGGCTCAACAGGGTAAATGCAGAGAAGTCGGCTCCCCTTGTGGGAGAGTCTTGAAACAAAGGGTATAATTGCAGAATGAACGGTGGTCCATTTAAAATGATGATCAGGGGGAATTCCTCTGTAACTGTGGCATTCTTTACCGCAGAGGGCTGTAGATGCTATGCATTCAAGACCGAGATGGACAGATTATTTATCAGTAAGAGAATCAAGGGGCTTGGGATAAAGGCAGGAAAATAGAACTGAAGGTTGTCAGAACAGCCACGATATCATTGAAAAGCATAGTCAAATTAATAAGCTGAATGGCCTATGTCTGCTCCTATGTCTTATGATCTTACAAACTGTCGTTGAAGACTATGATGTACAGTGGTTCTGATATAACGCAATAGTTCCATTCGCGTGTGATCTTGCGTTATAAGAAACTCGCACAACAGCCGCACCATTTAAACTAATGAGGCCAGAACCGAGTTATAGCCAACACAGGCAAGAAAAATTTGTGTTGCACAAATAATCGCATTAAAGGCGATTTGCGTTGAAGAAACATGCATTATAGCAGAACTGACTGCATTCAATTGATGCAATTAAGTCACAAGGAAGGAATGCTTGTGACTTAATACCAATGCTACTAAAACTTTGTCTTTTTGACCAGTGATTTTAACATTTTGCATTTAAATATCCAAGATTAAAACTCCCTCAATAGCTGCTCCATTGCAGACTGCTGTGAATGACTGCCCACGTCTTGGTAGTTAAATCTGTAGCTGAGATTATGTTACACTGGATTTTCGAGACTGTATACCAGCACGTATTCATGGGCACAATTCCAGGTCTTTTGCAGATAACTAGCATCATTAAGCTGATAGGACTCCTGACATTTCTGAGCTTCAATATTACTCAGTTGCACCAAGCAAATATTGCTTATGAGCATCTTTCACCATTATATTCCTCCTCCAGTTCTCCAAATGACTCCTGACATATCTACAAGAGATTGGTTAATCATTTTTCTCTGATGTAGACTCAATGATATTTTGCCACATTCTCAGCTCCTTAGGATTTCTCCTGAGCCCGAGTTGCCTGATGCTTGCTGATAATAACTGCTGCTATCCATAGTCTGTTCCTTCTGCTCCTCAAGACCTAAATGATCAGAACTCCAAAGCTAGCAACCTTTGGCTTCAGCTACCTCCAACCAACCAGTGATCTTTAAACTGGGCTAAGCCAGAGATTTAAACCTTGCAACTAAGACCATCCTGATTCCTCGATAAAAGCAAATGCAGCAAGGACTGAAGCATTCTGTGCACTGAATATGTTACAACGTGTTAACCTTGCTGGCTTATGCAGCACAAATGGATATTAAAAAAATGAAAGCTATCACACAGAATATAAACAGGTGTTTTAGCATGGGATTACTCGTTGCCTTGAACTGTCATGACAGTGGTAGCTCAAAGTTTGCAACAATTTCAATTTGGTGGCAGATGGTCTCTATACTGACCCATTAAGCAGCCAATGTGCAATTAGACCAGGCTTTATTCCCATAATGATTCGTCCTCTTGAGCTAGAGAATAAACTAAAGATCAAGCATTGCATTCCTCTTCACTCTCCAGATTTTATGAGCATTCTAATTTCAGGATTTCATGAATAAGTGGTCTCGGGAAGTTAGGCAGTTGTGCCAAAGCTCCATTCATTGCTTATTCCCATCTAGCTTCAGAAATTCATGTAGTTTTTATTTGAACAGTTGTATTTGGGTTGGACTTTCAGAATGTTGACCCTGTGATCAAAAAATATTGTTCATTTTTTTCCTATATATCTCTAACTGACTTCTTTAAATTTAAACTTTTATACATTACGTTTTTCTATAGCTGACTTTAAATGAACACCGACAAAGTGAAAGAAGAATTTTTACCAGAATGATTTCCAAGCTTTGAGAGAATTAAGTCAGCACTTCTGACCTTGCGTATTAATATGGCTGAAAAACCATTATTGCAAAATTCTAGGTGAGGCCGGCCTGTGATTATAGTGTGCAGTTCATTCACATGCAACATAAATGGTAGTTTGTAACTTCTAAAATAGAATAGCCTGTTGCAGAACACATTCCTGGGTGCCAAAAATGGGTTCCAATTCAAAATATTTAAGGCCAAGGAAATAACAGTCCAAACTTTAACTGAAATACTTAAAGGCACAATAATATTGTTGCAGTTTTTATGTAGTGCTGAGAAAGTTGCACCATTGGAACTCCGTACACTACTCAAATATGAAGCTGAGATCCTATCTGCTTATTTCATTGGTTCTATATAACAGATTCTCTCTCCCTGTGTCTATATCACTGCCTCCAAAATCCCTCATCCTGAACATATGGGGGTGGGGGGTGGGGAAGAGAGAGAGAGAGAGAGAGAGAGAACCAGGCAGAGATAGTCAAATTGTTCTACACTGGCATTCAAAGATAGAGCTCTCTCAGCCAATATTTCTTCTCTGACAACATCCCTAACCCTATCACAAGTCTTTCTTTTCCGTTTAAATAGACTTGATAATAGTCAAATCATAATAGTTCATGAGTTACCATAGGCAGACAATTATGATATAGCCCAACGGAGCTACAACACATTAAGCAGGGGACAAGGCAAGGAGGTGATCCTCAACAGCCGCTATTAATATTTGCTTCTTTCAAGCATTCATGCACGAAGTGTCTAAAAATATAGACGGCTTCATAAGAATAGATATATCTATTTACAACAAAAATGTAGAGTTACTTAGTAGGACAGAACTTGAGTAGTGCTAAAAAAAAAGGCATTTTATCAAAGCTTTCTACCTTGCACTCATCAAGACAATTTGCAAAGAACACCAACATACAGAAAAAAAACAAATATGTGATACTGCATGGGAGAAGACTGCAGACTGGATTCTGATTTACAGGAGCATTGCCACAGAGAGTGCAACAATTAGATGCTGACTGACTGTTAAATTTTGTTAAATTTTTAAAGCAGGGGGGTTGACTCCAAAAGGACAACATACTGCCTTGAGAAATGAATGAGAAAACCTACATTTCCAAGGAAAAAAATGTCAGGAATGTTCATGCAATCTTTTGATCAGTGACTTAACTATACTTGAAAAGGGGTCAAAAGCAGCACCCGGTAAAGAATACCTCTTTTGCACAGATTTGGAGATGCCGGTGTTGGACAGGGGTGTACAAAGTTAAAAATCACACAACACTAGGTTATAATCCAACAGGTTTAATTGGAAGCTAGTGTGCTTCCAATTAAATCTTCTGCACACATCTACAATACCTTAGCCGTAGAACATTCCTACCTATAGTATTAACTGAAATAGTGCAGTAACATGGTCCTCATTTAAGAACATTTAAGTATTAAGCCCAAACAATTCTGTCGTTAGCTTAGAACTGGAGACAAATCAAGTTGCTACACAGAGAATTACAAGCATTCATTGCATATTAAGGGAAAGGCACATAAACTATGATGAGAAAACAAAATAATTCCGATTTTTATGCTGAAGTGACAGCTTGGATCTGATCGGCATAATGATCTACTTGTGGGCTGTTTTCTCATACAATTTGCACATTCCAGCATTGAAAAGAAATGGCATGGACAAAATATTTGATATAAAGCTCTAGGCTAAATCAGTTCAGATTAAATCCTACAGCTAAATAATTTACAAATTGTTTTGGTTAAAATAAAAAGCATTTTATTTCAAAATTTCAAGTATTAACATCTTCCTAATGTATAGTAATTAGTAGCTTATTATGGACTGTTTAAAATGCTCAACATGTGCAGTTTGTCTCGTACGTTGATTTCTACTTCGAAATGCTCTATCGAAACTACTCAGACCTGAATAAAATTCAGTGTTTCTAAATCTGCATTTTTAAATGCAACTTGTAATTTTCATTTTCACATCAATGTCACATAGACGTTAAACTACAATAATTTGATTTATTAGATATTGCAAAATGAACAAAAGTGGATTACAAATCAGCAGGTCTAAGTATAATGCTTACATAAAACTGAAATTAATAGAATTTTCATCAATATTTTTCTTTAATAGTTAGCACAAAATACAGTGTATGATTTATTTAAATATGTAACTTTCTTTGGCTCAAACATTTGTCAAATTTTATTTATAGTTTCCAGCTGAAGATAAAGGAAAAAGCGATTCAGAAATATATCGACCAAGTCCACTATATACAGTCTGTCCTGCTATAATGTGTAGTTGCATTCTCGTGCGACATCATGTTACAGAAAATCGTGCAATAGAAACAATGGGACCTATGGGAAAAAAGAGGGTTGGGGGCAAACTACCAAAAATATCAGTTAGAATTGGAAAAAAAAGTAGTTAGCCTAACACAAATGATAGCACAACCTAAGTATATGATAAAATCATATATTTTAATGAAATGATACACTTAATTTAACATTTTAAGGGGCTTCTGAGTTTGCTGAGTTATAGTACTATAGTTATAGTATTAAGAAAGTGGCTGAAGGTCATCATCAGCATCATCACAACTTTCAGGTGCAGTTCTGGATGCAGGTTTACACTGGGGGAAAAAAAAATTAGTCCAGAAGTAGATGGCTGTGGTTCATTGTCCTCAGACGGTTTCTTGGGGTTGGCTTAAAAAAGGCATTAGTTTTTGCTGCTTTGCCAGCTTTCTTCTTTAATGCCATGAACTGCTATCCTGCTGCATCTTGCACTGTAGTCATTGTCTTCTAAGGGCTGCAACTGCTTTTCAATTTTCCTCAGAATAGAAGACAAAACAGAAGTGGAGAGTTCTTGTGTTGCTATATCCTGGACTTTATCATCTTCACTTCGAGCTTCAATTTCTCCAGCAGCAACAAGTTGTCTTGAATCAGTTTCCACTTCTTTTCCATTTGCTTTGCAAGAGTGACACAATGTTCTTTGATTGCTGGAAGGTCCTTTGAGGGTTCAACACCTTTAGAATCAGGAAGCTCCTGCCAAACTGCATGCACACGGTCCTTACTGATATCACCCCAGGCCTCCACAATAATGTCAATAGCATTTTTAATGTTAAATCTCTTCCAAAATTGAAGATCACTGTCCTTTTTATCCCCCTCAGTAGCTGCAATCAGTTTCATCAGTGTGCGCCTTAAATAAACTTTAAAAGCTGCTATTGCACCCTGGTCCATGGGTTGAACGAGAGAGGTCGTGTTTGGAGGTAGAAATAGCACTTTGCTGCTTTCAGAAAGCTCACCAACGGTAGGAGGATGGCTTGGTGCATTGTCCAGAATGAGAAGAACCTTGAAATCCAAATCTTTTCTCTGGCAATAATTTTTTAAAAAAACAATAAGATCAGAAAAAATTTGCCCCGTCATCCAATCTCTTTTGCTTGATCTGAACACCTGGGGTGGACTTGAGGTAACTGAAGATGGAATCACATAACAGCCCAGAGAAGTTTGCATTAAAACAATGTTGCTCCACAATTCACCACAGCTAAATCGCATTGAAGAAACGTGCATTATAGGAGAACGACCTGTAGTTAGCGAAGAAATCCAAAGAACTCAAGGGGTAAGGAGTTAAACTGGATAACCCCATAAAAAATGGGTAGGGGATCACAACGCACAATTAAGTAGCATCTGTTGACTGTAATGCAGGTAGTATACAATCTTCACAATGCCTATTCATTATTGTTATTTCTGCATGTAGTGAGCATTGGCCATGCTGTTGATGACTGCATGCTTCAGCAGGCACCCAAAACTGTAACTTTCTGACAGGAGTAAAGGTTACCCTGCACTACTAAAAGACCAAGGGCATTATAACTGGAGCAAATGCTGGTTGCAATGCAGGAGATTAATCTGATCTGGGAAACAACATGGGACAGCACACATTCCAAAATATTTGAATGCTGCAACAGAGGTCTTAGTGGAGAAGGTGGAAAGCAGAAGAGATATCCCATATCCAGACGGCAGGTCACTGACTTTCTAAAAAGCAGAGGAATAGATACTAATGGAAGTTAATGCCAGGGATTCATCCCCAACCACACATGTGCAGTGCCACAAGAAGTTCAAATGTAGAAATCAAAATCAGTAAACACATAATCAAATGCCAAAATCTATCAAAGAACTGAAAGCCTCAGATTCTGCACATTTCATCACTCAACAATCTCTGTCAATCCAGTGTCAGGATCTATCCTTAAAGTGATGCACTTCACCTCACCCTCTGACAATTAGCACAATTTCAAATCACAGCAACTTCTCAGTTTCCACACACAGCCAAGTGTTTAACCATGACAGCCTCATCATTAAAAAAAAATTATATAACATTCAGTGAACACACTCACCTCGAAGTGGCTTACCTGAGGAACTCAGGCATGCCTGCATGGCCTAAGCGCCAGCATGAAAAGAATATCTGTCATTATTGTGATGCTTAATAATAAGGACAGCAGCAGGGCATTAAGCAATGATAGTGATGCCGTTATATCTTTTGGTAAGAGAGTGCAGAAGGTGCTTGTGCACGAATTACAAAAGCTATGTGCTGCAAGTTAAGCATATAATTCGGAAAGCTACAGAATATTATTGCTTATTGTAGCAGGAATGGAGTACAAAGATAGGGAGGTTATCCTTCAGTTAGACCGAGCATTGATGAAACCATATCGAGAGTACTGATAAAACAATGGGGGTGATTTCTGTGTACCTCAAGTTTTGAGATTTGTTCAATAATGCCTCAAAAATTTTCTCTTGTAAAAATTAGATATCTGCCTTTTCCCTAAAGCTCAGCTACCTTTTTCTTTCATTTTCTGCACTGCTTTAACAGAAACAATAGAAGGATGATGAGCATAAATTAAAGGAATAGTCAGTGAAATAAATATGCCAAATTAAACATTAATCAGGGGATTCAAAATGGAAATAAAAATGACAATACATAAAAGGAGTAAGCAAAAATCAAAACATGAAAGGCACTAGTTATCATAAAAGAAAAACATGCTACTTTAAGTAAATGGATTATATAGAATCTAGGTAAAAACTTTTCTAAAGGTCAGTGACAGATGCTTACGGATGATAAAATCACTCTGATTACCCCAAGGTAAAAAATCAAAATAAAACACTTAAATCATAAAGCACGTGGATATTTTCATGTACATGGGGACCTCACATAAAGTTGTCCCTTCTGTTCTGATAGAGTGTAAAATATGTTATAAATTCCAATTCTGTAGAGAACAACTGTCAACATTAATGAATGTCCTAGCCAACACTGCAGAGTTTGTTGGCAATGATAGAAATGAGGCCAACTTATCAATGATCAGCACAAAAACAAGAGTAAACTGTACTCAGGCTACCATCAGGTGGAATTGAAATTTATCCCTAGTTTACGATTGATAGCAGGTGAAAAATAACTATCTTTTTAAAAGCCATCAGCACAAACCTTTGCAGCTGTGAATTCAAAATACATAGGAACCTCAATTATCCATCATTCAATTAACCAAATTTCAGCTTATTCAAACAAGATTGCAAAGTCCCAATCCTTGGCTAACTAGGTTATCTGGCATTCGATTAACCAAACAGAATACTTCCTGCCCATGTCCTTTGGATAATCAAGGTTTCTCTGTATTGGCTTACATTTGAGATGATTTGGTAAAAGGGATCGGAGTGTCCTGAGAAAAGAATCACAAAGAGTGAGCATGCAGGGACAGCATTTGATTAGGAAGGCAAATGGCATGTGTCTTTATTGCAAAGATGATAGAATATTTAAGAAAATGAGCATTGCTTCAGCTGTATGTGGTTTTAGTAAGACTGTGTTTGAAGCAGCTTTACTTCAGAAAAGATTTTTTCCATTAGAAGCATTTCAGAGAAGATTCACGTGGCTGATTCCTGGAATGAAGGGGCTGTCTTACGAGGCAAGTTTGCACAGGTCGGGCCTATATTTCTTGGAGTTTAGAAGAGAGGTGAGCTTATCAAATTATACAAGATTCCAAGGTGTTGGGCAGGGTAGATGCTGAGAGGATTATTCCCCTGGTGTGGAAGTCTAGATCCAAGGGCGCAGATTAAAAACAAAGGGCATACCGAGGATTCTTTGGTCTCAGAGGGTCAATAGACTTTGAAATTCACTTCCTCAGAGAACAGTGGATGCTAAGTCATTGAATCCACTCAAGGAAGAGTTAGGAAGATTTTTGATCAACAAGGAATTGAAGATTATGGAGGAAGCAGGTTGAAAAGTTGAGTTAGATCATAACTGGATCAGACAGGATGCTAGTGAATGTGGTTCATTGCTCCCATTTCTTATGAGCTTATAATAAGACATCTATTGAACTACCAATAAGTTGTATGGTTTTCTACTGTACATGCCACAACATATTTGATTGCAAAGTTTTATCTGACTCATTATTACATGATCAAGTATATCAACTTTAATACATATTCTGGTCTAGATAGAAAAATGAAATAGTCTGAAAACACATTTTGTATGTCTTTACAAGAAAGGAAGATTTCTTGTAAGCTTTCATTGTTCCAGCTGAACTAGTAATCTCACGTTCTGAATCAGATGTTACATAATTATTAACCATAATGGTTAAAAAAATGAAGGACAGTCTGAAATCTCTTCACACTGGACATGCCATGAATATATGCAACGAGAGCACAAGCACTCATTACAATAAAATATTGCAAATCAGGATAAGTACAGGAATTCAGTATCTTTCACAACATTCAGAAAAATCTGCAGAAAACAACTCAAAATATTTAAGACTTATTATACATTTATAAATGTCTATGTTGTATAATGGCATCTCTTCCAGAACCAGTTTTGGACAATGATAATGATAATGATAATGATACTAAAACAAAATATGCAACAGAAAGTTTACAAGATAAGTTGCAAGACGTGTTTACAAACCAAGAAACAGAGTGGTTTGCATTAACATGAGAAGAATGCAATAGATGGACATGCATAGCTGTTTTTGACCTCCAGAAGAGTTTCTACTAAGTTCCATGCGAGAAACTTCTAATTAAACTGAACACCATGGGGCTCCAGAAAAGATAATGGGACTGGATAGGGAGTTGGCTAAAGGATTGCAAGTAGGCAAACTTTTAAATATTGGGGAAAAGATAATTAAAGTCCTGCAGTGTATGGACATGCTCCTCATCTACATAAATAGCACAGGTAATTAAACTAAATATAAAACAATCAGATTTGTAGATAATATTAAGATAGTAAAGACTTATAAAAGAGTGGCAAGCACTTTTCTTGGAAATTCCAACTCCTACAATTGAGCAGCTGAAATGCCCAAAAAATTACATTGCTTAAAGATTTTGTCACCCGATCACATCTTTCAGTCTTTGATAGTGAACTGAATGCAAGCAAGCAGATTAAAATTAATATACACAAAAGTAAAGTATAACTACTAGTCATACAGTTTATCACACAAGTTTATAAAGAATGGAGTTTGGAAAATGGCTTCACAGACTTGGTGAACTCATCGCTCTCATCAGAGCTAACATTTTGCTGTCAGTAGCAAAGAATTTACACTTGCCATTCACCTCAAAACTAGTTGCCAAAGATTTTTTTTAAGCAGAGTGCAAAATTCTTCATTTTAGCTTCAAACTAAGGCCACAATCAGTTCAGCCATAATCTCTCTAATTGATTAGCATAGCCGGCTCGATAGGCCGAATGGCTTACAAGACACGATACACAGATCATACTTAAATCATTGCAAATTAAGACAAACAAATCCAATTATGGGAAGAAATAACAGAATAAGCCAAACTTGAGAACTGTGTTTTTTAAAGAAAGCTGAAACACCAATTTTTTTTTGAGGAATGAGACTCCGCAAAAAATTACTTTTTAAAGGGTCAGGCAAGCTGTTAAACTGCAATTAGGAGTTACAATGCCAGTACAAGTTTAAATAACTCTGATTGAATAAGATTGACTTTTACTACCAGTTTTTAGAATAAGAGTCATGGGCAATTGGCCCATGTTCATAGCTGAACTAGTGCAGAAGACTACAATAGTTCATCCTGCACTACGGCAGTGTATCTAATACCAATTTCCGATTTCAGTGCTGCGATATGTACAATATTCCAGGTATGGTCGCACCAAGATCCTGTACAATTGCCTTCGGCCATCCTTGCTCCTGTACTTCAGGCCACTTGCTATGAAGGCCAACATACCTTTTGCCTTCCTCAGCATCTGTTAGAAAGCCATCCTATTTTCATTGACTTGTATTAAGGAAACTGAGATCTTATTGTATCTCCAACATTTCCAATTATCACCATTCAGAAAAGAACCTGCCTTTCTGTTATTGCTATCGAAATAGTTAAGCTCAAATCAACCTACATTTTATTTCATCGACCATGCACTTAGCGACTCACTCAAGTTGTCCAAATCACACTAAAGCATCACTGCATCCTCCACACAGTTCATCGGCCTACTCATCTTTGTGTCGCCTGCAAACTTGGGAGATACTGTTAACATATCTTGTGAATAGCTATGGTCCAAGCTATGATTCCTGTGGTATCCCAATAGTCATTGCCCGCCAATCACAAAGAGACCCATTCATTCCGAATGTGCGGTTTCCTATCTGGGACAACCAATTCTCTAGCCATTTTAGCAAAATATCTCCAATCCCATGCTCTTCTATTTTACATGATAGTTTCTTAGATTGGACTTTATTGAATGCTTTCTGAAAGTCCAAGTAAACCACATCCAACAGCTCCCCCTCATCAACTCTTCTAATTACATCCTCAAAACATTCCTGTAGGTTACTCTTCCAGAAATCCATGCCATCTCTGTCTGATCCTATAACTATTTTCCAAGTGCGCTGCTATTAACCCTTTAGTAATGCAATCCAGTATTTCCCCACTTCCGATGTCAGGATAATTGGTCGATACAATTCCCTTTTTCTCTCTACTACATTTTTTTAAAATAGTAAGGTTACATTAGCTATCCTCCAATCCACTGGAACTCTCTAAATTGAATCTTCAAAGATGACCACCAATTCATTCACTCTTTCCTGGGTCACTTCCTTAAATACTCTGATGTAGTCTCAGGCGACTGACTGTGTGGAGTTTGCACGTTCTCCCCGTGTCTGCGTGGGTTTCCTCCCACAGTCCAAAGATGTGCAGGCCAGGTGAATTGGCCATGCTAAATTGCCCGTAGTGTTAGGTAAGGGGTAGATGTAGATGTAGGGGTAGGGGTATGGGTGGGTTACGCTTCGGCGGGGCGGTGTGGACTTGTTGGGCCGAAGGGCCTGTTTCCACACTGTAAGTAATCTAATCTAATCTAATAGATTATTTGGCTGAGGACTGAGCAGTCTTTAGGAATTCTAGAAATTAGAAATCATAATCCTTACAGTGTAGAAACAGTCCCTTCGGCCGAACAAGTCCACTCCGAAGAGTAACCCACCCAGACCCAATCCCCTACCTTATTATGCTATATTGACTCCTGAACACTATGGGCAATTTAGCATGGCCAATTCACCTAACCTGCACATCTTTGGATTGTGGGAAGAAACCCAACCACCCGGAGGAAACCCACACAGACACGGGAGAATGCGCAAACTCACACAGACAGTCATCCAAGGCTGGAACCAAACCTGGTCCCTGGCGTTGTGAGGGAGCAGTGCTAACTGCTGAGCCATTCTGTCAATTTTCTGACACTATTTCCTTACTAAAACTTATTTCCTTCAGTTCCTCTTTCCCACTAAATGCTGTTCTCCAACATTTTCACAACATTTGTGTGTTTTCCTTTGTGAAAGCAGAATCACAGCATGTATATAAATGGTCTGCTATCTCTTCATTCCCCATTATAACCTCCTGTTTCTGACTGCAAGGGACCCACATTTGCCTTCACTAATCTTTTTATCTTCACATACCCGATAAGAAGCTTTTACAATTAATTTCATGTTCCCTGCAAAAACTAAAGTTTGTACACTATTTTCCCCCTCTTATTCAATACCTTTGTCCTCCTTTGCTGAAATATAAACTGCTCCCAAACCTCAGATCTTTTGCTTTTTTAACCCAGTTTCTACGTCCCTTTCTTGGATCTAATATTATCTGCTGTTAACTATGGTCAGACCAACTTTCCTTGTTTACTTTTGTGTCAAACATTTGCTGCAGCTCCTCCATTTGCCTATTCACTGTCATCCCCTAAAGTATTGTTCCCCAAATTTATCATAGCCAGCTCGTTTCTCATACCATTGCTGTTTCCTTTATTTACATTCAGGACTCTAGGCTCAGAATCAATTATGTCTTTCTCCATCACAGTGACAGTTTCTTTTATATTATGGTCATATATGATATGACATGATACATTCTAGGAACAATAATCTCTCCCTGGATGATATCTGGATGTACTGATAAATACTGTAGTACGTTTTTTTCAAAAAGCACATTTGATTCTAATTTAAATATTGGTCGAGATAAAAAGTAGTTACAAAAATACACTACTGTTCCTCATACTATCATTTTAACACATGTTAGTACTTATTGCATAATACTCTCAAAGAAAAAAGTTTACCAGCCGGATTGCATGCAAAACTAGGTTTTGAACTTCAATGGTTCAGTTTTTCACTTACAAACTAACTTAAAAATATTTGATTCAAATGTCTCTTTTTGCCTCCAGGACCATAATTTGAATTCACATTGGAAGACCGAATAATCTTTTGGCCCAAGAAAAATTAATTTTGATAAAAATGCATTTGTTTCCTTCTGCATGTATTATAAAATTACATTTCTCTATATAAAAAGTCACAAGTGCTACGTATTTTTGTGTCATTTTGTACAGTTAGCAAAGGCAGGCAAGTTAGTTGAGTGGGGTTGGGGGGGGCGGGAGAGGCAGGAAACACCTCAATTCGCACAAATGTTCTGTTAATTTTTACAAATAAGCTCATTAAATGTTTTAGCATGTTTCAAGGCCACATACTTCAAGATTTACATTGTTTAAAAAATAAAGCATTGATTTGAATTTAAAATTACATAGTAACCTTCAGATAGTGCATTGATTAAAAAAGAACTGGGATGCTGCAGCATATTTTGCATTTTTATCTTTTATAATGATAACATCTGACACAAACGTGACGTCAATCTTAACTGCCCCAAAATGGATACTACTACATTGGTCCCATTCATCAATGCCATACAAATTAATTTTACAGCTATTTGCATTTCCAACAGCAGCGTGAGCCAGTTACACAATTACATTTATTGATACATACTTAGTTGCCGACCTCAAACTGTCACACAAATTGTTTGTCGCTCTAATAACTGACTCATTAGTACTGATGCAATTTGTAACATGTTGCTTTGTTAAAGAATCTCCAGCCATTTTCCTGCCCACCATGCATGGATTTACTGACTGTTGTTCATACTTAAATAAATATGTAGCCTTCATCATAACAATTAGCACTGAGTGGCTGGTTATGACGGTTACACTTTCAAGTACTGTCAATAACTCTTTCTTCAGTACATGTTAATATGGGGTGTCACTGTGGCTCAGTGATTAGCACTGCTGCCTCACAGCATCAGGTTCGATTCCAGCCTCCTGCAACTGTCTGTATTGACTTTGCACATTCTCCCAACGTCTGGGTGAGTTTCCTCTGGGTGCTCTAGTTTCCTCCCACAATTCAAAGATGTGCAGGTTAGGTGAATTGGCCATGCTAAATTGCCCATGGAGTTCAGGGATGTATAGATTAGATGCATGAGTCAGGGGTGAGTAGGAGAATGGGTCTGGGTGAGATACTCTTCAGAGGGTTGGTGTGGACTTGCTGGGCCGAAGGGCCTGTTTCCAGACAGTAGGGATTCTAATTCTGAATACGGTCTCACACACGTATGTGCATGTATTTGCATGTACAAATATTTGCTACATATAGATGTGATTACAATAATAAAATGCAATTTCTGATTACAATAATAAAATGTAATTTCTAATTATATAATTAATAAAAAACACACATTGAGCTAATTTATTAGGCAATTATAATCACACGATAATTTCAAATGTTGCTGCAGCTTTGTACAAAACATGCTGCCCAGAAGATAGCTTTACCATTTGGAGCTATCACTCTGATTAAATGGACTCTTGGGCTAATATTTATGAAGGAATGGCACAGGGCGCTATGGTAAATAAGAGTCATACTCGAAACTTTAACTCTGTTTCTCTCTTTACAGATGCTACCAGAGCTGGTTTCTGATTTTCTCCAGCATGTTTCATTTTTATTTTAAGGACAGAAGATAATGATGAGGATGCAAACAGAGGATCAGATTCCATTTCCCAAGTTTAACAACAGAAGCAGACTATAACTAGAATAAACTATAAGAACCTGAGATTTAATTTAAAACTTCAGTCCAGGAAATCTAAGAACACTGACTAACATGACAACAATGTGTGACTGCAATCTAAAGTTGTAACGGTCAGTAATAAATGAATACATCTACAAGTGCTAAGTGCACAGAACTTAGTTTAACAACTCCTGATAATTAATTGTTTTACTTAATGATTTTGTGATGCCAAAACACAAAATGTTCAGTCTCACCATCAATGGTAAATTTGCAAGAAAAAAATGCACCATCAACGCAAAAAACAATTAACAGGGTTTGGAACATGCTGCAGACAGCATCATTTTAAAATTAAGTCTCTAACCCATTTGAATTATGAACAGACTGTTCACTTTAAATTCTTCTAATACTTGAGATCACATTCATAACAAACACTGTATATATTCATGAACATTCATATGTAAAATGTTAGAATCTGAGCAAGATTCACAGGCGTTTCCATTACCTAGAATAACTAACCAAAAAAAGAACCTTTAGAAGCAGGCTGTTATTATACTTAAATTTTACCTCAAGTATTTTTTTGTAAATTTGATCTAATGAAAATGAGCAAGAACACAGTCTTTAATCATTCATATCATCTAGTTAAACCGCAACTTAAGTTGGGATATTGCTTCCAACTAATGAATACATTGTTATAATATTTACAAAAATTGCATTATGCAGTCTCCAAAGTAATAGTATTTGTTAACCTTCCGTTAGTGCTCTACATCATCTTTAACATTGCATTGATCCTTTTTATCATACTTAGTTCTACGTGAGTTACAAGTTGATAATGAAGGCCTGCCTATCATGTCCAAATGACACACTACATATATTTTCGAAGTCTCATTTACAATCTAATTCTCAGTCCATTTAAACAAAAGTACTGCAAGTTTTAATTACAGTCCACGCTAGCAAGCAAAACAAAATGCTTTCCAGAATTCAGTAACTTAATTTGAAATTTGTTGAAAACTGAACTTTACATTTTGCAATCATCTTTGCTATCTCTAAGTTTGATAGCAAAATAAAACTGTTCTATAATTTCCTATTCCTTTACAATTTCACCATAAAACATTCAATTTTATTATTTACAGGAAATATTTGCACTTGGAGGACACAATGTGTGAAAATGGATATTGAGCAGTAGAGTTGCAACGGTTATATCAAATAGGCTTACTGATAAGTTTTAATAAACGTCCAAATTTTTTTACTGTTGATTATTTTTCTCGCTTTCAAGTTTCCCACCTCATCTGCAGGCATTAATTCTTGTTGAAAGCCTGGGCATGAACAACTTTCTAGTATTACAGTCACCTGGCTATATGTTACACAAACATTTGGGCTATCCATATATGAATGCATTACTGCTGAATTTGTATTCATCTAATACCCATAGGGATCAATGGATAACAAACAGAATCAAGAATACTGATGACGTCCTCCTTACCTCAGACAGTGAGTTATCATCCTGGTTGAAATTAGCTACAATAGCACATTCCAAACAAATATGGCAGGTTTATTTGTGGATCGGCCCTTAGTGACGAAGTTAACAATGGCACTGTATTTTAGGATATTTAAGTATCCATGCTGAATAAATTTAGAAGCAAAAGAACTGCAGATGCTGGAATCTAAAGACAGGCAGGAGGCTGGAAGAACACAGCAAGCCACGCAGCATCCGGAAGTGGAGAAGTTGACACTTCGGATGTATACTTCTTCAGGACTGGGGTTGGGTTTAGGGGGAACGGCACATAAAGGGGGTGGTGGGGGTAGGGTGGTGAAGTGGGATAGGTGAAGACAGATAGAGGGTACGACCTGAGTTGGTCAATGGGAGAAATTAATCTGGTTGGTGGCTGGGAGGAGCGGAAAGGAGGGGGAGGGGGAGGGGCAGGGAAGGGAGTCGGGGGATGGGAAGGGAGGTTATTTGAAATTTGAGAACTCAATGTTGAGTCCTCTGGGCTGAAGTCTGCCAGGTGGAAGATTAGGTGTCCTTCTTCCAATTTATAATTTGGTTCATTGTGGCAATGGAGGAGATCAAAGATGATCATGTTGGAAAGAGAGAGTGGGAAGTGGCTATAAAATGGGTGGCGACTGGGAGGTCTGCTCGGCCCCTGCAGGCCCCGCTGAGATGCTCGGCAAACCATTCCTTAAGTTTACTTTAGGTCTCCGTGATGTAGAGAAGACCACATCAGGAGCAACTCATGCAGTAAACTAGGTTGAAGAAGAGGCAGGCGAACCTCTGTCTCACTTGGAAGAACTGTTTGAGGCCCTGGATGGAGGTGAGGAGGGGTGGTGTACTGGCAGATTTTGTATTTTTTCCAGGTGCAGAAGGTAACTGGGAGTTCAAGGTGCTTGGTGGAGAGAGTGGCGCTAACCAGGGACTGTCAAAGAGAACGGTCCTTGCGGAAGGCAAAGAGGAGTGGGGAGAGAAAGATGTTCTTGGTGGTGGGGTCTAGCTGGAGTTGGTGGAAGCGTTTCAGGATAATGCATTGGATGCTGAGATTTGTGGGGTGGTAGGTGATGATAAGGGGTGAAGTGGGAGTTGGCACGAGGCAGGGTGACACTAGGCACGTGGACAGACAAAATACTGTTGAGCCATCAGTTGGCCACTTGACACACAAGATGGCCGCAGGACCACAATATGGAGACAGACAGCACAGCAAATACCGACACTGTCTGGGGCCACAAGAATGCCAGCACAATGCACTCACAACTTAGTTGATTAGTTTAAGGCAGGTGGGGGAGAGAATTCACACGAGTAGCGTACACTGCCCGCCGAAGTGTTTCGGTCCAGCCAACACCTTTGATAGAAATGCTAACAGCTTGATACGGACTCAGTACAGAGTGATAATAAGCCAGGGTTGCAGTAACCATCCTTCTCAGGAAGAGAGATTAGCACACACTACTACAGCAATGGACTTCTGCACAGACATTGAAACTGACAATGGCTGCACTGAAACTGACAACGACCACGCTGAAATTAACAAAGACTGTGCTGGAACTGACAATGACTGCACTGAAACTATTAACAATTCTGCAATGTTTACCACAAACAAACCATGTTACAAAGACAATAACCTCATCACTGACCTATTATTACAAAATGTATAAAAGCTTCTTGACATGTGCTTTGGGGCTGCGGGGGGGGGGAGCTTCTCTCCCCAGAGCTTCAGTATTTTCCTGTACAATAAACTCTGTCATTGAACTCCGCCTCTGACTCATAGGCTGGTGATTTTCCCATAACAAGGGGGACCTTGTTTTTATTGTGTTTGGAGGAGGTGTTTAGAGCAGTGGAACAAGGAATGGAGATGGTGCGGCAGAGGGCTATCTAGATGACAGAGGGAGGAAAAGAACGTTGTCTGAAATAGGTGGACATCTGGGATGGTCAAGAATGGAATGTCTCCTCATTCAAACAAAACCAGTGGAGGCAGAGGAATTGGGAGAACGGGATAGAGTTCTTGCAGGATACTGCGTGTGAAGTGGTGTAGTCTAGGAGGTTATGGGAGTCTGTGGGTTTGTAGTAAACGTCTGTCTGGACACTGGCACCAGAGATGGAAATGGAGAGGTCAAGAAAGGGGAGGGAGGTGTCTGAGATGAAGAGATATTTCACTCCCAAGCATCCCAGTTGTCCACCTATTTCAAACAACATGCTTCTCCTGCCTCTTTATCCAGACAGTCCCCCACCACTCCTCCTACATTCACTGCACCGCTGCTCTCAACCCTCCCCAACTGCAATAAAGACACAGTCCCCCTTATCCTCACCTACCACCCCACCAGTCTCTGCGTCCAACACATCATCCTTAAACACTTGCACCAACTCCAACTACACCGCACCACCAAGAACATCTTCCTCTCCTCACTCCTCTCTACCTTCCACAAGGACCGTTTCTTTCGATAGTCCTTGGTTTGCACCACTCTCCCCACCAAGCCCCCGAACTCCTAAGTATCTTCTCCAGCAACCAGAAAAGCTGCAAAACCTGCCAGGGCACTCCACCCATCTCCATCCAGGACCCTAAACAGTCCTTCCAGGTGAGACAGAGGTTCACCTGCCTCTGTCTTCTTTACATCAGGGAGACCAAATGTAAACTTAGGGAACAGTTGGCCGAGCATCTCAGCCAGGCCCGCAGTGGCCGACCAGCCTTCCCAGTCACCGCCCATTTTAATTCCCCTTCCCAATTCCTTTCCAACATGACCATCCTTGGCCTCCTCCATTACCACAATGAACCAAGCTGTAATTTGAAGGAACAAAGCCTCATGTTCTGCCAGGGCAGCCTCCAGCCCGGAGGACTCAACACTGAGTTCTCCAATTTCAAATAACCTCCCTTCCTATCCCCTGACTCTCTTCCCCACCCCTCCCTTCCACTCTACCCTGCCACCAACCGGATTCATTCCTCTCATTGACCAACCAGGTCATACCCTCTACCTGTCTTCACCTATCCCCACTTCACCACCCTGCCCCCTACACCCACCCCCAGTCCTGAAAAAGGGTTACACCTGAAATGTTGAGTTCTCCACCTCTGATGCTGCCTAGCTTGCTGTTCTTCTAGCCTCTTGCCAGTGTTCTAAAATAAATTTAGAAAGCTTTGGTAAATTTACAAAGCCAACCCACTATGTTCGGAACATTTTGCATGTAAGACTTAAATATGCTGCGCATGTCCTTTATTATGAACCTCCTCCTTGAACTACTTTGTTGTGGCCCTACTCCCTGCTTTCAAGAAATCCTCACCAAGATGGAGAATATACGTTGATTCTGCATCCATCTCATTAGGCCAAACATTTCCCAATACCTCTCCCACTGTAAAACCTGAATCTGCCTCTCTAGGTGTTCCTACATCCCTTTCCTAAGCTTCCCTCATCAACCATGGATCTCTTTTTTAAAACTCATGCCCAGTCCTGACTACCCAACATCCCTCAGGGCTCATGTTAGCTGACAGTGTAAATGATTCTCTAACAATCAATTCTGAAGTATAAATACAAGCTGCCAAAACTTTAAAAACCTTCTTAAAAGCTCCATGGAAATAAGCATGCTTCTAAAGTCACAATTTTCGATGAAGACATTTAAGCAATGAGTAAATACTTGTTGTTTTGATTTATTCTTCAGTTTTATGGTCTTTAACCAGAGTTTAAGGCTGAAAACATATAATAATTTGGTTCATTTTGAATAACAAATAATCCAAATAAAGGCAAATTATGGAATTCTAATGAAGATCAAATTTCCTCATATTTGACTTTTCAAGAGTTTGCTTTTTTCTCCTAAAGTGTCATTTTCCTTTTTAATCTTTATGCTCAAATGTTGTTTAGAAACTTGTCTATGATTCATGGCTATTTTACATCAAGACAAGGTTTTCTACTACGCAGAAGGTTACTTTAAGAAAAATAATCTCAAAATGTGATTTTACTTTAGACTGTAATTGAAATTCTTAAATGTCTTTTTCTTAAATACTAGATTTTCTTTAAATGACAATTCATGTCAGAAAATCTTAGCATAAACTTAATTAGCACGCCAAATAACTGAGCTACTATAATCTTGCACCAAGAATTATATTAAAATTATCTATTTAGGTGACTTGCGCCTTACATTTTAAAAAAATGACTATGCTGCCTATGTCTGTCAGCTGAGAGATGTACAATAGATAAAGGTGTCTACAAGTCAATGTGACAAGCAGGTCTTTAACTTGATCAGCATTTTTAGCACTAGATGCACTCCCTAAAGTGAAGTAATCACCACTCAAAATAAATAATTACCATAGAGTCATAGAGCCGTAGAGATGTACAGCATGGAAATAGACCCTTCGGTCCAACCCGTCCATGCCGACCAGATATCCCAACCCAATCTAGTCCCACCTGCCAGCACTTGGCCCATATCCCTCCAAACCCTTCCTATTCATATACCCATCCAGATGCCTCTTAAATGTTGCAATTTTACCAGCCCCCGCCACATCCTCTGGCAGCTCATTCCATACACGTACCACCCTCTGCGTGAAAAAGTTGCCCCTTAGGTCTCTTTTATGTCTTTCCCCTCTCACCCTAAACTTATGCCCTCTAGTTCTGGACTCCCCAACCCCAGGGAAAAAAAACTTTGCCTATTTACCCTATCCATGCCCCTCATGATTTTGACCTCTATAAGGTCACCCCACAGCCTCCAACACTCCAGGGAAAACAGCCCCAGCCTGTTCAGCCTCTCCCTACAGCTCAAAGCCTCCAACCCTGGCAACATCCTTGTAAATATGTTACACTACATCCCATAAAGCACACGGTCACATTCAAATTACTATTTTCTTCTCCATAACACTGCAATGTGTGTACCAAAACATAGCTGTAACACATTTTCCATGTTTTCAAAATTAACTTTTCTTTACAAAATGAGAAGAAACATACTCACAAATTAAATCAAGTGAACTGAACTTATCTTTGTACTGATACTGAAGTGAGCAGAGAGTAGGTAGCCATAATGGTATGCGACAAAATATAAGAAATGGACATCTGGCACATTATTGAAATTCTGTTAAAGAAGCAGTGAGCGAAACATTGCCTATAACTTAATGGGGCTCAGTAATATCTCATCATCAGCTTTAACTTTATTTTGCTTAATTCATTGTTTTATTGCAAGGGCACCTAGTTATCCCCATGTGAAATTCTGTACTATCTCCAGCAACAGTCTCTATACTGGCATACTGTAACAACTATTAAGGCCACAGCATCATAATTAATGTTTGAAATAGAGGCACCTCAACTCCCAACGAAAAAGAGTGTAGATAGTGAATTGCTCACTTGGACTTCATCCTTTAATTTCTAATCACAAATAAAGCTAAATTTAAGCAAGTTTAAAACTTAAGATATCTATTGTGATCCAATTATACATCTAGAGAGGTAAACTTCATATTTTATTCTGGCAGAATAGAAAGCAGCTTAAATATATAGAAAATGCTTTCATTGATTACAAAGTAAAAATAGAAAAAGATATGCAAACCAGAATTGAAATTGTAATTTCCAAAATCAACAACCCTTTCTAGTTTTACCAGACAGATTTTTACAGGACTTAAGTATATTTTTTATGGCTTATTAATTTTAGTGGAAGAAGTTGTTTGCTATTTATGCTGTAACAGTAATCAACACTGCAAAACACCCACTCTGCCTGAATTTATTTCAAACCAATGTGGAACATTTTCTCAGGGAAACAACTTATTTCCCAGGTATACAACTAATTCAACTACTTACTTCAAATCCTGCAACAGATCTTTTGCATTCAACATGGTAATTAAAGAAGTGGTAGCTGCTGGAATAATAATGATAGGAGTTCGAGAACCTGCAAGCAAGAGACAAGTCTTTGAAGCTTTCTATTACTTTAAAAAGTTGGTCTAAAAACAATAACATTTTTAGAACATAAGAAATGCCATAATTAATTTAACCCTCATTTATGAAGGTTATAAATGCAAATATCTCGACCAATTTTTTATTTACAATGCTAGAGCACCAAGATCATTTTGGGAATAATGATGTTTAGTAAAATTTGACTGAAATATTTTATGGCTATGGAAGTGTCAATTTGCCTAGAATCCAATACTTAAAAATTAAGTGCTGAATCATCATTCTTACCCTTCTTTTGATTTGGTGGTGGCCTTGCCTGCGACACTGTTGGTAGAGAAAAACATATTTAAAATAGGGAAAAATTACAATATTCCGATAAAAGCAGTGAGACAGAAAATATACTAACAACAGATCCAATTATAGTTTCATCTCCAGCAAATTCAACATTGTCCTTCTTCTCCCCATCTATCTGCTTCCTGATAAAAACTTGATTTATAACTTGTAATGTGCATTCTAGCCTATGACTTGTTGAGCCCTGATCTCAAAGGATCAGCCAGATTTCTCAGAAAAGTATTCATTTCTTTACTTAATTCAATAATTCATGAGCAAAATCAGGAACACATTTTTCACGATTGCACCTATTTACAACAGAACTTAAAAGATTTTTATTTATTACTTTTCATTAGAATATATAACAAAATGCTTAACAAATGCTGTAGAAACGGAACATGAACAAGATAAATTTTTAAGTGAGACACTACTGCAATAAGTTTACTTATCATTTCCAAGTCGGGAAAAGACTTTCAACAAATGCATATCAGAACAGCAGTTTAAAACATGAAGTAATCACCAGTGTTAGTAACTGAGTGAATCTCACTAAATGACCTTGAATACAAAGCCCAGACATGCTAGCAGAATTTTATCGACTGGTAAGTTCAGAGATTACACCTGTTGAAGAATTGGGATTTTTAAATAAGTAGAGAAAGGATTCATGAAATAAGTTCTTAGCAATTAATGGAAGAGTTTTTCAAAACTGAAAATTAATTCAGTGTTTGAATCCCAGAACCAAGATGCCAAAAAACAATTATTTCCTATGGAATATCGCTAGAAAAGAGTTAGAGAATAGAACAACCTTCTACCTTTTCTCCATTATTTTACCAAATAATTCTTGAAATAAATCTTACTGTGGGTATTTAATCACTCAAGTGACACCAGGCACTGTGAAACTTGATTTAATACAGTTCAATCGTGGTGCTAGAAATGTGCCACTTTTGTCTCAGGTGGTGAAACTTAGAAATTAATCAATGATTTCATCTGAAGAGAAAAACCCAAGTTGGAAGTATGCCAGTTAAAATAAAGGCTTAAGCCAGAAAATAAACAGATGGGGTCTCCAGCCATATGTTTTAGGTTTGTAAGGAAATTCTGGATGAGTTAATATAGCGTCCTATAACTGTCAAACAGGTTATCAATCAAAATGGAAAAAAATCACAAACAACAGCTCAAAGTCAAAGTATGATTACGGTAGTATGCAACATTGCTGCTAATTGAGCAAAGAAAAATGTTCAAAACATCAGGAAAGCATGGTTTCTTCTGGCTAATTTATCAAAACATCTGCTTTCAAGTGGCAACTAAAGACAGACATTTCTTGCCCTGCATTTGATTGTTTTCTTTCTTATTGACCTACTACGTTCATTAACTGAGCCCTTGCCAATTTCCAAACAGACAATTTTGTTGTTTCTCGCACTATACTTTCAAGTTTGCATACAATACAATCTAAATATTTAATCATTCCAATTCCTTTTTATACATTCACAGGACGTGGATGTAACTGGTTAGGCTAGCATTTATTGACCATACTGAAAAGCCTTCATGAATCACTGCAATGCAGTTGGCAAGGTAACACTCTCGGGTGCTGTTCAATAATGCAAGGATTTTGATCCTATGACATTGAAGTCCTAAGTCTAGATGGTGTGAAACTTGAAGGGAAACTTGCAGCTGTTATGGCTCCCATCCATCTTTATGTCCTTTTCCTTCTAGGTGGTACCACTCATGACTTTAGAAGGTGTTGACAAGAGACCTGTATCAGTTGCTGCGATGAATCTTGTAGGCAGTATACACTACTACCATTGGACATTGGTAGTGAAATGAGATACCAGACAGGGTGCGTTGACATGGATTGTGCCAAGTTTCTTGAATACTATTGGACCTGTACTCCTCCAGGCAAATGGGAATATTCTATTGCATTCTGACTTGTGCAACACAGAGGGTCGACAGCACTTGGAAACAGGAGATGGATTACTCAATGCAGAATTCCTAGTCTCTGATCTGCCCTTCCAAGCACAATATTAACAAAGTTGTTCTAGTTCAGTTATTACTAACAGCCAGAATCTTGATATTGACCAGCACAGGATTAGGCAATTTTTCACATTGTCAGATAGATGTTAGTGTCACAGATGCATTGGAACAGCTTGGGTTAGACCTTGATCTAGTTCTGGAGCACAAGCCTTCATTATTGTCACTGGAACACTGCCAGTGCTCATCACATTTACAACATCCAGTGCCTTCAGCTGTTTCTTGTTATCATGTGGAGTGAATCTAGTTGGGTGAAGATTAACAATTATGGTACTGGAGATCTCAGGAAAAGGCTGAGATAGTTCATCCACTAGGCAACAGCATTCCCTCTAATTTTCTTATCAGCTGTGCAGGCCTCCAAGACTTGTTAATGGCAGCAATTTCCGACATCAACACTGTAATCCAGAAGCGAATGCCATTGGAGTGGCTGCACTCACATAGCCGAGAGGGAATGCAGCTGGGTTGAAAATGGTTGCAAATGTTTTCATCTTGTCTTTTACAATAGCATGCTGGGCTTGTACTATCTGCCTGTACTGCATGCAAAAACAAAATAAAAACATTTCACTGTACTTATTTAATCACAGCTCCTCCTAAAAGTTGTGAAACCACTTCTTCAGCAGCTCTATAGTCAGGTCAACTATGGACCTGGTCACAGAATGTTGCCGAGCATGGCAAGTTTGAGTTATAAAGAAAGGCTCAGACTTTTTTCTCTGGAGTGTAGGAAGTTGAGAGGCAACCTCCCGGAAGTTTACAAAATAATGAGATGCACAGATAAAATTGATGGTAGTTGTCTTTTCCCTCGGTTGTGGGATGAATTTTTAAGATGAGAGAAGAGAGATTTAAAAAAGAGATGAGGGGCAGATTTTTTTACACAGAGGTTGGTTTGAGTGTGGGATGAACTTCCTGAAGAAGTGGTGGATGTGAGTACAATTACAACATTTAAAAGACATCTGTATAGCTAAAGGAATAGGCAAAGTTTGGAGCTTTATGGACCAGGAGCAGGCAGGTGGGACTAGTTTAGTTTGGGATTATGTTTGGCTTGGACTAGTTGGACTGAAGGATCTGTTTCCACACTGTATGACTCCATAGATACATGTGACAATAATAAATCAATAAAAAAGTACCATTCATATGTGGCAGGATGACCTCAAAAGAGGTTTTCCTTCTTGTTGCTGGCCTGTTTCAAATTCATTTTGGTTTCAGTATGGACTTGATTACTGTGGTGGAAGGGAGCTGTTCCAGTCACACACTTGAACCATGCTTAAATTGAATAACTAGGGCCGAAGAGAGGGCTTTGAACTAATTAGAAGGGTGTGAAGGAGGCTTCAGCATGCAGAAACATACGCACTTGGAAAATAAAGGATATGGTGGCACTGCAGGGCAACTATTTTGACAATAATACCCAGAGTGGGGCAGAATAAGGCAGTACAAAACAGAGCTAATCGGAAAATGGGGAACAAGAGAATGCAAAATTAATGAATCTTTATTCAAATGCACAAATTTTTCAGAAAACAAATGCATTAATGGCACAAATAGAGGTTAATGGGTGTGATCTTATAGCCATTATGGCGGTTAGGTAACAGGAGATCAAAACAAGGGCATATTGGGGAATGCAACCTTTCGTTAGGACACAGGAAGGGTTTTTTAAAAATTCATTCACAGGATGTCTATGTCGCTGGCTAGGTCAGCATGATTTCCCACTTCTAATTGCCCAAAGGGCTGTTAAGACTCAAACACTTTATCGGATGGCTGTTTCCTTCCCTAACTTTAGTAAACCAGATGGGTTTTTCTGACAAGTGACAACAGATTCATAATTCTCATAAGACTCGTAATTTCAGATTTTTATTGAATTCAAATTCCACCATCTTCTTTGGCGTGATTTGAAACTGGGTACCCAAAACACTACCTGGGTCTCCAATTTAACAGTCCAGCGATAATACCACTGGGCTGTCACCTCCCCTATCTGTAGGGTAGCTTTGTTAGGAAGAGATGGAATAAGTACATAAGCAAGAAATTATCTTGGCTTGGGTGATATAGAATCCATTTGGGTGGAGGTAAGACCAAAAGGGAAAACGACACTGGCGGAAGTAGTCTATGGACCACATAATAGGAGGCTATGGGAATGAATAAATTAGGAGATAGTGAAGACACGTAAAAAAATTAATCTTGGGTGACTATAAACCTCATGTCAATTGGAAAAACCAAACTGGCAGCATGTGCTCAGGATAGCTTCCTAGAACAATATGTCGTGGATCCAACCAGGGGTCAGGTTATTTTGGATTTGATAATGTGTCATGAGGTAGATTTAGTAAATGATCTCAGATTAAAAGATATGCTACAGAACAAAGCAAATTTAGAATACGGCATTCAGATTGAGTGAGGGAAACAAGGTTTGGGAACAACTGCACTAAATGAAGAGTAATTACATACAGCGAATACAGGCAATGACATAACGGATACTTTGCATCAGTTTTCTTGGTAGAGGACAATACTAGCATTCCAGAAATATGAAATAATCAAGGGGCTAAGGCAATAAACACAAAAACTCTCTCTAGAGAAAATGTACTAAGGGAAGTAATGCGGCTAATGGCTGATAAGTCCCCTGGATCCAATAGGTTGCCTCCGAAAATATTAAAGAAAGTAGCTGCAGAGAAAGTAAATGCACTGCTTCTCATTGGCAAAGAATACTTAGGTTCTAGAAATGTCCCAGAAGACTGGAAGACTGCTTTACTCAAAAGCAAAGGAGACAAAAAAAAAGGTAACTACTGGCCAATTAGTTTGATATCTGCTGTTAGGAAAATCATAACAGAGCTGAAAAATGTATTGCTGGAAAAGCGCAGCAGGTCAGACAGCATCCAAGGACAGGAGAATCGATGTTTCAGGCATAAGCCCTTCTTCAGGAATGAGGAAGGTGTGCCAAGCAGGTTAAGATAAAAGGTAGGAAGGAGGGACTTTGGGGAGGGGCGTTGGGAATGCGATAGGTGGAAAGAGGTTAAGGTGAGGGTGTTAGGCCGGAGAGGGGGTGGGGGCGGAGAGATCGGGAAGATGATTGCAGGTCAAGGCGGCGGTGCTGAGTCAGAGGGTTGGGACTGAGATAAGGTGGGGTGACGGGAAATGAGGAAGCTGGAGAAATCTGCATTCATCCCTTGAGGTTGGAGGGTTCCTAGGTGGAAGAGGAGGTACTCTTCCTCCAGACGTCATGTTTCCATGGTCTGGCGATGGAGGAGGCCAAGGACCTGCATGTCCTTGGCAGAGTGGGAGGGGAAGTTAAAGTGTTCAGCCACAGGGTGGTTGGGTTGGTTGGTGCGGATGTCCCAGAGGTGTTCTCTGAAACATTCCGCAAGTAGGCGGCCTGTATCCCCAATGTAGAGGAGGCAGTAAATGATGTGTGTGGAGGCGCAGGTGAATTTGTGACGGATATGGAAGGATCCCTTGGGGCCTTGGAGGGAAGTGAGAGAGGAGGTGTGGACGCAAGTTTTGCATTTCTTGCGGTTGCAGGGGAAGGGGCTTCCCATTTAAGATGGAGATAAGAAGGAATTCTTTACCCCAAGGGGTAGTGAACCTGTCGAATTCTTTACTGCAGAGGGCTGTCAAGACTAGGTCATTAAGCAATTTACAGCCAGAAGTACCATGTGAATGATCCATTTTGGTTTCTTCCAATAGTCACCAACAGAGATACTTCAGCCATTTCAATTGATTCCACATTTTCAGAGATGCTGGATACTGCAAAGGCTATGGGCCATGACAACATTCTGGCAATAGTACTAAAGGTTTGTGCTCCAGAACTTGTCGCTCTCTTAATGAAGCTGCTCTAACATCTCTACCCAATAATGTGGAAATTTGCCCAGGTATGTCCTTTACAAAAAAGGCAGGATAAATCCAATCAAGCCAATTACTGTTCGATCAGTCTACTCTTGATCATCAGTGAAGTGATGGAAGGCATCATAAACAGCGCTATCGAGCAGCACCTACATAGTAACAATCTACTCACAGACAACCAGTTTGGGTTCCATCAAGGCCACTCAGCTCCTGATCTCGTTATAGCCTTTGCTTAAACATGGGCAAAATCCACAAATGCAAGAAGGGAAGGTAAAGGTGATAGTCTGTGACATCAAGGCCACATTCAGCTGAGCATGGAATCCAGGAGCCCTAGCAAAACCTGAATCATCAGAATCAGGGACAAACGCTCCGATGGTTGGAGTCATACCTTGCACATAGGAAGATAGTTATGCTTGTTGGAGGTCAGCCAACTCAGCTCCAAGGCAACTCTGCAGGAGTTCCTCAGGGTAGTGTCCTAGGCCCAATCATCTTCAGCTGCTTTGTCAATGACCTTTCCTGAAACATAAGGTCAGCAGTAGAGATGTTGGTTGATGATTATACAATGTGAAGGAGGGTACTATGGAGGACTTGAGCAACAAGGCAATATTGGCAGAGCTCAGAAATAGGAAGGGTGAGGTAATAATGCTGGGGTTGTATTACAGGCCTCCCAACAGCAAGCGTGAGATAGAGGTACAAATGTGTAAACAAATTATAGAAAAATGTTGGAACAACGGGGTGGTAGTGCAAGAAGATTTTAATTTTCCCAAGACTGACTGGGAATCACTTAGTGTTAGAAGTCGAGATGGAGCAGAATTTGTAAGGAGTATCCAGGATAGTCCAACTCGGGAAGGGGCCATACTGGACCTGGTGTTGGGGAATGAGCCCAGCCAGGTGATAATCAATAGGGGATCACTTTGGGAATCGTGATAACAATTCCATAAGTTTTATAATACTCATGGACAAAGACGAGAGTGGTCCTCAAGGAAGAGTGCTAAGCTACGTGAAAGCCAACTGTAGCAAAATTTGACAGGAGTTAGGGAATATGGATTGGGGGCAGCTATTTGAGGGTAAATCCACATTTGACATGTGGGAGGCTTTTAGAAAGAGGTTGATTAGAGTGCAGGATGGACATGTCCCTGTGAAAATGAGGGATGGAAATGGCAAGATTAGTGAACCATGAGTGACTGGTGAAATTGTGAGACTAGTTAAGAGGAATAAGGAAGAATACATAAGGTCCAGGTAACTGAGGCCCACTGAAGATGTTACCTAGTATGGTAACGAAACGTCTGGAAATGAACCTTCCAGCTCAGCAAGCAACCTACATCCAGAACCTCAACCCGAGCTACAAATCTTCTCAAAACCCACTTCAGTAAGATGTTTGATAAGGTTCCCCATGGTAGGCTGATGGAGAAAGGAAAGTGGCATGGAGTCCTGGGTGTACTAGCTAGATGGATAGAGAACTGGCTAGCAGCAGGAGACAGAGAGTAGCAGTGGAAGGGAGTTTCTCAAAATGGTGAACTGTGACCAGTGGTGTTCCACAGAGATCCGTGTTGGATATATAAATGATCTGGAGGAAAGTATAGGTGATCTGATAAGCAAGTTTGCAGATGACGCTAAGACTGGTGGAGTAGCAGATAGAGAAGGCGACTGGCAGAGTACACAGATAAATTGGAGAGTTGGGCACAGAAATGGCAGACGGAGTTCAATCCAGGCAAATACGAGGTGATGCATTTTGGAAGCTCCAATTCAAGAGCAAACTATACAGTGAATGAAAAAGCCCTGGGGAAAATTGATGTAGAGAGAGATCTGGGTGCTCAGATCCCTTGTACCCTGAAGGTGATAGGGTGGTCAAGGCGGCATACAGCATGCTTTCCTTCAGCGGACAGGGTATTGAGTACAAGAGTTGGCAGGTCATGTTACAGTTATATAGGTCTTTGATTTGACCACATTTGGAATACTGTGTACAGTTCTAGTCGCCCCATTACCGAAATGATGAGGATGTTTCAGGTAAACCAAAGCGCAAGAAACATGCCTTGACAATAATGCTAATAGAAAAATTCCTCGCAAAAGGACTTTGAGAGAAATATTTGCAGGTCATTGTAAGTAGTCAATAGTACAGCATTCTGGCATACTGAAAACACAATGGCAGATTACATGCTCTTCACTGTGTTTCCCAAAGGAATGAATATCCAAACTCTACATGAAACAAAGATATCAATATTGCTAAGAACAAAGTGTTCCAAAAGCCTTTGCTTTCACACTTGTTGGTACTTCAGAAGCTTTCAAGTGTGGTTTTTGTTTAGTCTCTAGATAACTGATCTTCCGATCAGGATCAAAAATCCCAATTCCAACACATGCATATCTTCTGATTTTTGAGTGATTTTCCAAAGGAGGATTCTTCAGAACTGAATCAGTGCAGCCAACCACAGAGGAAGCATAAGAGGTAGAAGCAGAGAATTCAGTTCTTTGAGCCTGCTCTGCTGTTAAATGAGGTTATGGCTGATTTTCTATTTCACTTCTCCTGCACTATTCCTGTCTGCTTTGATGTTCTTAATATGTAGATGAACCTTTCTACCCCATGAGGCAGAGAATTTCAAAATTGATCACCTTTTGTGATTGCTCCTCATATCGGTTTTAAATGGCTTACTAGTCATTTGGAGACTGTTCCATTGCTCTAGATCACGCAGGATCATTCCTGAAACTACCCTATTGATCCCTGTAATAACTTTTTATGTTTCAATGAGATCATTACTCATCATTAAAACTCGAAAAGAGAAAATTGATTTAATTTTCCCCATAGAACAATCCCTCCATTAGAGAAATTAAAGGGCAGCACGGTGGCTCAGTGGCAAGCACTGCTGCCTCACAGTGCCAGGGACCCGGCTTCTATTCCGGCCTTGGGCAACTGTGTGGAATTTGCACCTTCGCCCCGTGTCAGCATGGGTTTCCTCCAGGTGCTCCGGTTTCCTCCCAAATTCCAAAAGATGTGCAGGTCATCCTACCCTAGGTAAAGAGATTAAAACTGTACATAAGACTCAAAATGTGGTTTCATCAAGGCTCTTCATAACTGCAGTAAGAAATCGCTATTCCTATACTCAAATCTTCTTATAAGAATGGCTAACATACCATATCTCTTTGCACTTGTTGTTTAATTGCTCGGGCAAGATGGAATTATAGAATCCCTACAGTGTGGAAACAGGCCCTTTGGCTCAATAAGTCCATACCTACCCTCCGAAGAGTATCCCACTCAAACTTATTCTCCTACCTTGTTACTCTACTTTTACTAGGAAAAAGTAGAATGTGGGGTGCTGGAAAAGCAAAGCAGGACAGGCATAATCCGAGGAGCAGGAGATCGACGTTTCGGGCATAAGCCCTTCATCAGGGATATTTGTGTGTATAATGCAGAAGATGCAGGATCAGTTCATTCCAAAAAGGAAGAAAGATCCTAGGAGGAGGCATGGGTGGACGTGGCTGATGAAGGAAGTTAAGAAAAGACAAAAAGTATAACATAGCAAAGATAAGTGGGAAAATGGAGGACTGGGAAGCTTTTAAAGAACAACAGAGGATTATTAAGAAGGAAATACGCAGAGAAAAAATGAGGTACAAAGGTAAACTGGCCAAAAATATAAAGGAGGATAGTAAAAGCTTTTTTAGGTATGTGAAAGGCAAAAAAATGGTTAAGACTAAAATTGGGCCCTTGAAGACAGAAACAGGGGAATATATTATGGGGAACAAAGAAATGGCAGAAAAATTGAATTGGTACTTCAGATCTGTGTTCACTGGGGAAGACAGAAGCAATCTCCCTGAGGTAACAGTGGCTGAAGGACCTGAACTTAAGGGAATTTATATTTGCCAGGAATTGGTGTTGGACAGACTGTTAGGTCTGAAGGTTGATAAGTCACCGGGGCCTGATGGTCTACATCCCAGGGTACTGAAGGAGGTGACTCGAGAAATAGTGGATGCGTTGGTGATTATTTTCCAGAGTTCAATAGATTCGGGATCAGTTCCTGTGGATTGGAGGGTGGCTAATGTTGTACCACTTTTTAAGAAAGGAGGGAGAGAGAAAGCAGGAAATTATAGACCAGTTAGTCTGACCTCAGTGGTGGGAAAGTTGCTGGAGTCTATTATAAAGGATGAAATTACGACACATTGGATAGTAGTAACAGGATAGGTCAGACTCAGCATGGATTTATGAAGGGGAAATCATGCTTGACTAATCTTCTGGTTTTTTTTGAGGATGTAACTCTGAAGATGGACAAGGGAGATCCAGTAGATGTAGTGTACCTAGACTTTCAGAAAGCTTTTGATAAAGTCCCACACAGGAGGTTAGTGAGCAAAATTAGGGCGCATGGTATTGGGGTCAAAGTACTAACTTGGACTGAAAGTTGGTTGGCTGACAGGAAACAAAGAGTAGTGATAAACGGCTCCATTCTGGAATGGCAGGCAGTGACTAGTGGGGTACCGCAGGGATCAGCGCTGGGACCGCAGCTTTTCACATATATTAATGATATAGAAGATGGTATTAGTAATAACATTAGCAAATTTGCTAATGATACTAAGCTGGGTGGCAGGGTGAAAAGTGAGGAGGATGTTAGGAGATTACAGGGTGACCTGGACAGGTTAGGTGAGTCGTCAGATACATGGCAGATGCAGTTTAATGTGGATAAATGTATGGTTATCCACTTTGGTGGCAAGAACAGGAAGGCAGATTACTACCTAAATGGAATCAATTTAGGTAAAGGGGCAGTACAAAGAGATCTGGGTGTTCTTGTACACCAGTCAATGAAGGTAAGCATGCAGGTACAGCAGGTAGTGAAGAAGGCTGATAGCATGCTGGCCTTCATAACAAGAGGAATTGAGTATAGAAGCAAAGACGTTCTTCTGCAGCTGCACAGGGCCCTGGTGAGACCACACCTGGAGTATTGTGTGCAGTTCTGGTCTCCAAATTTGAGATAACTGAAGTATCACCTCTCTTTTTAAATTTAATCCTCCTCACAATAAACAGCAGTCTACAGCTTTCCTAAATGACTTTCTGTTCTTGTATGCTAAACATTAGTGATTCATGCACTAGGCACCCAGATCACTCTGCATCTCAGAGTTCTGTGATCATTTACCATTTTGATCATACGCCTTCCGTTTACTCTTCTTGCCAAAATGGAGAGATTCATATTTCCCACATTAAGTTCCATTTGCCAGATCGGTGACTACACAAACTATTTGTATCCCTTGTGGCATCTGTATCCCCCTCACAACTTACTTTCCTACTTATCTTTCATTTGCAAATTTAGCAATTATATCTTTGATCCCTTCACTCAAGTCATTTACACAAAATGTAAATGCGAAAATACTCAGCACTGATCCCTGTGGCACACCATTCGTTACACCTTGTCACCCTGCAAATGACCCATTTGACTGGTTTATTAGCCCAGTGCAATTACTACTACACCACCAGCTTTCTATAAACGGTAGATCTTAATTATGGGTAGAAACTGGAGAATGAGGGAGACTGCAGATCATATATATTAGACACTGATTAGTGTGCCACTGCTGTCTTCAGAGCCCTGAACAGAAGCAGCCATTCAATTGACATTGCTATGGTGCTTCAATTGTGAATTATATCAAATCTGTAACCTATTAGTCATTACCTCAGCTCTACAACATAGTAGAACCCTGGAATATTAATGGCTAATTATCACTAATGCAAAGCAAGGAAGACATGCGTATCACTATAATAATGTGTTGAATCAATCACTTGGAAGTTATCTGAAGAACTTCGTGATCTAGTTCTAATTTTTCACTTCTGTCAGTGACTGGAACTTCTATTTAAAAGCGAACAATCACAGAAGTTGTTTCAAATCACATCATTTCTCCAATCAATTGAGGCACCAACAGCAGTCATAATGATTTGATATCACAGAAGGAGGCTATTTTAAAATTTATTAGTTATTCATAGATTTTGATATTGTTGGCTCAGCCAGCAGTTGTCTATTTGTAATTGCCCAGAAATTAAGATTCAAGTACATTGCCTGGGGTCTGGATTTACACATTTGCCGAATTAAGGATGGCAAATTTCATTCCCTGAAAGGGACATTAATGAAGCAGATGGGATTTTTGTAGAAATTGACAATGGTTACATGGTCACTTTTAAGTTACCTTTTTATTGCATAAATTTACTAAATTTAATATTCACCGTTTGCCATGGTTAGGTTCAAATCAATGACACCAAATATTAGCTTAGGATTCTGGATCGTTAGTTTAGTGACATTATCATTACACCACTGTCTACCCCACTGGGCTAATCAAGTTTTATACAGCAGTCAATTTCATATATCCATTCTAACCCTATTAACTTGCAAGTTTATATCTCTCAAGCACCTATCTAATTTCCTTTTAAAACATTGATCACCTCTGCTTCCACAATGATTATTGGCAACACACTCCAGGCCACACACTGCAAAAAAAAAGTGTCTTCCTCATCTTGCTGTATACCTTCAATTAATCATCTCCCCAAGTCTGTGTACCATCAGCTGACAATAACTTTTCTTTGCTTTACCAACATTGATCATAATTTTGTATGCCTCTATTAGATCTCCCTTCAACTTAATTTATCCCAAGGGGAATAAACCAGCTTCTCCAACAAAACCTTGGAATTTAATTTCCCAATTCATTTGCTTAAGTCTTTTCCCCACCCTCTCAAGCAGTTTTGCTTCTTTCCAAAAGTGTAAAAAAGCAGAATTGAATGCAAGACTCAAAGTGTGCCTAAACAGAGAATTTAAGCATTCAGTATACCTTTGCTTTTTTGTTTTCAGTACCTCTATTTAAGAAGCTCAAGACACTGCTTTGTTAACGACTGTCAATATGCCTTGCCAACTTCAAAGATCTATGCACATGAACTCCTAAGTTCTTTCATTCTTTTGAGCACCGCCACTAAATCTCTCTCTCCATATCCATTCTGCTAAAACAACCCAAGTTATACATTCTGCATGCAATTCTACTTGTCATGTCTATCCATTCTGTTAGCCTTTTTTCCTGTTGTAATCAATCGATATCGCCCTCACTATTTGCTGCAATCTGTTTGGTATCATGTGCAAATTATAAAATTTTATGCTGTATTTAAGTCATTACGTATATCAAGAAAAGCAGTGATCCTAACACTGAGCCTGGGATTAGTGGGGGGACACTGCTGTTTATCATCATTCAATATGAAAAACAAGCACTTAGCACAACTCACTGATCTCTGTCATCAAGCCTATTATTTTAATCCAAGCTGAAACTGAATTTGCTGTTCCAGGAGCCTCATTGTTTTTTTCAAATCAACATTGGTCAACTGTTTTCTTAAAATTCATATCAGCAGCACAATTTCAGTTCTTTCATCAATATTTTTCTTTACTTCACCAAATTTCTACAGTTTACAATCTGTGCTCTCTGCCCTTAATTAAATCAAATCTCTCGAAGTCTAGATTAGAGTGGTGACGGAAAAGAACAGCAGGTCAGGCAGCAACCGAGGGGCAGGAAAATCGACGTTTTGGGCAAAAGCCCTTCATCAGGTTTTTGCCTGAAATGTCGATTTTCCTGTTCCTCTAATGCTGCCTGACCTACTGTGCTTTTCCAGCACCACTCTAATCTAGACTCTGATTTCCAGCATCTGCAGTCCTCACTTTTGTCTCAATCTCTCGAAATGCCCATTAATTTTTCTCATGATTGTTGTTGGTGAAACCATAACATCACAGATGTTAAAGTGACCAGTCTGTATTTACCAGACTGAAAAGTTCCTTATAAGCTTCCGTGAGTAAGAATGTCACTGTTGACACTCAATAATCCTCTGGCACCTCTCTTTAGTCAAGGTATTTTCGGAAGATTACAGCAAATCATTCTGCTAATTGCATCCCTAAATCCTTTGCAATCTGCAACAATTGGCTTTGGAAAATGTTTCATCATCATAAAACTTTAGAAAAATATATCATTGCTTGGCCAGTAAGATCTTAAAAAGAAATGAAAACTTTACCACACGTATCCTGATTAACTACATGATTAAATGTATTAAGTATCTAGAAACAGAGAGCTGTATAAAAAAACAAGACAAGATGAAGCTCTATGTTCATAAAGAAAGTAGAGCACGACTCAACAAGTACAACAAAAACAGCCATGAGCATTGTTATAATACAATTCCCTTTTAAAACTATCTAGCTATTTTCAAATACAATGGTGTTCAATCACGTCAACACTTCACAAGTACAAATATCTCACTATATTTTCCATGCATAAGTTTCAGGGTACCAACTAGGCAACAAGAAAAGTGAATCAGCTGTACTGAAAATCAGACTGATGATGATGGATTAAACTAAAACTATTCACAAAGTATAATATGAAATTTTACTTAGACTTCTGTAACATTAGAAATTATGTAAGAGCAACGGAGCACAAGAACCAGCAGAAGAGGGATCCGACTTTTTGGGATAATGATCTGTTTGCAAACGATCAGAGGCTAAAATGTTTACAAATGAGAACATGAAGTTCATTTCAGCCCATATGGTGCTGTTTCAAAAGACTTTCTTTAAATTCAGTTCATAAAGCTTTGCAGCTCATTTTGACACAACTAAATAATTACACGAAAAGTCCTTCTTTGAATGAGAATGCATCGGTTCATAAAACTGAGTCTGCTGGAATTACACTATTAATGAAATGAAAAGCAAAAATGGAATGGAATCAAGAAGAAAATTTTTTTCACATACTTGGCAATTAAAGACATTTTGAAGTTTCACACAGAGATGAACCACGCTACATCTGGATGTTCATTAACACCTATGTGGAGTGAGGTGTTAGAAGGTGAACTAAAGCAATCTCTGACAGCTTGTCTCCAAAAATTTACGTTTGTTTTTCAAAAATCTTACATAACTTCTATTCAGAATATTTCTATAGCAACACAATAAATATTCACAGACACCATCAGTTATATACACTTCACGGTATCACACACTGCAGCTTCAACATAGAATCAATATAATTTTTGCCCTAATAAACTGATTTCCACCACCAAATGCTAACTGTTATTACGCTGTTGAAATATCTGGACAATAGCATTTAGAGGAGGTTATTTTTGAACGCAAAATAAAAAAAAACTGGCCCTGTTTAATTTAAAGAAAGATATAATTTCATCTCAAAAATAACCAAGAAATCTTTCGCCAATTCTTATTTTTTCCAAGCCTGTGGTCAATGCACTACTCATGGGCAAGAGAATGGAATAGATTTTTTTTGCTCCCAGAGTAACATCAACACCATTTAAACTAGATGTAACATTAAGAACAAAAATAGGTCAGCAGTGAGGTCGTTAAATTCCCATTAACCACTGTAGTAACTCATCTAGCTTTCAGATGTTTTAAATCCTATGCAGATTGTGTGCTTAAACCTGTACATCCACAGTCCATAGTGCTGCATGTAGACGCTTGAGAAACATACTACATTATTTCACAAATGCAAAGATAAGCGCCACTCACTTCCTGTGATATTGTTTAAAAGAAGAGCAGGCCATATAGCTTCACAGGCCTGTTCCGCCATGCAATTAGATTACAGATAATCCATATTTTAATTTCATTTAATTGGATTCATTCCATATGCTTTACTAACGAAATTCTATGAATCAGACATTTGAAATTTTTAATGATTTGGTTTGAACACCAATTTGATTGTGACATTTCCTGTACTGTGTGAGAAAAAGCTTTCAGACATCATCTTGATGGTTTGGCTCAAATTTAAGTTATGTTTCTTTATAGACCCTCTTGTTAAATCACTCGTTAATACTATACATTCAGGGAAATATGCACCTATTCAACGTGTCCACAGAATTTAACCTATTCAGACTTGGTAGCATCCTGATGAACCCACACCATGTCTCTGCCAAGGTCAATGTCGTCTGCTGAGGTGAGTAACCCAGAAAAGGGCACAATACTCCTAATACAATTTAACCATAACATTATGCAGCTATGGCAAATGTTGTTTCTTTATTTGTAGCTCTTTTCAGATAAAAGGTAGCATTTGATTAGTCTTTTAAGTTAGTTCGGATGGGAGAGAGAAATTGAATCCTGAACCACACAACCGAAATGTTTAACTGAAAAACGGGGGACATTGTCGTGCTCAACTTTATGTGTAATGTTGGGGTCAAATTGCATTTTGTGTATTTTTAAAAATTTATTCAGGGAGGGTGTCGCTGGCTAGGCAGCTTTTATTGCCTATCCCTAATTGCCCAGAGGACAATTAAGAGTCAACCACATTGCTGTGGGTCTGAAGTCACATGTAAGCCAGACCAGGTAAGGATGGCAATTTCCTTCCCTAAAGGACGTCAGTGAACCAGATGGCTTTTTCCAGTAATTGACAATGGATTAATGGTCATCATTAGACTCAACTTCAGATTTTTATTGAATTCAAATTCCACGTATGGCAGCATTTGAACCCAGGACTCCAGAACATTACCTAGATCTCTGGATTAACAGCCCATCAGTAACTGCACTCAGCCATCGTCTCTTCTACTATGCCAGTTCTGATTCTTAACATAAAAGTTAAGGAAAATTTCTGACAAAATTCATGAGGTTGATTCATTGGAGCATGGAGATTCAAGGAAAGGTCATACGTTAATTTTTCAGAGTAACTTAACTACTGAATACTATGGAAAAGATACAATGCAAAAACTTTCACCTAAACAGTGTAAAGCACAATATCCGGAATGAGTTTTTCTAAGAAAGCAATCAACATATGCGAGTTCTTATGAAGACGACAAACTTGAAGTAAAAACAATGGGACTGTTTAAGGATCAACCAGATGCCATGGTGAGAATGAATGTTGAGATTTTCTGAATGGATTATATAAGAGACATCAAACAGCTTTCCTCAGCTGCATTTATCTTGTGCTTTATTTATGTTTTGTGATGCTTAATCCTGGCACTTTCTAAAGGTACCTCTGAGACATATTCAACAACTTGTGTTTTTTGATGAAGCATGACATCACAAGTCACTTCAGAGACATAACCAAAATAATGGACAACAACTCAGGGGTAGTCAAAGGCTTGATCAAAAATATGGACTTGGAAGAGGAATTTTAAAGTTGAGGAAAAGTGATACCTCAAGGCATGCTTCCAATGATGGGGTAATGGGAAAGGGAGTGCACAAGACAAAAAAATAAAAGATGAACAAGTCATTCTTATCCCACCTTTTTAAAAGGAAACATTGAAACTCTCTTCAGTCAGAGGGCTTTTATAATGGTGTTGACGACAGGAAAAGGCTGCTTGTGCTTAACATGACAAAAATTTGTTCCAATAAGAGCTTGTACATCAGGCAATCCTTTGGTGCAACTTTCAAATCACAGGATTAATGTCTGAACTGGAATTTAATAATTTTGCTATTGTAATACTTCATAAATATTAAAACTTCAAAATTAACAAATTAAACCTGTTGTTTTAAATGGCAGACATGGAATAAAAGGGATACAAGAGAATGTGACACATTACTTTTTTCCCTCAAAATATCAATGTTATAATTTTACACCAGCAAATATAAAAATAATGCTGTTTTTCCAGTGTTCTTTTCACTCAATGTCTGCAGCAGTTAGCCTTTTATCAATAACATTACAGATGGCAGGCTTTGTCCAAACAACAAGCCCTTTTATTTTTTCTCTGCAAAAATTCAGCTTTTTTTTGATATGACATCTCAAAATTGCCTTTAAAGAATTCTCAACAGTGTATGTTTGATCATATCAAGAATTTTCTCTTTTTACCTAACTAAGAAGGGCTGCTAACTGATTTGCAATCTTTATATGCAAAATATGACTGCATTTCTAAAAATGAATTTATCTAAAGTTTTTAGAATGAATAGCAAGATCGAAAAAGTATACAAAACAAAAACTACCTTCCTAAAACAATTTGCTTTTAGTAAAACATTTATTTTGTACTTAATATACTACATATTTTAAAATGCTTTTCAAAATTTGTTAATATGCACACTATGATAACTCAAGCATTGACAACTATACGTTTGAAAAGGATTGTGCTAAAAGGTCAAATTTTAATGTTATACACAGTACTGCTTGCATTTCTCTGAAGAAGAGTCATACTTGACAAGAAACGTTAACTGTTTTTCTCTCTCTCGCTATACAGATGTTGCCAGAACCACTAGGTTTTCTAGTACTTAGATTTTATTTTGTGCTTTCAGCCGCCATCAAAGATAAAAAGTGCAGCAAGGGTATAGATTTGAGGGATTCCAGAAGTAATTATGCAAATGTAGAAAACCACTGCAGGTAACTCTTATAGTTTGACTGGATAGATGCAAAGATAAAGGCTGACATATCCAGCTGGACAACAAAAGGAGTTGGAGAACGATAATCTGGTCAACCTGATCAAATGCTGCAAACAGACCGAGAAGAACAAGGAGGGATTGATCACCACTGCCACAGTCATTTGTAACTATGATAAAGGTTGTTATGGCAGGAGTGGAAAATTGATTGGAGGGAAACAAAGGGGGAGTTCGAAGAAAAGTATCCATGGATTTGAGAGGAAGACATGCATTCAATGACTTGACAGAAAAGAGGAGGTTGGAGCTGATGTGGTTGTTGGAGAGGAAGAAAGGAGACAGGGCAAGGATGTTTGTTTTAAATTAGGTATAATCATTATGTAGAATTAAAGCGATGGCAAAGTTCCTGAGGAGAGGGAACCAATAATAATACCAACAAACCTGGGAGAGAAAGTTGAGTATTAACCACCTTAGTAGGAAAAAGGGGTCAGGAAATGAACCTTACAGACATGAGTAACTTAGAAAGGGGAACTAAGGGCATTCTGGCTAAGTTTGCAGGCGATACAAAGATAGGTAGAGAGACAGGTAGCAGGAAGGCTGCGTAAGGATTTAGACAGGTTAGGAGAATGGGCAATGAAGTGGCAGATGGAGTTACAACTTGGGGATGTGCGAGGTCATGCATTTTGGCAGGAAGAATAGATAAAAATAGGAAGCTGTTTTCTAAATGGGGAGAAAATTCATAAGTCTGAAGTGCAAAAATACTTGGGAGCTCGAGTCCAGGATTCTCTCAAGGTAAACTTGCAGGTTGAGTCAGTAGTCAGGAAGTCAAATGCAATGTTGCCATTTATTTAGAGAGGACTTGAATATAAAAGCAGGGATGTCCTTCTGAAGCTCTATAAGGCTCTGGTTATACCATATTTGGAGTACTGTGCACAGTTTTGGGCCCATATCTCACGATGGATGTACTGGCCTTGGAGCGTGCTCACAGGAGGTTCACAAGAATGGTCCCAGGAATGAAAAGCTTAACACAGGAGGAATATATGAGGACTGTGGGTCTAAACTTGATGGAGTTCAGAAGGATGAGGTCGGTGGGGGTGGTGGGGAAGAGGGGGATCTAACAAACACACAGAATACTGAATGGCTTGGACACAATAGATTTCAGGAAGATGCTTCCATTAGTAGGAGACACTAGTGCCTGAGGGCACAGCTGTAGAGTAAAAGGAAGACCTTTTTGGAATGGAGAGACTTTGTCAGCCAGAGAGTGGAGAATCTGTGGAATTCATTGCCACAGAAAGCTGTGGAGGTCAGGTCATTGAGTATATTTAAGACTGAGATAGACAGGTCCTTGAGTATCAAGGGGATCAAGGATTACATGGAGAAAGTGGGAGAATGGGACTGAGAAACCTATCAGCCATGACTGAATGGGGGCATAGACTTGATGGGCTGAATGGCCCAATTTTTGCTCTGATATCTTATAGTCTTTTGCTGGAAAGCAGAAACAGCTGAAAGTAGTAATCATGTGCCTGTACGGAAATAAATGGGGACTTTTTTTTTTGCAAGTTACGGAATAGACAGAAGGAGCTAAGGGAGCTGAATGGGAATTCACTCTTAGTGGCAACAAAATTCATGATCTTGTAGTATTTGTTGGAGTCATTTTGTTCTATAAGACTTATAAAGTGCTTTTACTTGTCCAACTAAATATGATTAATGGCTAAACCGGTTGTCAGCCATAAATATTTATGTCTGCATCCCTTGAAATTATGGTGACAAAGAGAGATGGAGAAATTATTCTAAAAGTTACTGGGCATAGGAGTATCAAGTGTGGATCAGAAACATCAAAATATTGCACTCTGCTGACTATGTAACCTTTTTTTTTAAAATAACAACTTCATAAAGTACTCTTCTATTTAACTAGCTGCCTGCACGAGGTATTTTTCAGCAAAGTCCAAGGTTATATATCATCAGTTTATCTTCTAAGTATTGCCTTCCTTCATAATAAGACATACTTTAGTTTTTACTGTCACTTGTGATTTGGTGGATTTTAAGTTATGAATTCATCAAGAGAACATTAGCCTGCAGGAATCTGAACAAAACACAATTAAAACAGTATGTGGAGCTGCTGTTAAAATGTTACTGAACAACCATAAGATTTGTGTTTAGCTCATCATAACAATTAATACAAACTTGTCCTATTAGCTTTACTAATTTCAATATTCGGCAGAGAATGAAAAGGAAAATCAAACCAAGTGTGACCTTTCCTTACTTTAAGCTAATGCATCTATTTTACAAAAAAAGTCATGATTTGGTTTATGTCATTCGTTATTGCAGCTTTCCACATATTGCACAACACTTCAGTTATTAACGCAAAAGTTACAAAACACGAAGTGGTCAAACTATTCTAATACAGCTGGTTCCGCTATAACACAGGTTCTAGCAGTGTTCGCGCTGGCTCTGTCCTCATGCAATCCCGTTACAAGAAAATCACTAAATAGCAGCACCATTTAAACTAATGGGTCCGGAATTGCACAATAACCAACATAGGCCTTAAAGGTTTGCGCTTTAGAAACAGTGTCCACAATTCATCAATCGCATTATAGCAAATTCACGTTCACGAAACTTGCATTATAGCAGAACAACCTGTACAGGGAATGTATTCCTGAAAATACATTTTGGTATAATTCTTTCTTAATTAATTCTATTGTAGCCATCAGATCCATAATGCTCTTAGTAACTGGAGTATACCATACAAGTCCTAAATGCCTTTCTTCTAATATCTCAAAATTACATCTCAGATAACCATATCAAGATCTGGCCAAAGGTAAGAAACTATGTGGATTCAAGGTGAGGTATACATAACATAGTATTGTATGCATGTACATGAATACTAAATGTGGTAGCACTGAAATAGACTATTGATCATAATAGGTAGGATGGGTTACAACAGTCAATATCTACAAAATTTAAATTACTCTGCACATAACTAACAGAAGTGAAAACAAGATTCAAAGTGCAAACAGTGGAAGATCCAGCATTAACCGTACTTTTTAAATTAGGCAATGGAATTTCTGTAAAGTAGATCAAGGGAAAATGATCAATTCAAAAGATCTTGTGAACACAAACTGCAATGTTCTCAAGGACATTGCTATTCCTGCATTCCTCTTTACGATCTTTCTTTTGAAGAAGCATTCAACGGTTCAAAGGATAAACGACTAAAATGAAATATTAACTGGAACAATAGAATAATATATTCTGAGATTATACCAAAACACACAAACAGAGAGGAAAGACATTTTTCTACTTGCAAATAATTACATACTTAGTATATTTATACTTAGTTAAATTAACTGAGTGTTTAACAGGAAGCAAAGATCACTGTGCAGATGAAAATACAACAGCAGAGCATTGCTATTAATAAATTGCTGAATTCCAATTTCAGCATTAGAATGCTATGTTGTTACATCAGCATATTCAGAGTGATTTTATCTCATTGCAACTTGTTTGTACTGTGTACAGGTACTATGCTATTCCTCTCTTTCTAGTAGTAACAAAATGTTATTTTAAACCTTTTTTTCAGTTATTTATGTCAATAGTATTAGTGAACAGAAACAGAATGGAGACAGCATTCTGAAATAGGAGTCACAGTTCATACCTTAACACAAACTCATCCAAATAAATGTATTAAATATGTTTTACCTGGTCTTGGGACAGGTTGAACAGCAGGAGTCTGAGCCTTTCGAGCAGAAGCACCTTCCTGAAAAATATAACATTTTGAACTTATTCAAATCTTTCTGAAAGTGTTCACTGGTTTAAACCTGAAAAGATTTTCAAATGCATGTGATTAAAAAAATACAGCGAGGAACAATATAATTAAAATTTATCTACTTGTCATTGTGTTTCAAATGGGAATTGGAAAACAGTTGAGAGCAATTGAGAATTTCAGTCCTATGCTTTTGCCACTCAAGCATCTTGCCACAGCAACGAATAACATAATTATGAGTCATTCAGATGCATGGAAACAGACCCTTCGGTCCAACTCATCCATGCCGACCAGATATCCCAACCCAATCTAGCCCCACCTGCCAGCACCTGGCTCATATCCCTCCAAACCCTTCTTACTCATATAGCGATCCAGGTGCCTTTTAAATGTTGCAATTGAACTAGCCTCCACCACTTCCTCTGGCAGCTCATTCCATACAACCTCTGAGTGAAAACGTTGTCCCTTAGGTGTCTCTTATATCTTCCCCTTCTTGCCCACAACCTATGCCCTCTAGTTCTAGACTGCCCCACGCCAGGGAAAAGACTTTGTCTATTTATCCTATCCATCCCCCTCGTCACTTTATAAATCTCTATGAGGTCACCCCTCAGCCTCCGACGCTCCAGGGAAAACTGCCCTAGCCTATTCACCCTCGCCCTAAACCACAAATCCTCCAACCCTGGCAACATCCTTGTAAATCTTTTCTGAACCCTTTCAAGTTTCGCAACATCTTTCCGATGGGAAGGAGACCAACTGCATGCAATATTCCAACAGCCGCTGCATGACCTCCAAACTCCTGTACCCCATTTTCTTAACCAATATAGGAAAGCATACCAAATGCCTTCTTCACTATCATAGCTCCTTGAAAGTGGTGTTGCAGGTAGCTATGAACCTGCACTCCAGGTCTCTTTGTTCAGCAACACTCCCTCCGACCTTACCATCAAGTGTATAAGTCCTGCTAAGATTTGCTTTCCCAAAATGCAGCACCTCACATTTATCTAAATTAAACTCCATCTGCCACTTCTCAGCCCACTGACAACATCTGAACAAGATCCCGTTGTAAACTGAGGTAGCTTTCTTCACTGGCCACTACACATCCAATTTTGGTGTCATCTGGAAACTTACTAACTATACCTCTTATGCTCACATCCAAATCATTTATATAAATGATGAAAAGTAGTGGACCCAGCACCGATCCTTGTGGCATTCCACTGGTCACAGGCCTCCAGTCTGAAAGACAACCCTCCACCACCACCCTCTGTCTTCTACCTTTGAGCCAGTTTTGTAGCCAAATGGCTAGTTATTCCTGTATTCCGTGAGACCTAACCTTGTTAACCAATCTCCCAGGGGAACCCTATCGAATGCCTTACTGAAGTCCATATAGATCACGTTCACCACTCTGTTCTTATCAATCGCCTTTGTTACTGCTTCAAAGAACTCAATCAAGTTTGTGAGACATGATTTCCACGCACAAAGCAATGTTGACTATCCCTAATTAGTCCTTGCCTTTCCAAATACATGTACATCTTACCCCTCAGGATTCCCTCCAAAGGCTTGCCCACCACCGACATCAGGCTCACTAGTCTATAGTTCCCTGGCTTGTCTTTACCACCTTTCTTAAATAATGGCACCATGTTAGCCAACCTCCAGCCTTCCGGTGCCTTACCTGTGACTATCGATTCTATAAATATCTCAGTAAGAGGCCCAGCAATCACTTCCCTAGCTTCCCATAGAGTTCTAGGATACACCTGATCAAGTCCTGGGGATTTATCCACTTTTATGCACTTCAAGAAATCCAGCACTTCCTCCTCTGTAATATGGACATTTTTCAAGGTGTCACCATCTATTTCCCTACTTTCTATATCTTCCATGTCCTTTTCCACAGTAAATACTGATGCAAAATACTCATTTAGTATCTCCTTCCATCTCCTGTGGCTCCACACGTAGGCCACCTTGCTCACCTTTGAAGGGCCCTAGTCTCTCCCGAGTTAGCTTTTGGTCCTAAATATATTTGTAAGAGCCTTTGGATTCTCCTTAACTCTATTTGCCAAAACTCTCTCATGTCTCTTTTTTGCCCTCCTGATTTCTATCTTAAGTATCCTCCTACTGCCTTTATACTCCTCTAAGGATTCACTCTATCTATCCTGTCTATACCTGATATATGCTTCCTTCTTTTTCTTAACCAAAACCTCAACTTCTTTCGTCATCCAGCATTCCTTATACCTACCTGCCTTTCCTTTCACCCTGATAGGAATATACTTTCTCTGGATTCTCGTTATCTTATTTCTGAAGGCTTCCCATTTTCCAGCCGTCCCTTAACCTGCGAACATCTGCCCCCAATCAGCTTTCGAAAGTTCTTGCCTAATACTGTCAAAATTGGCCTTTCTCCGATTTAGAACTTCAACTTTTAGATCTGGTCTATTCTTTGCCATCCCTATTTTAAAACTAATAGAATTATGGTCACTGGCCCCAAAGTGCTCTCCCACTGACACCTCAGTCACCTGCCCTGCCTTATTTCCCAAGAGTAGGTCAAGTTTTGCACCTTCTCTAATAGGTACATCCACATACTGAATCAGAAAATTGCCTTGTACGCACTTAAATTCCTCCCCGTCTAAACCCTTATCACTATGGCAGTCCCAGTCTATTTTCGGAAAGTTAAAATCCCCGACCATAACCCCCTATTATTCTTACAGATAACTGAGATCTCCTTACAAATCTGTTTCTCAATTTCCCTCTGACTATTAGGGGGTCTATAAAACAATCCCAATAAGATGATCATCCCTTTCTTATTTCACAGTTCCACCCAAATAACTTACCTGGATGTGTTTCCGGGAATATCCTCCCTCAGTACAGCTGTAATGCTATCCCTCATCAAAAAGGCCACTCCTCCTCATCTCCTGCCTCCCTTTCTTTCCTTCCTGTAGCATTAGTATCCTGGAACATTAAGCTGCCAATCCTGTCCATCCCTGAGCCATGTTCCTGTAATTGCTGTGATATCCCAGTCCCATGTTCCTAACCATGCCCTGAGTTCATCTGCCTTCCCGGTTAGGCCTCTTGCATTGAAATAAATGCAGTTTAATTATCAGTCCTACCTTGTTCTCTGCTTTGTCCCTGCCTGCCCTGACTGCTGGACTTTCCTTTGCTCTCAACCGTACCAGTCTCAGATTGATCTCTTTCCTCACTATCTCCCTGGTTCCCCACCACCCCCCTCCCCCAATTAGTTTAAATCCTCCTGAGCAGCTCAAACAAATCTCCCTGCCAGTATACCTCCCCTTCCAATTTAGGTGCAGTCCCTCCTTCTTATACAGGTCACTTCTACCCCAAAACAGCTTCCAATGATCCAAAAATGTGAATCCTTCTCCCATACACCAGCTCCTCAGCCATGCATTCATCTGCTCTATCCTCCTATTCCTGCCCTCACTAGCTCATAGCACCAGGAGTAATCCAGATATAATCCCTAGATATAATCACGAGAGGGCCTCCTTATTAAATTCCTGCCTAACTCTCTGTAATCTCCCTTCAGAATCTCATCCTTTTCCCTTCCAATGTCGTTGTTTCCAATGTGGACAATGACCTCCTGCTGGCCCCTTTCCCCCTTGAGAACATTCTGCATCCTCTCTGAGACATCCTTGATCCTGGCACCAGGGAAGCACCACACCATTCTGATTTTTCACTGCTGGCCACAGAAACATCTGTCTGTACCTCAGACTAGAGAGTCCCCTAACACACAATCAATTGCTTAGAACCAGACGTATTCAGTCTCAATACCACAAACATGGTTGTTCGTGCTACGTTCCCCTGAGAATCCATCACCCCCTGCATTTTCCAAAACAACATACTTGCTTGAAACGGGGATGGCCACAGAAGACTCCTGCGCTATCTGTCTATCTCTCTTACTTTTCCTGGAGTTAACCCATCGATGTGACTGTATCTGAGACTTCCGCCCCCAACCCCCCTTTCCTATAACTGCCATCCATCACATCCCCTTGCTCTTGTAAATTCATCATTGTCTTTAACTGCCTCTCCGACAGATCCATTCGATCTGATAGGATTCGCAACCAATGGCATTTATTGTAGATATAATCCTCAGTAACCCGTAAACTGTCCCTAAACTCCCACATCTGACAAGACCACCATATCATTCTAGTAAGGGCCATTTTCTACAGACCCAGAAAATAACACTGACTTATTCCTCTAAAAAACATTGCTCCAGGTTAAATTAATACCCATGGCTTATATTTTAAGTTTAATCAAGAGACATAGCTCAACAAAACATATAATCAAGAAAGAACCCACTCTACTCACTACTGCAGACTAATTTTAAGGCCACGCTTAAAATCTACTTATCTGTTTCTGTGCTGCAACCTCTGCCAAACAGGTTCCTCCAAGATCAGTTGTGAATTTCATTGTTTTTTAAATTTTCCCAGACGTACTCCGATATCCAGCGATACATGTATTCAACATCAAAGGCAGTACATGCTAACTCTGTCAGTTAGCAATGTGGGTTTCTTTCTCGCTCTCCTGCAACTGACCTCACCATATGCTTCCTTTGTCTGTTATTCTCCCTTTTAGAGTGCTGTTTGACTTTTTTTTCCTCCAAAGTTCCAAAAGAATGCAACAGCAAATTAAACAGTAATTGCTGCTCCTGGAATTCGAGGAAATCACCTCCAACACCTAAAATGCCTCAAAAAAGGAGCAACTGTTACAGCCAGAAATTTTTCCTGTCCTCCATCTTGGATTACCCAGAATACAAATAATTGAAAAGCTTTTTTTCTTACTGATTCCAAATATTTAGGAAAACGTTGATCAAATCAAAAGAATGCAAATATTAACTAAGGCAAATAATAGATAATTTGATACAAACTGACCAGTCCACTACAAGCAAGGTCCATAGATAAATTGAACTGCTTTGATGGTCTACATACTTTCAATTGCTCCAGATTGCTGACCTGTAAACTAAGGCTGAATTCTAAGGGTTGAGGTCAGGTGCTGAGAGACCCTGTCAGAACACATTCTGAGTGTCAATGAACAGGTTATTTCTACACAGGTGCCATTTGATACCACTATTGATAACTGCTTCCATCTGGTGACTGATTATTGACAGTAGACTGTAGAGCAATATTTGTCTGCGTTGGATTTGCCCGGCATTTGTACAGAATATACTTGGGCAATTTTACAAATTGTTGGGTTGATACTACTGTTGTAGCTATATCGGAACAGCTTGAGACACTGCAAGTTCTGGAGTGTATGTCTTTAGTCATATTGCCAAATGTTATCTGAAATCTCAGTCTTTGTAGTATCCAGAGTCTCCAACCGTTTCTTGATATCATGTGAAGTGAATCCAATTGGCTAATGACCGGCATCTAGGATTATGGGAACCTTTGGAGGAGACCAAGATGGATCATCCAGTCAACACTTCTGACTGAGGAGTTTTGCAAATGCTTCAGCCTTCTCTTTCTCACTGATGTGCTGGGCTCCTCTATTATTGAGGCTGGGGATATTTGTGGAAACTCCTCCAATGGATTGTTTAATTTTCCACTACTAGTCATGATTGGATGCGGAAAGGATTGGCTTGGAAATGCAGAGTTTAGGTGAGATTCATCGGCTGTGGAATCAACCAGTGCTTTGCATAGTTTTAAATTTTTTCTAAAACAAGGCAAATTCAGACAAGATTTTAAAAGAAATGTTTGCTTTCAGGTATTGAAGGGGCAGAAGAAGCAATTTGTGCAATATACAGCTGACAGTCTATATGAAACTAATTACTGATGGATAGTTCTCTCATCTCAGGTTTATTCATACAATACAGCCCACATTCATTTTAAGAACAGCAGGATTTCAAAAAAAAATGGACAGTTCCAAGAAAGAGAAGCAAGATGTTCGAGAGGAAGCTGATTTTATTGCTGATTGAGTACACAAACAGGCAGATAGTCTTCAATTCATTCATTGAACAGAATAAAGGACATTGAGATACATGTGGAAGTCAGCCAGCCAAAGGATAGGAGAAACAGAGGAACTCTTTATCATGAAGGTTTAACAGTGGAAACTTAATTATCCTCAACCAGCAGAGTCAGACGACTCACCAAGAAAACTTTTAAGAAAGTCCACAACAGGGATAATGTATATATTTTTATAATGCATCCTGCACTTATGAGGAGTTTTATAATTGGTTACACAGTGGTGAGATTCAATTTGATTGGTATTTCTCTATATTCATCTGTTTAGAAAATCCAAGTAGTTTAATGATCCACAATTTTTTGTCAATTATTGTTTCAGTTTGCTTACAGCAAACTTGAAGAGTGATGAGCAAAAAAGAGGATATCAAGATCCTAAAGAGATCTTGCGTTATAGCCCTAACAGATGTAACATTACCTCCAGGTTATACTAAAGTACAGTTGGCCAGTATGAGCATGCCCTGTAATCAATCCAATCAGACTGCGTAGGGCGAGCTTGGAACTACTGTACCTAAAAGATTGGTCACCATAGATGCAAACCTTCTAACAATCACAAATAGACCAGCTTACAAGTTCAAAGTATATAAACTTTTAAATTAATCCTCGACCAAAAGAGAGGAAACTTAACTTGGATTAAAAACAATAAAGTCATGAATCAATATTGGAAGTTAACATTTATTATCAAACAGTTGATATACTTCAGTATTTCATTATATAGGGATTACAGCAAAGTGATTATTCTTGGGTTTCCACTAATCCTCTGTTCAATCATTCACACCCATATATGTGCATACAAAGAAGAATGGAAACAAATCTCTGAACAATTAATAACAGCACTCAGTTGTGGGTCACCTTCCACTTTTGCCTACAAATATATGAACTTTCAAACAGCAGTATAGTAAAACATAAGGCTTTCCTTGCACCAGCCATTTTTAAAAATTAAAACTTCCCATCCTATTTATTTTGTGACTACGTCAGAAATTTCGGTAAAGGAAAACATTTATATCAACGCGCGGTGCTGCAAGTACCACTCATACCAAAATTCATCAGATGATGCAATCATATTAAGCATCACAGCAAAAATGCTTGGAGCAATGGACTGGGCGTTGATATCCGTAAACTCAGTTCCCAAACTAAACTGCATTCTGTGAAAAGACATCAAACAGAGTCTGTGGTATTTTACTTTTAGTAATGAAAGGAGTGTTAATGTAATTAAAATATAATTATCACTGATGGTCTAATGCTTGGCTTCAGGAGGTAGCTAAATAGTAGGATTATTAGTGGTCAAAGTATGAGTGGTAGGGGGAAAATGTGTGACTACCCTTATGATACAAATAACTGGCAGAAATACAGAATTTCTAAAAATCGTCTTAAAGTTCAAACTTCAATTTGATTCTCATGTACGAAAAGAATTGTATACTTTTATTGCAATCACAACTTCATTATAGGGCCAGAACATTCTTCTCTCGTGCCCCCTGAACATATCACTCATACTGCTCATGTAGAAATGTAAGCCCTTTTCATAGTAGCCACTTCCTTACAATTAGCAGTATGTTAGATGAAAATATCTTACATTGGTGAAATCAGTTACTAGTACTGTATATATTATTTGTTTATTAATAGGAGCTAATAATCAAACCTACGGTGATTGATTTTGAAATGCAGCATGTTGTCACAATTTTATTACGTATAAAACCTAAATAAAAAAGTACAAATCTGCTAGGTTACAGTTCAGGTACTACAATAAGTTAAGTGCTTTAACATCAGAATGGTTAAACAACAGTTCTCTGCTTTACTGGATATCATTTGATGCCCTATTAGTTCATCACCGCTCTCAGTTCAATAGCAAAATACTTTATATTCCAGTACATAGCTTGTTACACCTATGCTTCCCAGATCCAGAATATATGCAAGTACTGTTTTACACTTCTCAAAGTTATACTTTAAAATTCATAACAGGATGACAGAAATGGGAAGTCAAGAAAGCCACCAATGATTAAGTGAGCATCAAGGACATGTATTAAAGAGCTTGCAAGATGACAATGTATTAACACTCTAGGGCCAAAAGAAAGATCTGTCGAGGGAATCAGTGGTACTACTATAAAAAGCACTGAAATTAAAATATGAATATACAAAAAAATGTTTCTTGTGGTTTCAGGTAATTTGTATGCATTTGAATCAGGCAGATACACAGCTTTCAAATCTGAAGAATGACTGCTAATAATAAACTTGTCAATTGATAATGTAGCTTCCTATATAGTTAACACACAACTTATATCCAGTGTCAAGTTCTAAATCATTGGGGGATAGTCAGAGCAAAAGACTAATGAGCATTGCACTGCAAATTGTAATTACAGAAAAGTTGAGTGTTGTTTCACGACGAACTGTCAGGTGTGATATCACTCAATTTATTATAATCTAAAAATGCTCAAGCTCATACCAAAATTTTCCTCTGCTTGTAACTTCCCAATGCTTTTTTTGTGGACAAGACATACGTGAATGTATTGGTTGTGCATATCCCTAGGAAAAAGAATAGCATTTTATCACATCTCAAAACATTCTGAGGTGCTTTATGTGCTATGAATGCTAATGCATTGGCAAAAATGGCAGCCAATTTGCAAAAAGCAAGATCACACAGCAAAAGATAAAGACTTTGTGCATCTGTGTAATGTTAGTGGAAGCTGAAATTATCACTGGATAAAAATTATGCCTGAACACTTCTTTAACCAACCAACTAAAGTTGGTGACACAATCTTTTGTCATGTTTAGTGTCAACATTTACAGTTAAATTTTCTGAAAAATTGGTTGAGTGTCAATTTCAGGGGGTTTTTCTAGACTTAGTAACTTTTATCATGCAATTTTTCCTTATCCATCTCACATCTTAAGGACGCTACTCTCACTTTATAGTATGCTCTGCAGGGACAAAATGCTCACTGTGCTACGTTCTTGCATGCCTCACCACATAGGTGTCATATTTAAAACCAAGGTGAATACAATGTCAGACTCGGCCAGTCTTGTCTAAATTATCTCCTTGCGTCACTGCAGTGTCTATTGTCTGCAGGAACGTGCAATGTAATCTCAGAAAGTTAACATGAATAACCTTCTGTCCATCGCAACAATGAATGGCACCATCTTCTTTCTGCCATCTCACTAACTCTACCATTTGACCCAGCTCCCACTGAGGCTCATGATCTACCACTTAAGAGTCATAGTGTCATCCATGGAAACAGACCCTTTGGTCCAACTCGTCCATGCCAACCAAATTTCCCAAACTAAACTAGTCCCACTTGCCTGCATTTGGCCCATATCCCTGTAAACCTTTTCAATTCGTATCCCTGTCCAAATGTCTTTTAAATGCTGTTATTGTACTTGCATCTACTACTTCCTCTGGCAGGTCATTCCATATACAAATCACCCTCTGGCAGAAAGAGTTGTCTCTGAGGTGCCTTTTTCAGTTTTTCTCCTCTCACCTCAAAACTATGCTCTCTAGTTTTGAACTCACTCGTCTTGGGGAAAGACTCCTACGCTCCAGTGTAATAAGTCCCAGCCTGCCCAGTCTCTCTTTATAACGCAAACCCTCCAGACTCAGCTATACCCTGATAAATCTTTTCTGACGCCTGTCCAATTTAATAATATGCTTCCTCTAGCAGGGCGACAAGAACTGTACGTAGTATTCCAAAAGTGGCCTCACCAATATCCAGTACAATTGCAAATATGACATTCCACTTCTTTGCTCGACGTTCTGAGCAATAGAGGCAAGTATGCTAAACACTTAACCAGTCTGTATACCTGAGATGCAAATTTCAAAGAACTATGCAACTGAACCCCTCGGTCTCTGTTTGACAACATTATCCAGGGCCTTACCATTAATTAATTACCATTGTCCTTGTTTGTTTCCCAAAATACAGTACCTCGCACTTTTCTGAATTAAACTCCATCTGTCACTTTTCAACACACTGTCCTAATTGATCAAGATCTTTTTGTAATCTTAGACAACCTTCCTCTCTGTCGATCATACCACCACTTTTGGTGTCATCTGCAAACTTACTAATCATGTCTCCTAAATTCTCATCCAAATTGTTACTATAAATTACAAACAAAAATGGATCCAGCATCAATCCCTGTGGAGCACTGCTGGTCACGGGCCTCCAGTCAAAGAAACAACCTTCTTGGAGGACCCTTTCTCTCTTACCGTCAAGCCAATTTTGTATCTTCCCTCAATAGCTCTCATCCACACCACTCTCCCCACTCTACTGATCATTCCTGCTCTCTGCGCTTCCTACTCACTCACTCAACACACCTAAACACCTTCCCTGACTGGCAACAGTCCTTCTTAACTATCCACTGTTACCAAACAAGACAGTTGCCTAATTATCTGTCTGCACTAAAAGGCAAGGCAGAGGTGCTGTGAGCATCCAAGCAATTACAAAGTGAGTGAGCATTAAGAAAACAAGCCTGTTCTAATGCAAGAGATGGTGCCTCTGTCTCTGTGCACAAAATAATTTGGCAGTAGCTTTGAAATGTAAGGTTTATGGTGAATTCCAATGTACAGTACGAAGTACTGAAATGTATTATAATGGAATTCCAAATGTGCTATGATGATGCCTACCTCCATAGACAGAGGATGCAGTGGTTGCTGACCATGCATATGGCCTGAGGCATTGGGGAATCCTGGCCTCGATGGAAGCCTGGAGAAAATGCTGGCGAGCTGCAGCTGCCTGATACCCACTCAGATTTTCATGTCGGGAAGTGCCACTATTAATAACAAACTGCATATAAATGAGGCAGGATCGGCAGTATTGAGATGTTAATGCATACAAATAGGTTCCAACTATTCACTGACAAGATTCGCAGATTTGGTCATTAAAACCTTAGGTGAAAAACTGAACTTTTTTTCTCGACATAGAGAATCTCATTTCTCTATTCTCACTGTATTTTTTCCAAATTGACTTGCCATTGCCCTTGTCATTTGAGACCTGGGAAAATTCACCCATCAACAGTGCAGCTGCTTTGTGCTATTAAGTAAAATAAAAAGATACACGTGGATAGTCATTGATAACGATACAATTGTTTACTGCATTTTACTGCTCCAGTTAACTTTGCTTCTTGCAAATCAGTTACGGGCCTTCTATCATCATACATTCAATCTTTTTGAACAGGACCTCCTACTTCTTTCCTTGGACTTGGGTTTTGAAAAAAATATTTTTGCCGCATTTTCTCATTTTTGATGAGAAAGACTCTTATATTATTATTATGCATATCAATATCCAAATAACTCATCAATATACCTGTCCTGAGCGTAATAAAGTCTGCAGGTTGTGCATTGGACTTAGCAGCCAAACAAGAATCTATGGAAACAGTAGAAGCAAGTCATCCTTAATTCCAAGGATGTTTAAAGAGATAAATGTTTATTGTACTTCTTTTAAAGTTTGAACTATCTGCTTCCATCTTCCATTTTGACACTATTCCAATCTACGAGGTAAAAACAATGACTGCAGATGCTGGAAACTAGATTCTGGATTAGTGGTGCTGGAAGAGCACAGCAGTTCAGGCAGCATCCAAGTAGCTTTGAAACCGACGTTTCGGGCAAAAGCCCTTCATCAGGAATAATTCCTGATGAAGGGCTTTATTCATGATGAAGGGCTTTTGCCCGAAACGTCGATTTCGAAGCTACTTGGATGCTGCCTGAACTGCTGTGCTCTTCCAGCACCACTAATCCAGAAACTATTCCAATCTAGCCATCTACCACCTATATATGCCAGCAAATTTCTTTTTCAATATCATTAGCTTCTTCTGATATCCCGCTGCAGCTGTTTTGACACAGTTTTGCTTCATTACTGACTATTCTGTTCCAATCTTTTCATGTATATTCAAATTTCCTATTACTGCTATGCTAAACTGAATTGCAACACCCTTTCATTTCACGTGACTTTACTGCAGAGTCTTAGGCACTTCTTTTGTTAGTATCATTGCAAGCAGCATTTGTAAATGTCAACTACTTTTCTCACCTGACATTATTTTCCTCTTGGTTAACCACTTGAGTTTGGGAAAAAAGCAAATTAAGTACCATTTTAACATATCCAATTCTTTGCATTTTGCACATATGCATCTGCACAGTATCAGCTTTGTTTCAACAAAGGTTTCATTCCAAATTAAGATGCTGGAGAAACACAGCAGGTCTGGTATATTCTTATAGAATGGCAAGAGCAAGATGGGGACCATGGCTCTCTTCTTGCCGTTACACATTCATGTTCTGCCTGACTCTCGACTTTGGAAAAGCAGTGTCTTTTTGGAACACAAATGATTCATGTTTGCTGTCACATGATCGCCATACACAAACAATCCAGCTTTTTAATATGATCATTAGAGCATGCAGATGCTGGAATCTAAAATAGCCAGGCAGGAGGCTGGAAGAACAGAGCAAACCAGGCAGCATCCCGATGCTGCCTGGCTTGTTGTGTTCTTCCAGCCTCCTGCCTGTCTATTTTTAATATGAACATAGCAAACCGCGGAAACTTCATTGCTTATAGAGATTTGTCAGCCTCTCCTTAGCCAGGGTCCAATGTTTAGAGTAATCAAGTTTAATAGTTCTGTCCTCAGCCTCCAGTAAAAACAGATTACGTTTAGATTTCTGTGAGGAGTTCAGAGGATGGGTCATTCACATTTGTTGAAAATACATGTCTTGATGGGTTACCTGCAGAAAGTATGATTCCTTTCGGATAGCTTTGTGATTCGCAAGGTAAAATTATATAAATATTCAGTCATTTGAGATCTGCTATTTAGGTCACTTGAAGATACCATTGTCAGTCTTTTAAACTTATACCGTACTTCAGTCCACTCAGTAAATCAGGTGACTTTTGACTTAAACATGATTTTATAACTTCAGTTTTCCCTGGAGCGTTGGAGACTGAGGGGTGACCTCATAGAAGTTTATAAAATCATGAGGGGCATGGATAGGATAAATAGACAAGGTCCTGAACTAGAGGCATAGGTTTAGGGTGAGAGATGAAAGATATAAAAGAGATCTAAGGGGCAACTTTTTCGCGCAGAGGGTGGTGCATGGGTGGAATGGGTTGCCAGAGAAAGTGGTAGAGGCTGGTACAATTGCAACATTTAAAAGGCATATGGATGGGTATATGAATAGGAAGGGTTTGGAGGGATATGGGCCAGGTTCTGGCAGGTGGGACTAGATTGGGTTGGGGTATCTGGTCAGCATGGATGAGTTGGACCTAAGGGTCTGTTTCCATGCTGTACATCTCTATGACTCTATAACTGCAAATTTTGGCAATGCATCACTAACCTGAATATTCAACTCTGTTTTTCTCTCGACAGTTGCTCCATGTATTCAGAGTATTTTTAGCAAATCTAGTATTTCTAGCATTTACACTACTTTTCTCTTAAAGCAACTGGGTGTCCTTTGTTAGTATCAGTCTTGAGATGCTTCAAGTTAGACGCAGAGACAGTCATAGTTTGGTACTTAAAACAACCAAAGAAAGCAATGTCAACACAAGGCTTATAATTGACTCACATTTGCTCATATTCAGTTATGTTGGGGGCATGGGGAAGGAAGCAGAGCGGTAGAAAAGAAATCAGAGAGGCACAGAGTTTTCTGAAAATGTACAAGTGTGAGCTTCCTTACTTTCCCTCCAAAGACCGTATGAAATTTTGGATTAGTTACTTGTCCCCATTCTCTACTGTAACCATTTATATTTTGGAAACTGCTTCAAGGTATTGTGAGGGAACCAAGTAGCTGGGAGAACTGCTCAAACTGCATTTCAAAACCATGAAAAAAATCTTGGGAACTTTGTTATTTAAAACATGGGCCATAATTAAATCTCCCGTTATTCTAACCTCAATATTGGTAACAGAAAAGTCAAGACTTCCAAAGTTGGGGGGTCAAACACCCTATCTCCCAGCTACTCACTGAGTCAAAAAATTTTCCCTCACTCACTCTTGCTTCATGTGCAGATCACTTTATATTTACACTCTCTTATTCTTGTTACTTTTACGAATGGGAACAGTTTCTCCCTACCTACTCCAAGCAGCCCATTTGTGATTTTGAAAAGTCTATCAAATCTCCTCTCAGCCTTCTTCTCTTAAAGCAGAACAGTCCCAATTTCTTCAATTGATCTCCACAACTGCAGTTCTTCATCATTGGAAATTCTCTGGTGAATTGCTTCTGCACTCTCTCCAATGCATTGACACCCTCTCTATGATGTGATACCCAGAACTCCAGGTGAGACCTTGATGTTGTACTCTATGCTCCTATTAATAAAGCTGAAGATAACATATGTTTTACTTACTGGTCTCTCTACCTGTCCTGCCACTTTCAATGTTCATGCATATAAATACACACCAAGTCCCTCTGCTCCTACATCCCACTTTGAAAGACAACATAAATACGGTGTCCAATTCTATGTTTCATCAAAATGCATCACCTCACATTTCACTGCATTGAAACATATATAAAAATCACACAACACCAGTTTAAGTCCAACAGGTTTATTTGGAAGTACATCTTTCTGACCTCACACCTTTAATGCATTGCCTGAGCTGAGATGTCACTTTTTTGTATAAAACCTTAAGTTATCTCAGGAATGTCACTTGAAACAAGTTCTGGGATTTACAATTTAATGAATTGGAACCTGCAACCCATTACAAATGATTAAAGATTTAACAGCAATCTAGGGTGTATGACACTTTGATCTTCTGCTATAAATTCTGTGCCCTATGATCCTACCCCACTAGCTATCTGACGAAGGAGTAGCGCTCCAAAAGCTTGTACTTCCAAATAAACCTGTTGGACTATAACCTGGTGATGCGTGATTTTTAACTTTGTCCACCCCAGTCCAAAACCAGCACCTCCAAATCATTGGAGCATATTACCCACTCCATCAATCTGTCTATATAATAACTCCTGGGTTGGGTGTCATCGAATGCTCTGCCAGAAAGGCAGACAAATTATAGTTTCCCAAGTGTCCGATAAGGAAAGATGGGATACCTAGGAGTCCAGCGGCTCTGCTCAAAGTGCAGCATTTGTTTGGGGTATGACACAATAACTGAAAATCCTATGAATACTATTAGTTACTACTAAATTGCCACTTGGCCATGGTGCTGCTGAAACTACAACAATTATGATTTCAAGAGAAAAAATAAAAATGCAGGATAGAAAAGCACTAATTAATTAGAAACCTTTACTGTGATAATATTAAAATAAATGATCATTTGTACATTATGTACATTATCGTGTTGTTTTACCTTTCAGATTAAAATGGTATTAAAGAAAAAGGAAACACTGATCAAAATTGTTGCAGCAGTTATCTCATCAAATGAGACAAACTTAACACGGAATAAACAAAACCACCACAGTGAAATCATTATTTTTACTTAAGGACATCAAAACCAGTTATCCAGGTCAGAATCAAGAAATTTGCATCCCCTGTTTAAGACTCAGCATAGAATCAAAGAATCCCTACAGTGTGGAAGCAGGCCATTTGGTCCATCAAATCCACACTGCCTTTCTGAAGTGAATCCTACCCAGACCCACCCCTATCTTATCCCTGTAACTCTGCATTTCCCATTGCTAGATTAGTGGTGCTGGAAGAGCACAGCAGTTCAGGCAGCATCCAACGAGCAGTGAAATCGACGTTTCGGGCAAAAGCCCTTCATCAGGAATGTTCCCGAAACGTCGATTTCGCTGCTCGTTGGATGCTGCCTGAACTGCTGTGCTCTTCCAGCAACACTAATCCAGTATTTGGTTTTCAGCATCTGCAGTCATTGTTTTTACCTTGTTGATTTCCCATTGCTAATCCACCTAGCCTGCACACTACGGGCAATTGCTAAACCAAACTGCGCATCTCTCAATTGTGGGAGGAAACCAGAACACCTGAATGCAGAAGGGCAATGTGCAAACTCCATCTGAGACTGGAATCGAACCTGGGTCCCTGATGCTGTAAGGGCAGCAGTGCTAACCACTGAGCCACCATGCCGCCCTACAAGCCGGTTAGTCAATCTTGCAAAGACAGAGGAAGTAGAACAAGACGTAATTGTTTTAGGATAAGGGACAACACATTTAAAACAGATATCAGATTTACTTTTCTCAAAGGATTGTGAATCTGTGGAATTCACTGCCCACAGATATTATTGCATATTGGGAAACTGAGTAAATTTAAGGAGGAGACAGACACTCTATTAGTAATAGAGTGAAGTATTATAGTGAGCAGGGAGGAAAGTGGTGTTGAGGTTGTGCTTGACTAGCAGGGCAGAGAGAAACAAAAGTGGATTTCTAAGAACGAACTAGAAGACTGTATCAGCCAGTCTGTTTCTTTAATCCTGGAAAACAGCTCTCACTACGAAAGCAAATTTTGAAAGCAGCCATTCACCAAGAAATCAAAGATATCTACCATTTCTGCTACTGATGAAGGCTAAAACTAAACCATTAAATAATTGTGGGCTCTGGTTAAGAAACTTAACACCTCAAGACTCTAAGGACTGTTTAAATGCATAATCTTTATTCTCCTTGTCAATACCATTCTCCCCTTTTAAATTTATAAACTGTTTTTTTCTGTGTATTTTGGAATTTTTAATAATTTGAGTTAGTAAGACATATTTCACCAAAGAAAACCTCGGTAATTGTGTTTCTTAAGCAAACATTTTCACTGAAGTGTGATAAGAGTAGAGCTGCGTCCCTCCTCACCTTTTGTACCTAACACAAGGAAACCAGGCTGAGGAATGGCATTAATTAACACCAAGTGGGAGATGAGGGAATAGACAGAATCCATCACCAGTCCGAGCTCCAGCATCAGTGTAGATTTTAAAGATTTATGTTCTTTTGTAGACTGTGAGCTGGACCAGCATTTATGTTATAGGTGTACCTGGTATGTTGTCAGGAACAGAGCTCCAGGATTTTGACCCAGAAATAGTGAAGTAGCTACTCTTAAGTGTCTGTCAGTGTTGTTACCTCAAGAATACTTATTATACAGCCTCTAATAAGAGCCCTTGGGGTAACAGTGCTGGCTCCAGGAATATAAAACCATTACCAATTAGGAGTAGTAGCAATTAACTACAGGTACATTCAGTATTTTAGTTTTTCAGGTTAATTCTAAACTTGCATGACGCACAACATTCCAACACTGGAATTTAGTGGCGAAGAAGAGGCCTTTACTGGAAAATTTTATGACTCTCTGACACTAAATGGGTTTGCTAAAATAGTAAAAAGCATGCACTGCGTTTCCAGTAAAAACAGAGATTAGCTTAGATATACAAATCTTACTGTTACACAGAGAGCACCACTGGAATCAACCTGACATGTTAACCCTATTCCTTTTTTCACAGCTGCTGCCAGATCTGAAGATGACTTTTCCAGCATTATCTGTTATTATTAATAAGGAAATGAGCACAAGTTTAGAAGTATGTAAACAAGCTGAATTTTCCCATTAGCTCAAATTAATCCTGAGGGACAAATAATTGGTAATTGATTTGAAATCAGGTTCAAGTTGAAAATAAATTTAAAAGAAAATACTTCCAGAAAGACAACTATTAATATTTTGAACACAATTAAATCAGAAAGTGATGCTGAGCTTAAAAACGGTTTTCCAAAACCAGAAAATTATGGACAATTAAATGTCATCTTGCTCCAAAACAATAGCGCGTTGATGAAGAATTAAGAGTACATTTTTGATATGAACTTCCACTGAAAAATAACAAAACGGAGGTGATGGAAGATCTTATTTTACTAAGCTGCTGGCTGGCTAATTCAGTCCATAGCACTTAGCCATTAATCATCTCAACCCAACTATCTCTATCATTAATTTCTGAGATCAGACAATTAAAACAGTTAAACATAATTTTTTTGATAAGAAATAAAATTCCAATAAAACTGTTCAATCTGGTCTGTTGTTAAACCTGTCTCACAAAGCGAAACAAATTTCTTTCAATTCTATCCCAATAGCTCAATTGCTAAGTCCTATTTGTGGAAAGCTATCTTTTGATTCAGTTTCCTATGGCATACAATTGCTATTGTTGTTCATTACATCCAACAAATTCTAACTCAGATAACATCTTCAATTTACTGATACATACCTCATAATTCATCTTGTATCATTATGTATTAACAGTTTTTCAACATTTATTTCTTCTCCTAAGGATGCTTCGTTTTGCCATATTTACATTGGCACTTGCTAAAATTACTGATGATATTTCTTTTCTCAAACTATGCATCACTTGGATGTTCTGACTTAATGTAATAACTGGTATTGTTCAATACAGCTATTCCATTAATCATTTCTGGGTTACTCACCTTGAACTGTAACATTTAGGAAACCATCTCTCATTGTTTTACAAATCTCTAAAACCTTTGAGTTCAACATAGTGCCTTTTTTATATAAGTTAATTATATTATGGGTTTGAAAATGTTCTTTCCCTAACATTCAACAGGTATCTTTTGTCCAACACTGGTCCTATATATTAATAAACTGCACCTCAAAAAGCCTTGACAAATATCTTGTAATGATTTTGCTGAACTTACCTTATTGATCATTTGCCCACAATACAAATAAACACGCCATGACTGCATCTCACCTTAATGACTTTTTTCTTTGATGGAATTAAGTCAATTTTGTTTCTTTGAAGACACATTTTTTTCTCACCTAAATCCAATCAACATTCGGACTGATCCAACCACAGTCAGCTGTTGGCAAACTTTGACAACACCATCTTCTGCTGCATTGAAGAGAACAGTTCTACCGTAAAAGAATCCTTAAGAGTAGCAGTTTTGTTCCCTGACTAACATTTCACAACAATTCATCTCTGTGTAAAGCTCAAGTTTAATGGCTAGATATTGCTCATGCTCTTTAGCACCTTTCTGGGTTTCTGTGCTCACACTATCAGTCATAATTCAAGACAAACACTTTTTGGTGGCTGCATTTAGCTTCCAACTTTGTACATTCTTTCCTTGTGCATTTTCAGTCTTACTACAATGACAGTAACTATGTCACTGACCTTCACAACAGATAATCCCTATATAATATCCTTACAAATCAACAGTATAGAAATGAAAAATAAGGCAGCAAAGAGAAGGCAGGGCAATGGGAAGCTAACGTAGGTTTTCCTACAGCATTGCATCAAAACAACTTCTGTCCAGTGTCACAGTGACTAATCCTACTTTGATCAAGTCTCAAAAGCTGCTATCAACAATAATGTTAAACTATGGTAAAAGTTGACAATTTTAGATGAGATCAATGGAAAATTAGTTTGAGTTTGGAGGGATGAATAATTCTGTTTTTCTTCAAAAAGTACATCAATACAAATATGAAACCTTAAAGAAGTTTACAGTTTTACAGTCACAATTCCACAAAGGTTTCTCTATCAGTCAGTAAGAATTTTTCAGAATTTTGTTTCTAAGCAAACACTTCACCACCAAGTTAATAAATGCTGCATTGGAAATATCAGTAAGTTTGTAAGTCATTAAACTTTTGTTTTCTGTCATCTGTAGATTTTGATTGAGAGTTCAGCTTTTCAGTTGGGATAAAGCTGGGTGGCACGGTGGCTCAGTGGTTAGCACTGCGGCCTCACAGCGCCAGGGATCCAGTTCAATTCCAACCTCGGATGACTGTCTGTGTGGAGTTTGCACGTTCTCCCTATGTCTGTGTGGGTTTTCTCTGGGTGCTCTGGTTTCCTCCCACAGTCCAAACGTGTGCAGGTTAGGTGAACTGACCATGCTAGATTGCCCATATTGTTAGGTGCATTAGTCAGAGGGAAATGGGATTGGGTGAGTTATTCTTTGGAGGGTCAGTGTGGACTTGTTGGGCTGAAGGGCCTGTTTCCACTCTGTAGGGAATCCAATCCAAAAAACTGAATTTAGTTGATATAGACAAATCATTTTTCCTTTCCATTACTTCTAAGGTAGGGATGTTATGTTGTGCCAATATTAGAAATATGCAATAATTTGTCATTGTTAACTGGCCTAGCAGTATTCTCAAGTATTAGGAAATAACACAAACATTCTTGAAAATTACTTTGCATAATAATGATGTCACAACATTTATATCAATCTTGGTTGAAGCATCATGGATTTTGCTTTCCAGGCAATCTTTATGATTTCAGGAGACAGAAATAGAAATGGGGAATTTTACATTGTTGAAATCCTGCAGCCACCATTAGGACATGTTGTAAACATGTCGTCACCAAGCATGCTTGAAGAGTTAAAAGAAAATTTTCCCAAGTATTATATTAGTATTATGGGCCCTGCACCTCATTTCATGAATGGTAGGCTTTTTTACTGCAACTTGATAAATGTTGCATATATATTACCTAGTGGCGCCATATCACAACTACAGGTTCTGTATATTTAGTTCACTTAGTTATTCGATCAGAAAGGGCAGAACTATGGGAAATTCCATTCACTTAAAAAGATGAGATGTTAATAAAGTTGAAAAGTGAAGAGTAGAGAATAGCTCTTTAGTGTGGTGATACTCAGTTTAAAGAACCACTTCCACTTATGGAAACAAATTACTTTCAATGTAATCTCATATCATTTGTATACATATACACAAAATTCCTAAGAAATGGGTGCACCATCAAGAAAAAGCATTTTATAGTTACACCAGTCTGGCAAATAAATATAAACATAAATAACTCAACACTTAATTACAAAAAAAAAACACATTTGTATCTTTTAAAAATGTTTGGCATCAGAAACTGTAAAGGCGGATGGCTACTTGGCTCATCTCAACTTACTCATCTGCAATAAAAATATATCTTATTGCATACTGTGATGGAGGAAATTCAGCCTTAATAAATCAAAAGTTTCCCCTTTCACTACCACATCAGAGCAGCCAAAAGGTCACATTTTATAACAACACTCATTAATTTTCCCACCACATTCGTACGCCACTTGCTGGTTAATTAAAACCTGTGATAGGTGATTCCAACTATCAAAAAATGTGGTCAGTTCTATCATATTGATGCTTATAAACTGGAAAACAATCTAGAAACTAGAATTTGAATAAGATATCCTGTTGGTATTTCTGATCTGAAATTACCACTACTTCAAATCTATGTGCAAGAAGATTGTTACATAGAGGTCACACACCATGTATGAATATTTGTTTTTAAAACCTACATACACTGGTTCAGTGACTGTCAAGCAACAAAAAAAAATTGGAGATTAAGAAATAAAGGAACAAAATAAAACAGCAAATTAAATTATAAATGAAATATATTAAGCAGCCAATTAAAATAAATAAGTTTTATTCAAAAACATATTTAAATACTTATTAAAGTTAGGCACAACACAAATTATTTTAAATATCTGTATTATTTCCCAAAACCTTAGATATCTCTACATAAATGTCATGGGAGGAAATGCTTTAGAATTAGTCAATAAGAACCTAGAGCAATTAAATTACTTCTAATTACTGTATTTAAGCTATGCTGTCCTTCATTACTTTAATTTAAAATAAAATAAATGAGATATTATGACATACATTTCCCAAGGAGAAAATAACTAATCTTCATGAGAAATTTATAAAGTAATTTCCTGTAACAGATTAAAACATAGGAAAAAAAATTAGTATTTCAAACTTCCTCAAACAGTTTTCCAACAACACACATTCCTGGATTGGATGTTACACACAAAAGGCTGAATTTCTGTTTTGGGGATAAGAGTTTCAATGGTAGCCAAGGAGAGAAGTTACACATTGGTAGGCTCAATTTGAAGGGCTAACGATAGCCATGATTATAGGAAAGGAGGGAAAAGAGTAATAGGCTAAGCTCCCAAATAAGAAGAGCCCCACGATTTTCAGAAATCACCCCAGATGTTCATCTGGAGGTGGTACCTGAATGAAATGTAACAGAAGAAGGCTAGCCAGACAGATGAAACTAGCTTGGTTCGAGATATTGCACAAAGAAAGAAAAGGCAGCATTGTTACAAGAATATGGATACAGAGCCATAAGTGTTTCAACAACCTTCTGAGAGTTGTCAAGGTGAATGTACTCCAAGAGCTAGATGTCTTAACTCAAGTTCTGTCATGACGACACAACTTGGGCAGCCAAGGATCTCACGATATTTCAGAAAATTTTTCAAAAATGTACTGAAGCACACTTGAACCAACGGCAAACTTCACACCACAACATTTATGAAGGAAATAACAGACAGTTGTGAAATGATATGTACAACCTACTGAAAGAAGGAAACCAACATCTTTTGGATCAGAACTTGTAAGAGAAACCTCAATTCCACAGAAAGATTTCACTCAGATGATAAAGTTCCCTTTCCTTCAACCTTAATCCCCATAAACAGGTGGCCCTTGATGTTGCTAGGATAACAGCCCATCAGGACCTTGGAATGACAAAAACAGAGTCCATACAAGATGGGATGAAATCATTTTAGCATCTCAAAAAGTGACTGATCAGTGAAATCAAGCTCCTGGGTTGAGTTTTCAGCAAGCTATACTATTCAATACAAATACAAATGTCTTCTAACCAAAATAGGCAAAAATCAATTGTGAAAATACAAGAGAAAAGCAATGCTGTTACAAATTAATATTGATAAAACTGAATGTGAAAAATATTGACAGAAATGTCCTTACTACTTTTACACAAAAGGATTGTTAAGCTGACCAATGGAACAAACCTCAAGTACAACACAATCTTTATTTATATAATACATACAATGAAGGGTTAACTTGAAAAGCAAATTTTGTTTTCTTAGTAAATGAACAATTCCTGAGGTCCCTTTGCCATGGGTCAAATAGTGAGGTTAAGAAAAACTAAAAGAATGATGTTAGCACACTGAATAAGCCTTGCGAAATGAACATTCAGCTGTATATGGAAACATACTGTATACTGTTGACTACAGATATAAGATGTGTCATCAACAGCAACGGCTTGAACTTGAGGAGCAGCTTTTCTCCTTGCAATGCAACCACGAACCTGGGAACCACGTGGATAGCACTTTTCAGAATGTGATAACCCTGCAGCTTCAGGTGGTCAGACAGGGACAGAATGATTACAATTTAGCAGTCAAGGAGGACCACAAAAGCAATCTAGTAGTCCACTGAGTGCATCAGGGAGGAAGAAAGCAACATAAGAATAACATAAGAACTTGGTGCAGGAGTTGGCAATTCCACCCCTTCTGTCTACTCTGTTATTTAACATGATCATAATGGATATAATCTCAGTCTCAACTCTACTTTCTTGCCTGCCCTCCATTGCCCTTCAATCTATTACTAAATAAAAATGTATCTCTTCCTTAAATTTACTCAATAGCCCACATTCACTGCATTCTGGGATAATGAATTCCACAGATTCAAATTCCTTTGAGAAAAGTAATTTCTCCGCGTTTGTTTTAACTCTGCTACTCCTTATTTTAAAACTAATGCCTCTCGTTCTAGATTGCTCCACAAGAAGAAACGCCCTTTCCATGTCCGCTTTGTCAATCCCTTTTAGCATTTTATATATCTCAAATAGATTTCCTCCCATTCTTCTAAACTGCTCAATCTCTCTTCATAAGACAAACATCTCATCTTTGGAATCAAACTAGCGAAGGCAAGAGGAAGAGCAACCATTCTTACTTATAGAGTTATACTGCATGTAAGCAGACTCTTTTGGTCCAACTCATTCACGCCGACCAAGTTTCCCAAACTAAACCAGTCCCATTTTCCTGTATTTGGTGCATGTCTCTTGAAACTTTTCCTGTTTATATACTAATCTGAATGTTTTTTACAATATTGTAACTGTACTTGCATCCACGACTTCCTCTGGCAGCTCATTCCACACAAGAACCACTTGGCATGTGAAAAAGGTGTACCTCGGGTCACTTTTAAATCTTTCTCCTCTTACCTTGAAATTATGACCTCTAGTTTTGAACTCCTCTACCCCAGGGAAATGCCTACACTGTTCACTTTATCTATGCCCTTCATGATTTTATAAACCTTTACACTGTAATCCCTCAATCTCCTACACTCCAGGGAAAAACGTCCCTTACTATCTGGTTGATAGAGCATCAGATTGCACTGATTTAGAGTAGCTGATAGAAAAACCCACAGCAACATCAGAAAAAATCATTTTGTTACACAGCAAATGGCTAGACCTGGATTCTACTACCCGAGTCTGCGAGAAGCAAATATATTTTAGGCTTTTAAAATAATATTGGATATACTCACAAGACAAAAGAATCACAGAGTTATGAGGAAAAAGCAGGTGAGGGCAGTAGCCAAATTGCTTTTGCAGGCACCTTCTCTACCTCCTTGTCCTCCTGCAAGACACACCTTAAACCTCTCTCTCTGTCCAAGCTTTAGTTCATTTGTCCAAATGTCTGCTTCTTTGGTTGGATTTTTTTTGTTTAATTACATTCTAGTGAACATCTTTGGGCATTTCACTGCATTAAATGGACTAAGTATAAATGTAAATTATTAAAATTGAAAGACAAAGGACTAACAATAATATTTAATTCACTGTGGTATATAAACAACTGACAAAGACCATATTTATTGTCTATCCCTACTTTCTCACAAATAGGTATCCTGCCTTCTCGAGTCACTGCAGTTCATAGAGTCACTCAGTTATGCAGCAAGGAAACAGACCCTTTGGCCCAACTCATCCATGCCAACCAGATATCCTAAACTGATCTAGTTCCATAAACCGTTCCTATTCATGGACCCATCCAGATGCCTTTCAAATATTGAAATTTTCCACCTCCACCACTTCCTCTGGCAGCTTGCTCCATACACGCACTGCTCTCTGCTTGAGAAAGTTGCTCCTCAGGCCACTTTTAAATCGTACAATACAGATGCTTTTACAGAATTTCAGGATTCTAACCAAATAACAAAGCAGCAACTTTGATATAGGTTCAAGTCAACATAATATGTGACTTGGACAATAAAAAAGGTTGTTGTGGTTCTGTTCGCTGAGCTGGGAATTTGTCTTGCAAACGTTCGTTCCGTGTCTAGGTGACATCCTCAGTGCTTTGGAGCCTCCTGTGAAGCGCTTCTGTGCTGTTTCCTCCGGCATTTATAGTGGCCTATCTCTGCCGCTTCCGGTTGTCAGTCCCAGCTGTCCGCTGTAGTGGCCGGTATATTGGGTCCAGGTCGATGTGTTTGTTGATAGAGTCTGTGGATGAGTGCCCATGCCTCTAGGAATTCCCTGGCTGTTTTCTGTTTGGCTTGCCCTATAATGGTAGTGTTGTCCCAGTCGAATTCATGTTGTTTGTCATCTGTGTGTGTGACTACTAAGGATAGCTGGTTGTGTCGTTTTGTGGCTAGTTGGTGTTCTTGGATACGGATCATTTGCTCTCTTCCTGTTTGTCCTCTGTAGTGTTTTGTGCAGTCCTTGCATGGGATTTTGTACACTACATTGGTTTTGTTCATGTTGGGTATCGGATCCTTCGTTCTGGTGAGTTGTTGTCTGAGAGTGGCTGTCGGTTTGTGTGCTGTTATGAGTCCTAGTGGTCGCAGTAGTCTGGCTGTCAGTTCGGAAATGCTCCTGATGTATGGTAGTGTGGCTAGTCCTTTGGGTTGCGGCATGTCCTCGTTCCGTTGTCTTTCCCTTAGGCATCTGTTGATGAAATTGCGAGGGTATCCATTTTTGGCAAATACCTTGCATAGGTGTTCCTCTTCCTCTTTTTGCAGTTCTGGTGTGCTGCAGTGTGTTGTGGCCCTTTTGAATAGTGTCTTGATGCAACTTCGTTTGTGTGTGTTGGGGTGGTTGCTTTCAAACCTTTGTGGTTTACAGGAAAGCCACACACACAGACCAAGTCCTAAACTATGAAAGCAACCACCCCAACACACACAAACGAAGTTGCATCAGGACACTATTCAAAAGGGCCACAACACACTGCAGCACACCAGAACTGCGAAAAGAGGAAGAGGAACACCTATGCAAGGTATTCGCCAAAAACGGATGCCCTTGCAATTTCATCAACAGATGCCTAAGGGAAAGACAACGGAACGAGGACATGCCGCAACCCAAAGGACTAGGAGCCACACTACCATACATCAGGAGCATTTCCAAACTGACAGCCAGACTACTGCGACCACTAGGACTCATAACAGCACACAAACCGACAGCCACTCTCAGACAACAACTCACCAGAACGAAGGATCCGATACCCAACATGAACAAAACCAATGTAGTGTACAAAATCCCATGCAAGGACTGCACAAAACATGACAGAGGACAAACAGGAAGAGAGCAAACGATCCGTATCCAAGAACACCAACTAGCCACAAAACGACACAACCAGCTATCCTTAGTAGCCACACACACAGATGACAAGCAACATGAATTCGACTGGGACAACACTACCATTATAGGGCAAGCCAAACAGAGAACAGCCAGGAAATTCCTAGAGGCATGGCACTCATCCACAGACTCTATCAACAAACACATCGACCTGGACCCAATATACCGGCCACTACAGCGGACAGCTGGGACTGACAACCGGAAGCGGCAGAGACAGGCCACTATAAATGCCGGAGGAAACAGCACAGAAGTGCTTCACAAGAGGCTCCCAAGCACTGAGGATGTCACCTAGACAGGGGACGAAACGTTTGCAAGACAAATTCCCAGCTCGGCGAACAGAACCACAACAACGAGTACCTGAGCTACAAATCTCCTCCCAAACTTTGAAAAAAAAAGTTGTTCATGCTACCACAGCTACCGTCCTTATTCTTCTACATGGAAGAGTTTGATAAGTGCTGGTGAAGAGGCCTTGATGAAAATTGCAGATAGTTGGGTTACCACTAGGCAGGTAGTGCAGGAGTCTCTTGAGGCTCTCCCCATCTCAAACAAGATGCTGTTTTGGATAATGTTGGGGGTGATGGCCTCTCAGGTGGAAAAAGCACTGACAGCCAAGTTTCTGGTAATGAAACTGGCTCTACTGTAATAAGGGGTATATCAGGTTCCAAGCAAATGATTATGACAAGGGGCTGTCTAATCAGTGGCACAGACAGACTTTTCTGAAGCTGGCAGTGAGACACCAGAATGTGCCAGGGTGAAGGATGTCTCAAGAGAGGGTGCAGAATATTCTCCAAGAGGCGAGTGACCAGCAAACAATCGCAGTACACGTTAGTACCAACAACATAGGAAGAGAAAGGGATGAAATTCTGCAGGGAGAATATAGAAAATTAGGCAGGAGGTTAAAAAGATATTATTCCCCTTGGGGAATATCTGGATTATTCCCAGTGCCATATGCTACTGAGTGTTGCAACAGAAGGATAGAGCAGATGAATGCGGGGCTGAGGAGTTAGTGCAGATGGCAGGGATTCACTATTATGAATCATTGGGAGTAGAAGTGACCAGTATAAGTAGGATAGGTTGCACCTAAGTTGGAAGGGGACCAAGATATTGGTCAGGAAATATGCTGGTTCATTAAAGGAAACAGAGTAACTAGGGAGAGAATAGGGCCCCTTAAAAGATCAACAAGGCCATCAATGTGTGGAACCACAGGAGATGGGTGAGAGAATAATCAAGTATTTCACATCAACATTTACTGTGGAGAAGGATATGGATGCGAGAGAACATAGAGAAATAAATAGTGAAACCTTGAAAAGTGTCCATATTACAGAAGAGAAGGTGCTGGACATCTTAAAACACAGGTAAATAAATTCCTGGGACCTAATCAGATGAATCCCAGAACTTTGTGGGAAGTTAAGGAAGAGATTGATGGTCCCCTTGCTGAGACATCTGCATTATCAACAGCCACTGGTGAGGTGCTGGAAGATTGGAGGTTGACTAACAGGATACCATTGTTTAAGAAAGATGGTAAGTAAAAGCCAGAGAACTATAGACCAGTGAGCTTGATGTCACTGGCGGATAAATTATTGGAGGAGATTCGGATGGAGGGGATTTACATGTATTTGGAAGGGCAAGGACTGACCAGGGAGAGTCAACATGGCTTTGTGCGTGGGATATCATGTCTCACAAACATGATTGAGTTTTTTAAAGTGACAAAGACGATTGATGACGGCAGAGTGGTAGATCTGATCTATATGGACTTCAGCAAGATACTTGACAAGATTACATATGGTAAACTGGTAAATAAGGTTAGATCACATACAATCCAGGGGAGTTCATAGATTCCCTACAATATGGAAACAGGCCATTTGGCCCAACAAGTCCACATTGCCCCTCTGAAGAATATCCCACCCAAAACCATTCTGCTACCCTATTACTCGACATTTCTCCTGACTAATGCCCCTAACCTACACATCCATGAACACAATGGGCAATTTAGCACGGCCCAATTCACACAACCTGCACATCTTTGGATTGAGGGCGAAAACCAGAGCACCTGGAGGAAACCCACACAGACACAGGGAGAATGTGCAAAGTCCACAAAGACAGTCGCTCGAGGCTGGAATTGAACCCGGTCCCTGGCACTGTGGGGCAGCAGTGCTAACCACTGAGCCATCATGCAGGAATCTAGCCAATTGGTGACAAAATTAGCTTGAAGGAAGGAAACAGGGTGATGAAGGGTTTTATTTTGGACTGGAAACCTGTGACCAGCTGCAATGATCGGTACGGAGTCTACTGCTTTTCTTCGTTTCTTTAAATAAATTGGATGTGAACAGAGGAGGTATGGTTAATAACTTTGTAGATGACATCAAAATTAGTGGTGCAGTGAACAGTGAAGTTTATCTCAGAGTGCTACTGTACCTTGATCAGATGAACTCAACAATGGCAGATGGAGTTTAATTTAGATGTGAGGTATTATATTTTGGTAAGGCTAATCAGGACTTATATGGTTAATAGTAGGGCCCTGGGGAGTGCTGCTAAACAAAAGGACCTAAGAGTGCAGGTGCACAGTGCCTTAAAAGGGGAATCGCAGGTCGACAGGATGGTAAAGGCAGCGTTTGGCAAACTTGCCTTCATTGGTCAGCGTATTGAGTATAGGAGTTGGGATATCATGTTTTAGCTGTACAGGACATTGGTTAGGCCACTTTTTGAATACTGTTCAACTCTGGTCTCCAGGAAAGACGTTAAACTTGAAAGGGTGTTGAAAATATTTACACAGATATTGCTGGGATTGGAGGGTTTGAGCAGTACAGAGAAGCAGACTAGGCTGGGGTTATTGTTCTTGGTGCGGAGATTGTGGGGTGACTGTTGGAGGTCTTTAAAATCATGAGTGGCAAGGATAGGATGAATAGCCAAGGTCTTTCCCCAGGGTTGGGAGTTCAAAACTTGAGGGCATAGGTTTAAGGTGAGAAGGAAAAGATTTAAAATGGACCAAGGGGCAATTTTTTCACACAAAGGGCTGCGCATACATATAATGAAATGCCAGGGGAAGTTTGAAAGGCATCTGGGTAGGGTTGAGATGGATATGGGCCAAATGCTGGCAAATGGGACTAGATTTACATGGAGATCTGATCGGCAGGATGAGTTGGACTGAAGGTATGTTTCCATGTCAGTGAGGGAGCACTTTGGGGCCAGCGACCATAATTCTATTAGTTTTGAAATAGTGATGGAAAAGGATAGACTTGATCAAACAGTTGAAGTTCTAAATTGGAGGAAGGTTAATTTTGAAGGTATTAGGTAAAAACTTTCAAAAGCAGATGTTCGCAGGTTAAGGGACGGCTAGAATATGGGAAGCCTTCAGAAATGAGAGAACAAGAGTCCAGAGACAGTGTATTCCTGTTAGAGTGAAAGGAAAGGCTGGTTGGTGTAGGGAATGCTGGATGTTAGAGAAATTGAGGGTTTGGTTAAGAAAAAGAAGGAAGCATATGTAAGGCGTAGACAGGAGAGATCCAGTGAACCCTTATAAGAGTATAAAGATAGTAGGAGTATACTTAAGATGGAAATAAGGAGGGCAAAAAGGGGACATAAGATAGCTTTGGCAAATAGGGTTAAGGAGAATTCAAAGGGTTTTTATAAATACATTAAGGACAAAAGGGAAACTAGGGAGAGAATAGGGCCCCTCAAAGATCAGCAAGGCAGCCTTTGTGTGGAGCTGCAGGAGATGGGGAAGATATTAAATGAGTATTTTGCAGCAGTGTTTACTGTGGAGAAGGACATGGAAGATGAGGAATGTCAGGAAATAGTGGGTGACATCTTGAAAATTGTCCGTATTACACAGGAGAAAGTGCTGGGTGCCTTGAAACACAAAGGTGGATAAATCTCTAGGGCCTAATGTGGGAAGCTAGGGAAGTGATTGTTGGGCTCCTTGCTGAGATATTTTTATCATCGATAGACACAGGTGAGGTGCCAGAAGACTGGAGGTTGGCTAACATGGTACCATTATTTAAGAAAAGTGGTAAGGACAAGCTAGGGAACGATAGACTGGTGAGCATGACTTCAGTGATGGGCAAGTTGTTGGAGGAAGTCCTGAGGGACAGGATGTACATCTATTTGGAAAGGCAAGGACTGATTAGGGATAGTCAACATGGCTTTTTGCGTGGGAAATCATGTCTCACAAACTTGCTTGAGTTTTTTTGAAAAAAAATGACAAAGAGGATTGATGAGGGCAGAGTGGTGAACATGATCTATATGGACTTCAGTAAGCCGTTCAAACAAGGTTCCCCGTGGGAGACTGGTTAGCAAGGTTAGATCTCATGGAATACAGGGAGAACTAGCCATTTGGATACAGAATTGGTTCAAAGCTAGAAGACAGCGGGTGGTGGTGGAGGGTTGTTTTTCAGATTGGGGGTCTATGACCAGTGGAGTGCCACAAGGATCAGTGCTGGGTCCATTACTTTTCATCAATTATATCAATGATTTGCATATGAACATGGGGGTACAGTTAGGAAGTTTGCAGATGACACCAAAATCGGAGGTGTAGTGGACAGCGAAGAAGATTACCTCAAATTACAGCGGGATTTTGATCAGATGAACCAATGGGCTGAGGAATGGCAGATGGAGTTTAATTTAGATAAAAGTGAGGTGCTGCATTTTGGGAAAGCAAATCTTAGAAGGACTTATACACAGAAGGTGGTGCATGTATGGAATGAGCTGCCAGAGGAAGTGGTGGAGGCTGGTACAACTGCAATTTTTAAAAGGCATCTGGATGGGTATATGAAAAGAGCCAAGTGCTGACAAATAGTCCTCTGCAGCTTTGCTGAACAAAAGAGACGTTGAAGTGCAGGTTCATAGTTCCTTGAAAGTAGAATCGCAGGTAGATAGGATAGTGAAGGTGGTGTTTGGTATGCTTTCCTTTATTGCTCAGAGCATCGAGTATGGGGTTGGGGTCATGTTACGGCTGGACAGGACAGTGGTTAGGCCACTTTTGGAATATTGTGTGCAATTCTGGTCTTTCTCTTAGAGGAAGGATGTTATGAAACTTGAAAGGGTTCAGAAAAGATTTTCAAGAATGTTGACAGAGTTGGAGGATTTGAGCTATAGAGAGAGGCTGAATAGGCTGGGGCTGTTTTCCCTAGAGCATCAAAGGTTGAGGGATGACCTCAGACAAGTTTACCAAATCATAAGCGGTATGGATAGGATAAATAGGCAAAGTCTTTTCCCTGGGATCCGGGAGTCCAAAACTAGAGGGCATAGGTTTAGGGTGAGAGGGGAAAGGTATAAAAGGGACTTAATGGGCAACTTCTTCACACAGAAGGTGGTCCGTGAATGGAATGAGCTGCCAGAAGATGTGGTGGAGGCTGGTACAACTGCAACTTTTAAAAGGCATCTGGATGGGTATATGAAAAGGAAGGATTTAGAGGGATATGGGCCAAGTGCTGGCAATTGGGAATAGATTAGGTTGGAACATATCTGGTCGGCATGGAAGACTTGGACCGAAGGGTCTGTTTCCGTCCTGTGCATCTGTGACTCTGTGACACAGCATCCTGTCGGTGGTACACTGAAAATGTCTATTAGAAAGAGGGAATATTTAAGGCAGTGATGGGATGCCAATCAATTAGGCTGCTTTGTTCTGAATAGTTTCTTAAGCATTGTTGGAGCTGCATTCATTCATCCATCACACTCAGGACAGGTTTCAGGAAGTTAGCTGAGTTACTTGCTGTAGAATTCCCAAACTGTTCTGCTCTTATAGTACAATATTTATATGGCTGGCCCAGTTACGTTTCTGTTAAATGGCAATTCCCCAGTCACTGAAAGTGAGAGATTCAGTAATGGCAATGCCAATGAATGTCAATGATGATTAGACGCGTACTTGCTGGATAGAGCCATTGTGTGGCACTTGTATGGTGATTGTTCCTTGCTATTTGTGACCAGTCTATTTCAAATTGGTTGTTATGTTTTATAAACTAAAGCCATTATTGAAAGCTTACAATCTCAATTTTTTCAGGGCTAACTAAGATCTGTCAAGTCTCAATTCAAAAAGGTAGCTATAGTAACAATGGCAGGACAAAAGCTTTGAAAACTTGTGGTAAGCTATCCTATTTCTCCTGATGTGGCTCAGTGTCAAAATGCTTTTACTGATACGGTGTTTATTAAATGCCTTGGGAGGTTTCTTACTTTGAAGATCCTATTGCTACTCCACTGGTTTACTACACCATAAATCAAACCTCATTATTCATTGTCCAGTAGTCATATGAAATAACAGCCTTTTTTGAAAAGTCTGCACGATATTCCAATTTACCTGACTTTCTGACTAAGGTTGATGGAAAGTATATATCAGGTTTCTGGCCTACCAAGAATTATCACTTGTTATAAGTAATTATACTGTAACGAAAGGTAAGCAGGTATAAACCACTAGAATTTAACTAAGTAAAATTCTAATCCCCACACAGACAAACAGGAAAACAAATTATTGGAAATTAAATATATTAGTATTAGATTATTACGAAGTATTAGAAAACGGGAAAGTCAGTTTTCGTGTTGATATGATCCTCCTTCAGCTGACCAGGCCCCTTGTTATTTAGATGTATTGCTCTGGTTGCTTCAATTGGTTTGTCAGTTGCACAGTGATTCAGTTCAAGAATTGTTTCTGATTGAGCTATTCCAAAAGTAACAGCTACAGGAAAAGTAAATGATTTTCTTAATGTTTAAACTGAAACTTCGACTGTAGAGTACAAACAGCTTCTGGATTCCAAGATCTGCGCACATCCCTGCCTCCACGACCAACCACCCCCCACCACCAAACCCAACACCACCACTTCTAACTTGTTTCTAGCTCCAAACTGCTCAGCCCCACAAGAACCAATTATGTAGCTGTTGGCAAGCAAATAGTTTCTATCATTGATAACTTCAGAAGTCACACAACACCAGGTTATAGTCCAACAGGTTTATGTGAAATAACAAGCTTTCATCGCACTGCTCCTTTGAAAGGTCAAATGACAAAGAAGAATTGCTCTGAAAGATAGTGATTTCAAAAAAATACCTGTTGGACTATAACCTGGTGTCGTGTGACTTCTGACTTTGTCCATCTCAGTCCAACACTGGCACCTCTACACCACTGATAACGGTCACTAGTCCATTGGCCAATCAGGTTCTTGTTGCAACATGCACTGCATCAGTCAACCTTCTCAGCTCCAGATCATCTGAAATCTGAACTTCAATTACTACTTGCTCAAACAGTTAGCTGCAACGCCTGCAATGAATATCAGTCACTTGCTTTCAAAACTGTTGCCACGCTTTCAAAGAAGTTTTTAAAAAGTTATTTTCTCAGTTCAAACCAGTTATTAAAAGACAAATAAAACACAGTCTTTACACAATATAAATGCAAGGTGTTGCTGCTGATGTGTATTGCAGCTCAGCCTTCAGACAGTCTGAAGTGGAGCTGGACTACTTACCATGCTGTTTAGTAATAGAAACAGCCTAAATTAATTGCTCAGAATCATACTATTTAGGAAAGAGAGTCATAACTCAAATTCAATCAAATGTGACGTTAGAGGTTCAGAGGATCGCCATAAAGAAGGATGGTAATGTGTCGAGAGCTCTGTCAGTCCAGTGATAGAACTCAAAATACAACCAGCAAGGAGGCTGCATTACACACAAAGGCTTTGAAAATATTTCTCATTATTGGTAAAAATTTTCATATCCTGACTCAACAAGGTATACATTTAATGTCATTTCATGAGGTTATAGAGTTGTAAATAGAATCTAGCTTTATTCTATCTAGTAGTTCCCAAGAAGAAACTATTTATACCCTCTGCCATAGGCAGCTGTTCAGAACGTTGATAATATATTTCTAAAATAATTAGATAGATACTTGAAGAGGAAAAAAAATACACAGGTCTACCAAGAAAGAACAGGGGAGAGATAATAGTCAAGTTGCTCATGCATAGAACCTGCAAGGCCACATTGGGCCAAATGGTTTCCTCTCACGCAGTAACCATTCTATAATGCAGACAGCCTAGACTTCCATTCTCATTTCGTCCTGAAACAAAACGTCAGAAACAGCTAACAATAAAATAACAGCCTCAATTAACCCTCCACATCTAAGATTAAGATAAATCTTCAAGATTAAGTTTTGATTCTACTGTGGTGCACATTCCATAAAAACCTTTTTTAAACTGTTCCCATTCAAATTTGTCCTTGAAATAGGACTTTTCTTGATTCAAAATGAAGTGGTTTAGATCAAGTTTTTCAGCGTTACTAAGATTCAACAAACTATACTGGTCAACATCAGTTGTTCCAGGAAAGAACTTTCCAGAAGTTCAAGCAATCTGAAATCAAGTCAATCATTTTGATTCAGAGTCAAGTTCGAAAAACCTGCTCTAATAATTTCTCAGGCCCACAGTCTTAAAAGTAGAAACACAGTAGTGACATGTCATCTGTTAATTCAGGAGATGGCAAGAGAAGAAAATGAATGGCTTGTCTCACAGGGATGCCTCATGTGGGGCACAGAAGATGCACTAATTTATAATTGGTACAGTTTAATAGGCTGTTATTACTTGCAATTTTCCCTGTTGATATGTCTGAGGTACCATACAGGAAAACAAAATTCAAATTGCAATAACACTTTATCAAGGCATAAAGTAATGTAAGCTTGAGCTGCCAATCCAGACATAATTAATTTTTACAACAGGTTCTTTGGAGAGGTAAATTAAGATCCTACCTCAAACTTCAATTTAAAATACTGCAAGTTATAGGTCTGGATTTTGGAATGCTAATGATGGCAAAACTGTCAGAGCTCAACATGCTTACATCTTGCAACTTTTGGGATGTTGACAGAAACAGATTAAAAATAGCAATCCAGAAATTGCTATCAGTAATTCTACATTTGTCCATTCAACCTCCAACTTTTCCAGTTAATTAGAAACGTTTTAATGATGAAAACCTTTCATTTTGTGCTCTGTTATCATGGTTTAAATATCCCCAAAAAGTTACACCTTGAACTAATTCTAATTAGCAGGGATATTTGAAAATTCCTCAGCTTCAATGCTTTGCACTTCTTCCGGGATCTTCCAAGCACAACTTTACACAATGCCATATTCTTTAGAAACTCCAGGGCAACAGAGTGGCCAAGGACATGACAAACTCCGTTTAAGACCACTAGTTGTTCTGTAGCAAGTGCTAAAACCCAGTGAAGACTGATCATGGATGGGGTTAGAGTCAGATGATTGGGATAGGAGTAGGTGAGCAAGGGAAGGGTGCAATTGGAACAAATCGGGATTGATCAACTGGTTATTGAAGGATCAGTTGCATACTTACCCAGATGTCAGATTGAGTTTTAAACAGGCAAATATTTCCAGGGTAACTTCAGTTCAGTACAATGGAACTGTCTGACTTTCATGAATGAGGGCATTGGGAAGTAGGAAAATTACCCAGTATAAGTTGAATCTTCCTAAGCAAATCCAATGTAGGTTTGCACCTCAGACTTTGGGTCCTGACCTGTAACTTCAGTCAGACATCTGGTTGCCCAGAATCTGGAAACTAGGTGATTTGGTATCTTGTTAATAAGGTGCAGCTGAATTTGTACAACATACTAAAATCTCTCTCTCTTATAAGGGCTCTGTGGTGCAGTGGTAGTGCCACCAACCCCAAACCAAGAGAACTGAGTTCAAGACCCATCTGCTCCAGAGGTGTGTAATAAAATCTCTGCAGAGGTTGATTAGGAAAATAGGTAAAATCTCTCTTTGAGCCCTCTTATGACACAGAGGTAGCGCCCCTTCCCCTGGACTAGGAGAATGAGTTCAAGTCTCACCTGCTCCACAGCTGTGTAAGAATGTCTCTGAACAGGTTGATGAGAAGAATAGGTTAACTTTTTCAAAAATTTCTCCCTTAGGGGCTCTTGTGAGGTGCAGTGGTGGTGTCCCTAACTGAGCCAGAAGGCCTGGTTCACATCCCAACTGCTCCAGAGGGGTATAATACCAGCTCTGAAAGGGTTGATAAGGAAAAATACCTAAAAGACCATGAAAACAAATGCTAATTTATTTTTCTCTAAAGAAGTAACTTTTACCTCAATGTGACATTTTTAAAGTTCATTTCTAATATTTTAGCTTCTAATTCTTCTCAACATAATTTATTTCTTTGTAAAATAAAATAAAAAGTTAAAGATAATCAGTGCATTTTGCTTCCTGGCTTATTGATTCATGACAACAGTTTAATTTGCTTGAGGACAAATTAGCTTGACATCTGAAAATTCTCTTGGCTTACCATCAAATTCAAACTAACTTTGGGCAACAGGTGAAATTCATGTAACAGATCACAGTATCTTTGAAGACAGCTTCCCTGAGCTCAGCAGAGTACTGACACTTCACTATTGTCTGCAAAATCAAGGGCATTATTCTTCAATGAATAACATTTCAAGATTACAATATGGAAAAACAACGGCATAGGGTATTATCACTGGACTAGTAATACAGGCTCAAGGTGATGCTCTGGGAACAAAAACAAAGTTTTGGAGAAACTCAGCAGGATCTTGCAGCATCTGTGGAGAACTGTTCTAACAAAGGGTCACTGAATTCAAAACTGAAGCCCAAGTCACCTCATGACCACTTCCCTCGATGTTACCTCTATAATCCCATGCCTTTTTCAAAGTTCGGTTGATGTCATTCCTCTTGATGAAAAGAAAGGGGCGTTCACAAACAGTATGCGGATCCCACTTTTATCACCAGTTATGTTGTTTGTGGTTCACAAGAACCAGAAACAGAACACGAGGTAGATGGAAGGTAAACTTGAACAGGTAATATTTATTGTGTGTCCTCTCAGCTTCACAGTCGGTTTTAGACCGCCTCCTCTAGCTCCTGCCTCTGCATCATCGGAATCACTTGAAAGGGCAACTCACACTTGACTACATACAAACTAGTGTTAAACTGTTTAATAGTTTGACATGGTATCAACTGCATTAAAAACTCAGCTGCTTCATTAATGTCCATTTGGGAAAGAAATTTGCCATCCCTACTAGGTCTGGACTATATGTGACTCTGAACCCACAGTAATGTGGTTGACTCTGAAATGAGAGCCAATCAGTTCAAGGGCAACAAATGCCAGTCTTGCCAGTGACGCCCACATCCCAAGAAAGAGTTATTATTGTTGTCAAGTTAGTTCAAGTGAGAGAGTAATGAAAATGTGTCTCCAATCATTATGTATTTTCCACACTTCAAATTTTGCTCCTGGAGTTAACCAGGAGAAAACCTCCAGCCTTGGTAAAGTGGCAGAATTCTAAACATTCCAACTAGACTCAAATTACTCACATCTTTCATAGCTTAAGATTTGAAGCTGAGAACAGATTGACTTAACATACTCCACTCAGTAAACAGGACAGACATGAGAACAAATAAAATTGAAGTTATTTGGTATAATGGTTTATTTCTTTTAAAAACATAAATAATTTGACTCTAATTACAGTCAAAAGGTTTAAAGTCAAAAGGTAGCTTTATTTCAAACTTAACCAAAATTATTGAAGTAATGCTTTCTGAGGAAGATTTCACGTTATGATATTCATATCAATATTTAAATACTTGAGGTCTATTTGTCTGCATTCTTCCCACTTACAGTTGCTAAAAAATACTTTGACTGTGAAGTATTGGGCTTTATTTTCTCTGGTGGGTACACACAATGCTACTGGACTCATGACATGACAGCTAACATTCATTATTGTGAAGCAGATGGGATTTTACAAATGCCCTTTAAGAAAACTAATCTGCCAACTTTGCCAACACTGGCCTTTGTGTCAGTTTTCACGTGGCTCCAGATCCACAACAATGTGGTTGACTCCCAACAGTCCTCTGAAATTGCATAACAAGTCACTCAGTTCAAGGGAACTTAGGCACGGGCAACAAATTGCTGGCAATTTCCATCCTATGACATAATAGATAGGAAATAAAGAATGCTAAGTAAAGAATTAAACACTTCACACAAAGAGAGTTCTTACACAAAGATCATACACAGACTAAATAACAGCAATCTTCTATTCTCCACTAAGTAAAATTAGAATGTCATTAACTTTTCTGAAGCAAGTGTCTGAATAGAAACCCAACACACACATTTTAATTGGGCTCACAATGCATGCTCAATATGGAGGCATTTATTCAAGGAATAAAAATAAGAAGGACAAATCACTGGGAGTTAGCAGTTACTGTTCCAATCACAAATTAAAGCTGTTCTACTTCAGTGAGTGACTTTAAACAATATTCTTTTAAAAAAAAGTATTAACATTTAGCTCAAATTAGTTTGGTGAAAGAAAACTATCAATGCATTCTCAAATTGGTGCGTGTAGAAAAAAATTCACATCAATCATTATTAATATCCTGATCTATCAGATTGGTTTTACATCCTAATTTATTTTGCTTTCTACGAAGAGAGCTCATTATTTGCAAAAAGCAAGATGCAGGAAATAATATTAATAAGGCTACTTGAAGCCAAACAAAAATATGTAAATACTGTAGACACTAGTATCATATATTTGCTTTAACCATAAAAATTTGGGCCTAGTATTTAAGGAACAATGTGCTGGCATTGGAGGGGGTCAAAGAAGATTTGTAACAATGATCTGGGAATGGAGGGCTTATCACATGAAGGGTTGAGGATCTCTGGGTCTTTACTCAGTAGAGTTTAGAAAGATGAGGGGAGACCTGATTGAAACTTACAAAATACTAAACAAAATGGACTTGGAGAAGATGCTTCCACTTGCAAGAGAAGTGAAGACCTGAAGGTACAGCTTCAGAGTGAAGATCATTACCCTTTAGAACTAGATATGTAGAAATCTCTTCAGCCAGTGGATGGTAATCTGTGGAACTCATTGACACAGAGGGCTGTGGAGATCCTAAAACCACGTTATTTGTAAAGTTTACCTGATTCAATTTTTTTAAAACATTTTATGTAGTTGATTTACTTTTGTCACATTTTAAGCTTGGGTGAAAATGTAGAAGGGATTTATGAAAACGTTAACAGGGAATAAGTTGCATGGAGGGACCAGACAGACTGGGATTGCAATTGTTATTGCTGTTGCAATTGCATGGGCAGTGAAAAGTAAACTTATTAATGAATACGCTGTAAACTACATTTCAGCCAAAGTTATACTACCATTGGAAATGTCCACAATATGGTTATCCAAGACTTGGAGCCCCAGTGGATAAGCTCGCAGCTGCAATTCATGCCTCTCTCAGCAGTGATCCATCTACACTGTACTAGCTTTGATCAGTAAAAGATCTGAAAGTGCTGAGTGTTTCCAGCATATTTTCATTTTTGTTTCAGATTTCCAACAGCTGCAGTATTTTGCTCATTTGCAATTGGATCTGTTCATCTCATCCTAACTTGGATGCAATTATCTTGCTGCCCATTTACCTCCGCTAATATGTTTCTTCATGAAGACACGGAATTGCGACTTCAGGTTGTTTGAACCAATCCTCAAGCCCCTTGTGTTTTTTTCTTAAGCTGACCAAATGTGCCCCCAACCTCCTCACCGGATGTTTCTTAAATCTCTCTCTCACCCATAACAATTCTATGAATTTATCTTGTAGTCTTCTTTAGATCCAGGTGATCAATACTCTTTGTACTTGGACTTTAGTGCTCTTCCCTTATCCAATGTATCATCAGATCTCTTCGAGCACATAGCTAACAATGGAAGATACTATGAATCATCTTTTTATATTCTCTTATAGAACTCATCCAAGCAAGTGGGACGTGGGCATTGCTGGCAGGCCAGCATTTATTGATTATCACTAGTTGTCCTAGAGAAGGTGGTGGTGAGCTGCCTTCTTCAACTGCTGCAGTCCATGCAACTATGTAGACCCACAATGCCCTTAGGGAGGGAATTCCAGGGTTTTGACCCAGCAGTGAAGGAACGTTAGTACATTTCCAAGTCAGGATGGCAAGTAGCTTGGAGGGGAAACTTGCATAGGGTGGTGTTCCCATGTATCTGCTGCACTTGTCCTTGTCCTTCTGGATTGGCATGGATATGGAAAGTGCTGTCTAAGGATCTTTTGTGAATTTCTTCAGTGCACCATGTAACTAGTACACACTGCTGCTCCTGAACTCCATGAATAAGCGTGTGGATGTTTATGGATGTGGCATGATTTTAACACACTGCTTTGTCTTGGATAATATAAAATGCCTTGAGTGTTGCATTCATCTAGTCAAGTGGGAAATATTCCCTGATTTGTCCCTTGTGGACAGACTTTGAGGAGTGAAGAGGTGAGTAATTCGGTCTAAACTACTCTTGTAGCCACTGTGTTCACATTATTAGTCCAGATGAGCTTCTGGTCAATAGTAAACCCCATGATGTTGATATTGAGAGATTCAGTGATGGTAACACTATTGAATGCCATGGGGTGGTGATTAGATCATTGCTTTTTTGGAGATAGTCATTGCCTGGTGTTTGTGTGGCCTGTTACTTGCCCCCCACTTGTTAGCCTAATCCTGGATACTGTCCAGACCTTGTTGCAGACCATGGATTGCTTCAATATCTAAGGAGGCGCAAACATAATTGCGAATTCATCAGTCTACATCGCCACTTATGGTCATTAATGAAATAACTGAAGGTGGCTGAACAGAGGACAACACTGAGGATCTCCTACAGAGACGTCCTGGAACTGAGATGGCTGACCTCCAACAACCACAACCAGGTATGTGCCAGGTATGACTCCAGCCAGTGGACAGTTTGCCCCGATCCCCATCGATTGCAGTTTCACTAGGGCTTCTTGATGCCATAATTGGTCAAATGCAGTCACTCTCACTTTACTTCTGGAATTCAGCTCTTTTGTCCATGTTTAAATTCATGCCAGGAGCCGAATGACTTGAATGGAATCTAAACTTAGTGTCAAAAAGCAGGTCGTTGCCAAGCAGGTGCTGCTTGATAGCACAGTTTAATGACACTTTAGGCGGCACGGTGGCTCAGTGGTTAGCACTGCTGCCTCACAGCACCAGGGACCCGGGTTCAATTCCAGCCTCAGGCAACTGTCTGTGAGGAGTTTGCACATTCTCCCCGTGTCTGCGTGGGTTTCCTCCTGGTGCTCTGGTTTCCTCCCACAGTCCAAAGATGTGCAGGTCAGGTGAATTAGCCATACTAAATAGCCTGTAATGTGGATTAGTCAGGGGTAAATGTAGGGGAATGGGTCTGAGAGGCTCTTCGGAGGGTCGGTGTGGACTGGTTGAGCCGAAGGGCCTGTTTCCACACTGTAGGGAATCTAATCTAATTTTGTGGGCGGCACGGTGGCACAGTGGTTAGCACTGCTGCCTCACAGCGCCGGAGATCCGGGTTCAATTCCCGCCTCAGGCGACTGACTGTGTGGAGTTTGCACGTTCTCCCCGTGCCTGCGTGGGTTTCCTCCGGGTGCTCTGGTTTCCTCCCACAGTCACAAAGATGTGCAGGTCAGGTGAATTTGGCCATGCTAAATTGCCCGTAGTGTTAGGTAAGGGGTAGATGTAGATGTAGGGGTATGGGTGGGTTACGCTTCGGCGGGGCGGTGTGGACTTGTTGGGCCGAAGGGCCTGTTTCCACACTGTAAGTAATCTAATCTAATCTAATCTAAAGACACGTTCGATCACTTTACTGTAGATTAGGAGTAGAGTAGACTGATGAAGTGCCAACTTGCTGAGTTGGATATGTCTTGCTTTTTGTGTACAGGACATACTTGGGCAATTTTACACATTGGGAGAAAGTGAGGACTACAGGTACTGGAGATCAGAGTTGGGAGTGTGGTGCTGGAAAAGCACAGCAATCAGTCAATATCTGAGGAGCAGGAGAATCGAAATTTCCGGCATAGCCCTTCACCAGGAATCATGATGAAAGGCTTATGCCCAAAACATCGATTCTCCTGCTCCTCAGATGCCGCCTGACCTGCTGTGCTATTCCAGAACCAGACTCTCGACAATTTTCCACATTGTTGGTTAGAAGTTGCAGCTGCATTTGAAAAGCTTTGCTCGGGGTGTAGCAAGTTCCAGAGCACAAATCTTCAGATGTGTTGCCCAAAAGTTGTCAGGGTGCATAGCCTTTTCAGTACCCCACACTCCCTATCACACCTTGATATCATGTGGAGAAAATCAAATTGGTTAAAGACTGACATCTATGATACTGGGGACCACTCAAGGAGGCCAGGATGGATCACTGACTCAGTACTTCTGCCTGAAGATTAATGCGAAGGCTTTTACCTTTTCTTTTGCTCTGATGTGATCTCCACTGGACTGCAGAATCAACCTCTGCCAGTTCATGATTGAATCTACTCTTCTGTAGTCCTGCTTTTCCCTGCAACAAGCTCCAACATATGCCAGATAACCTGCTTCAGGCAGCTCCTGGATTTTCCCACTTTCTTCGCATGCATATTCTGGATCCAAGTAGATTATTATTTTTGTCCATCCTTTTGCTCTTTGTCCAATTAAATACCTTTGAGAATAGAATCCCTACTGTGTGGAAACAGATCCTTTGACCCAATACGTACACACCAACCCTCTGAGGAGTAACCCACCCAGACCCATTTCCCTTACCCTATTATTCTGTATTTACCCCTGACTAACGCACCTAACCTACACATCCCCAAACACTATGGGAAATTTAGCATGGCCAATTCACCTAACCTGCACATCTTTGGATTGTGAGAGGAAACCAGAGCACCCAGAGGAAAGCCACACAGACATGGGGAGACACTTTTACTCCGCTTTCTCTCACCCCCCAAACCAGAGTTTCCTCTAACAATTCAAACAAAGCACTGGCCTAAATCTTCCTGGATTTCCGAGGAGTACTCCTAGTTTGTCAGAGATCAGACCCACCCTGAAAGGTTGACAAGTGTGGCACTGGAAAAGCATAGCAGGTTAGGTTGATATAGGGCTTATGCCTGAAACATCAATTCTCCTGCTCCTTGGATGCTGACTGACCTGCTGTGCTTTTCCAGTGCCACACCTTTCAACTTCAATGCTCACTTTCTCCTACACTGAAAGGTACCAGTTGGAAGTCCAAGCTGACCACTGTGGAAAGACTTTCAGGCAGATGATAGTATTCTTGCTACACAGACAGTGCCTTTATTACTTAGGATTCAACCTTAAAAGGACAACAGTCGTCCTTACTCAAAGAGTCTACCTTTTGGTGGTTACAATCACATTTTTATACACAAATCCGCGTCAATCATTTATCGGTTTTTGTTTATTGACCAATTACATATTGATTTTTTCATAGAACAATACAGCGCAGCACAGGCCCTTCGGCCCTCGATGTTGCGCCGATCAAAGCCCACCTAACCTACACTAACCCACTATCCTCCATATACCTATCCAATGCCCGCTTAAATACCCATAAAGAGGGAGAGTCCACTACTGCTACTGGCAGGGCATTCCATGATCTTACGACTCGCTGAGTGAAGAACCTACCCCTAACATCAGTCCTATATCTACCCCCCCTTAATTTAAAGCTATGCCCCCTTGTAATAGCTGACTCCATACGCGGAAAAAGGTTCTCACTGTCAACCCTATCTAACCCCCTAATCATCTTGTACACCTCTATCAAATCACCCCTAAACCTTCTTTTCTCCAAAGAAAACAACCCCAAGTGCCTCAGCCTTTCCTCATAGGATCTTCCTACCATACCAGGCAACATCCTGGTAAACTTCCTCTGCACCCGTTCCAGTGCCTCCACATCCTTCCTATAGTATGGCGACCAAAACTGCACACAATATTCCAGAAGCGGCCGCACCAGAGTCTTGTACAACTGCAGCATGACCTCAGGACTCCGGAACTCAATTCCTCTACCAATAAAAGCCAGTACGCCATATGCCTTCTTCACTGCACTATTTACCTGGGTGGCAACTTTCAGAGATCTGTGTACATGGACACCAAGATCCCTCTGCTCTTCCACACTACCAAGTAGTCTACCATTAGCCCAGTAATCCATCTTTTTATTACTCTTACCAAAGTGAATCACTTCACACTTAGCTACATTGAACTCCATTTGCCACCTTTCTGCCCAGCTCTGCAGCTTCTCTATATCCCGCTGTAACCTGCCATATCCTTCCTCACTGTCTACAACTCCTCCGACTTTCGTATCATCCGCAAACTTGCTCACCCAACCTTCTAACCCTTCCTCCAGGTCATTTATAAAAATGACAAACAGCAAAGGTCCCAAAACAGATCCTTGCGGAACACCACTAGTGACGGCACTCCAAGATGAATCTTTGCCATCAACTACTACCCTCTGTCTTCTTCCAGAGAGCCAATTCCTAATCCAAACCTCCAACTCACCCTCAATGCCATATCTCTGTATTTTCTGCAGTAGCCTACCATGGGGGACCTTATCAAATGCCTTACTAAAATCCATATATACTACATCTACCGCTTTCCCCTCATCTACCTCCTTCGTCACCTTCTCAAAGAATTCAATAAGGTTTGTGAGGCACGACCTGCCCTTCACAAAACCATGCTGACTATCCTTGATCACATCATTCTTATCCAGATGTGCATAAATCCTATCCCTTATAATTCTCTCTAAGACTTTGCCCACAACAGAAGTGAGACTCACTGGCCTATAGTTACTAGGATTATCCCTACTCCCCTTCTTGAACAAGGGAACCACGTTTGCTAGCCTCCAGTCCTCTGGCACTACTCCTGTAGACAAAGAGGACACAAAAATCAAGGCCAATGGCTCTGCAATCTCCTCCCTTGCTTCCCAGAGAATCCTAGGATAAATGCAATCAGGCCCAGGGGACTTATCTATTTTCACCCTTGCCAGAATTTCCAACACCTCTTCTCTACATATCTCAAAGCCATCCATTCTACTTATTCGTGCCTCAGTATTCATATCGACAACAATGTCCTGTTCCTGAGTGAATACTGACGAAAAGTATTCATTCAGCGCCTCCCCAATCTCTTCAGCCTCCACACGCAACTTCCCATTACTATCCTTGATTGGACCTATTCCTTCCCTAGTCATTCTTTTATTCCTAACATACCTATAGAAAGCCTTAGGGTTTTCCCTAATCCTACCAACTAAGGACCTTTCATGTCCCCTCCTTGCTGCTCTTAGCTCTCTCTTCAGGTCCTTCCGGGCTACCTTATAACTCTCAATCGCCCCTATTGAACCTTCACGCCTCATCTTTACAAAGGCCGCCCTCTTCCATTTAACAAGGGATTCCAACTCCTTATTAAACCACGGCTCCTTCACACGACCCTTTCCTCCCTGCCTGATAGGTACGTACTTATCAAGGACACTCAATAGTTGCTCCTTGAACAAGTTCCACATATCAATTACGCTCTTACCTTGGAATCTACTTTTCCAATCCACACATCCTAAGTCATGCCTCAACGCATCATAATTTCCCTGCCCCCAGCTATAACTCTTGCCCTGTAGTACACATTTATCCCTCCCCATCACGAGACTAAAAATCACCGAATTGTGGTCACTGTCCCCAAAGTGCTCACTTTCAAGCCTTGGGAACATAATAGATCAATCAGAATATGATGTTGGCTATGTGGTTACCATTCAATCATTTACCTCAAACATCTGCAACATAGGTTGAATATGGTTTCATTTTCTGTTGTCTCACTGAATTGGGGAAGGTTGCGGTAAGCTGGCTTAGCTTGTTTACATGCTTGGCCGCAAGCTTCTTCGCTTAAGTGAAACCACATTTGATCAACCATACCTTGTCTAAGTGTTTAGCTGCACATTTTACTATCCTCGCTCTCAATTAGATTAGGTAAACCTACATTTACCTTCTGGTCCTGTTTTTGAATCCTTCCACACCATGAAGTAATTTGTTGGAATTTAAACTTCTCACAGGCAAGTTACCCAGCATCTGGGACTCTCTGGAAAGATCTCCAACTCTGAAACAGATGTCAATTTTGAAGAGCTCTGATGTAATTGCCTCAATGTTTCCCAGAAAAAGCTGGGTAGTTTAGAAACATGCTCAAAGTCCTCTGAAACTAAACTACTTATCTTGCCAGTCACTCACACTGACCAACACAGCCCGAAGACACCAGTTAGCTTCCCTTGTTATCCATATCCACTCCCACTCACCTATCCTCCATTCTGGCCCTATTTTCTATGTTTCTATGAGTAGTGGTGAGGATTCACCTTAAAGTAGCATCTATGCATACTTAACACACACCTCCTCTCCATAGGCTGCCAAAAAAAAAAAGCTTTGAGACTTTAAGTTTTTACTTATCAGAAACAGCAACTAATGCTGTAAAATCTTTGTGGCTTCCGTAAAGATTTGCTGGGATCATCTCAGAAAATTCCTCAGTTTGGAGAATTCTGCAATCTCCTCCATCAGAAGACTGATCTGAAACATCACAGATAAGGAACTGTGCAACTTTCTTGCACAGCTTGGTGGGAAATAGGGATTGCTTCAAATTGCAAAATTTGAACTAACAATTTTTGCAATTAAATTTCGATTAACTTTGGTCATTGTGCATCCTTTGGGATCATCAGCAAACAATAAAATGTTTGAAATGCATTTTCTAACTTGCTCCATCAAGGAATATGTTAACAAACAACTGATTTTATCGTCAACAAATGCTCTGCTCATTAGTACTCTCATACTTTAAGCAAACATGCCATTGCGCTAAGACTGCAAGGTTGCCACAGCAACTTGCAACCTCTTTGGATGCAAGGAAAAGCAACAGATTGCAAATCTGCAAACATTCTACTTGTTAACACTGGTGTTTTTTTTAAAATCAAATTTAACACATTACCAATCTAGGAACAATTTAACAAAATGGGTCGAGTTGCATAAAATCTGCGAATTCCAATTTAATCGTCTAAAGTAACTGGAATTAGTGTCAAAAATGGAGAGCAGCATATTACTTCCAAATTCATGAAGGAAGGGGAAAAAGATAAAAGGTAAAGAGAGATAAACTATATAGAAGGAAAAAAAAGGCAGGAAACTTATCCCTAACACTTTCAAGTTAAAAACTACTACATGTACACTTTTTCACAATTACAGCAAACTGCATTGTCCATAAAAGGATCAATTTTAATAGGTCATGAACATACTTAACACATAACAGAATTGGTAATTATTCTTTTTCTGATAAATTATTTTAAGTAGGCTGTATACATTTTAATATACTATGAAGGAATATTGCTCAGATCAAAAATAAAAACTGAATTTATCAGGATAATGCAGAGATAAATGGAAACAGCAATAAATAACGTTGATTCATAAAATGAGAATTAAATTCAGATCAGTCTAAAAGCTTTTCTTTAAAAAACACAAGCTCCAGCCACACTTTTTAACCAAAAAACTGAGTGAACTTTTGGTACAATATTTAAGGAGAGAGGAACGTTTCCAGTTCTTTTATGGATCTCAGGCATTGATTTCAGTACAAAACTGAACATAAACACTGCTAAAAAGAAACAGAAGTTTTTCATTTTGCACTCATCAGAACTAGAATGAAAGACTTGGACAAAAGGGCACCATTTTACATAGAATGAGAAGAGTGCTGATTGCCATTACTGACATGGAGGTACACCGAGTCAGTTAACTTGCGATGTTAATTTTCAGAGTTAAAAAGTGTGGCGTTGGAAAAGCACAGCAGTCGGGCATCATCTAAGGAGCAGGAGAACTGACATTTCAGACAGGAGTTCTTCATGAGGGATGTTTTGGGGGTGGGGAGGTGGTGGTGGTGGGTGAGTTATAAATAGGAAGGTAGGGTTGGGCTGGGGGGAGGGAAGCTGGGAAGGCAATAGGTAGATGCAGGTGGGGGATAGGTTCGAGGGGAGGGTAGAGCGCAGATAAGGCAGACAGATTCTGACAAGACAGGGTGTTGCCAAGGGGGTGCAGCAGAAATTGGTTCCCTCAATGATCCTTCCTTTTCAAGAGAAGGATGTGGTATATTTAAAAATTCCTTTTGCTTAAATGAAATATGCTCCTGTGTATTTATATAAATAAATGTGAGCTTGACAATGATTGTAAATTTGTTTCCAAAGTAGAATGCAGATTATTTAATACTGATCTCTAATGCAGAATCATATCTAGTGGCAATACACCTTTCTGAGCATGGGCAGCCTGACCATAATCAGCATGCTGCCTAGCGCCATCCATCAACTGTTTGGTACAATCTCCCAGGTGGGCATCATATTAGCACTGAAACTAATATAACATTAGTGATTTGTGTGGTAAGCAAAATGTAGTTTGGCTTGACAGCCTGTTGCTGGAGAAAACCACCAGCGACTTTAGTGAAAGTAGCAGTGTGAGACAGCTACCTTCACCTACAGTTGAAGCTTTTGAGACAATTTCCCCTTCTAGGGTAATCTGAAATAGATTAAGCTCTGGTCAGGACCAGAAGTGGTGGATGTAGATCCTTTCGTGAGTTTTTGCGATTGATGTTTTGATCAGAATATTGTTTAATCAGACAAAAAATGCCCTATCTCCACGTCAAGCCTACATAGGAGCAGATAACTAGGATTCTACTCACGAGGTTGCCAATAAAATTGATCTTGGAGCACATGGAACTGAAGGAATGCCGATTTGCACACATACCAGTGAACACAGACTTTTGGTGGATAGTTGTTAATAACACAGTGATTTCTTCACAAATATAGCAGGGAAAGAGAGCTCATTTGGTTACTCCATTTCAATTATAAATTTGAGTCCAGGATATAGCTTGTTAAGTTATGTAAAGGAATTCTTTGATGCAACTGCAGCTTCAAATATTGGAAACACAGCATTTCCATGTTATAAATATGCAGGAGGTAGACAGTTAGACAACTTTTCATCAAAGGAATGCTTTTCATTAGAACAAACAAAGATGTTCGCAAGGGCAAGGAGAGGGGAGTCAATCGTAAAGCCATCTATTTGGGTGGAGATTTTGTCATTGAAATTGAACTCAACTGCACAAGTTGCAAAGTTTGAGAGTTCAAAGAAAACAGATTCAGACACAGATGGCATATCTAGATTTCCATGACATAGTGTCAATGGTTTCTTTGAGTTGAATATTGATAGATAAACTAGCAATGTTGAAAGTGCACAGGGACATGCAATTGCAAACATGAAGGAATCTCTAATTCAGACGGTTACAGGAAGAAGGCAGCCCTTTGGTCCAATGTCTCTGCACTGGTCAACAAAGAACTGACTACACTAATCCACTGCAGCTTTTGGACCATAACACTGCAGACTATGGTAACACAAAGTATTGAAATACTGCTTATACATTACAAGAGTTTCTGACTCAACCACCCATCAGGCACTCAGTTCCAGACTCTCACCACTCTCTATTGAAAAGAGAATTTCTCCTCAACACTCTTATTAGCTATCTACCTCTTAGCTTCAGACTATTCTTCCTGATTATTGACCCCTCTACTAATGGAAACAGTGTTGACATATCTACCCTAAATATGCTTTCTCAATCTTGTACACTGTTATCAGGTTCCCTCTCAACTTCAACGCCTCAAAGAGAACAACCACAACATATCCGATCTTTCCCCATAGGTCAGATACCTGGTGACCAGAATAACAAGCAGTACCCCAGGAGTAACCCACCAAGTGTTTTATACAGTTCCAACACAGCTAACTTACCCCTATATTCTAGTCTTCTATCATAAAGGCAAGTATCCTAAATGTTTTCTTAATCACAACTACCTGCTACCTTCAGGCATCTATCGAATTGCACACCAATTCCCTGTAACCTTCAGTACTTTCCAGGATCCTACAATGTTTCCTGCCTCATATTAGTCCTCCTAAGTGCACCATCTTGCACTTTACCAGTTGAATTCCATTTGCCGCAGCTCTGCCCATCTGAGCTGTCACTGGAGTATTTCTAGCCTAGTATTTCTGGGCAGATGAACTCTTATAATACCAGTTATTGCATTCACAATCAGGATCCAACAACAAAGTTGAGACCCTGAAACCAAACCAAGCAGACCTAACATACAAGTATTGTGGTAGACGTTTAGCTACAGATTTTTATCTACCATGCAAAGGGCTGGAACTTTATGTAATCTCAAGGCTAACCCCAACACACAGATATGTAAACCTGACAAAAGAACTGGAGTAATCATAATTTACAAACACAATACATCAATAAAATGCATGTGATGACTCCAAGTTTATATTTAGAGGACCTGCCACTTATGTGATCAAACAGCCACACTTGGGGGCAAATTACAGAGTAGCTTCTTAGACTAACACAAGAACATGCAAGAACTATAGGGCAATGTCCATGTGCTCATTTGACACTGAGTGGTATGCTCATAAACGAGCTAGCATCAGATGCAATTCTGTTATGAGACATCATTAATTAAATAATCCAGACTGTACTAAGAGCTATATTAGAAATTAACTTAAGACTATCAGTTTGGATCACTGTGGCCACAAGAACAGGTGAGAGGCTGGGAATCCTGCAGTGAATAACTTTCTCTGACTCACCAGAAGCAATCCACTGTATACAAGGTACAAGTCTGGAGTGTGATGGAATATGGCCCACTTGCCTGACTGAATGCAGCTCCATCACCATTCAAAAAGCTGATCAACACCCAAGACAAAATGGTCCTCTTAACTGGCAACTATCCATCACCTTCATCACACATTATTTTCACCAATGTCACACAACAAGAGCAGTACATACCATCTCCACGATGCATTGCAGTAACTCACCAAGGCTCTTCCACCAGCATCTTCCAAACCTGCAATCTCCACCATCTAAGCCGGACAAGGTTAGCATATGCATGGTAGTACCATCACCTGAAATTCCCCTCAGGTACATACCATCCTGACTTGGAATAATATAGCCATTCTTCCACTGTTGCTGGGTCCATCTCTTGGAACTCCCTTCCTACATCATTTTGAATGTCCCTATTCCCAAAGAAATGTAGTAGTTCAAAGAGGGGCTCACCAGCACCTTGTCCAGAGCAAGTGGGATAGGTAACAACTGCTTGCCTAACCAGGGAGATCTACATTCCATGAATAAAAAAGGAATTTCACAGTTCATGATCACATTCAAGCAATACTTCCACAAAGCATAAATGGATCAGCTCTAATACCAATGTTTAGCATCCAAATTGATTTTTAAACCAAAGTAACTGGACGGTGTCCTCACATCAAAGTTACTTTTGATGGCTGAGCACTTGGAGATAATCAGGCTTGTAAACTTGCGTTGTTTATCAATCCTTTAAGTGGAATTTACAAACAAAACAAATCCTGGGGATGCTGGAAATCAAACAAAAAGAGGAAATACTAGAAAAACTTAGCAGGTCTAGCAACATCTGTGGAGGAATAAATTTTGAGTTGATTTAATCTTCTTTCTTGACTGGGTTTTACTGCGTCAAAGAGTGTGGTGCTGGAAAAGCACAGTTGGTCAGGCAGCATCCAGGGAGCAGGAGAGTCAACGTTTCATCAGGAAGCTTATTCTCCTGCTCCTTGGATGCTGCCTGACCTGATGTGCTTTTCCAGCACCACTCTCTTCGACTCTGATTTCCAGCATCTGCAGTCCTCACTTTCTCCTAGGTTTTACTGGGTATCCGCTCCAAGGGCCTACCCACTACTGACAAAACAGCAGCGCTGATGGGAGGCAGAAGGGAGGCAAAATTTCCAGCATTTGTGTCATTAAACTAATCAACCATCAGAATAATCAGTGCAAGCAGCTGACAGTTCTGTATCTGAAACTGAGCTTAGCTTTTATGTACATGAAGGTGGATCTAACATCTACTTAACAGGATTGTTATCAAGGCAGCCTACAAGTAAGAAATAGGAAAGGGACTAAAGATGGCAGCCCTGGATTACAACAAACATGAAAAGGCATGCATGTACCCTGCTTGCTACAGCAATTCAACAAAAGTAGAACTGTGAGAGCTGAGGTAATACGTGTGGGGACGATGTAAAATTCCAGATATACTCGAGAAAATTCTCCTTCTCTAACTATTTTTTTCAAATTTATATTCATACATTGCTTACAATAAAATAAACATTCAGTGCAAAATTTTCTTACACAAGCGCATGGATATAGATTTTTAAAACTGTTGAAGCTTCCTGCCCATGACCCTTTCAGAGTCCTTTCCTTTTGTTTTCCTTTCCTACCGACCTTTTAACAGCACTACAGAAATGCCAGGAAATAACCATTTCCAACAAGAGAGAATCCAACCATAGTCCTTCAGTCAATTTCATGATTGATTTCCCAACTATCAATATCCTGGGGATTACCACTTTTAGAAACTGAACTCAGCCAACCATAAACAGGTATCCTTTACCCGAAAGCTGAAAAGCTCTGAATTCTGAAGTTTCTCGTGAAGGTTGTTTGGCGTGCAAACAGTTAAACCAACTCCACACCCACTTGACTCGCGTCACTCAGATGTGACATGCCGAGATGGCCCACCACAGGCAGGCATCATTTCTGAGTGCGTATCCGGTTAAGATTTTTTAATTTCACTATGAATCTGTCACATATTCCGAAATTTGAAAAATTTCAAATTCTGAAAACCAGCTGGCTCCGAGGGTTTCGGATAAAGGATTGCATACCTGTAAGTAGAGAGGCTGCAAGAGCCAGTTGACAGCTAGGAATCCTCATTACCCAGACCTGGTCAATCATTTACAAGTACAAGACAGCAGCGCAATGGAATACAAAATAAATGGAAAATGCTGGAGAAACTCAGCAGGTCTGACAGCATCTATTCAGAGAGAGTGAGAGTGAGAGAGAGAGAGAGAGATGGAGGGAGGGAGAGAGTGAGACATTTTGAGTCGGATTTTAGTTGTCTAAAAGCCTGTTTCGAAAAATGCTATATTTGTAAAGTGATTTCCATTTAATTATTTTCGGACAAAAATTGAACTATAAACACAGTATTGTTAATCTGTCGAATTTCAGAAATGATTCATCATCTGATAAAACATACTTAGTAAGTTCAATTAATATTTAGCATTTCTTTAAATTAAAGTTAAGAGGTAACAAATTACTGTTGACAATTTACTTTTATGCAGCTTTTTTAATGATGCATTTCATCCCAAGTACTGGAGAGAAATATTATTAAACAACATTTAGCTGAGTCAGTGTTCAGGAAGTGAACTAGAGCAAAGAGTCATACGGAGAGGCCAGCAAATGGAAGGATGGTGAATAAATAGAACTTGCTGCAACTTTGGCCATGGGCAGCCAAGCTTTGGTTACAATATTAAGCTATTAAACTATTTTATGCAGTCAATACCTTTGGCAAGAGCAATAGCAGCAACCTAGTGACTTAAATAGTTGCAACAAACCTACATCCAGTTGCAGCATTAACCATGCCACAAGATTTCTACTTTATTTCTACAAATTATTAGTCACTTTGAAAATTCAGCTCAAAGCAATTTGATGCACATATCCAGTCCTTAAAGCCAGAGTATTTTTATTTTTTCCAGTGGTAGTGTCTTTGAACAAGAGTTGGATTTCTATTGGTTGACTGTATGCTTCAAGCGAGTTTGATCAATAAATGAACTGAAAAGACTAATTTGGTCCTTTCTCTCGGCATCACTTACTTGTTCAGGATCCCTGTAGTGTCAGTAATACTGTGTAAACTTAATTGGAGCCGTTGAAAAGTAACAAGGTGAACTTGGAAAATAGTTTTTTTTCTCTTCTCTAAAATGACGGATTTTTCAGAGACTTTGTTTGAAGATATTCCCGTCGTTAAAGGACAATTATTTCTAGTTTTAATACAATGTCTTACATCAGCCATTATGGGACCCAATGTGCCTGCTTTGGTAGGGGTTCATTTTAATGCTTCCAATCATAACATACAGCTTCTTATCACCATTTATAAACTGATCACATCAAGTAAATACTGCTGATAGCTGTCATTTGAAGACCAAACTTTTGATTAGGTTAAGGGAAGCGTGGTTGATTCTTCAGTTTTGTTTTGAAATATTGGACATGGCATTGCAAAAGGATACTGGAATCCTGCAGCCCTTTCGTGCTGTGCTTACTCTAGATTATTTATTTAATATGGAAGAAAGCAAAACATTTCTCACATATATATTGTTGATAGAAAAGAAATAAAGGCTTAAAATAAACGTAAAGCAAATCTATATCTCTGGTTAAATAATGACTGATTTAGACTGAAATATTTCTAATTGCTGAATTTGAAGCTTTATTTCATTCAAAAAATAGCAATTGACAACAAAAGGATATGAAAGTGTGGTGGTTATACTCACATATTCAAAACAGGGATGGACAGAACTTTTAGATACTAAGGGAATCAAAAATTAACATGCATGGTGCAGATAGATATAGCTGAGTTAGAAAATCAGCCACAAAGACACAAATATTGAGTAGCTTTGACTGACAAAATGGCCTTCTCTTGTTTGTATTTCATGCTTTGTTATGTTCCTTGGGACTTATCAAGGCAGATGATCAAAAGATTGGTAAAGTAGTAAATTTTAAACAGTGCATGTGAAGAGAAAACAGATATATAGAGGCTAAAGATGCATGAATAATCATGAAGCAACTAAAATTGCAAATGTTTAAAAGCCCAGATTGAGGTAAGTGTAATTCTAGAGCACTAAGAAACCAGAAGCATTGAGAGGTCAAGGGGGTGAAATGAAGTAAGGGTTTGAATACAACTATAAAATCCATAAGCTACAACTATAAAAGCAAAGTACAAAAGCAAAATACTGCACTTGCCATAAAATTGAAACAAATGCTGGAAAACTCAATAGGTCTGGCAACGTTGGTGACAAGAGAAAGATTCAGCTTGATTACCTTCCTCGAGGTCATTTAACTAAAATGGCGACTGTATCTCTCTCTCTCTCTCCACAGATTGCCAAATCTGAATATTTTCTGGTTTTATTAAAAATCAATGTGCTGTTTAACTACAAAACAACACGTCAGTGAACACAAGGGTAATGGATGAGTCGGACACATTAAGACATCAGCAGAGTTTTGAGTGACCTCAAGTTCAGAGATTAAAACATTGTAGGCCAGCCAGAAGTGCACAGATATGTGATTGGAAGCTCAGCCTTAGGATCAAATATAACAACAGTAAGGTTGCTGACAATATGGTTCAAACTCAACTGAAAGTTGTTCAACAAATGTATTGAATAGAAATGTGGGTCTATGTAACACAGAGATCCCATATTTCATCTCCAAACTGTACCATGTTACTTAATCTTAAAGTATAGCAATAGCATAAAGTCTATAAGTCATCTTAGCACTCTGAGAATAGAAAAATCACCTTTGACTGTGTCTGACTGGAATAGAAAGAGCCTGGTCATTTGATAAGGGGTTAGTTGGCTGAGTTGGCCAGATGCATGGCTTGCGATGCAGATAGACATCGAAACTGCAGGTTTAATTCTCATATCAGCTGGCATTATCATGAAGGTTGCTTCTCCAATTTTCCATTCGTCTGAGGCATGGTGACCCTCAAGTTAAACTGTTAACCAGACAATAGCCTATATTCCTTTGGGACTATGATAACTAACTTTTCACCATCACCTGATGCATGAAAAATCAGTTTTGAAGCTCAAACACAAATACTGGCCAGTTTTGAGAAGATTTGTAGCTGGATCTAAGTTTGCTCGGTGAGCTGGAAGGTTTGTATTCAGACGTTCCATCACCATACTAAGTAACACATCAATGAGCCTCCAGTGAAGCACTGATATTATGACCCACTTTCTATTTGTGTGCTTGGTTTCCTTGGGTTTGTGATGTCATTTCCTGTGGTGATGTCATTTCCTATTATTTTCCTCAGAGGGTAGTAGGTGGGGTCCAAGTCGATGTGTTTGTTGATAGAGTTCCAGTTCACAAAAGAGGAGGAAACAACAACAAACTGGCATTCCTAGATGTCACAGTAGAGCGAACAGCCAATGGGGAATTTCAAACCAGTGTCAACAGGAAAACAACACATACAGACCAAATACTGAATTACAGAAGCAATCATTCCAACACCTACAAATGAAGCTACATTAGAACATTATTCCAATGAGCCATCGCACACTGCAGCATAGAGGAACTACGAAGAGCAGAGGAAAATCAACTATACGATATTTTCAAAAAGAACAGGTACCCAATGAATACAGTCTGCTAATTTTGCAGCAACAAACTAAACAAGCAGACAAAACACGTCCAGAAACCCTAGCCACTCTCCCCTACATCAAAGACATCTCAGAAATGACTGCCAGACTACTCAGACCTCTTGACATCATAATAACCCACAAACATGCGAAAACAGCAGCTCATAAACTTGAAAGACCCGATACAGACAACAAAATGAATGTCATTTACAAAATACCTTGCAAGAACTGTAACAAACACTACATTGGACAAACAGGCAGAAAACTAGCCACAAAAAGACATGACCCACTATCATTAGTATCCTTACATACATACAGATGAGGAAGGATACCACTTTGTTGGAACAACACATCTATCCCAGGACAAGCCAAACAGAGACATGCACAAGAATTTTAGAAGCATGGCATTCTAACCGGAACTCTATCAACAAACGCATCGACATGGACCCCATTTACCACCCTCTGAGAAAATGAACAGGAAATGAGCCTCCGGTGACCCAAGGAAACCTAAACACGTAAATAGAAAGCGGGTCATAACACCAATGCTTCACCAGAGGCTCACTGATGATGTTACCTAGTATGGTGATGGAATGTCAGAAAACTAACCTTCCAGCTCCGTGAGCAAACTCCATAAATACTGGCCAGATGCACAGTGAATGAACTACGTTGTGAATGATTTTAATGTTGCAAGCAATTAGAACTGGGTGATGAGGAAAAATATATAATTGAGCTCACTTGAAATTCAATTGAAAGGAAAACAATACATTAAAACACAACGTATCATGTAAAACTACTAGCATTGCCAACTTTAATTGTATTCCTTAATATTTCATTCACATGACCTTCCCGTTCCAATTGTTCCACCTCCACTTGTCATCCAAAAAGTCCATACTCTATGCAATCCTGTTACCCATTGGAGGATCTTGACTGTCAAAGTATTCTTACAATGAATAAATAGAATTGAAAGATTATTTTAAATGCCCTCACGAATTTCTCCTAAACTGTCTGGCAGTTAAAATTAGAATTCTGTGAACATGAGATTTCTGAAAACCTCTGTTTAAAATAAAATTTTGTCTATTTAATTTATAATATAGAAACTCTCAAATTTCAGTTCAGCTGTTTAATTAAGCCAATGAATGATGGTGATACATACTCAAATAAGAATATAGAAATGCCAGACTGGTTTGTGGAGTCTGACTTTAGAGAAGCGCCGACCCAAGTTATCTATTTACCTCTTGTAACAAGGTTACAGTGAACATTTCTACTTCAATTTCCATGTATGTTTTAATGAAGTTGGTTCCAATTCCCAAATGTTTCCATGGCTGATTTCCGTCCTGACTTTTCATCTAATTTGATTCAATATTAATGTGAAAACAATAAAAACAATTGACAGCTGCTTTTCAAAATGTTTTGAAATCTTTCATCTTTCAAGAGTTATTGAAAAAAGGTGGGGAAAAAAAGGTGAAAAAAACTGAACAAAATATCTCTGCATACAACTGTTCATTTTTATTTCCCAAATAAGCATTACTGTTCAATCATCAAATTTGGATTTTACTCAGTTAAAATACAGGTAAGAAAGATCTCTGCTTAAGTATGCAAAAGGAAAAGTAAATGTAAGCTTATCATTTTGCACTTCAAAAAAAAACTGGTTGAGACAGACAGTATGACAAATAAAATACTTGCTCCCCTGTTTTAAGCTTGCTTCCAGCATTTTGTGCTTAGGATTCCCAGTGAAGCAAAATCCATTGACAAAATCACGTATTCCTTCATCTAACACCAGGAGTCCTGCAGCAGAACAGTTACCCAAGACAGGAAGGACATTAATACAGTAATGATCACGTGGGATTCTCCTGTACACTGACGTTTCCTTTTGCTTTCAGAGGACAGAGTCAGTCAAAAGCATATCCTGTTCTTATTTTATTTAATGCAAAAGGAGTAAGCTTAACAGACCAAATCTGCGCAGCATCAACCCTGCTCACAGTCATGCCTTAGCTGCCTAGCAACCCAAAGGACTGGACGTAGCTTCCTTAATATGTCGTACACAACCGAAGAATCAGTCCATGCACATAGCAGCTGCCTTCTATTGCTGATGTCTATAAACACTGATCGACCAGAAAGACAGCTGGGGATTGCAGGACTGCATTATTTAACTAAAGAGCTGACAAACTGTTCTCCAATGTGGCTACTATGGTAAGCAACGGTCTTCAAAAGTGAAAAAAATTCTGTCTTTTTACTAAGGCAATTCTCTGTAACAGACAGGCAGATGGGCAGACAAAAGTAAAAATTAAGCGTAGGCTGAATTACTCCAGATATGCGCATGTTCAGCAGCAGCCTCTTGCTGGTATGATGGCTAGCCAAAAACATGTTTTCTGCCGGCGTTTGCATCTCTATCCATAAGGGGCCCGACGAAGGAAGGTATGTTAAAGCTTACTTGTACTATTCTTATGCTTTAGAGTTGCCTTGAGAACAACAGACCCATTGTTCTTCTACAGGAGTACCTGAATTTCAGCATGAAGCAAACTGAAACAGATTAAATTCACTGTTTATTATAGACTACAGTATAAAGAAAATGGATGACAACAGCTTCAAAAGCAAGACTTTTTTTTATTTAAAATGTTGCTCGAGAATAATCTTAGTTGTCTGTTTAAGAGCAATTTCTGGTACACAAGCAGCTTGAAAGCTCAGTTAAATAGCTTTACTCTGTGGCACATGCTGTGAGCACTGAGCCATCAAAACAAAAAGACGAAACAAAGCTAAGTCAAATTATATCTGTTAAGCAGAAAATAATGCTGGTTTACCATTTTATTGTTTCAACTGTATAACTGTAAGTGTTTTATTCAAGACCAATGCATTATTATTAATTATGATATTTAAAAGGGCAGACTGTTTTATGCTGTCAAATCTAACAACAATTGGCAAACATCAAAGCCAATAATTATTTGTTTACAATATATTCTAAATAGCAGAAAAACTGAAGTCTAAATCCTTATATATCCCTGCATCATCTGACAGTAGAGTTGGACACATCTATTTTGGACTTAGATAGATAGTTTATACTTCTGAATTTATATACTTTTGACATCAAGAAAACAAAGAAACAACAAATGTTATTCGCCATTCCATTTTAAAAATGTCAGACTTGCAAACGGTTGAATCTTATTTGAGAGATGTTGTACTGCAGTCAGTGCTTGGCTCAGACATCAATCAGCCGACTGCAATGAATCATTAAACGGTTTTAAATATAAAAGCAGTTGCTGTGCCGCCAGCGTTACTTTTTAATAACATCATGATACAACTGAACATGCCTCTAAGTAAAAGCGTAATGATATTTAACAACTAACTCTAGAGTTTTACTGACTTTATGTGGATTCATGACTGCCCATAATTGGAAAGAGTTGAATTAAGATAAAACCACACAATCATTTTACACTAACATGTTAGGATTGATGAAATGTTTTAAAATATCAATTATAACTTTGTAGGTGTTTTCTGAAACATTGTAAATAAATGTTAACAGTATAGTTAGTGAAATCAAGCTCATGTCTGCTCAGCACTACCACCTAGTGACAGGCAGTGCAATACGTCGTCAGTATACAAAAGTACTATGTAGTAACTGATTGACCTACAATAAAACCAGTCTAATTATTTGAATCCAAAGTATTTCAGAAAGACACAATAGCTTATTATGTTGTTTCACTGCCTGAACTATACATAGTGAAAAATAAGCTGTCCACTTACAATAATGAAAGTCTGCATATCATTTAACTGAGGATTATAATCAACGTATATTAACCAGGGATCTCAAATTATTGGTAAAAGAACATGCAAAATGTTAAATTAAATGTCAGCATATAGATATCATTCTCTTGGGAAAATATGCAATCTTCTGTGTATTTAAGATGACAATAATCACAAATCCAACCAAATTGCTGTGATGACATTCCACTCCAATTGATGCAACTGATTACACAGACTTGAAAAATAAGGCTACTGAAATACAAAACTTTTTGAACTGTTAAAGCTTAGACTTTAATTAAAGTAATTCTAAATTCTACCCCCAGCCATTCAAGTTCCAATTTATATTAGAATTTAACATTCAAAAGAAACAATATAAATAAACAGTACCCCTGCTGCAGAATGGAGATTTTCTCTCAAATATGAGAGTTCAACAACGTATTTGTTTTGTCCTCTCTGTCCTGTTCACAGAATCAGAATATGCTTCCTTTAACCTTATGAGAACTCTAAATGCATTTCAATGTTAGAAAATAAAGCTTTTAAAATCCAAAATAATTTCCTTCACCTAGTCATAGGCTTTACGCTTCATTTCATTAACAGTTATACACATTTCAAGTTGTACCAGTCATTTTACCAATAATTTAATTGCATTCCTGTACTTAAAATGTTTACATCATCTATCATTATACAGTAAAATGTACAAGAAAAATATAAAGAACGGTCAAAAGTAAGATAACAAATTGTCAATTAATTTTACTGAAATTTTAAGAGCTGGTGTAAGTTATCATGAAAGTAAAATTTTGTAAGCTGAAGTTCTGCAAAAGTGAAAATATAAAATTTAGAGAGATCATCTTGCAGAGAAACTTCATTTTTTTTCTACAGTACTATCAACTGACACATCCTCAATCACATTTATTGCAGTACATGTCCAGTAGCGAACTACTCAATAAAAATGTTCTTGTCTCACTATCTTCTTGCCAATCAACATACTGTGTATAATTTTTCTTTGCTGCAAGTACATTTTTCTCTTCCTCTCCTGCCTCTCACATTTTGCAATTGTTTTCTTCCCAATTAGCTGTTCGCACTTTTATTATTAAGATTGCAATAAACAGAATATTAAACATTTAGGAAAATATATAATACATAGATATCTCCCACAGTCTAATCAAATATTTTGTCAAACACACCAGCACACTCTTGGTCAATGGCATCCAAACCGTTGATTACGTTCATATTGTGTAGTGCAATTCCAGGTAAACCACTAAATGCCTAATGGCAAATGTTACAACTGCTCGATAATTCACTAACAACTGCTGCATTAAAGTCAAAGGAGGCCAAGGCTACTTCCAATAAATAGTTTATCTCGGCATTTAACTCATTCAAATTAGAAAGTGTTATTTCATCAACACACTTACCGGTGCCAGAGGTTGTCAACAGAATTAAAGGGATCTTACTCACCCAAGTGATTTTCTCTGATAAACAATGTTGACCTTTTAGTTGATAACACAATCTTAACACCATTTCTAGTAGATCATAGGTATTTTAGTTAACTGAAAAGTCAAGCAGTACTGACACAATACATTAACACCTACTTTTTTTGCAGATTCAGTGCTTGTCAACATAATCTTTTAAAATTACATGAAAATGGTTGCTAACTCTTTCTCACTTACAGCTCCGCCCTCCCCCCACAAACACACACAGGTCATTATATATTGGTTTCTACCAAATCAGTAAGAAATCAATTAAGTTGTTTCAGCATTTTAAACATTCGTTCTCAAACCCTGAGCCACATATTTCTTGCATGGGTGTCCACACTGGATGGCATGTTTGAAGTACCAATTTATTTTTTCTCCCTGTGCATCTGTGACTATAGAGGGATGAATACACAGGATTGGCCTAACACTCTAGGCAACTTGTATTATCCCAAAGGAAAAAGCACAAAACAGCAAAGTTATTTAAAACAATCTAAAATACTGCTGCCAAAGAGTAGAGATTTCCAACTGGTCAACAGATGCTGCGGTGGTGAGAGACCATTGTCTATGTACAGAAAAAAACGGAATGCTTTACCTGCCTCACTAATCTACAGATGAGGGAGCTATGAAGTTCAAGTCGAAGTAAAAATCCATATCCAAGCACTCATGGCACTGGCATGCTGCAATGTATGCCAAATCCATATTTACTGTTAAAAAGGTCAAGTCAATCCTTCAAGTATTTCCCAATATGACACTTTGCACCTCAAGAGATTCTGAATACAGCACTTTCCTGCCATTTTACTTAATGCTATATTCATTCACAGCAATGGCCTACACGAAGGCAACATAACAGGAAGAATCCATTAAGTTGGCATTTCTTTAATTATGTCACTGTATTTGAAATAACGGGAGATTAAAGACTTTAGTCTACGCAGCCTTTTCTTTTGCAAATACATACAGACGAACCTCGATTATCCGAATATCGGATTATCCAGCAAGATCATCACGTCCCGTTACTTGGCTGAACTATATTATTCGGAATTCGATTATCCAGAATTCAATTAACCAGATGAAATACTCCCTGCCCTTGTCCTTCGGATAATTGAGGTTTCTCTGTATTTCAGTATGCCCAAATTACCTCAAATTTTGGTTTAGAACTGGAATTGCACTGCAGCCATTCAGACTTCAACTAGCTACTTTTAAAAGGCATGTTTCTTTCATTATTTAACTGCCATTTATTCATTTGTAAGACATTGTTTTCTTTTCACTATATTCCTATAACCATACATACGTTCCTTTCATATTCAACTAAATTCTACAGCCTATGTTGGAATCCTTTTTCAGCCAAAATATAAAATAATATTTACTAACAATTAGATACTTATTTTTCTCTCATAGCCAACTTCCATAAACAATATTAGAATTTAATACTTCCAAAAATTGTGTATAAATTGACTTTAAGCACTAAAATCCATTTTCACTGGAGATTAGTTAGTTTTAAAATAAATCTTGAGCACTCAACTACTCTCCATTTCACTATCAAGAACCCATTAATTAGCAAAAATTAACTGATTATCTGAGAGATATTTTCAATTAAACATGCACTGTTCACGTACATAACATTAATGTTTCCTAACAATAGTCAAAACCCTGCCTATTACCTCATACAGGGCATTAAAAAAATCTTACACTCAGATGCTGTGTGTCAATCTAGCTTTAAATGTATCACCTGTATTCACGAGCAAGTGTATCATTGCAAAGATTCAATTCACTTGCTCTTAAAATCTTTATGAATAACATCTTTTACTGAAGTCTCACAACAACAACACCTGGTCAATGGAAAATTATCTGGAGACAAAGAGAGAGGAGGAAAGAAGAGGAGAGATAGAAGGGAAATAATTAATTCTTGCTTGTCCTAATTATATAAAGCTGTGTGCACTGAAATGATGAACAAGACTGTCTTGAGTAATAAGACAAGGGAATATGTTTAAAATGTATTGTGTCAACACATTCATAACATATATGGAAACTGAACTGCTAAACTGCACAAACGAGGGTCAAGAAAGTACTTCACAAATAATTAACACTTTAGTGAATAAACCTATTTTAAAAAATGTTCAATAATATTGCTGTTTCACAGGTGAAATTGTTTGTCAGTCTGTTCAATGTCATCAAATGGACCGCACTGTAATAGAGATGCAAACCGCTATCAGCTATCAATAGATAGATAAATTCTAGAAATATTAGACAAATACTATGTGCTCTTGTCAGCACAACGAAATGCTTCATATATATGTGCATGAAATGAGGACTGCCCATGTTTCATTTTATCATTAACAGTATTGAAGCTAGTTTTGTTACAGATTATAAGAGCAGCAAATCTTTAAAACTAGTATAAACACCAATCTAAAACTTAATACAATAAAACTACTTTTTTCAACTTCAAACTTCTAATTACATGGTTAAAGGAAATGAAATATTCTACAATGAAGTATGACAACTGACAGCTGCTTCGTTGTCCCGTATTTTAAATATAGTGCACAGTGACAGAAGCAGTGCACTAAGAAAATTATTTTGCAAGTTAACCTTCATTCTGTCATATTGAACACTTATATATGAGTACAAAAAATTCTGACCAAATGCTAATTTTGAAGTAGAAATGAGGTGGTATTTTAATGTGTATGCATTTAAAAAGATCACAAGAATCAACCAGAACACAGAAAGGAAACAGATTTGGGTTCTGATAAACCTTTAAACTGGAATGGTACTGCGACAATGCAGTATTTCACTAATCCACAACAGTATATGAAATGCTCTCCAGGGCAAAATGTACCATTATTAATTTACAACACATGAAATTGAAACTCTTAAACCCTTAAGAACTTAGGTGTGTGTAACAAAGTGTATTAAATGTTGTGATTCAAGAGCCCAAAACAAAGGATAAACTTTAATGTTTAAAATATATGTAAACACCATGAACAATTCCTGTGGTGTCAATAATCTGAATTGAATAAAATATGGATACATTTGAGTGATTGAATGTAATGTATAATGACTGAAATATATTGCAGTTTCCTTCTGCAGAATATCAAGAACAAAGACTTCAGAAGCTTGTGTATTAAAGGCTATCAAGATTTATTTTAATAAACATGCTGCTTCAATGGAACTTCTAAAATCAACAAATACCCACATGTAAAAATGGATTACTTACTTACTGATTGCACTTGGATGAGGTGATAAAAGGATTAAAAAAAGGTCTGCAATAGCCAAATACTAACCTGCCTCTTTAACCTGCTGAAGAAACACATATAAATATATATTTTAAAAGGTCAAGCTCCACAGAGCTTTTTAATAAGGGACACAGTCCTAGAGGAAGCTGTAAAACATAGCCAATGTGAGCACAAAAGAAAACGTTTAGGCACTGCAATTAGCCCTGCTGCAACATGCTTCAGTTGAGAAGACGGTACTGCTGCCTAATGAAGATGACCTGGAATGTTAAACGGTCACTATTTCGTACTCATATTATTGCACTGATTTGCCTTGTATTTTTATTTGCAATGTTTCTGTTCATTAATCAGCACGATTGGGTAACTAGCAAAACTTGGTCAAAGGAAACTGGTTATTCTGTTCCTCATACAATGAGGGGATTCAGGTCACCAAAAAGTACTACTAACCAGAGCACAATGAAAAACATTTGGAAAGAGGCTGCGCAAACATACAAGATTCATACTGTGAATCCTAGCACTGCACTTTCTCCTCCAGATGTAACTGGATTAGGGGACGTACTGAATGCAAATGGAACCATGCACAGTGAAAAGAAGACAGGATATATACCCCATTACCAGTATAATTACATCATTAATGAACCAAACAAATGTGAAAAACAAAGCCCATTCTTAATTGTGTTGATTGCAGCTGAACCTGGCCAAACTGAAGCTCGACATGCTATTCGGCAAACTTGGGGAAATGAAAGCATTGCCCCTGGATTACGCATGGTACATCTTTTTTTACTAGGTTCTAAAATGTCTGGTGGGAACTTTCAGCAGACTTTATTGGAAGAAAGCAGACAGTATCATGATATTATTCAACAAGACTTTCTAGATACATATTATAATCTCACTATTAAAACTCTGATGGGAATGAACTGGGTTGCAACATACTGCCCACATGCCTGGTATGTTATGAAGACTGACAGCGATATGTTTGTGAATACAGAGTATTTAATAAACAAACTCTTAAAGCCTGCACATCCTCCACGTCACAACTATTTCACTGGATATCTAATGCGTGGATATTCACCTAATCGCAACAAGGATAGCAAATGGTACATGCCTCCAGAGCTCTACCCAAGCGAGCGATATCCAGTCTTCTGTTCAGGCACTGGTTATGTTTTTTCCGGGGACTTAGCTGAAAAGATTTTTAAAGTCTCTTTGAGTATTCGGCGTTTGCATTTAGAGGATGTCTATGTTGGAATCTGTCTTGCAAAACTGAGAATTGACCCAGTGCCACCACCCAATGAGTTTCTCTTCAATCACTGGAGAGTTTCTTACTCTAGCTGTAAATATAGCCATCTAATTACCTCTCATCAGTTTGAGCCCAGTGAATTAATCAAATATTGGAACCACTTGCAGCAAAACAAGCACAATGCGTGTGCCAGCATGGCAAAAGAGAAAGGCTACAGAGGACATGGCAAGTACCGTACAAAGAAAATGCACTGATGACAATTCTGAAACCAAGATACACAACCTTAACTCTATTGTAAATTAATGACCCAAGCATGTATAAAGATTATCTACAAACCCAATGCAACATTCCAACGCTTACAAAATCATTATCAGGATTTGCAATTTTCAATCGCTCCTTTAAAAGTGAACCTCTCAGAAAAAGTTGCAAGATTACTATGGGCAGTAGATGTTGTGAAGTTAATCTGCTTTTGGAGTCCTTAGTTGATTGAATGTCTATGTATACCAAACTTCAAATTTATTTTAGGCAATTCAAAGCAATGAACCTCAGTGAACTATTCTTACTGTTTAACTGTGGCAACAGTAGTTAATCTCAAAATAGAATGTGGTTCCAAATTTTGTTGTTAGCTGTACAAGTTAATCTATGTCAAGTTTTATTGAACCTTGTTGATAGGAGCTTTTTAAGGAATATCATTTGAGAACAATAAAATAGAATGATTTTACAAAGCTATATCGTTCAGAACATACACTAAAAAAGTTCAAAGATACAGCGCCTTCCACTAAAGAGTCACACAAAATAATTAGTACGCCAACTTATTTCGAGGGAAGCATGTCTTACTTTCCTAGATTATTAACTTGAATTGAATGTTCCTCCACATTCATATTAATGACCATGGACTTTATTTCATTATATTTATGACTGTCCTTTGTGATACACTTTGTTTGTGGGAAGAAATGGAAAATTCCAAATTTAAAAATATCTTCATTCAATTGAAACATTTAAGTTTCTTCAACTTTTTATCTGCATTATCCCTCCCCTCTCCAGTTAGGCTGGGATTTTGTAACAATGTCAATAAAGCATTATTCCTGAAAATTGTTAAATAACTTGTAATTCAGCAAATGAAAAAAAGTAGAGTCAAAAAATCTATTTTTCCTTTCAATGTTCCTATCATGATGGCAACCATGCTACTTTGTTTCTTTTTTTTGTATTGAAAACTCTGTTGTGCAATATTGCTTTCTTCTGTAAATTTATCATGATCAATGAACAGCTCCAAAAAAATAGAAAAGATAAATTTAAAGCTTGGAAACCCATTAGTAAATTACTACTGAAAACTTGTGTTTGATGACAGAATTAAAGTAATGCTGAATGCAATTGAATTGTTTTGTGTTATAAACTGAAAAGCATCATACACATCTGTGCATAACCAAGAAAAGGTGTTGTGTGGCTGATGGGTTTTCATATTCATTTAATATATTCAACACTTATTCGTCAAGAAGAATCAAGTGAAGACATTCTATGGTAATGTTACCAATTTGTTTTATTGACTTTTGGAATGTTTTAATATTTATTTCTATTACTTGAATTAGGATTTTAAAAATATCCTAAATGTAAAGCACCTTTAAATAAATCCAACACAAGCAGTGGTATGCACACTTGAAGCGCCTTGCAAATTCTTTATTAAAAGTGCTATATCAATGCAAGTCCTCATTCTGCTTAACTACAGAATTGTTAGAGGGAAAATGCAAATTAGAACAGATGGAAGACAAAAATAACTAATCATCTGATTTTGTAAACTAACCTAGACCACAATTAAGCTGAAGAAAGAAAACCTTATTAAGAAAACCATCAAGACAGGTTTGTTTCATCTATAGCTTTCTTTCTGGTGGCTAAACAAATGTCATGGCACTAAGTTATATCAACTGTGAACTCCTAGCCTGTGCTGAAATATAAATTTCAGTGCTGAGCAAAAATAATAGGTGATTTCAATTTTTCCAATATTAGGTACAAAGTAAGAAAGATTTAGAGAAGGCAGAATTTTTGAAATGTGCACAGATGCATTTTTAAGCACACAAAGTCTTACAAGAAAGGATGAAGCTGGATCTAAGTTTTGGGAAGAAAGTTGGGTGAATGGTAGAAGTATCAGTGGGGAGAGTTTTCATCATCTGAACAATAAAAAAGATTTAAGGTATTTACTCATTAAGGCACTCAAGGGACTTTAGGAGAATGACAGGAGTCCTGATTGAAACATTCAAGATTCTCAGGGGGCTTAGCAGGATAGAGATGGAGACGTTGTTGCCCCTTGTGACAAGACACTCAGACCAAAGGGCATAATTTCAGAGTAAGGAGTCGCCCAGTTAGGACATAAGAAGAATTTTTCTTTCTCAGAGGGTGGTGAACTTGTGGAATTCTTTTACTGCAGAAGGTTGTTGAGGGTGGATATATTCAAGGTTGAAATAATCAGATTTTTTAAATCAATAAGGAAATGAAGAATTATGGTTAAAAAGGTAGGAAAATGGAATTGATGATTGTCAGAATGGTGGAGTCGATGGAACAAATAGCCTGTTTCTGCTCTTATGTCTAATAATTATGGGGAAAATAAAGTTGAACCAGAAATAAATGTTTTCAATTTAGCAGTGGGTGGGGGGGAGGAGGAGGGGGAGCAGGGGGTTAACTCTGATGAGACAGGATTTGGTTATTGTGGACTGTGGGCACTTGCTACATCAGAGCACTGGGAGGAAATGATGAGTATATAAAGCTCAAATTCCCTACAAAAGGTGAGGGATTGGGAAGAGAAGACAAACAAGCCGGGGCACCCTGAATGTTGAAGAATGTACAGCATTAGATAAGACAAAAAAAAGGAAACTTATGGTGGATAGAGGATTAAAAACAGTAGCAGCACTAGCAGAAGATAGGAAGTGCAGAGGGTTACGTAAAAAATAGAAATGAGGGAAGTGAAGAGGGGGCATGAAGAAATACTAGCAAGTAAAATTAAGAATAACTCAATGGCATTTTATAAGTGCATTAAAGGCAAGACAATAATCAGGGAAAGAGCAGGCTCATTAGGGACCAAAGTGGGAATCTATCAAGAATAACAATGTAGGCATAGATATTGAGGGTGACTGTGATAAACTTAAATCAATTAGTATTGAAGAGAAGTAGGTTTTACTGGCTTTAAAATTAGATATATCCAAGGCTGTTGTGGGAGTCAAAGGGCCTTGACATTAATTTACAAATCCCCTCAATACACGAAAGGTGCCAGAGAATGTGAGAAAACAGATAATGTTGTACTATTATTCAAACATGTTGGTAGTGATAAAACTGGAAACAATAGACAAGTGGACATGGCTTGGAGAGGGTGGACGCTAGGAAATTGTTTCCGTTAGGCGAAGAGACTAGGACATGTGGACACAGCCTTAGAATTAGAGGGGGTAAATTCAGAACAGAAATGCGGAGACATTTCTTCAGCCAGAGAGTGGTGGGCCTGTGGAATTCATTGCCGCAGAGTTCAGTGGAGGCTGGGACGCTAAATGTCTTCAAGGCAGAAATTGATAAAATCTTGATGTCACAAGGAATTAAGGGCTACAGGGAGAATGCTGGTAAAGAGGAGTTGAAATGCCCATCAGCCATGACTGAATGGCGGAGTAGACTCGATGGGCCGAATGGCCTTACTTCCGCTCCTATGTCTTATGGTCTTATGGTCTTAAGTGAGTCTATCAGTGGTGGGGAAGCTTTTGGGATTAAGTTCAGAGACCAAATTTATCTCCACTTCGAGAAGCACAGATTAGATCAAAAAGAGTCAGCATGGCTTTGTCAAGGAATAGGACCATAAGATCAAAAGACATAGGAACAGAATTAGGGCATTTGGTACATTGAGTCTGCTCCACCATTCAATCATGGTTGATATACTTCTCAACCACATTCTCTGCCTTCTCACCATATCTCTTGATCCCTTACAAATCAAGAACTTTTTTTATCGCTGTCTTAAATATACTCAAATACTTGGCCTCTAAAGCCTTCTGCAGCAATGAATTCCACAGATTACCAACCCAATGTTAATTACTCTCAACATTTCAAATGCAGTCTGACCAGGCTTTATACAACCTCAGCAGTAGATCTCTGCTCTTGTATTCTCGACCTCTTGAAAAAAATGTTACTATTGCATTTGCCTTCCTAACTGCCAACTGAGCCTGCACGTTAACATTAAGAGAATCCCGAGTTAGTACTGCCAAGTCCCTTCATGTTTCAGATTTCCAAATTCTTTCCCCATTTAAAAAAATATACCTCTACACTTCCTAATGAGATGCATAACCTCAAACTTTCCCACATTGTAGTCCACCTACCACTTCTTTGCCCATTCTCCCAGCCTGTCCATGTCCTTCTTCAGCCTCCACACCTCCTCAACACCACCTGCCCTTCCACCGGTCTTGTGTCATCTGTAAATGTAGCACCAATGTTCTCAGTTCCTTTGTTCAGATTATTAATGTATAACATGAATAGTTGTGGAACTCCACTAGTTACCAGCTACCATCTGAAAAGGACTCCTTTATCTCCACTCTCTGCCTTCTGCCAGTCAGCCAAAGACCTATCAATGCCAGTACCTTGCCCCTAACAACATGGGTTCTTATCTTATTTAACAGCACCCTGCCTGGCAACTTGTCAAAGGTCTGTTGGAAATCCAAATAGATCAGGTCCACCGGCTAACTCACTCATTGTCTGCTCAAAGAATTCTAACAGGCTCATTAGGCATGATCTCCCCTTAAAGATGTTTTGATTCTGCCCTATTTTAACGTGCATTTCCATTAATCTTCTCCAAAATAATGAACTCTAACATCTTACCGACGTCAGGCTAACCAAAACATAGTTTCCTGTCTTCTGCCTCCCTCCCTTCCTAAACAGGCATGTCACATTAGCCATTTTTCAGTCTTCTAGGATGTTTTCTGCCTCCAGTAATTTCTGAAAGGTCACCATCAATACCTCTACTGTTATGAAGATGTGGGTGTACTGTATCTTTAAGAAAGTTAAAAGCTAGCAGAACTATCTGACAGTACCAGTGTTCTGAACAAGATATAATGTAACCTTTTGGTCCAGCAGCTAGTGTAGTTGGCTGCCTAGAGACAAAAACAAATTTGAATTAGCCCAATCAGTTTAAATTATACCTCAAAAAAATGCAAAACTCCAATCAGTTTGAATTTAGTATACTGACAATATTAAAAGCCAATGACACAATCCAATGCTTTGGAGGTATAAGACTGGGAAAAATTGAACAGTTGGGAGATAACAGCCAAAAAAACAAACACATGTAGGCTGCTAGTCAGAACTGTCAGAGAGGTACCTGTCTAGGGAAGGAGTTTGTACAGAGAAAAACATAACACTGACCTGGAGAGCAAATCTACAGGGGAAGATATAAAGAAAGGATTCAACCACTGGCTAGTTTTAAAATTTGAATTTTTCAGTAAAATCTTGATCGGGGATTTTATCGGACTAGTATTATAGAAGGGAAAGTAAAAGATAGGTTAGAGGAAGGAGTTATAAATAGTTGCTACTTTATTCTCTGTTATACTTTAAGAAATAAAATTGTTAATTTTTACTCTAAATAGTTCATGGCCTCTTGAATTTTCAGATTACTGCACAGGAGAAATCTTTTCTGTGTTGCTGGTTTAAGTTAAGCAGGAGGGTGACATAACACTACTATCTCCTCAGCTATCGCCTTCAGAACCCTGGGTGTAGTCCATCTGATCCAGGTGATTTAGCCACCTTTTGTCTTCCACAGAACTTTCTCCATAGTGATGGCCACCACTTTTACCTCTGCCCCGATACTCAAAGCTTTGCTCAGCTGGTGTTTTCCATTGTGAAAACTAATGCAAGGTATCTGCTTCGTTCCTCTGCCATTTCTTTGTTCCCCAAAACTACTTCTCTAGTCTCAATCCTCAGTGATCCAATGTCCACTTTTGCCTCTTATGTTTTAATATATATTTTTAAAAACTTGAAATCATATATTACTAGCTAGTTTACTCTCCCTCCCCTCCCACCAATCCCTCCTTCACTTTTTAGTTACCTTCTGTTGATATTTAAAGGTTTTCCAATTTTCTGACTTCCCATTGATCTTCAGAATACTGTATGTTTTTTTTTTCTTGTGCTTTTATGCTGTCCATGCCTTCCCTTGTGTGATTTTTGACTTTGCCCATACCCAGCACCTCCACATCATGCTCATCAGCCATGGTAGCCTTATCCACCCATTGGGACATCATGTCTAACAAACTTGATTGAATTTTTCAAGGAGGTGACAAGAGCATTCAGTTAACGTGGTCTACTATTGAAGGGCATATGCCCGAAACATCAATGTTGCTGCTCCTCAGATGCTGCCTGACCTGCTGTGCTTTTCCAGCACCACACTCTCGACTCTGATCTCCAGCATCTGCAGCCCTCACTTTCTCCTACATGAACCCAATAAGGTTTTTGACAAGGTGTTGCACAGCACGTTGAATTGGCTATGCTAAATTGCCCTGTGTTCAGGGATAAATTATAATAATAGGGGAGGAGAAAACGATGGGTTACTCTTCAGAGGGTCGGTGTGGACTTGGGCCGAAGGGCCTGTAGGGATTCTAGGATTCTATATATAGCAGACTGGTCAAGAAGGAAGCACACTTGGGATCATTTGGTAAATTTGATAAATGGAATCAAAATGGTCTTATGATAGGAGGCAGAATGTGCTGGTTCAAGGTGGCTTTTGTGATTATAAGCCTTTATTCAGTGGCATACTGCTATGTTTGTGCGAGGTCACCTGCTGTTTATAGCATGCATTTATGATTTAGACATTAATATTGGATGTTTATTTCACTAAGCTTGAAGACGGCATGAAAATTGTTGTTGGGTACAGAGCAAGATGGAAAATTTTAAGTCTATAGGAAGATTTATATACACAGGGCAGTACAGTGCTAGATGGAGTTTAATTCTGAACAATATGAACTATTGCAATTTGGTAGGGCAAGCAAGGCAAGGGAGCACAAAGAATCATAAAGATATACAGCACAGAAACAGACCCTTCAGTCTAACTCATCCACACTGATTAGATTTCCCGAATTAATTTAGTCCCATTTGCCAGCATTTGGGTCATCTCCCTCCAAACCCTTCCTTTTCATGTACTCATTTTAAATGTTGTAATTGTACCAGCCTTCACTGGCAGCTCATTCCATATACACACCATCCTCTGCTTGAGAAAGTTGCCCCAAGGTCCCTTTTAAATCTTTAGCATCTCACCTTAAACCTATGTACTCTAGTTCTGGACTCCCACACCCTGGGGAAAATACCTTGTCTATTTACCCTATCCATGCCCCTCATGATTTTATAAACGTCTATACGATCATCCCTCAGCTCCAAGGAATAAAGCCCCAGCCTATTCAGGCTTTCCCGATAGCTCAAACCCTCCAATCCTGGAACACCCTTGTAAATGTTTTCTGAATTCTTGCAAGTTTCACAACATCCTTCTTATAACATGGAGACCAGATCTGCACTCAGCATTCCAACCAATGTCCTGTACAGCTGCAACATGACTTCCCAATTCCTATACTCAATGAATTGACTAATAAAAGCAAGTATAACAAACATCATCTTCATTCCCTATCCACCTGTGACTCCAAGGTATCTTTGTTCATCAATACTCCCCAGGACCTCATCATTAAATGTAAAATTCCTGCCCTGATTTGCCTTTCCAAAATGCAACACCTCACATTTATCGAAATCAAACTCCATCTGTCATTCCTCAGCCCAGTGGCCCATCTGATCAAGATCCCATTGTACTCTGAGGTAACCTTCTTCGCAATCCACTACACCTTCAATTTCAATCTCCTCTGCAAACTTACCTGCTATGTTCACATCCAAATCATTAATGTAAATTATGAAAATCAGTGGACCCAGCACCAATCCTTGTGGCACACAAGTCACAGGACTCCAGCCTGAAAAGCAACCTTCCACCACTACCCTCTCATGATGAATGGTAGGATAATAACAACCTTGGTGTGATTCTCAAAAGCAATAGAACAGGTATAAAAAGTCGTAAAGGTGGCATTTGGGATACTTGCACTTATTAGTCAAGGCAATGAATACAACAGCTCGGAGTTATAATAGAGCTGTATAGCTCATTGGAACACTGCATTTCTGGTCATCACACTATCGGAAGGATTAGATTAGATTATTTACAGTGTGGAAGCAGGCCCTTCGGCCCAACAAGTCCACACTGACCCACCGAAGCGCACCCACCCAGACCCATTCACCTACATTTACACTTGCAACTAATACTATGGACAATTTAGCATGGCCAATTCACTTAACCTGCACATTTTTGGACTGTGGGAGGAAACCGGAGCACCCGGAAGAAACCCACGCAAACACGGGGAGAATGTGCAAACTCGACACAGTCAGTCACTTGAGGCGGGAATTGAATCCAAGTCACTGGCGATGTGAGGCAGCAGTGCTAACCACTGTGCCACGGTGCAATGGAGAGGATTCTGAGGGGATGTACCAAAATGCTGCCAGGCTCGAGTGTGTGAACTATGAAAAGACTGCATAGGCTAGGGCTGTTTTGGTTGGAGCAGAAAAGGCTGAGGGGTATATCCAGAGTCAACAGGAATAAACTTAGTTGGGGAATTGTTTACTAGGGGCCTTAGGTTTAACTTCGGGGACAGGTGGTTTACAGGGGATTTAGAGAATTTATTTTCACACAAAGGGTGATGAGCATCTTGAACTCATAGGTTAGTACAGATGTGAACCACTGAAATTTTAAAAGGTATTTGGATGAACACTTGAAATGCCAAATGCTCGAAAACAGATTACTGTCTATAGGTGCTTGATCCTGTGCGATCAAATTCTGACTCAATATCAATGGATTTCCCCAATTGACTTCAGCACCACTGATCTAGGAACGGTGGTTTTAAATTTTGTATATGGAGGATCCCTGCAACTTCATCCCTTAATTATTTTTTGAGACAAAAAGACTGGTGTGATTGCAGAAAACCTTTTCACAATACAGACAACACAGGCAATATGCTAGTAAGTAGTAAGCATCTTTTAAAGTAAGTATAGAATACAAAGCTCATTTGGACACTGTGTTTACTTGGCATGCCAGGTGCACAAAAATACAAAGTCAACATACAGATAGCACAAATCCAGGGCAAGAAAGAAGAAAATGAAACAAAACAGCCAATATTTGCACTCTTATCTGACCCTGAATTGCAAACATGGACTCAAGGAAGGCAAAGCCAAAGTTATACAAAGCTTCCCCTTCCCTCACTTAATATACTTGACAACTAAAGTCTCAAGTCACTACATACTATGGGAACAGAAGTGAAATTAAGTCTTGAGAACACATCTTCAAAAGACACCAATATTAGATTATTTTCTTATTTGTTCCTGTATTTTAAAACTACAGCTGGGTATTTACACTTGGGAGACACAGGTGTACGAGAATCCATGAATTTCAAACTCATTTTCAATCTAAATATCCATACAACTTGATCTGGATGGCCAACTTCTCTAAATGCCACACGGTACAAAGATTCTGCAGAAGGACATTCCAAGTAATACCATCAAATCCCACAAGCCTGTCAGAAGGATTCAACTGATAAAATTACATCTGTTCCAACAACTCTATGTGCTTTTTGACTGTGGAAACGGGCTTGAGATTTGTTTGCTGCCAATAAATGAAGAGATTGAGAGTTCAATGGGTATTGCGATTTAGTGTCATGAATTTAGTGCTGGGTACAATACTTAATCCATTAAACTTCTCAATTAATAGATAAACTCTTAACTGAAATCCTCCCGTGCAACAATGCACTAATCTAACCACCTGCATTAAGCTCTGAACTTACCACTTTAAACATTTGCTGCATGTAAAAAGGTTCCTTTAATTTGCCAAATGCACAATTTACTTTCTTCTGTTCCACCAGATAGTTTAATGGTTAACTAAAACCAATTCATCTTCTGAGCTAAAGACTACCAACAACTCCCCACGAGGAAGATTTTCCACATGTTGTGAAAATAGCGTGAAAATGTCAGCAAAATTCATTGCTGTCATCAGACTGAAATCTGGGAGGAACAAAGAAGAATTCATGCTAAATTCTTTGACAACTGCCAAACTGTTGAAAACACTACTTGGATATGGATCTCAGGGGACATTACTTGTGGTATTTTTATCAGTCTTTCTGCTAAAGACACGCAGATGGTAAGCAAGTATAAATGAAACCATAAGAACTTGAAAAGAAACAGGAGAAAAGAATACTAATGCAATCTTGCTAAAAACATAAAAACAGACTGTTAAAAGAAAAGGAAATTTTTGGATGAAACGATTGTGGGTCCATTACGGAACGGGTCATGAGAATGTATATTTAAGAAGAAAGAAATGGCAGAGAAGCCAAACGATTAATTTATGTCTGCTTTCAATGATGTTAGAAAGCGCCCAGAACTACAGGTTCAAATGACTAGGGAGAAAGAGGAGTTGAAGAAAATTACTAAGATTGCACTGGAGAGAATAACAGGGTAGAAATTTGACAAATACCCAGAATCTAACAGTTTGCATCCTAGAGAGTTGGAGGTGGTATCGAGATAGTTCATATTATCTTCCAAAATTCTATAGATTTTGGAATGATTCTTGTGGAATAGAATGTAGCAAATGTCACCCCACTAGAAGGGAGCAAGAGAGAAAACAGGAAAAAGGAAAATTTTAGAATCTATTGCAAAGGATGCAATCAATTGAAACTTGGAACATTACGTACTGATTAGGCATACACAGCATGGATTGTGAGATAGGAAACAGTGCTTCACAAACCTGGAGTTTTTAAAAAAGATTTTACTAATAAAGAAGAGTCAATGGATGTAATATACTTAGCTTTTCAGAAGGCTTTTGATAAAGATCCCACAGCAGATGGCTAGAAAAATTAACAGACATGGGAAAGGAGATAATTTACTAGCATAGATTAATGATTAGTAAACAAGCAAAAAGCAGAGTAGGAATGAATGGGTAATTCTTGACTGTGACTAGTTGTGTACTGGAAGGATCAGTGCTTAAGCACCACCAATTCAGGAAATGTACTAATGATTTAGGCATGGGGACCAAATATAATACTTCCAAACTTGCAGATGACACAATCTAAGCAGGAATGTCTGTTGAGGAAGATGCAAAGCAACTTCAAGAACATTTAGACTGACTTAGAGAATTGGGAAGAACATGGCAATTTAATATGGAAAAGTGAGAGACTATTTACTTTGGTAAGAGGAACAGACTCGCAGAGTATTTCTTAAATGGTAAGAGTTGAAAAGTGTAGATTTATGAAGGGACTTGGGCATCATTGTTAATAAATCACTGAAGGCTAACACGTAGGTGCAGCAAGGTATTAGGAATATCAGTCATCATTGCAAGAGGAACCGACTATAGGAGTAATGAAGTCTAGATTCAGTTGTACTCGAGCTTGGTTAGACCACACCATATTATCGCAGGAAATACTGACACAGAGGAAGTGCAACAAGGTCCACCAGAACTGTTCAGAGGATGGTGGTGATGTCCTGTGAGGCGCGATTGGGCAAATTGGGCCTGTATTCTCCAGAGTTTCAAAGAATGAAAGGTGATCTCACTGAAACTTCCAAATTACTGAAAAGGATGGACAGGGTAGGTACAGGTAAAATTATTCCCATGGTTGGTAGTCTAGAACCAGGTCGTTTAAACCTAAGAGGGATGCGACATAGGTTAGAGATGTTTTACTCAGTGGCAATCTTTACCACAGAGGGCTGTGGAAGCTCAGTCTTGATTAGTTTAAAGTAGAGATTCATAGATTCCTGAATAGCAATGGTGTACAGGGTTATGGGGTGGGTAAAAGACATTGAAGTATTCAATCAGCCATGATCATATTGAATGGCAGGACTGACTTGACGGGCTGAATGGCCTATTCACGTTCCTATGGATATGTTGTGCTATTGTTTCATCCATTGCTATAGGGCACATTAGAGTCCAAATCCAGTAGGCAAAAATGCAATGGAGCAATAAATGACTCTTTTAAAAAAAAATTAGTCGTTCACATATTGTCTACATACACTGCCACAAGGGTAAACAGACATGAACCAAAACTGGAGCTCGCTGGATAAGGAGGAGTAAAAGAGGACGATGAGAAAGCAAAGGAGATATATGGTAGATGTCAATTGGAAAAACATGCAAGATTCAGGTTCTATAAAAACACACAGGATAAGCAAACTGGAAATAAGGTCAATGAGATGGTACGAAAATAGATCGGTAGCTAAGATATCTAAGGGTCTTATGCTGTAGTAGAACTATCACCACCTCAAAGCCTGCCTGCCCTCGAGGTATGTCACAACATCTCCAAACAGATTGACTAAAAACAAAAGAGAATCCGAAGATTTATTTTAGGCATATTAACAGTAAAACATTGTCTGTGGAGTAGAGACTGATCAAGGACTTAACAGGGAGATCAATTAGTGTCAAAATCATAAATTGAACTGGAAAGGATTTGTTTCAGGATTTGGTCTGTAGTTCCAAATTGGGATTAGGGTTGTTGGATTTGCAGCAGAGAGTGGTGGGTGTTAATGTCTTTTGTTTGGTTTAAACAGTGCTTGGGTTAGTAATGTTTCTTTCAGTCACTAAGAGTTTTCTGAGGGTGGAAGAAACGACTTTGGGGTCTTTGCAAAAGGTGATTAAGACCAAGCTGCTGGAATTAACAGACAAGCTGGGGTTAGAGCTGCCTCCTTTTGTGAGGAAAGGTGAGATAATTACACCAATACCTCAGCATTTAAATTTGCTGGAAATGCCAACAGAATCTTTAGAGATGGCTAAAACTCAACTGAAAATGAATCAGCTTCAGTTAAAGGCAAAAGGGCAACACAAAGGGAACAGTTTGAAAGTAGAGGAAAGAGAGAGAGAGAGGCAGAGAGAGAGAGAAAAGGAGAGAGGAAAGGAAGAAAGATAGGGAGTTTGAACTTCAGAAATTGACACTTAGATATGAAAGTCAGCTTAAAAAGATGGAGATGAAGGCCGAAGGTAAGCTTAGTGAGGGTGAGCAAACCCATGGTAGCCAAAGGCCTGGTGAGAAACTGTTTAAATATATTGAAGCATTACCTAAATTTGATGAGAAGGATGTGGAAACCTTTTCCATCTCATTTAAAAAAGGTGGCTAAACAAACACAGTGGCCAGTGACCATATGGATTTTGTTGATCCAACAAAGATTGTAAGTAGAGCTAGTGAGGTAGTTGATCATTATCAGAGGAGGTACCTGGGATATATGAGGAGGTGAAGAAATCCATCTTCAGTGCATATGAGCTTGTGCCAGAAGCCTACAGACAACAGTTCAGAAATTTAAGGAAGGACCCTGGTCAAATCTACACTGAATTTGAAAGGATCAAACAAAGTAATTTTGATAGGTGGATAAGGGCACTAAAAATAGAGCAAACCTATGATGCTGTTAGAGAGACGATTATTTTGAAAAAGTTTGAAAATTCACTTCGGGTGAAAGGGCAGAGAGTTAAAATGGCAAGATAAGCAGCTGAAATGGCTGATGATTATGAGTTGGTCCATAAATCAAAGCTTGGTTTCCAAAATCAATTTCAACCCGTAAGGGATAGAAATTAGGGAAAAGGAAAATTCTCGCAAGAAAAAGAAAAGGTCGATCTCGGTGAAGGTCGTAAGGATAACTTACCACAGGGTGAAAAGGAAACCCTTGAAGGAAAAAGAAAAGTTAAAAAGCTCCAATGTTTTCACTGTAATAAAGCAGATGACAAGAAATCAGTGTTGCCTGTTTAGGAAAAGCTATATGTAGGAAAACAGGATAAGCCAGTGAATTTTGTTGGAGTAGTAACGGAAAGCACCATGGAGGCTAGAAAGCTACATCAGAATGTACAACCTGGTCGGAGGTTTGTTAAGGAGGAAGTGCCAGATCTTCTTAAACCACATACCTGTGAAGGAAGAGTTCACACACAGAGGCCAGGAGCAGCAGGTAAAGAGGTTTCAATATTAAGAGATACAGGATCCTCTCAATATGTGATGTTGAAAGATGAGGAGATATATACCTCTGAAGGATTACTGCCAGAAAAGGTGCTAGTAATAGTGAGACAAGAATTCAAGCTGAGACAAGAAACATTTAATTATGTAGAGTGAGGTTACAGTGCCCAGTGAAGAATGGCGAAGTTGTGGTAGGAGTACTGGATAAACACTCAGCTCCAGAAATACAATTTGTTCTCGCTAACAATATAGCTGGCACACAGGTAGGAGTGCTGCCTTCTGTGGTTGAAAGGTCAGTGAAAATTCAGACAACTGAACGAATGCAGGACACATATCCTTGGATTTTTCCTGATTCTGTGGTAACGAGGTCACAAAGTTACCAGTTGAAACAGGAGAGATCAAACAGTACAGATAAGGAAGTTTAAGCAGAATTAGCAGAGACCCTGTTTGATCAATTGGTTGACACAAATCAGGAGGAAATAGATAACAAACCTTTTACTCAGATACATTAATTGAGTTACAGCAGAAAGATGAACATTTGAAGCGAATCTACCAAAAGGCATCTAGTCAAGAGGAAGGAGGAAGCTTCCTTAAGGCTGAGGTGGCAAGGATCCAACAGGGCTTTAGAGACTTACATGGTAGCCAGGAAGGAACTGAAGAATGGACACAGGAGAGCTAGAAGGCAGCATGAAAAAGCTTTAACGGGAAGGATTAAGGAAAACCCAAATGCATTATACAGTTAGGTGAGGAACAAGAGGATGGCCAGAGTGAGAGTAGGGCCAACCAGGGATTATGGAGGGAACTTGGGCCTGGAGTTGGAGGAGGTCGGGGAGGTCTTTAATGAATACTTTATTTCAATATTCACTAGTAAGACCAACATTGACATTTCTGAGGGCAGCGTGAAACAGACTGATATGGTCAAACAGGTTGATGTTAAGGAGGATGTGCTGAAAATTTTGAAGAACATAATGATAGACAAATCTATCTGGGCCAGACAGGACATACCTGAGGTTATGACAGGAAGCAAGGGAAGAGAGTGCTGCGCCTTTGGCGATGATCTTTGCAACTTCACTGTCCACTGGAGTCGTCCCAGATGATTGAAGGGTGGCAAGTGTTATTCCCTGGTTCAAGAAAGGCAATAGGGATAATCCTATGAATTTCAGGCCAGTTACTCTTATTTCGGTGGTGAACAAAGAATTGGAGAGGATTCTGAGAGACAGGATTTACGATTATTTGGAAAACCATAGCTTGATTAGAGATGGTCAGCATGGCTTTGAGGGGGGGGCAGGTCATGCCTCAGAAGGCTTATTGAATTCTTTGAGGATGTGACAAAACACATTGATGAAGATAGAGCAGTGGATGCGATGTATATAGATTTTAGCAAAGCATTGGATAAGGTTCTCCATGGTAGGTTCATTCAGAAAGTAAGGAGCCATGGGATACAGGGAAATCTTGCTGTCTGGATACAGAATTGGCTGGCCCACAGAAGACAGAGTGTGGTGGTAGATGGAAAGTATTCAGTCTGGAGCTCAGTGACCAGTGATGTCCCGCAGGGCTCTGTTGTGGGACCTCTGCTCTTTGTGATTTTTATACACGACTTGGATGAGGAAGTGTAAGGGTGGGTTAGTAAGTTTGCCGATGACACAAAGGTTGGTGGAATTGTGGATAGTGTGGAGGGTTGTTGTAGGTTGCAACGGGACATTGACAGGATGCAGAACTAGGCTGATCATTGGCAGATGAAGTTCAACCCAGAAAAACGTGAAGTGATTCACTTTGGAAGATTGAACTTGAATGCAGAACACAGGGTTAAAGGCAGGATTCTCGGCAGTGCAGAGCAACAGAGGGATCTTGAGGTCCATGCCCGCAGAAGTAGAAGACTGCTGACATTAAGGACATATATATGGATACTAATGGAACGATGTAGTTTAGTCGAGCATCAGATTAATTTCAAAGGTTGGTGCAACATTGAGGTCTAGGTGGATAATGAGAGGCATAGATAGAGTGGATAGCCAGAGACTTTTTCCCATGGCGGAAATGTCTATTTTAAGATAATTGGAGGAAGGTTTAGGGGAGATGTCAAGAGGTAGGTTCTTTTTATCGCATAGTGGTGGGTGTGTGGAATGCACTGCCAGTACAGTCAGATACATTAGGGACATTTAAACGTATCTTGGAAGATAATACAATAAAGGGTATGCAGGTTAGCCTGATCTTACACAATATGGAGGGCAGAAGGGCCTGTACTGTTATGCAGTCAAGTAGAATCTGCATTCTTTTGCTCAACTTGCCAATTATAAAACCTTCTAAATTTACACCATTAAATAAACCAATTCATAGCACGCAAAGATAGCCACTAACTCCTCCAAAAGTTGCAAAATAAAACGGCTGAACACTTCATTTAAAAAGCAGGGAAAAAGGTACATTGCTGAAGAATTTTATATTAAAAAGAACAGCTTTAGGGAAGTTTGTGCTACCAATACTCATTTTGTGTTACTCGCAATACTGGATTAAACAGCAACATTCTGTGCTGATCTCCATGTGTAGAATTATGATTTAATCTAAGATATTATTCAAAAACTAAGTGAAATTGACTTCAGTGAGACCACACAGGTACATTGATCTCACGAACATAGAACAGGACCAGACAACATACTTTCTTGTGCCTGCTCCTCCATTCAAGAAAATCATAGCCATCGCTGTCTTAATTCCCATCGTCTATCTTTGTATCATCAGCTCAATTCTCTCCATGACTTAACTTTCTGAATAAATTATGATTATAGATTCTAAATAGAAACAACCCCAGAACTGATACCCGTAATACTCCACTACAGCCTGCCAACTTGAAAATGTCCACCTTCATATAACATGAAACAATACAGTGCAGAACAGGCCCTTTGGCCCTCGATGTTGCGCCGATCTGTGAACTAATCTAAACCCATCTCTACACTATCCCATTATCATCATGTGCTTATCTAAGGATGGTTTAAATCTCCCTAATGTGGCTGAGTTAACTATGTTGGCAGGCAGGGCATTCCATACCCTTACCACCCTGAGTAAAGAACCTGCCTCTGACATCTGTCTTCAATCTATCACCCCTCAATTTGTAGCTATGCCTCCTCGTACAAGCTGACGTCATCATCCTAGGGAAAAAACTTTCACTGTCTATCCTATCTAATCCTCTGATCATCTTAATATGTCTCTATCAAATCCCCCTTAGCCTTCTTCTTTCCAATGAGAACAGACCAAAGTCTCTCAGCCTTTCTTCATAAGACCTTCCCCCCAGACCAGGCAACACCCTGGTAAATCTGCTATGTACCTTTTCCAATGCTTCCACATCATTTCTATAATGGGGTGACCAGAACTGTGCACAATATCCCAACTGCAGCCACACTCGTGTTTCGGATAGTTGCAGCATGACATTACGGCTCCAGAACTCAATCCCTCTACCAATAAAACCTAACACATCGTATGCCTTCTTAACAGCACTATCAACCTGGATGGCAACTTTCAGGAATCTATGAACATGGAGTCCAAGATCCTTCTGCACATCCACACTACAAGGAATATTCTGCCTTCCTGTTTCAATTACTCCCTCACTCTTCTTTCTGTCCAATGATGGTTTTTGCCCCAATTCCATGAGCCCTTTTCTTGAGTGTTAACCTTTCACATGACACTTCATCAAATACATTTTAAAAATCTAAGAATAATACACCTAACTCCCCTTCATCTAACCCATTAGTTACATCTTCATAAAATTCCAAAAATTCTGAATTTTTGAAAATCTAGAAAAGTTTGGAAAACAAGCTCGTGCATCCATAACCTCTGCAGGGTTTTTTTTTAAAGAACCCTAGGATGCAAGTTCTCAGGTGCTGAGGATTTGTCAACAGTTAGTCCCTTAATACCAGAAGAAAACATGGAAAAAACTTAATAACCTCAGGTTGCTCACTCTTATTTTTCCTTGTTTACTCCTATTCTCATATGTAATTTGTGTTAGCTACTGTGATAATAGACAAAATATTACCGGTTTCTCTGTTCCCCATGATTCCTCCTTTCTCTGTCTCTAAAGAACCTATGTTTACTTGAGCTACTCTTAATTTTTTTCAACTTGTAAAAGCTCCTACAATCTGATATATGCCTTGCCTGACAAGTTTACTCTCATTTTCTATTTTTATTCATTTAATCAACTTAAAGTCTTGCCAAAGATCAAGAGGTAAGACTGGTCTAATCAACTTCAATAAGGGAATCGGAGTGCATTACATGCTGATTTTAACAGAGTAAACTCTAGAAGCTTGAATACATGACAGATAACAGTTGCGTTTCAAGTGGTTTGCTTCAAAATTATTTGGAACAAAGAACAAAGTGTTGTTGAAACTCAACTGGTCTGGCAGCAACTATGGAGAAAGAAACTGATGCTTTGAATCCAATGACTCTTCTTCAGAACTCAGAGGGTTTGTAATCAGTGGACTCAAAACGTCTGTTTCTCTCCCCCTAGGGGCTGCCAGACATGCTGAGATTCTCCAACATTTTGTTCTTACTTCAGATCTCCAGCATTCACAGAATTTTGCTTTTATTTAACAAGCTTATTATATTTTCCAGTTACAATACTTTACTTTCCATAAAAGAAATTTAGCTTCACAAATATTCTAACTACCAACTGAGTAAAAATTAAGAAATTTGATCCTCAGTGGCTTTCAATTATATGATGGGTGATGGAGACTACTAATGGTCTACACTCAGTTCTAATGTAAATTAGTAGATTAACAGCATTCATAACATTTTTGAAAATTAACACAAACCCAAATTGGCTTGATTTATGTAACTGATTCTTGCCATGTTGAACTCTCGATTCCCAATACACCAAAGATGTATTACACCCTTGAAATCCTCAGAGTAGAAGGAGAAACAGCATTTTTCAATAACCAAGAATACGGTTTGTTTTGTGCAATTTGTTTATAGGAATAACTAAACTAGCAGATCAGGTGCATTACACAATAAATCTCACAATTTTAGGCTGAATGGTCTCTTTCCATATTGTAACTGTTTTATCATTCTATGGATTCATAATGATCAATGCTTATATACAGTATATGAATTATCTTATGATTGCATATTATGAGCAGATAGCTTTTAAAGAGATATGAATCTCCCACAAATAACAGGAAATCTCACTCTTCAGCTAAGACATTTTATTGTAATAAACTAGCCAAAAATTAATACAGATTAGACATTACAAGGTGAGCAACTAATACACCAAATTAAAGAAAAGGTAGCTTGCATTAACTAGTTGACAGAATTAGGTTACATCTTACAAGTCTTTTCAACTTGCATTGTACTTCTGGCAGATATGTAACAAGATTAAATCTCAACTTATTCCCACTTTGCCAAGCAGCTTTTCTTACAGTGCTGAGTGCTCATTCTATGCAGCAAGAGTATTTAAAAAAACAATTGTCATCATTAAGGCCTACCTCGGTAATCCCTTGTCCTTAAATCTCCAAATGTTCCACCTGGTTTGCCCTCTTTTTGAGCAAAAAAAATCAGCTGTCTCTAGTATTCTGTTTTTTACTTGATAATTTAAAAACAGCCCTTTGCTGCTCTTCACAGTAGTAATGATGTTTTTCTCTGTCGGTGTTCAAATACCTTTAATTGATAGGCCATAATAAACTATAATCCAGTTACTACACTTAGGTTTAGCAAAATAAAAACCTGAATTAAAAACCAAACTATATCTTCAAATCAAAAGCACAGGTCTGGGTAAGCAGTCAGCCCAGCCAACGCAAGATTAAATCTCAATCTTGACTGGGAAGAGAATGTATTTAAGTGTCCTAGGTTCCTTATATTTTACTACAGATATTTTGAGAACATATGGAAATGTGGGCTTAGAAGTAAGCAGAATCAAAAGAATTCATCTATATTCTCAACAATCATCATCCCTCTATTCAACTTAAAGTCATAACACATGGAGAAAGCAACAATTTCAAATTTAGCAGCTACTTAAATTTGCATACGTAAGCAACAGACATATAGACAGATTTGCTAGAACTGCTCAGAAGATTTAAACTATTGAGTGTTGGGGGCAGATGGGGGGGCGGTGTTGGGATCGGGTGGGAGAGGTGTTAGACGGGGTTTGGGGGGCAGGCAGGGCACGTGGGGTGGTGTTGGGGGCAGGTGGGGGGGAAGCAGTGTTAGTCGGGGTTTGGGGGGCAGGCAGTGGCCGGTGTTGGGGGCAGGGGACGGGGGATGGGCAGAGGACAGTGTTGGGGGTGGATGGGTGGCAGTGTTGGACAGGGTTTTAAAATACTGATGGAGAAAGATAGACTGGACCTAAAATGTTAAGTGCCAAACTGAAGGAAGACCAAATTTGATGGTATTAGGCAAGAACTTTCACGGATTGATTGGGGGTGGATGTTCGCAAGTAAAGAGACAGCTGGAAAATGGGAAGCCTTCAGAAATGAGATAACAAGAGTGCAGAGAGAGTACAGTAGCTCCCCCCATATGGGCAGGGGTTACATTCCAGGACCTAGCGTGGAAGCTCGAAACTGCCGATAGGAACGAACCCATTCATTTAAATGGGAAATGTATCTTCCTGACAGCCTCCTGGTCCCTGATGCTGGAATGTTCCCTATAATATGCTCGGGCTATTGCAAACCACGGGTAACTGAAACTACGGAAAACTATTCCGCAGATTCAGGGATCGCCCTACATCTTCCTGTTAGGGTGAAGAGCAAGGCTGGGAGGTGAAGGGAATGTTGAATGACTACAGAAATTGAGATTTTGATCAAGAAGAAGAAAAAAGCACATGGCAGGTGCAGACAGCAGAAATCGAGTAATAACCTAGAAGGGTATAAACGCAGTGGGAGTATACTTGAGGGAAATCAGGAGGGCAAAAACCAACATGAGATATCTTTGACAAATAGGGTTAAGGAAAATCCAAAGGGATTTTACAAATACATCAAGGACAAAATGTTAACTAGTGAGAGAACAGGGCCCCTTAAAGTTCAGCAAAGCCACCCCATGTTGATACTAAACAAATATTTTGCATCAGTGTTTACTGTGAAGATGATTATGGAAGATAGAAAATGTGGGGAAATAAATAGCGACATCTTGATAAATATCCAAAAATACAGTGGAGGCGGTGCTGGATATCTTAAAACGCATAAAGGTGGATAAATCCCTCAGGGCCTGATCAGGTATACTTTGAACTCTGTGGGAGATGTGGAAGAGATTGCTGGGCCCTTTGCTGAGATATTTCCATCATCAATAGCCACAGGTGAGATGCCTGAAGACTGGAAGTCGGCTAACATGGTGCCACTATTTTAAAAAGGTGGTAAGGAAAAGCCATGGAACTACAGACCAGTGAGCCTGACATCGGCGGCGGGCAAGTTTTAGAAGGAATCCTGAGGGACAGGATTTAATTGTATTTGGAAGGATGAGGATTGATTATGGATAGTCTACATGGCTTTGTGCATGGTAAATTGTATCGCACGAAATCAATTAAGTTTTTTGTAGCAGTAATAAAGAGAACTGATGAGGGCAGAGCGGTGGACGTGATCTGTATGGACTTCAGAAAGGTGTTCAACAAGGTTCCTCATGGTAGACTGGCTAGCAAAGCTAGATCACACAGAATAGAGGGAGAACAAGCTATTTGCATACAGAACTGGCTCAAAAGTAGAAGACAGAGGGTGGAGGATTGGTTTTCAGAATGGAGGCTTGTGTGACCAGTGGGTGTGCCACAAGGATCGGTACTGGGTCCACTACTTTTTGTCATTTATATAAATGATTTGGACGTGAACATAGGAGGTATGGTGAGTAAGTTGGAGGTGTAATGGACAGCAAAGATGGTTACCTCAGAGTTAAACGGGAATCCTGATTAGATGGACTAATGGGCTGAGGAGAAGCAGATGGAGTTTAATTTAGATAAATGTAAGATGTTGCATTTGGAAAGGCAAACCAGGGCAGGACTTATTCATTTAACGCTAAGGTCCTGGGGAGTGTTGTTGAACAAAAGAGACTTTGGAGTGCAAGTTCTTAATTCCTTGAAAGTGGACTCACAGGTCGATAGAAAGTGAAGGTGGTGTTTGGTATGATTGCCTTATAGGTCATTTCATTGAGTATAGGAGTTCGGAGGTCATCTTGCAGCTGTACAAGCCATTGGTCAAGCCAGTTTTGGAATACCGCATGCAATTCTGGTCGCCCTGCTATAGGAAAGATGTTGTGAAACTTAAAAGGGTTCAGAAAAGATTTACAAAGATGTTGCCAGGATTGGAGAGTTTGAGCTATAGGGAAAGGCTGATTAGATGGGGGCTATTTTCCCTGGAGCACTGAAGGCTGAGGTGTGACCTCATAGAAGTTGATAAAATCATGAGGGACATGGATAGGGTAAATAGACAAGATATTTTCCTCAAGGTGGGGGAAGCCCAAAACTAGAAGGCACAGATTTAAGATGAGAGGGGAAAGATGTAAAAGGGACCGAAGGGACTATTTTTTCACATAGAAGGTGCTGCTTGTATGGAATGAGCTGCCAGAGGAACTGATGGCACTGGGTATAATTACAACATTTAAAAGTCATCTGGATGGGTATATGAATAGAAACAGTTTAGAGGGATATGGATCAAATGCTAGCAAATTGGGCTAGATTTATTTAGGATATCTAGTCATGGATGAGTTGGACTGAAAGGTCTGTTTCTGTGCTGCATATCTCTAAGACTCCATAAACCACTACTCCCTGATTTGTATCCGTGTTACTACTGTTCCCTGTTATATACCACAGCAACAAATACTTTTTGGATCAAGACTTATTTTGAAAAGTTAGAATGGCACGTCAAGTCATTGAGCCAATATAACATCATAATTAAAAGACAAAACCTAAAATGTGTTTTTCAGAAACAGAGATATATTGGGGTGGCACGGTGGCTCAGTGGTTAGCACTGCTGCCTCACAGCACCAGGGACGTGGGTTCAATTCCTGCCTCGAGCAACTGTCTATGTGGAGTTTGCACGCAGACGTGGGTGTCCTCCGGGTATTCCAGTTTCCTCCTGCAGCCCAAAGATGTCAGATGAATTGGCCATGCTAAATTGTCCGTAGTGTTAGGATTAGTCAAGGGTAAATATCGGGGGGTGGGTTTCTCTTCAGAGGGTTGGTGTGGACTTGTTGGGCCGAAGGGCCTGTTTCCACACTGTAGGGAATCTAATCTAAACACAAGCTATGAGAAAGTGAGGACTCCAGATGCTGGAGATCAGAACTGAAAAATGTGTTGCTGGAAAAGCACAGCAGGTCAGGCAGCATCCAAGGAGCAGGAGAATCAATGTTTCAGGGCATAAGCCCTTCTTCAGGAATGAGGAGGGTGTGCCAAGCAGGCTAAGATAAAAGGTAGGAAGGAGGGACTTGGGGGAGGGGCATTGGGAATGTGATAGGTGGAAGGAGGTTAAGGTGAGGGTGATAGGCCAGAGAGGGGGCGGAGAGGTCGGGAAGATGATTGCAGGTCAAGAAGGTGGTGCTGAGTCCGAGGGTTGGGACTGAGATAAGGTGGGGGGGAGGGGAAATGAGGAAGCTGGAGAAATCTGCATTCATCCCTTGTGGTTGGAGGGTTCCTAGGCGGAAGATGAGGCGGTCTTCCTCCAGACGTCGTGTTGCCATGGTCTGGCAATGGAGGTGGCCAAGGATCTGCATGTCCTTGGTGGAGTGGGAGGGGGAGTTAAAGTGTTCAGCCACAGGGCAGTTGGGTTGGCTGGTGCGTGCGGGTGTCCCAGAGGTGTTCTCTGAAACATTCCGCAAGTAGGCGGCCTGTCTCCCCAATGTCGAGGAGGCCATATCGGGTGCAGCGGATGCAGTAAATGATGTGTGTGGAGGTGCAGGTGAATTTGTGACCGGTATGGAAGGATCCCTTGGGGCTTTGGAGGGAAGTGAGGGGGGAGGTGTGGGCGCAAGTTTTGCATTTCTTGCAGTTGCAGGGGAAGGTGTGGGGAGTGGAGGTTGGGTTGGTGGGAGGTGTGGACCTGACGAGGGAGTGGTCTTTCCGGAACGCTGATAGGGAAGGGGAGGGGAGGGAAATATATCCTTGATAGTGGGGTCTGTTTGGAGGTGGCGAAAATGACGAAGGATGATACGATGTATCTGGAGGTTGGTGGGGTGGTAGGTGAGGACCAGTGGGGTTCTGTCCTGGTGGCGATTGGAGGGACGGGATTCAAGGGCGGAGGAGCGGGAAGTGGAGGAGATGCGGTGGAGAGCATCGTCAACCATGTCTGAGAGGAAATTGCGGTCTTTGAAGAACGACGCCATCTGGGTTGTTCGGTATTGGAATTGGCCCACCTGGGAGCAGATGCGGCAGAGGTGAAGGAATTGGGAATATGGGATGGTGTTTTTACAGGGGGCAGGGTGGGAGGAGGTGTAACCTAGGTAGCTGTGGGAGTCGGTCGGTTTATAGTAAATGTCCGCGTTGAGTCGGTCGCCAGAGATAGAAATGCAGAAGCCTAGGAAGGGGAGGGAGGAGTCTGAGACGGTCCAGGTAAATTTGAGGTTGGGGTGGAAGGTATTAGTAAAGTGGATGAACTGTTCAATCTCCTCGTTGGAGCACGAGGTAGCGCCGATACAGTCATCGATGTAGTGGAGGAAAAGGTGCCAGTGTAGCTGCGGAAGATGGACTGTTCCACATATCCGACAAGCTATGGCTACTTCCCAAACCCCTCAACTCATTCAGTCATTAGCTCCACTTCCCAATCACTGTAACCTCTCCCCCACTTCACAGACCCATGCAGTAACTTCTTCTCCTGCAGTTCTGACATCCAGGCTCATGTACTGCCAGTACTTTCTCTCCCATGTTTGCTGCTGGGAGGCCCATAAGTCGGATACAATACAGTATGTGGGATCGGGGAATAGCTGTTTGCTGCCCTTGTCATTGATGTTTCATGTACTTTTGGAAGCTTTCAAGGACAAGTTTGCTTATTATACCATGTAGCTTGAATCCTGTTAATTGTAAAAGGGTGGTATGTGGGACCTGAATATGGGTTCTTTATACAAACAGAGTATAAGGAATAAATAGAATGAACGACATATGCAAACTCAGTTTTGGGGATTCAGTTTGGTAGTCATGACTGAAGATAGACAATGATAGGAACTAAACATAGTGAGTTATAATGTCACCAGAGAGGAGGAGGAATCCAGTGGAGTACAGAAATAGTATTAACCATTAAGAATAAAATCATTCCTATTCTAAATAGTTAACACTATTTCTGGACTCAACCAGAATACAGGGAGAATTTACATTATTTTAATATTATGCTTCCATTATTCTTTGGCTCGGGGACAAGTTTATCTGGATTCCAATGTATGGCAAAAGGCTTATTCAGCAAAATTCTCAAAAAAATGCAACAGTAATAAGTCTCTACAGAACAACAGCTTTTCTGGTGATTTATGATTATAAATAATAAACAATCTCAGGTCCATAAAGAAAATAATCAATCAAATGTCCACAGTTCATCAGAAGTAGAAGAGTGCTGATACGTGGATACAAAATACTCAAATCATCAAAAGTCATCAATCCAAATCACTTATAATCACCTACGTCTCTATACTGTACATATAAATATTTATGTTTTCAATCATAACCATTAATCAAATCCCCATTCTTTGTAAAATAGTATATGTATACAAATAAAAATGTAATATGTTCCAAACGTGTGTTCACGGATTGAAACATTCATCCAGAATACAAGTCCTTTTTGTACATCAGATCACAATATTAACTCAGAGTGACCACAGCAGGTTTCAATATACACATTTTGCCCTCAATTCCTCCATTTTCTGCAAGGGGAAATAGCGGCGAAACAAGATTTATTTGACTTAAATTATCCAAGACCTTTCATGTGCAAATTCCATCTGGCATTCCGCAAATTAAAATTAATTTGTCCATCTATACCTACAACAGTCTATTCATAATACTAAGTCAACTGAGAGTTCTAAAGCTGGATTCAATTTTTGTTATATTCTTGGCAGACAACAATATGATCAATGATGATGATCAATTGTCAATGGAAAGCATCTACACAATCTTCAGTAACTAAGAAGCAGCTTGCAGTGAAAAAGAAAGTTAGCAAATGAAGGAGCAAAAGGAAGTACTGTATTAAACAGCATTATAAAGGCACTTGTTCAGTTACTATACAATCTTTAAACATTGAATACAACAAAGTGGATCTGGGCAAGAAGCCCACAATCAAAAGACGCAGGCTGCTGAAGTTATTCACACTGAAGAACAATATTCTGAAAAGTCAATATTCAATCAAACTGGGTGAAATCTTAATTTGAATCAATAACAACTTGTATATACTTAGAACATGCAAAGGAATTAGGAAAAGGCCACTCTGTTCCTTGAGGCAGTTCTGCCATTCAAGCTGATCACATTCCTCCACACTCCTGCCTACCATGATAACCTTTCACTCCTCACTCATCCAGAATCCATCTACCTCTGCCTTAAAGTTATTTCAGTATTCTCACTCCACTGTCCTTTGTAGAAAAGTTCTAAAGACTCTTGGCACTCAAAGGAAAAACAATCTTTCCCTTTGTCTTAAATGGGCATTCCCTCAGTTTCAAATAGTGGCCACTATCTAGAGATTTTTATCACAACAGAAAACATTTTCTCCACATCCACACTGTCAAAATCCTTGAGTGGCTTATACGTTTCAATCAAGTCATGTCTTCCCTTATCTACACTCCACGGATACAAGCGTAGCCTATCTAATCTGTCCTTACAAGATAGAGATCACCCCACGCATACATTCCAGGTCAGTCTAGTAAACTTTACTCAAACTATTTCAAATGCATTTTCATCCTTTCAGAAATAAAGAGACCAATAATAGTGTTAATAATATAGCACCTTTAATATGATAAATCATCCAAAAGTTCTTCCTTGTGACTTTTTCAATCAAAATATATGACCACATCATAAAAGGAGATATTAGCACAGATAACCTAAGGCTTTAAGGTTTTGTTTCGTTACTTAATCAAAAAGATCAGGAAAAACCCAGGTCAAGCAGCACCTCGGTTAATATTTGAGGTCAATGAACCTTTTATTTGAACTGATGATAGTATTAAATATTTGTTAAACCTGTAGTAGGGAGACAGAAGAATAAAGCATATCTGTGATCAGGTGCAGGCCAGGAAAAATTAAATTTAAAAATTAATGATGTAACTAACCAGAGGGTGTGAGGTAGGAAGAGGGAAACAGTAGCTAACAAAGCAAAAGGATCACAAAAACTGAAGTTGCTGCAAAAGCTCAGCAGGTCTGGCAGCATCTGAAATTTGAGTTATCCAGACTCGAAACATTAACTCTGATTTCTCTTCACAAATGCTGCCAGACCTGCTGAGCTTTTCCAGCAACTTTTGTTTTTGTTTCTGACTGCTTTTTTGACTTTGAAGCAAATGGATAAGGTTGCATTGCTGTATTGCAGGGCAGCTAATCTGGGTCATCATACCAACAGACAGAGTGTACTGATTTAGAAAAATAGCATTGAATCAGGTCAAAGGGAAAAGTGCTAAAAAGGCAAAATTAATAGCTCTTAACTCAAATGCCTGGAGTAACTGGAATAAAAATTAGAGAAGGGATATGTGCTTATTGTCATTATGGAGACAAGGTTACAAAGAGATAGAAGTTGGAAACTAAATACTCAGGGGTATGTCTAATTTTGAAAGAACAGGCAATAAGTGAAAGGTGATGGGGTAGCTTTGTTACTATGAGTTGGAATAGGTATGATAGCAAGAAATTACTTCAGATCAAAAGATGTTGAACCCATAAAAGTGGAAGAAAGAAACAATGATGGGAGGAAGGCACTGGTGGGAATAGTCTATAGGCCCCTAAAAGTAGATATACAACAGGAAAGACAATAAATCAGGAGATAATGACAACATGTTAAAAAAGCAGTGTATAAATCATGTGTGATTTTATCTTTTCTGTAGATTGGGGAAAATCAAATAAACAGAGATACTCCCCCAGGAAATATTCATAGAGAACATTCCACAGTTTCATTACCCTCAGAGAAGAAATTCCTCTTCATCCGTCTGAAATAGGTGAATCCTTACTTTAAGGTTATGCACTCTGGCCTTCGATTCGCCCACAAGTGGAAACAATCTCTCAGCACTTACCTTGTGAAGCCCCCTAAGAATCCTGTATGCTTCAATAAGGTTACCTCTTATTCTTCTAAAACAGACTCAACCTATCCTAATAAGAAAATCCCTCCATATCCAGGATCAACCTAGTGAAACAAACAGAGAATGCTGGAGAAACTCAGCAAGCCTGGTAGCATCGATGGAAAAAGAAAAAAAAAAGTTAACATTTCAAGTCCCATGTTACTCTTCTTCAGAACTCACAAGTAATACCAGACTTGAAACATTAACTCCATTTCTCTCTCCACAGATATTGCCAGATTTACTGAGTTTCTACAGCATTCTGAGTTTTTTTGCAGATTTCCAGCATCTGCAGTATTTTGCCTTTAATCAACCTAGTGAATCTTCTGTCAACTGCCTCCAATGCCAGCAGAGTTTGCCTTTGACAAGCCGACCAAAGTTATTCACCGTTTTTCTAGATGCAATCTAACTTGTGTCTTGCACAGTTTCAGCAAAACTTCCATATTTTCAAACCCTATGGAAAACTATGCTGGCATTGGAGGCAGTTGACAGAAGATTCACTAGGTTGATTAAAGGCAAAATACTGCAGATGCTGGAAACCTGCAATAAACTCTGAGAATGCTGTAGAAACTCAGCAAATCTGGCAATATCTGTGGAGAGAGAAATGGAGTTAATGTTTCAAGTCTGAAATAAAAATCACCATTCCATTTGCCTTTGCTATTACTTGCTGGATTTGTCCGAAAGCTTTTTGGTATTTATGCATGAAAACCTTCCACCCCAAATCCCTCTGCGCTGCACCTTTCTGCAATCTTCCCCATATAAATATCTAGATCATCTGTTCTTCCTGCATAACTTCACAATTATTCGTGATATATTCCACCTGCCAAGTTTTGCCCTGAGGTAACTTGACTTTATCCCCCTGTAGACTCTTTGCAACACGCTTATCACTTGCCTTTCTAAGTGTCTTTGTCACTCACAAGCTCGCCAATTGTGTTTGCCAGGCTATGACCATCTCCAATATAAGACACCCTAGCTAGTGCCCCTTGACTTTCAATGGCTATACCATCATTGAATCCCCCACTATTAGCACCCTAGAGGTTACTATTGACTAAAAACTCAATTGGACTAGCCATATAAATAGTGGCAACAACAGCAGATCAACAGTTAAGAATGCAGCAGCAAGTAACTCACCTCCTGACTCCCCAAAGCCTACATACCATCTGAAAAATGTGTTGCCGGAAAAGCGCAGGTCAGGCAGCATCCAAGGAGCAGGAGAATCGCCGTTTCGGGCATAAGCCCTTCTTCAGGAATGAGGAGGGTGTGCCAAGCAGGCTAAGATAAAAGATAGGGAGGAGGGACTTGGGGGAGGAGTGTTGGGAATGCGATAGGTGGAAGGAGGTTAAGGTGAGGGTGATAGGCCGGAGAGGGGGTGGGGCACCTTCCCCTGCAACCACAAGAAATGCAAAACTTGCACCCACACCTCCCCCCTCACTTCCCTCCAAGGCCCCAAGGGATCCTTCCATATCCGTCACAAATTCACTTACACCTCCACACACATCATTTACTGCATCCGCTGCACCCAATGTGGCCTCCTCTACATTGGGGAGACAGGCTGCCTACTTGCGGAATGTTTCAGAGAACACCTCTGGAGCACCCGTACCAACCAACCCAACTGCCCTGTGGCTGAACACTTTAACTCCCCCTCCCACTCCACCAAGGACATGCAGGTCCTTGGCCTCCTCCATCGCCAGACCATGGCAACACGCCGCCTGGAGGAAGAGCGCCTCATCTTCCGCCTAGGAACCCTCCAACCACATAGAATGAATGCAGATTTCTCCAGCTTCCTCATTTCCCCTCCCCCCCCACCTTATCTCAGTCCCAACCATCGGACTCAGCACCACCTTCTTGACCTGCAATCTTCTTCCCGACCTCTCTGCCCCCACCCCCTCTCCGGCCTATCACCCTCACCTTAACCTCCTTCCACCTATCGCATTCCTAATACGCCTCCCCCAAGTCCCTCCTCCCTATCTTTTATCTTAGCCTGCTTGGCACACCCTCCTCATTCCTGAAGAAGGGCTTATGCCCGAAACGTCGATTCTCCTGCTCCTTGGATGCTGCCTGACCTGCTGCGATTTTCCAGCAACACATTTTTTAGCTCTGATCTCCAGCATCTCCAGTCCTCACTTTCTCCTATACACCATCTAAAAGGCATAAGTTAAGACTGTGTTGGAATACTCCCCTCTTGCCACTATTGCAGCTCCAACACCACTCAAGAAGCTTGACACCATCTAGGACAAAACAGCCTAGTTGATTGCCAGCACATCCACAAGCATGCACTCCCTTCACCTCAATAGCAGTAATGTGCAGCTACAAGACACACTGCATAAATTCATCCAAGATGACAGCACATTCCAAACCCACAACTACTTCCATCCAGAAGTTCAAGGGCAACAGATATATCGGTACACTGTCACTTGCAAGTTCCCCTCCAAGCCACTCACTTGAAAACATATCACCTTTCCTTCATTGTCACAGGATCACAATCTGGAATTCCCTCCTGGAGGGTGGGGTCTACCTACAGTACAGAAACTGTTCAAGGAGGCAGCTCGCCCCACCTTCTCAAAGGCAACTCGGGATGGATAACAAATGCTGGCCAACCAACAGTGCCCATAATCCACGCACGAATAAAAAATAAGATATGAAAAATCAAACACCATAATACTTTTGCTTTAAGACACATTCCCTCACCTAATTCCACTAAAGAAAACAATTTTTCAGAAAAAATACAAGTTTTAGTCCATAAAGACTTTATGAATATTAAACCATATTTCTCTTTTCAGTAGATGCAATCTTACAGTTTAACTTATAATATTCTTCTTCACCTGCTAAAAACAACCAATAGGTTCAATTTTTTTCTACTGCGCTTGGAATTTGGATGCTGGTAAGCCTGTATTTTCATTGCTCTGAGAATATTAAGGATGAAACATGCAAATGGGACCACACAGAAAAGACCAGGCTTAACTTGCCTTTTTCAAATAAGGATAAATCAGAAATCCCGGGCAGCTTTGCTGGTGATTTCATTCGTTGCGTATTTCAATCGAAATTTTCTAATTTCAGTGATCTTTCTTTGTAGTTTATCATTTAACTCCATAGTTCATTGGGTATAAAACTCAGCAGTTTATTTACTTACTATTAATGTTTAATGTTTATAACCTGCGTCAACTAATATTTAAAGATCTCATCATATTAAACCATTAAGAGAGATAACTTTTGAAGTGAATTTCTTTGGATCAACATTTATAATTCTTTTCAGAATTTTTAAACTTTCAATTAGATCATCCAAAAATTTCCCATTTTCAAATCAATCATTAATTTCATCATTGCTCATATTTCTGGTATTTGGTTTTCTTAACTTTTAACTTTAGCATCCACTTGAGGGCAATTAGCTAATCCAAATTAATAATCAAGATCTTGGTGTGGAGGGGACAATTTTAAAGCTTGCAGGTGCCGACTTAGCGAGTCTCTCTCTTCAAAATTATTCTTCCTTGTTAAAAGTCATAATGACCCAAGGTGAATTGTTGAGAACCTTGTTCATAATTTATCAACTGGATAAATGTCCACAAATAGCTATCCTTCCATTTAACTTTAGTTGAACTACTACTCATGAGCCCTTACTGCAGTCATTGATATACAAGGTGAACTTTGTCAATATACTTTTTAAACTCTAAATGTACAAAATCAAGTGTGACCTCAAAATCAAGTTTCCGAAACAAATCTCTGAATTTATGCTCATTCCCTTTAAAAGTGCTGACCCAAAATTGTTCTGAAGACCTGCCCCAAGATTAATACTAAAGTTACTTCCTGAAAATCTGATGTCACTTGGTTCATTTCAATAAACAATAAAATTCATTAGTCTGTAACTGGAGGATGTCAACCCTCAAAATGATCAGCTTTGCATTTCAAAAAGAAAATTATACAAACCACTGTACTAGCTCAGTGAAAATGACTTAGGTCTCTTTCCCCTGTGACCAAATGATTGCAGTCTGAACAAAGAAACTCAGGGTTCTCAAAGTTTATGCCATAGGAAGCTTCTTTAGTTTCATTCTTACTTCCAAGAATTTAATTTTGGTGAGAGTGACAGAAGATTCCTTGTTCATAGACAGTAGCCAAGAAATTTGCCAAATATTTGCACAGTTTTAAAACAAAGAAGAAACAATGTAATTGTAGATCAGTTCCCTGAATTGAAACGTCTGGTTACCTTCTACATAATCTCTTTTAGGACAACTGACAGGTTAAAATAAAAAGGAGGGTCACTGGAGTTGAAACCTCTGCTTTCTCTTCATAGATGCTGAGTTTCTCCAGCAATTTCTGTTTGTGACATATGAAACACATTTCATTTCAAGTTCAAATTGTCACTTGTAGTCCACACAAGTCAAATGACAAATCACATGCGAAATAACATTAGACAGAAAAACAATGCTGTTTTGGTGATCACACAATAGCCCGAATGTGATCACAATTCAACAGTCTGCCCTGCTGTCTAGAGAGAACAAAAACACTTCAGTAAAGACTGCATAAATTATATAAGTCAGAAGCAGCAAACATCAGCAAGTATGAAGTTTTCATTTGTTGGAAAAATTTACATTAAGTGCATTCAAAGAATAATGAAAAACTTCGATATCCCTTGTATTTCAGGGAAAAAAAAACTAGGTACTTGGTTCAGAATACAGAGAGATGCAGCAAAGTGCCTTTAAAATACAATATCAAATGAAAAGGAATTCACTTTTACGTATTTCTAATGTCTATGTATTTAGTCATTATTGACCATATTCAGTTTGAATAGTGTGATCAGCACAAAAGAAGAAATAAGAAGCAAGTGACTTACACTATTAATTACACAACTCTATATTTCCTTGGCAATTTTACCGTCACTAACAACAGTTAGAAAGTAATTATCATGGCCCCAGCCCCATTAAAATTAATGGTCTATTGCACATTTCATGTATTTAGGCTGGTTTTCATGCGGCTGTCACTTAAGGATAAAAATTATGGCGCATCACTGAATCCACATGTTTAATGATTAAATCAAGTGATAGCATAATATTGTACTGCTTTTTTGGCCAATTTATCTTTTTACTTCACAGTAACGCCTGCTTCAGGCACGGCACCTCCTGCTTCCCATAAGTAATGTGCAGCCTTGGAGGATAACACTATCCTGTGGCAACCTAACTTATCTCTTCCTACTCTGAAGAAGCTAACAGTAAAAGAGGCAATTACCTAATTAAATACACATTTTTTTAAATGGATTGTCAGGAAATACAGCAGCATTTGTCACAAAGAATTATCATTTAGAATTATTTTAGATTAAAGATGGATCAGACTTTCAGGAAAAGACTCAAATCAATCAAGGATTTCACTTCAACTCTTAGATTAATGCTTAAAAATGTAGTCGCTTAAATTAACCACTAATGATTACATCACTGAACCAGTAGTAGTAGTTTGGACTAAAGATTTAAAGACAGGAGTTCAAATTCCATTATATCAGCGAGAGAATTTGAATTCAGTTAACAAACTAAAATTTCTATCATGATCAAATTAAATGACCGGATTCAGATTGTCCAAAAAATCATATTTGGTTTAAAAATCCTTACCTAAACTAGCTTATGTGACTTCAGTCCCCACAACAATGTAGTTACTACTTTATTGTCCAACAAATTAACATCTACTGAATTAATCCTCAAGGCAGCAATTTGCTGTTTCTCTTCTTCCAGATTGTTCGAATGGAGCAAACTCAACCTTTTGCATTTTTAAAAATTTAAATGTTAATTACCTGCTGACTTTCAATCCATAAGACTGGGAAACACCACTTACCGTCACAGATTTGAGTGTCATGCCATGGTAGGTGCCCATTGTATCAATCTTGAAACCTTCAGTTTCTGGGAAAAAAGAACAATCCATTTTATGGATAAAGTGAGAAGAACATTTAACAGCTCATCACTACATTCAGCTTTAACAGATACATCAATGCAAATCAAGATACTTTGTAAATAGATACAGCACTGCTCTCATCAGAGAGAAATGCAAGAAAGGAAGGGGCATGGCAAAAAGAACAGTGGCAGTACAAACAGCAAAAAGTGAACAGTACATTGTTGCACATTTATCCCAATTGAACCTCACGTCAGGAATAGGATTTCACCAGAGGTCATCCTTAATCACATGCAAACATATATTTAAAGGCAACACATTTTACTAAGAAAGTTGAACAGCAACCAAAATTATAATTTCTAACTGAAATGCCCTGACTTAACCTAATGCTTAGGTCAATTCCATCACTGTACCAATCATCCTCCTCATTGGAGATCAACAAGCTCATATAAGACAGAAATGAGACTGGAACATTCGTATTTGCCAAAGTTGATTTTACCATGAGATTTCACCGTTATAGCTGCAAGTTTCCCACTTTGGTGGATCATCCAAGCTTATATCTGATGTAATTATGTTTTATTATGCTAGAATAATAAACAAAAAAAAAGGCCAAAAAGCACTAACACAAGCTGAATTACATAAATGCTCCTAAACATTGTCTAAAAATCCTATTTTTTAATTCACTAATAACAAATAAAAGGTAGATAAGTTGCACAAAGCAAGGAAAACATTCCAAAAACTTACAAAAGAAACTCTACAGACAAATAAAAAGAGTCAATAAAGACAATTTCGTCTTGGTTCTAACAAGGTCAGCAGCACCAAGAAAATATGTTATTCTATGAAACCCTAACAAAACTGTTGATTGATTCAAACATTTGAAAAGCCTGTGATAAAAAGCTGCCTCATTAACCAAATTATAGAGACAACCATCTCCTTACAATGTTTGGCACTTTACGGCAGAACTTGTGTGAATTAAACATGCATACTTGAATTTGGATGATGCATCCAACTTTTCTTTCTAAGAACATTTGTGGCAATTCAGCAGCAAACACCGAAGTGAGAGAGTTTAAGTTGCCTGCTCCTGCCTTGCACTGAAAACCTGGAACTTGAGAGTTTAATCTACCGCTATTCCAATCTATAACTTACAAGTGTTTAGTACCATCATATGCATAAAATGTAATCTCACAACTCTGCTATTGTTTCCATTATAGTACAAGTAGGCCACAAGACCAAGAACCTGCGGCAATTTAACAAGGGAGGTGCAGATTCAATCTTTCACAATGGTGAATTAACAACTTGACTTCATATAGCATCTTTAACAAGGTAATAAAACGTTCCAATGTCAAGCATGCTGCTTAGCGAAGGTGGGTAAGATTGCAGAAAATGCTATTCTTTATAATCACTTTCTCACAAAAATTACAGAGGAACCTCGATTATCCAAATATCAATTATCCGAAAATCGGATTATCCGAAGGAGATCGCGAGGTCCCGATAGAAACATTACATCAAATACGTGTTTCCAACAGTGATCGCATCTTTTGTTGACAGTGATTAAACAGGCACTGTCTCCAAATGACTGACAACCCGCCCCTCTCCCTCTCTCTCTCTCTCTCTCTCTCCCCCCACACTTTCCCTGAGGTTCTACAGAAGGGTATACCCTAAACCCCCCCTTCCCCAGATAATCTGACCAACATTGTCCTGTACAGGGTAAACGTGGAACCTGTCAAAAAGTGGTGTGCGTGTATGTTTGCTATTTGGAGACTCACCCCACAAAGGCAGCAGCAGTCTTGTTGCTGGTGTACAGCCTGGGGTGGTGGGGTTGGCAGTGCATGGGGGCAGAGGAGGAGGAGGAGCGGTGTTGGAGGGGGTTGGGGGCAGGGCCAGTGTTGGGGGGTGGGGGGAGGTGTTGGAGGGGGTTGGTGGGTCAGAGGGCACTGTTGGACAGGGTTGGGGGGGCTGGAGGACGGTGTTGCACAGAGGCAGGGTTGGGGGTGGGGTCTCACATGTTGTGTGCTTCTGCAGTATCCTTAACGGGGAGCAGACTTTAAAAAATCCGAGCCCCAGAGGAAAGGTAAAGGTATTTAATTGATTAACCAAATAGTCGATTATCCGAACGAAATAGTGCCCGCCCATCTTGTTCGGATAATCGAGATTCCCCTGTAGCTGGAATTTTCTGGGTCTACCAGCACTCTAGCAGAATGTTTATCCATGTGGTATTTTTATACATCAAGTGCAGTCATAATCAGAGATGTATCAATAATAGAGAATTAACACATTAACAAATTAGCAATGGGAAAGTGGCAAAGCTCCTAACAGAAGAATTACTCAATGATACCTATTAACTTTGGTTTAATACAATGCAGGTAATCATAAGTAATATTTAACAAATGGTTACCACTACAAAAGGAAACAAAATGGATTAGACCATTTGGCCCCAGACCCTGTTCTAGCTGTCAACACAATTACGGCTTACCTTTTGCTTCAGCTCATCTGTTGCTTCTCATCTCCTCCCCTTGTTCTGTCAGGCATTAAGTGACAAAGTCTTTGGTGATCTTAGAAACACTCAATGATTGGAATTCTATACCCCAATTCACTCCTCAAAGATTTACACCCTTTCAGTGGAGAAATTTCTCCCTTTCCCAATCCGCAATTTAAAAATTAAGTAAAGTCCAGGGATGTACAGGCTATATGGATTAGCCATGGTAAATGTGGGATTACGGGGATGGGGACAGGGGTGGGGGGAGGTTCAATTAACATAGTCTAATGAATCAGATACAGAGGTTCAAACATAGTGAAGCAAACTCATTCTGCTCATTCTCAAAAGAACAATTGCAATTAGCTTATGGAACGGTTGGCTTGTAAATTAGCTCATGTGAGAGAATTGCAGAAATGTATTTTCCTATTATCTTCATGTTAGATGGAAGATTTACTGGAAAACTGTATTGGATTCAATTCCATCCCTTATAAATTAAACTGGCTTTTAACCATGTCTCCCGTCTTAATGAAATATATCTCACTTCTTTCAAAATTAGACAAGGCAACATTTACTAAATAAAAATAGCAAACAGGCCCATGAAGATACCTATCATTATCTCCATATTATAGGATCAATAATCTCAATATTAGATTATAAAGTGCATTCTTGGATCACTTAAAGTAACAAGTAACATTAGGCCTGAGAATACTGATTTGTGAAATTTATAACACGAGTTTAGAGTAGTAGGAACACTATCTGGGGTCAGGTTGCCTATCATCACAGCAGGATCAGCATAGAACATGTGAAAACCTGGAGAGCTGAGGGAAAATGAAGGAACTAAAACAGAAAATACACGGCTTTTTATTATTTTACAAGACACTCAACATGCAGAGTATATTCTATTTGTTAATTTTACCTTTTTAAAAATTAAATCTGTAAACTAGAATTGGCTTCTTTTAAAAGATTGAGTCACCATGTTTGATCCTGAGAATGGATATTCAATTTATTCAGAACCCTTTTCTTCATCAATATTAGTCTAAAATTTGTTGGTTTCGGAAAATTAAGTGACATGAACGAGACAAAAACGAGATAACATAGAAGACTTGGTGAAATCCTAATGGTAACAAAGGTCAGTGGTTTTTCAAGTGTTTTTTTTGTTTGACAAAAGAAATGTGTACATGTGTTTAGACTGAAGCATTGCAACTCAACAGTAATGGACTAGTTGAAAGTGAGGACTACAGATGCTGGAATTAGAGTGTGGTGCTGGAAAAGCACAGCAGGCAGGCAGCATCCGAGGAGCAGGAGAATCGACGTTTCGGGCAAAAGCCCTTCATCAGGAATGGACTAGTAATGGATTAGTGTCACGACTTTAGATGCATAGCTTCTTTGTATGAAAAGTCTGGAAAAACAGCATGCGGCGCAGTAAAAATGCAGCTAGCTCAGGGAAGAAGCTGATTAACCAATGAATAGAAATAGAGACTGAGCAAGTTGATCACCTGTTCTGGTATGATCTTTGGACAAGTTCACATAAAAGGGTTCACTTGTGATTGTAAGCATTGTGCTGGTAAGACTTTTGCAGTGTTTTGTTGCAGTGTAATTTGTTTTCAGAAACAACATTAAGAATATTCCATTATTAGAAATATCTAAGTTTACTAACATCCAGAGTAAACACAACGGATGAGGGATGGTAAGTGGGAATAAACTATTGAATGGAAAGGCTGTTGTCTAATTGCAAGAATAAAAAATTCTCAAGATTTCTAAGTCCTTTCAGATAGTTACTACTCAACTTTTTTGGCATTGTACTGAACATATAATGACATTAAATATCTTAAAAGGCCCAAAAAAACATTATTCTCACAAGTGAACATACGACACAAAAGAGAATGGTTCTAAACTAGGAAAGGGATAGCACAACTCATTCATAACACTGACACAGCTCAAAGCCTTGTCACGTCCAGAATGAAGAGTCCTCTCAAACAGAATTTAAACCAAAAAGTAGAAAGTAAAAAATAAGATTTAGAACATTTGTAATTAGCAATTTAAAAATTGGGAAAACTGGAATCAGGATAGGAAAGAGAGTGAAGTTTAAAAAAATTCCCACAGGAGTTAACTTCTGATCAAATGAGAATACATCCTCAGGAAATAAAATTTTCTTGGGCAACAATAATAAATGATTACAGCATTAAATTTTACCTAAATGCGCCAGCCGTAACATTTTCTTATTTATTTTGAGTATTTAGTGGCCAATTAGTTGTACTGCAACTTCACATCCAGCCTAGTGATTTGACTCTATTGGAGCCCAGCCTACCAAGGAGTAGGGTAAACCAAGTCAAAGAACTTCCAGATGTTAAAGTGTGCTTGGGCATGCTTCAGAAACAGCTTCCCAATTTACGCTATGATCCCAGTGACTGCTGACAACCTTACTTTCATTCTAACACAAAACCATCTACACTAAATCATTCTACTTGTTAATATCAGCTTCCATGATCTGATTAAACAATCAGTTTGCAAATATACCAGCACAGCATTTTGGATACTGAAAGGCATTTTAAACTACTATTCTGGGGTTGGGGAGTCCAGAACTAGACGGCATAGGCTTAGGGTGAGAGGGGAACAATATAAAAGAGACCTAAGGGGCAACTTTTTCACGCAGAGTGGTGAGTGCATGGAATGAGCTGCCAGAGGAAGTGGTGGAGGCTGTACAATTGCAACATTTAAGAGGCATTTGGATGGGTATATGAATAGGAAGGATTTGAGGGATATGGGCCAGGTGCTGGCAGGTGGGACTAGATTGGGTTGGGATATTTGGTCAGTATGGACGAGTTGAACCAAAGGGTCTGTTTCCATGCTGTACCTCTATGACTCTACGAGGGATGACCTTGGTAATATTATTCATCATCAATGACCTTGCATTTAATATTCACTTTCAACAATTTTGGCACTTTCCAAAAGAAAGTGACAATCGATGTAGTCAATTTAGAAGACACTTGATCAAGGTTGCAGTAACCAACTTTTGTCGCAAGGTCTCTCTCTCTCACTCACACACACACACACACACACACACACACACACACACACACACACACACACATGCAATAAAGAGCTTTTTTTTAAATATAGTGCCAGTTGCAAAATAAATATTAGCTAAAACCTGGAAGTTTCCACTTCTCCAACTCTTCTCACCTCAAACCCCTGCCACCACCCCATTCATCTTCAAATAATATCATGGGAATCCACTAATGTTCTGTTGAAGAACATTTCAGCCAAAAGTGAAACTTCAGTGCAATATGCTGTCAAAATAGTACTGACTGCATTGAAGTACCCATCTAGCATTTGTGCTCATGAGTGTTTGTCAGGTCCATGACTGCTTAGCTCAACAGTGAATGAACTATCGCAAAGCCAGGGTCAACACCAAATGTAATGCATTAATAATTAAATTGAATAATGTCTTAAAAAAGACAACATTTAATTACAAGTGTGCAATATTATTGTAATTTTAGTGTAATCAAAATTCAGTCACTACAAAGTATATCTAGAAAACAGCACATTTAATTTTGCTTGCTTTTCATCACATTTATCTATCATTACATCAACAGTAATTGTATTTGCATACAGCCTTTAATACAGTAAAATACACCAAGTTGATTCACAGAATTGATTTAAATTTGACAGACAAATAGACAGAAGGTAACAAACGTCTTGGTCAAAGACACAGCATGAAAACTGGAAAGACGGAAAAATTTCACGAGGAAATTTAAGAATTAGAACTGCACTGAGCTAATGGAGGGCACAGCAGTAAACCGTAGATTAAGGAGAAACAGACATGCAAGAGGTCAGAACTGGAGGACTGCAGAGGTTTTAAGAAGTTTAGAGATGACAAGGCCATAGAGGAACATGACAACAAAAAAAGGAATTCTAAAAGCAAGATACGGCTGTATCAAACACCAATGCTGTTCAGCCAGAGATGAAGGATGTGCATGTTAGGATATGCGTAGCTGAGTTTTGCATTGAGCTCGAGCTTTCAAAAGGTGCAAGGTGCTAGGCAGACTAGGAGAGCGCAACAAAATAATCCAATCTTAAGGTAACAAAAGTATGAAGATTTATTTCTGTGGGACTTGAGATGAGGCATAGGCAAAGAGTGTCAGCATTACAGAGGAAACAGAAACAAGGACCAGGAATAAGCCACTGGCTCTTCAAGATTAGAGTGGTGCTGGAAAAGCACATGTGGTCAGGCAGCATCCGACAAATTTGACAAACATAATTTCTCTTTCACAAAACTACGGTGACTCTGTGTTCAGCTAAATGTCTTGCTCTTTCTTTCTTAGTGGACTCCAGAATTTTTAGAAGGACAAATGTTAGACTAACTGGCCTGTAATTTTCTGCTTTCTTTCCGTCCCTTTTCCCTTCAAGAGTCACATACTCATTTCAGCTACTCTCTTCCTTTTTATTTACCAATAGAAGCTCTTGCTGTTTGTTTTTAATATTTTTTTCTCAATTAAATTGCATAATCAATTTTTCCCCCTTCTCATTAGCATTTTAATTATCAAAATGCCAATTTCTAAAAGCTCCACAATCCTTTCGCCTTTCACATCCTTTTTGCCAATTTACATATCTTAAGATTTTCATTGGATGCACTCCTTAACCATCTTTGTTAACCATGGATGGTTCATCCTTATCATCATGTCCTTTTTAATCAGAATAAATTTTTGCTAGATTTTTGTAAAATATCTGCTTAAACGTTTGTCACTGCTCATCTACTAACCATCCCTTAAAATCTATTTAACCAGCCTGTTCGAGACAGTTTTCTTCATAATTCTGCAATTGTCAGAATTAAAGTTGAGGACACTGGTTCGAGAACCAAGTTGCGTACACTCAAAACAAATCTGAGATTTTATTATGTTGTAATCTCTACCTCCTAGAGCATCCTTAACTCTATCATAGGACTCAACCTAAAATAGTCTGCTCCCAGATAAATTCTGCATCTTAGTACGATAAGAAACAAACCCTTATGTATGCCCATCTGATTTGTTTCATCAGTATGCAGATTAAAAATCACCCATGACAATTATTGTTCCCTGCTTACATGCCTCCATTGTTTCCCATTTTATACTTTGCCCTACAGTGAGATTATAAGGGCATATTAATGCTCCCACCTGTGACTTCTTTCCCCTGCTATTCCTATTTCCACCCAAATAGATTTCACATCACAATCTATTGCAGCTATATCACTACTCGTGACCACAGATACCTTCTTTTATTAACCATACAACCCCAACTCCTTTCCTTTTTTAGCCAGTCATCGAGAACATCAGTTAGTTGGTCACCCTGAAGCCACATCTTTGTTATCAGTATAAAGTCATATTCAGGTTATATCTTGTTACAAACACTGCATGCATTCTGATAAAGAACCATAAGCTTTGATTTTTTTTCCTGATGAAGGGCTTTTGCCCAAAACGTAGAGATTTTCCTGCTCCTCGGATGCTGCCTAACCTGCTGTGTTTTTCCAGCACCACTTTAATCTTGATTTTTTTTTTAAAGAATTATTACTTATACTAATTTGAACTGCACTTCTCTGCTTATATTTTCTGTCCTTTCCTGTCACACTATCATTCATCTCATTACTATCTTGCTCCTCTGCTCTTGTGTGTTTTTGATTACCATAAGTTTCTTTCAATTGAATGCTGCCACCCCCCATAACAACTTAATTTAAAGCCCTATCGACAACCCTAGTTATAGGATTCCCAGGACAGTGATGCCAGCATGTTTGAAATGAAGCCATTCCGATAGAACGCTTTCTTTCTCTAGCACTGGTGCCAGTGTTCCACGAATCGGAAACTATTTCATCTAGACCACGACATAACCTTTGTGATTCTTTGTCTTTGCTTTATAGAATTGTAATATTCCCCTAAAATCAGGTTGTTGACTTGCTCACTGAACTAGTAAGTTTATTCGCAGACATTTCATCACCATTCCTGGTAACATTATCAGTGCCCCTCCGGTGAAGCGGCGTTCTTTCCAGCTTGCTATTTGTGTGTCTGGGTCTGCTGGGGTTAGAGGAAGCATTTCCAAACATGGTTCTGTTTCTTAGTGGTTCGTATATGGAGTCTAACTTTACATGTTTGTGAATGCAGTTCTAAGTTGAATGAAAAGTTTCCAGGAATTCCCATGCATGTCTGTGTTTGGCTTGCCCTAGGATGGTTATGATGTCCCAGTGGAATCGGTGTCCTTCGTTATCTGTGTGTAAGGATACAAGTGATAGCTGGTCAAGACTCTTGGTGGCAATTTGGTGCTCGTGTACTTTTCTCTTTGCCCTATGCTGTGCTTTTGGCAGTCTTTACATGGCATTTTGTATGTAACGTGTCTCTGCTGTGGGTATGGGATCCTTTATACTTGTTAGTAGTTGTTGTAGTGTGATGGCTGGTTTGTGGGCTACCATGATATCCAGGTGTCGGACTGGCCTAGAGGTCATTTCTGATAAGTTCTTAATATATGGCAGCATGGCGACTGTGCCAAGATGTGTTGTGTCTTTCTGTCGTGGTCTGTCATGTCGGTACTGACAGACGACCCTTTTTTGGGTACATTATTTCTGAAGACATGTAGGTGACGTTCTTTCGCTTTGAGCAGCTCTGGGGTGCTGCAGTGTGCTGTGGCTCACTTGAACAATGTTCTGATGCAGCTCCATTTGTGGGTGTTGTAGTTGAGTACTTGGTCTGTGCAGGAAGCCTCCCTGTATATGCTGGTCTGGAACTCCCCATTGCCCCTTGTGTTCAATCATTCCTGCCAGGAAGGGGAGTCAGTTGTTGTTCTCTTCTTGCTTGGTGAATTTTATGCTGGTGAGGATGTTTTTTTTTAATGAGTTGATTGGTTTCCTCGAGCTGCAGGTATTTTCTAATGATAAACGTGTCATTTACATAGCGGAACCACAACTCAGGCTGGATAGTTGGCACTGCTGTCCATTCTAGGCTTTACATGACAGTTTCTGCTATTAATCCTGATGTCGGTGATCCCATGGATGTTCCGTTGGTTTGTTTGCATACCTGGACATTGAAGATGAAGTGGGTCGTGAGGCACTGATCTAGTAGTTTGAGGATGCTGTCTTTGCCTGCATTCCTGGTCCTTTGAGTAGTGAGGTTAGTGTTTCCTTGGCTAAGGTGGTGTCTGTGGAGGTGAACAGTGCTGTCACATCGAAGGAGACCATGATCTTGTCCTCATCTATTTTGGTGTCCTTGATGACGTTGAAGAATTCTTGGGCAGAATGAATGAAGTGGGTTGAGTTGTCCACTAGATGTTTTAGTCTTTGATGCAGTTCATTAGCTAGTCTGTATGTTGATGTTCCTGGAAGTGAAACTATGGGAGTGAGGGTGCCTCTAGTTTGTGTACCTGGGGGACTCCATAGAAGCGGGGTGTATTGGATCCCTGTGGTTTCGTTTTTCTTGGAAATCTGTCTTGTTAATTTCTGCAGTCTTGCATAGATTTATCAGGCTAACCGTGTAGCGATTTTTCAGTTGTTATGTTGGGTCATAGAGATGTACAGCACGGAATCAGGCCCTTCGGTCCAACCCGTCCATGCCAACCAGATATCCCAATCCAATCTAGTCCCACCTGTCAGCACCCAGCCCATATCCCTCCAAACCTTTATTTATATACCATCCAGATGCCTTTTAAATGTTGCAATCGTACTCACCTCTACCGTTTCCTCTGGCAGCTCATTCTGTACACATACTACCCTCTGCGTGAAAAAGGTGCCCCTTAGGTCTCTTTTATATCTTTTCCCTCTTACCCAAAACCTATGCCCTCTAGTTCTGGACTCCCCAACCCCAGGGAAAAGACCTTGCCCTATCCATTCCCCTCAATTTTGTAAACCTCTATAAAGGTCACCCCCTCAGCCTCCAATGCCCCAAGGAAAACAGCCCCAGCCTGTTCAGCCTCTCCCTATAGCTCAAATCCTCCAACCCAGGCAAAATCATTCTAAGTCTTTTCTGAACCCTTTCAAGTTTCACAACATCTTTCCGATAAGGAGACCAGAATTGCACACAATATTCCAAAAGTGACTAACCAAAGTCCTGTACAGCCGCAACATGACCTAACTCTTGCACTCAATACTCTGACCAATAAAGGAAAGCATACCAAATGCCTTCTTCACCATCTTATCTACCTACGACTCCACTTTTAAGGAGCTATGAACCTGCACTCTAAGGTCTCTTTGTTCAACAACGCCACACAGAACCTTACCATTAAGTGTATAAGTCCTGCTAAGATTTGCTTTCTCAAAATGCAGCACCTTGCACTTATCTGAATTAAACCCCATCTGCCACTTCTCAGCCCATTGGCCAATCTGATCAAGATCTCATTGTAAACTGAGGTAACCCTCTTCGCTGTCCACTACACCTCCAATTTTGGTGTCATCTGCAAACTTACTAACTATACCTCTTAAACTCACATCCAAATCATTTATATAAATGATGAAAAGTAGAGGACCCAGCACCGATCCTTGTGGCACTCCACTGGTCACAGGCCTCCAAACTAAAAAACAACCCTCCACCACCACCCTCTGTCTTCTACCTTTGAGCCGGTTCTCTATCCAAATGGCTAGTTCTCCCTGCATTCCATGAGATCTAACCTTGCTAACCAGTCTCCCATGGTGAACCTTGTCGAACGCCTTACTGAAGTCCATATAGATCACATCTACCGCTCTGCTCTCATCAATCCTCTTTGTTACTTCTTCAAAAAACTCAATCAAGTTTGTGAGACATGATTTGCCACACACAAAGCCACGTTGACTATCCCTAATCAGTCCTTGTCTTTCCAAATACATTTATATCCTGTCCCTCAGGATTCCTTCCAAGAACTTCCCCCCCCACCACTGACATCAGGCTCACTGGTCTATAGTTCCCTGGCTTGTCCTTACCATCTTCCTTAAACAGTGGCACCGCATTAGCCAACCTCCAGTCTTCTGGTACCTCACAAATATCTCAGTAAGAGGTCCAGCAATCACTTCTGTAGCTTCCCACAGAGTTCTAGGCTACACCTGATCAGGTCCTGAGGATTTATCCACTTTTATGCATTTCAAGACATCCAGCACCTCCGCCTCCGTAATATGGACATTTTGAGATGTCGCCATCTATTTCCCCACATTCTATATCATCCATGCCCTTTTCCACAGTATATATCTTTGCAAAATATTCATTTAGTATCTCTCCCATTTTCTGCAGCTCCACACAAAGGCCACCTTGCTGATCTTTGAAGGGCTCTATTCTCTCCCTAGTTACCCTTTTGTCCTTAATGTATTTGTAAAAACTCTTTGAATTCTCCTTAATTCTATTTGCCAAAACTATCTCCTGTCCCCTTTTTGCCCTCCTGATTTCCCTCTTAAGTATACTCCTACTACTTTTATACTCTAAGGATTCGCTCCATCTATCCTGTCTATACTTTACATATGCTTCCTTCTTTTTCTTAACCAAACCCTCAATTTCTTTTGTCATCCAGCATTCCCTATACCTACCAGCCTTTCCTTTCACCCCATCACGAGTATATTTTCTTTGAACTCTAGTTATCTTATTTCTGAAGGCTTCCCATTTTCTAGGCATCCTTTACCTCCGAAAATCTGCCCCCAATCAGCTTTTGAAAGTTCTTGCCTAATACCGTCAAAATTGGCCTTTCTCCAATTTAGAACTTCAGCTTTTAGATCTGGTCTATCCTCTTCCACCACTATTTTAAATCTAATAGAATTATGGTCGCTGGCCCCAAAGTGCTCCCTCACTGATAACTCAGTCACCTGCCTTGCGTTATTTCTGTAGTAGGTACATCTACATCCGTTGCCATTTGTTGGTATGTGCCAGTATGCTTGTAGTGTGTTTGCTTTCTCTAGGTGTTGTGCTGTATTCAGTATGACGGTCATGCGCCCTTTGTCGGTTGGTAGGATTACAATTATTTGTCCCTCCTGAGTCTTTTAGGGCTTTCCTGTTTTGTGTGTTGAGGGTATGCCCTTCTCTCTTTCTCTGCTTGTAATTCAGTCCTCATACCAGTGTGGCTTTTTTGGTGTCTGTTAATGGTTGAATATAGTTATTGGGCACAAACTCAACCAATCATGAATAGATCACTACACAACAGGTAGCCAGCTCTACTGGTAGGATTAGACTGTTTTTGTCTTTCTATGGCTTTCCTTTCTTGTGTTGAGGGTGTCTCCTCTCTCTCTACTTAACACTGGGGTCACTGTCTGCCTGATGGTCTGTTGGGTTTCCCTTGCGAGTCCGTTGTTCTTCAGAGTGGCTTTTAATGCTGCCAGGAAACCCATTTTATTGGCATCAGTGTTTGTAATTCAGTCCACACACCAGTGCAACTTTTTCGGTGTCTGTTAATGATCAGTCTGACAGGTTCTTTATCCAATGTCTGATTTGTCGGCATTGATGTTGTGGGTGAGTTTGGACAGTTTCTCCTGTAGGGCAAGTCTTTTCTTTCTGGAGGTGGCTACGTCTAGTGTTGTGATCCATTCATGGTTGGTCGAGTTTGAGAGAGATAAAACCTTCTAATCCTACCAGCAGACAGAGGGTGCATGACTGTCATACTGAATACACAATACATAGAGAAAGCGAACACACTGCTAGCAGATACTGACATATACCAACACGACAACTGAAAAATCGCTACATGGTTATCCTGATCATTCCTCTCATCTTGAGTAGGTTTAACAAGACAGATTTCCAAAAAGAAAGAAGCCACAGGGATACAATACAACCCGCTTCTATGGAGTCCCCCAGGTACACAAACTAGGGGCACCCTCAGACCCATAGTTTCACTTCCAGGAACATTGACATTCAGACTAGCTAACAAAGTGCATCAAAGACTAAAACATCTAGTGGACAACTCATCCCACTTCATTCATTCTGCCCAAGAATTCTTCAACATCACCAAGGACACCAAAATAGACGAGGACAAGATCATGGTCTCCTTCGATGTGACAGCACTGTTCACCTCCACAGACACCACCTTAGCCAAGGAAACACTAACCTCGCTACTCAAAGGACCAGGAATGCAGGCAACCTACAACACCAACACCATCAGCAAAGACAGCATCCTCAAACTACTGGATCAATGCCTCACAACCCACTTCATCTTCAACGTCCAGGTATACAAACAAACCAACAGAACATCCATGGGATCACCGACATCAGGATTAATAGCAGAAGCTGTCATGCAAAGACGAAAATGCCAACTATCCAGTCTAAGCTGTGGTTCTGCTACGTAGATTACATCTTTGTCATTAAAAAATGCACACAGTTCAAGGAAACCAATCAACTCGTAAAAACATCCTCACCAGCATAAAATTAACCAAGCAAGAAGAGAACAACAACTAATTCCCCTACCTGGCAGGGCCACATTATACAAAACACCATGTAAAGACTGCCAAAAGCACAACATTGGGCAAACAGGAAGGAAATTAGCCACCAGCACCAAATTGCCAACAAGAGACTTGACCAGCTATCACTTGCATCCTTACACACAGATAATGAAGGACACCAATTCCACTGGGGCAACGTAACCATCCTAGGACAAGACAAACAAAATATGCACGGGAATTCCTGGAACCCTTCCATTCAATCTGGTACTGCATTAACAAACATGTAGAGTTAAACCCCATATACCAACCACTAAGAAACAGAACCAGCAACAAAACCGAAATGACCCTACCAACCCCAGCAGACCCAGACACCCAAATAGCAAGCTGGAAAGAACATCAATGCTTCACCGGAAGGGCACTGATAATGTTACCAGGAATGGTAACGAAACTTCTGCGAACAAACTTACCAGCTCAGTGAGCAAATCAACAACTTCATCTACAACCTGAGCTACAAATCGTCTTGATTTCTCCGATTCCCTAACTATGCTATCTTTCACTGATATAATATTTTTCTTGCTTATCCCTACTTGAATGACACTCCGAATCACAGCACAGTGGTCAGTTCACTTATCCTCCTTGCAGTGTGAGCCCTCATCTACCCCAGAAGCAAGAATTATGTACCTATTAGACTAGGACATTTGTTGAGTCTCCTCCAATGCCAAATTTTGTATTCCAATTCCTGCGTCGCTCACAGTTAAATCCTCCTGCCCTAACTGTAGACCATATTTGATATAAATAATCACAGCTGAATAACTGTCTCCTGAAAGTATAAAGCTGAGTCTCCCCATCCCTGATGTGTTGCAGCATCTACTGTTCAGATTCCAGTTCATCAATTTTGAGCCAAAAGTCCTCAAGCAGCCAACCTTTGCAGATATGATCACTGTGAATCACACGTGCATCCACTAGCACCCATATCCTTCAGCTGTAATACAAGTAGAGATAAGCAAGAAAAATATTATATCAGTGAAAGATAGCATAGTTAGGGAATCAGAGAAATCAAGAAGATTTGTAGCTCAGGTTGTAGATGAAGTTGTTGATTTGCTCACTGAGCTGGTAAGTTTGTACGCAGAAGTTTCGTCACCATTCCTGGTAACATTATCAGTGCCCTTCCAGTGAAGCATTGGTGTTCTTTCCAGCTTGCTATTTGGGTGTCTGGGTCTGCTGGGGTTGGTAGGGTCATTTCGGTTTTGTTGCTGGTTCTGTTTCTTAGTGGTTGGTATATGGGGTTTAACTCTACATGTTTGTTAATGCAGTACCAGATTGAATGGAAGGGTTCCAGGAATTCCCGCGCATATCTTGTTTGTCTTGTCCTAGGATGGTTACGTTGCCCCAGTGGAATTGGTGTCCTTCATTATCGACTACCAAGTCATCTCTATTCTATTTAATTAAATAATTTAGATGTTGAATATTTTAAAAATAAATTTCCTAACCGTACTTTTCAAGCAAGCTGCTCACTTGCAGGAAAATATTTGAAATGGTCAATAAACATACTGCCAATACACCAAATTATTTCAACAAATTTTTATATGATTTTCTAAGTTTAAAACACAAATGATGGCCTCGCAAATGCAATTTTTCAAACTTTCCATTTGAATAGTCTGCAGACCTTCAAACAACATAAATGCTTAATTCATGAGAAAGCTTGCTTTGAATCAAAAATCTCCTGCAAAGTCAATGTTTAATTCTTGAAAAAGCCTGCATTTAAACAGGTTTTTCCAAATTGGAATAAGGATCTATACCATCAAGTGCAATATGGCATTCAATCAATGATATGCAAATGTTTAGCTTTGCTTCCCTTCCTCAAAAAAACTTTGTAAACAGCCTTAAAAGCATTATGCAAAAATTATATTGCTATAATATAATCAGAAGTACCTGGCTCCCCAATATAGGGGACCAGATTTGAAATTAAGGATTAATCCAGTGTGGCATTTGGATCCCTGATAATTGTCATCCCTTCCATACTTTACACTTCCAAGAATCTTAGGAATAAAAATCCATAAAGTGCGTAGGTCCTGTTCTGTACTGCAGCATTTGCTGTTTGTATTTCACATTTCCAGAAACAGCATTATTTTGCTTTTGAACATCATAAATTTATCATAATCTCTCAGTTTTTGCAGCTTTATTTCAAAAGCCCTAGGTACCATTCGTCTTATTTACCTTTGGACTTTCAACAGATTATTGCACATTACCAAGCATTTCTCTATTGTTGCACTCTTCCATTGAAATTGGATCATTTGCTACTTTTCAGGACTCCTCATTCTTCCAACAATATCAATTACATTCAAACGATCTTACCAATTGAAAACTCTATAAACCATTTTATGGACAAAGTCTTTCTGATCAATTTATGTGTTGATTTATCTGTAATTTCTACAATAACCAACTTATATAGCACTTGAACTTAACTCTTCATTTATCATTTTACTGATAATGTGTCAATGAAAACCAGTTCCTCATGAGAGAGGTGTTAAATATAATAAATTATATAAAGGATATAGTGTATTGAAAGCCACTGCAATCAAATAGTTACTCCTGAAAACAGAAGACACTAAACTGTTTGAACTTTCTCAAACTGGCAGAATTAATTTGCTATAATGACTCTGCAATTATTCTACACTGGGACAATCACTATCTTGGCCAAATTCTGAAGACTGATGCTAAAATATTGATGACAGGTGTTTTCTGCAGCAATTCTTGAACATTCCAATTAATACATCTTTGACCAACAAATAATTCCACAAGCTAATCAGAGACTTGTACTGGGACAAAGAGAAACCAGATATATCATCACAAATTGTGAAAGTGATTTTATCTTATTTGCTAAAAGACATTAAAACAAAATAATTTTCTGTCAAGTCAACATGCTTGCCTATAATCTTGTCACAAATTTTTGACAGACTTAATTAAATGTACAAGATTTCATAAGTACTGATGCATCACAAAAATTTAACATTGGCTCTCTCTTCAACCTACATAGTAAATATAATTAAGGATGGAAATTAATGAGGATTCAAGATATCGGATATATTCAGCAGTATTTAAGATTCCTGTAACTTTTCCACAATTCAAGTCAAATACTTTCTTTGCCTAAGCATAAACAAACTATTGCACACCACACACTCGAAGTGAAGTTACTTAAAATATCAAGTTGAGTTGCAACTTGATATTTTAAGTAACTTTTATTTTTGTTTATACATCACGGATTTAAATTTTATACTGCCACATAAATGGTATTTCTTTGATCATTACCTGGTGACTGCCAATCCATTTAACTGAAGGAACAAATACTTCTATACCCCAAACAGAAATCTAGAAAGTCTCTCAACTTTTCCTTTTTGAGGATTTGGAATGGGGCAAATGTGTGTACATTTAATAACAATACTTATTTACCTTCCTTCTTTGCAAATCTTTCCTGATCATATCTGTTGTATGCCGCTGGAATAGGCTGTTTATTTCGCAATGCTGGGTCCTGCAACACACAAAATTACACTTATTATCAAGCAACAATTACAAAATTACTCCTTTGAAATGAAACATAAAATTTGCAGGGGGAAAAAAGAAAATTGAAGAGGAATACATTTAACAACTGAGAGTTGAGCAAAGATTCATTCAATAAATGTACATCCATAGAGTTGGTACTACTTGGGTATTAAATACAGAATATACTTTTTTCAAAACTTAAGGGCTATCTGACATGACAAACAATAGATCATAGGATGTTTATAGTACAATATTATAGCATATAAAGGAATTGGCTAAGATTTTTCACATACACAAATCATTACTTGCATAGTTCGCATGTTTTCTACGTGAAACTAAATCATTTGCACCAAAAATATTTATGTTTTACTCTGTTTTAACCTTTTAAGTGGGAAACTGACAATGTGAGACAAAGGCTCTAGTTATCAAAATTGCTGAGACGCGGATTACTTGTATATGAACAGCAGATGCAGCACTAATACAGGTTTACTTTCAAAATCTTATTGCACCATTCTGCCCACCCATTCCCGAGATAACTTTTTGGAAGAGCAGTCCAATTTAATCACAAATCTAAATGATTTGATTTGACCCCTATTTCAAAAATCATTACAACAATTTGTTATATTTTTAAAACATGAAAAGATAATGTGTGTGTTTGTTCTTACCGGTTGTATTACATTTTGTGGCGGTCTCTGTTCTGGTGCTCTTCCTTCCTCCCTAGCTTTTACTGATTGTAAAATTGCAAATATGTTCTTGGAAAAATTCTGAGGGAAGGAAGCAATATAATCAGTGGTGCAACACTCAAGTATCCATGGAATACAATAGCATAGCATGCAATTTAATACAAAACTGGTATCTGTGAACACGACAAAAAAAAATTATGATTTTGCACAATTGAGAATTAAACTGGACTTCATTCCCTTTCAAAATGTTGTATACTACCAGCTTATATGCAAAAGAATTCTAGAATTTAGATAACAATTTCTTGTGCAGACCTTTAACTTAAAGCAATTAATCAGAAACACAAAGCTGGCACGTTATAGCTGCTGGATAAAGAAATACATTAAGAAGAACATGAAATTGCTCAGGAATTAAGGACATTGATAATCATCGTCGTTGGGCCTGTATACTGAGCTAATGCTCATTATAGTGAGCTCAAGGAGATTAGTAGCACCAAGAGGAACTTGATGCATTTGCTTCTGAGGGAGTAACCTCAGAAGAAAACCAGACTCCAATGAAACGAGTTCGGTACAACAGTCGGAAAACGATTAAATCAATGATTACCAAGGTGAAGTCAGGGAAGAAAATAGCAATCTATCTGCAAGTAGTTCAAAGATTTCCAAGGTCACAAAAGAAACCTCATTACACCTTTAAACACAACTGGCTTTAGTCATGCTGAATTTTACTCACCTTCAGCACAAGGATTATTTTTCTTTTAAAAACTAGACAAGCTTAGAAACAGATTGACATTACATATTTACTAGGATATCTCAAGGACATGAGAAAATGTCAAATGATCAATTTCTATTGTACGGCCAGCCATTTACAATCAAATTAACACTCTGATATATGATTCATATACTTTTAAGTCTGATAAGTGGCTGGTTACGTTTAATAAATTGTTTCATAGCAGTGAAATTGCTGATGTTAGTTTTATATTGGACCTCAATGGTTCACAACCAATTACTACTTTTCTCACCTTAACAATATGTGGTATAACTAAGATCAGTTTGGCTAGGAAAGTGCATGAGCACATAACCCACAATTATCCTTGCTAACTATCTAACACTAATTTAAGGCAAATTTATAATTTACCTTTAAAAGAAATTGAAAATACGTTGGTTCATGATTCCAACTGGTTAACTCAATTTATATCTGCATCTCAATCTAAGTTATCAATGACACCACAGAGATGATCCTCATCTGGTCATATTAAAAAGTGATCCAAGTAAGATAATAGCACCAGAAATCACAATATCAATGAAGAATATTAACTGTCAAATAATTAAACTCAACTTCAGCCCAAAGTTCAGAAAAACTGAAGCATTTTTAGCAGTTAACAAAGAAACGAGGGAACAGCTTGAATTAATTGAAATGTTAAAAAGTCCTTAAACAGGGGACAAATGAAAGACTTCTTGAATTCTGAGCATGGGGATGAAAACATTCAGGATCAGCAACAGTAAAAATACAAGCATGATCCTAAATGGATTAATGGAAAAAAAACAAGTCCTGCAGGAAAAAATGTGACTCATGAGCATAAATTTGTGAACATATAACAGAACATTAAAAGGATGCCTGCCTGGGCTGCAGAGCTTTAGTTATAATGAAAGATTGGATAGATTAGAGCAGAGGATACTAGGAGGACTATAATGACTAGAGGAGCATAGAGTAAACGATCAATATTTCAAAAAAAAATCCAGCTAAATGAAAATTTCTCAGTATTTTAACAGTGAAAGAATGGAAAAGACAAAGAATAGAGAGCTGGAACCTAGAATTAATAAATATTCTTGATGATCACTGGTACAGTTTGAGCATTCTTCATTTTTTTTTGTCTTGCCTAATGAAAAAGATTACCCTTTGCCTAATGTAAAAGATTACCGGAGTACGTGCAAATTCCACATTGACAGTCAACTGAGGGTGGAATTGAACGAGAGTTTCTGGCTGTGAGGTAGCATTGCTAACCACTGAGCCTCCATGCCACCCCATCGGGATATCCTCCAGTATAAATCACAAGTTATCGTACAGGTAAGCAAGCAATTAGGAAAGCTAATAAAATATGTTATCATTTATTGCTAGGAAGACTGAACACTAAAGTAGGGAGTTCTATCTATAAAAATGACCCCACACTTCTGGCTGCCTGCCAGTTCAACAAACCATCATGATGCCATACCAACATTTCTGTCTGAGTCCTCCAGCAGAGCTCAACACAAGCTGAATGAATAATACCACATCTTCCATCTAGGTTACATCCCTCAGGATTCAGCATTAAGTACAATAATTTAGATCCTGTTCAATATGGGTTGCTCCCAGAACAGCGAATCCACTTTCAACTATACACATTTCTTGTTAGGACCCACTCAGCAGTTACTTCTCTCCTGGCTTACTATCACCAACACCCTAATCATTAGCATAAATACGACCATTTCCCAGCTGCTTTCAGTTCTGATGAAGGGCCACTGAACTCAAAACATTAATGCTGCTTTTCTCTCCACAGATACTGCCAGATCTACTGAGTTCCTCAGTTTTTCTTTCTGGTCTTCAGCATCTGTAGTTCGGTCTATTATTTCACTAAAGTAAGGAGGTTATGCATCTGTCATACAAGACACTGATGCGACTACATCTGGAACTCAGTGTCTTGTATTGCTCACCTCATTTAAAGATGCAGATGTGCGGCAAGAAGTTCAAAGGAGATTTTCCAGACTAATACTTGGAATGGATGGGTTGCCTTATGAAGAAACAATGGAAAGGCTAGGTAGTATCTTCTGGAATTAGATGAGTGAGAAGTAATTGAAACACAAAAGATCCTGAAGGCTCTTGACAGAGTGGTATGGATGTTTCCTCTAATGAGAGAATGTAGAACTTCCACCACTGCTTAAATAAAGGGGGAACACCCCTATGAACAATGTATCAGGCAAAACTTTCTAAGGGCTGCAAGTCTTTAGAATGCTGTTCCTGAAAAGTGCACTCTTTTCTTCCTTAAGCGCTTTTCCAGTTTTGCATTAAAAGCATTTATTCTTATTACAACAGCTATCATAGAATCCCTCCAGTGCAGAAAGAGACTATTTAGTATATAAGAGTCTGCACAACCCTTGCAAGAGCAACCCGTCCAGAATTACCATATCTACCAAAGTTAATCCATCTAGACTACACATCCCTGGACACTAGGGCAATTTAGCAAGTCTAATCCACATAACCTACAGTTTTGGACTGTGGGAAGAAACCAGTCAACTGGTGTAAACGGTGAAAACATGCAAACTCCACATAGGAAGATAGTCACGCAGGACTGGAATTGCATCCTGGTCACTGGCGCTATAAGGCAACGGTGTTAATCACTAAGCTAATGCACCAAGTATGTCTTGTTCTGAATTTTCTTTGCCATTTATTATAGACTCTCATATTTATCACTGTATTTTTAAATTTCCCACAGGTGAAACTTTATAGCTACCATTACAGAGATTGGCTTTCAATTACTGAATTATTAACAGAATTTAACAGGTTCTATCGATGTCCCAAAAGAGTAGCCTGAGCTCCAGCTTAAGGTTCTGTGACCTTACCACTCATTATATTATCATCTGCCTCCTGTACCTGTTCAAACTGCCTTATTATCTTCAAAAATTCTTGTCAGGTCTCCCGTTGGCCTTCTTTTCTTTCTAAAATAAAAGATGTTCCAGACTGTTCGTCTTTTCTTTTTAGATACAAGAATTGAGAGGCTTTATCATCTTCTTAAACTTTTTTCACACCACATTCAGTGTCTCCACAAATAATACGGACACAAGAAACTCTCACTGTCCTCCAAAAACAGCTTGACCAAGGGTCAATGCAAGTTTAACCTGACTTTTCTGATTTCCATTCTGTTCAAGGATGCACTTGGAATGGCAACTCATCTTTTCATTTTCTATTTCAGACCTCCAACATTCACAATTCTATGTTTTATTTTATTTCCACAATTTGTTTTTTGTCCCCCCAATGGTGTACTTATTCAGCTGCAGTAGAACAAGAGAAATTCAACTCAGCAAACTATTTCATAATTATAACCATATCCTGAATCTGACTCTATGCTGCCAATTCTCAGATATTTCCAAATGTTGATGTTCTCAAAGCAGCTGAAACACCAGACACTGGACTGGATACTCTGAGAAGTGGCAATCGCAGTCAGATTACCACTCCACTCCTACTTCTCTATTTCATGCTCCACATTTTAAGTAGGAGATTCTGATCATGGCTCTTGCAGACTTGTGGAGTGTCCCTGAAATCTAACAAGTCCCTCATAGGGCAAGGTAATTTGGGGATGGCAAAGAATGCCCCTTTGTCAAGGCAGCAGTTGGTGTATTTGGTGCAGTAGGTGTCGAGCAGCATAAGTAAGGTAAGAGAGAAGTTAAGGTGCCAGGTACATACATGTAGGCCAGACCAAATGAGGACAGATTTCATTCCATAGGATATTAGTGAGCCAGAGGTCTACAGAGTGCTAGGACCCCTAGGTATTCACAACATGTATTGCATTATTTAGAAGCAGCAGCAAAATGTGCTATCTTTCAACTTTTAAATGACACGAGTGGACTCGATGGGCCGAATGGCCTTACTTGCGCTCCTTTGTCTTATGGATACTGGTTGGGAAGGTGAACCATGAACAGGTTACAGAGATGTTTCAGTGTGACTTAGACAAGTTGGCAAATGCGTGGAGGGTAAGTGTAATGGGATTTATTGTAAAGTTATCCACATTGTTCATAAAAATAACAAGGCAGATTATTGTCTGAATGCAATGGATTGGGAAAGGGGAAGTGCACTGAAACCTGGGTCTCATTGTACAATCTTTATCGAAAGAATACAAGTGGTGAAGAATGCAAACATTATGTTGACAATCACAGCTCAAGGATTTGAGTACAGGTGCAGGGATATTGCGCAACAACTATACAGGGCTGTGATGACCTCTGTACTTTGATTAGATTAGATTACTTACAGTGTGGAAACAGGCCTTTTGGCCCAACAAGTCCACACCGACCTGCTGAAGCGCAACCCACCCAGACTCATTCCCCCACATTCACCCCTTCACCTAACTCTACGGGCAATTTAGCATGGCCAACTCACCTAACCAGCACATTTTTGGATTGTGGGTGGAAACCGGAGCACCCAGAGGAAACCCACGCAGACACAGAGAGAATATGCAAACTCCACACAGAGTGTCGCTTGAGGCAGGAATTGAACCCAGGTCTCTGGCGCTGTGAGGCAGCAGTGCTAACCACTGTGCCACCGTGCCACCAACTGTACTGTTTTAGTCTTCTTATCGGAGGATGAATGTTCTAGCTTTGGAAGGAGTGAAGAAAAGTTTGCTAGAATTATGCCTGCGATGGCAGGAATGGTGCAATAAATTAGACTGGATCAGTTTAAACAATATCAACTCAAGTTTAGAATAATAAGGGGGTAACCGATAAATTTCTTAACAGGACTTGAAAGGGTAAAAGCAAGAAGGATGATCCCCACAGCGAGGGAGTCTAGAACCAGGGATCACAAATGTGACTCCAGATCCACAGCAAGATGATTGATTCCCAAGTGCCTTCTGAAAGCAAGCCACTCAGTTGCATCAAGCACGATAAAGTTTCAACAGAAAAATGAAACTGGGCAGAGCACCTTGCACTGACATAGGCACCAGAAAAGCAACAGCAGCAACAGTTCTATCAACCCTTACTAATATCTGGGGCACAGTGCCAAAATTAGGAGAGCTGTGGGCGGCACGGTGGCACAGTGGTTAGCACTGCTGCCTCACAGCGCCAGAGACCCGGGTTCAATTCCCGCCTCAGGCGACTGACTGTGTGGAGTTTGCACGTTCTCCCAGTGTCTGCGTGGGTTTCCTCCGGGTGCTCCGGTTTCCTCCCACAGTCCAAAGATGTGCGGGTCAGGTGAATTGGCCATGCTGAATTGCCTGTAGTGTTAGGTAAGGGGTAAATGTAGGGGTATGGGCGGGTTGTGCTTCGGCGGGTAGGTATGGAATTGTTGGGCCGAAGGGCCTGTTTCCACACTGTAAGTAATCTAATCTAATCTTAAAAAAAATCAAGCAACAGCCTGACATAGTCATACTCAGGAAATTTTGTCATCTAGATAATGCCCCATACGCTACAGTCACCATCCCTGGTCTCCTATCCTACTGGCAGGACAGAACCAGCAGAGGTAGTGACGCAGTGGTGTATAGTCAGGAGGGAGTCGCCATGCGTAGCCTCAACATTGACTCTAGACCCCATGAAGTATCATGGTGTCAAGTTAAACACAAGCAAGGATTGTGTTGATTACCAAGTTCCACCCGCCCTCAACCGATGAATAGAGTTTGATTTGGATAAATGCAAGGTGTTGCATTTTGGTAATACTAACAAGGGCAGGACTTATATAGTTAACGGTAGAGCCATGGGTAGCGTTGTCGAACAGAGAGACCTAGGAGTTGAGTTCCTTTGAAATGTGCAGCTCAGATAGGCAAGGTAATGAAGGTGGCATTTTGCATACTTGTCTTCATTTCGCAGACCAATGAGTATAGGAATTGCATCGTCATGTTTTGATTGAACAGGACATTGGTGAGGCCAGTTTTGGAGGATTGCATACAGTTCTGGTCGCCCTGCTAAAGGGAGGATATTAGCAAATTGGAGAGGGTTCAGACAAGATTAACAAGGATGTTGCCTGGACCAGAGCGTTTTGGTTATAAGGAGAGGCTGCAACATTTTTCACTGAATGACAAGTCTTTCCTCCAGGATAGAGGAGTTCAAAACTAAGGGACACCTTTTAAGAAATGAGGAGAAAGATTTAGAAGGGATTTGAGGGGCAACATTTTCACATAAGAGTGGTCCACATGTGGAATGAACTGCCAGAGGAAGTGGTAGATTCAAGTAGAGTTACAACATTTAAAAGGCATTTTGACAGGTACAGGTACATGTACATGAAAGGTTTAGAGGGTGTCAGATCACGGTCCAGTTGGGAGTGGGGGATCTAAGCAGTCTTGGGGAGATGCAGCGTGAGTTAAGTTCAGGAATCACTTTAATACTTACCCAGGTGTTGCAGTAGGTTTCTCATTGTCAAATATCCTGGCTAACTGTTCACATAACTGCAATAGAACCCACCTGAATATATTAAGAATGAGTTAAATTGACAGGTTACTGAGAAAACACAGGAGTAAGCAGATAGCATAGCTCTAAACAAGCTAAATAGTTTCAATGATTCAATTAAAAAGGCCTTGATGAGAAAAAAAACAAACAAGGGAATAATTCTGAGGTTTATAAATGTTACTAGAAAAGATTAGTAGCAGACCATAACCAAGACAAAAGTAACTTATTCAAACCCCACGACGAGTCTCATAGGAAATAACAGGAACATGACAATATTTGCAAAATAGACACGAGCAGGTAATCACAATGTTTGTTTTAACATTAACACAAGTATATCAAGATATTTCCAGGTTATTAAGTTAAAAATCACCACAACACCAGGTTATATTCCAACAGGTTTATAGTTGGAAGCACGAACCTTTGGAGCACTGCTGTGTCCACAACCACCTGATGAAGGAGAAGGTTGAAAGATCCAAGCCTGGTGATTAATCAGGCTTGAGAACAGACCTGAACAACAGGTGATTAGGCAATGGGAACAAAGCAGAATACTTCTGGATATATAGATGGTGAAAAATCACCATATAACCTGGACTATAACCTGGTGTCATGAGATTTTTGACCTTGTCCAATCAAGTCCAACACTGGCAACTCAGTATATACATAAATAAAAGAACCCTAAGCCGCTCAATACAGAAAAAACTGAAAGTCATTAAGGCAGATATGATTAGACTGTTCACAGATAAAAGGCTGTAAGATTAAGAAACAATGGATGAATCAAGATATTGAGGTTTAGTCAAGAACAACAGAGAACCTTATGTTAGATATAGACAACTTGATTCAATTGAATCTCTTAATCAAAACAAAGAGTGTGGGACATTCTTGAGAGAGAAATCGGGAAGGCAAAGATGGGATAGGAGACAGAATTGGCAGAACAGGGAAAGGATAATCCAAAGAGATTCTACAAATACATTGAGAGCAGGAGAGTAACTAGAGAAAGGGTAGGGGCTTCTTAAAGGTCAGATAGGTCATATCTTTGAGCTGAAACCCAGGAGATGAGAGATACTAAATGAATATTCCGCATCAAGGAGATGTGTAGAAAGAAATCGAGTCTTGAGAATGCAGAGAAATAAGCTTTAATGTTTTTAAAACAATTCACATTACAGAAAAGGAAGTTCAGGAGGTCTGGGAGAATATAAAGATGGATAAATCTCCAGGACCTGATCTAATGTATCCCAAAATGTTGTGGAAGTAAGGGAGGAAATTACAACACCCTTACAGAAATATTTGCATCATCTACAGCCATGGGTGAGGTGCCCAATGACGAGAGGGTTGCTAATGTTGTACCTTTGTTTAAGAAGGGTTTAGGGAGAAGCCTGGGAACTACAGACCTGTGAGCCTGACTTTGATTATGGGTAAATTGTTGGAGGTGATTTTGAAAGATGGGATTCATGAATACTTAGAAGGGCAAGAATTGATTAGAGATTGTCAGCATGGTTTTGTGCAAGGAAAATCATGTCTCACAAACTTGATTGAGAATTTTGAGGAAGTTATCAGAAAGATTGATAATGGCAGAGCAGTAGGCGTTGTTTATTTGGATTTTAGTAAAGCCTGTAACAACGTTCCACCTAGTAGACTAACTATTAATTTTCGGTCACACGGGGTTCATGACGAGCTTGCCAATTTGTTACATAATTGACAGCAGGAGACAGAGTGAGTTTTGAGAAGATTTGTAGCTCAGGTTGAGGTTCTGGATATAGGTTTGCTCGCTGAGCTGGAAGGTTCGTTTTCAGATGTTTTGTCACCATACTAGCTAACATCATCAGTGAGCCTCTGGATGAAGCACTGGTGGTATAGCCCGCTTTCTATTTATGTGTTTGAGTTTCCTTGAGTTGGTGGCATCATTTCCTGTTCTTTTTCTCAGGGGGTGATAAATGAGATCCAAGTCAATGTATTTGTTGATAGAGTGCTGGTTGGAGTGCCATGTTCCTGGAAGGCTGTTTGGTATGCTTACCTTCATTGCTCAGACTTCTAAGTGTTGGTGTTGGGAAGTCATGTTGAGATTGGACTGGACATTGGTAAAACCTCTTCTGGAATATTGTGTCTAGTTCTGGTCACCCAGTTATAGAACAGATTTCAAAAGAAATTTACCAGGACGTTGCCAGGTATGGAAGGTATGAGTTATAAAGAAAGACTGGATAGGCTGGGACATTTTTCAGTCACGAAGTGTGCCACTAGGAGAGCACAGCCAGTCAGGCTGCATGAGAGGAGCAGGAAAGTCGATGTTTCAACTTTCCCGATAAAGATCTTATGCTCTAAACATCGACTCCCCTGCTCCTCGGATGCAGCCTGACCAGCTGTGCTTTTCCAGCACCATACATTTTGACTCTGATCTCCAACATCTGCGCACCTCACTTTCTCGTGGGACTGTTTTCACTGGAGTATAGAATATTGAGGGGTGATCTGAAAGAAATTTATAAAGAGAGGTATAGATAGAGTTAATGGTAGTTGTCTTATCCCTGGGAGGAGGGAATTTAAGTCAAGGGGGCACAGTTTTAGGGTGAGAGGAGAGAGATTTAAAAAAGACATGAGGCAAATTTTCTACAGAGGGTGGTTCATGTGTGGAATGAACTTCCTGAGAAAGTTGACTGTGCAGGTACAATTACAATGTTTAAAAGGCATTTGGATAGATAGATAAATTGGAAAGATTTGTAGGGATATGGTCTAGGAGCAGGCAAATGGGCCTGGTCTAGTTTGGGATTATGTTCAGCATGAATTAGTTGGACCGAAGGGCCTGTTTCTGCGCCGTATGATTATGAGCATCTCTTCTTTAGTAAATTCAGTACACACAGCATATTGAAAAAATCCACACAAGAGCATTAAATCCAATGCCTGCAGATGGCACTGTAGTGATCTACATAATAGCTCCATTTTTAGAATAAGGGAATTTAATGCTTTGATTACACAAAATGACCTGACTTACTTTGAAATTTAAGTTCAAGAAAGAGCAAAAGAAATCATAACTTCACTCAAATCACATGAACCTTTGTTTTGTAGTCAGTGGATCAAAAACATGTCAGATTTTGAACCTTATGAACACAGCACAAGAGTAGAAAAATTAAAAGTGCTTAAGTACTTGGCATTTCCAAATTCCCATCCCTGTCTAACCTGATAATTCAGCCTTCTGCATTGAACAGTGTAAAATTTCATGCAACTTTGTTCCGCTCGCCCTTCTATTCAGCTAATTTTGCTTATCCTAAGGTATCTTTTCAGACTCAACCGTTTCTCTTCGTCTAGTATTATCAACAAACTTGACCAAATTGTACAGACCCCAAAAACAAAGAAAATAATTCTAACACTCCAGAAATCTCAGTTACTTATATTGGGTGCCTAAGGGCAGTGCTGCGCCTAAATATTTCAATATTACCTACATTAGTACATCATTCAAATAAATTCAGGAACTTTACATGGAGTTTTGCAAAATACCAGGAGACAGTGGTATGAATAGATCTTAAAGCAGTAGACTTAAATGTGTATATTATCATATTTCACTGTAAAATTCGTTCATAATTACACAAAACATAACCAGGAAATTCAAAGTGATACATAAAGTTTGTATCAAAATTTATTACAGAACGCAAAGTGACCACTTCTCATTAATTTTGGAAATTTGCCGATTGAATTATAGTAAACCCAAATCTTCCAGTCAGCCATCTTCTGGGACTTAAACTGCTTCTTTCCAGTTGGACTTCCAATTCCAGCTGATGCAGAAATGGGCTATCACAAACTGTTAAGGATAAGACCCATGAGTGCAGGATAATCAATTGGTGAGGACACACTAACTTTTTTGTTTTTAAAATGGTACATGCTTCCAGATTCAGGTAGAATTTTAAAGGTGTCAAAACTTGTAATAATTAAGTATGGAGAGGGGCTGGTCAGCCCTGGACATGGTGGCGGTGAAGGGAGCTCCAAATGCAAAGACTTACGTTTAGATTTCGCTGCCCTGGACATTAGAAGATTTGGATCCTGAACTCAATTTTAATCGAGAACAGAAAAAAAAACTCCATTGAGTGAAGACTGCACCTTTTTATCTCAATTTTTTTAAAAAACTGCTCTCTCAACTCCAAGCCTGTTTTTCTATCCATCCGCAGCAAATAAAGCCATGAATAAGATGGGAAAATCAATACCTTCAGACTAAAATGGGCCAAAAGCTGTCACCCTACCTATCTTTTCAATTTATTTCCATAACAATCAATGAAGTTCTTTTGCTCTTGCAAATTGACTTGATAAAATCAGTAGCAGATAGTCACAAATGGGCATTTCCCTGGAATACTTCCAGCTTCTACAGAAATACCTGTTGTATGTTCTGAAATTTCAGCAAGGAAACCAAAACAATTAAGTTTTGTTTTAACTGTTATGACCTGTTTACATTGTCCAAACTTGTTGCACAATTTCTGCAATGACAATGAAATTGAGGGACCAAACATATCTCATATCAGACTCAAACTTCAAATGAAAACTTGTGCAATTTGTTCCCAAGTGTAGCCCTATCTACATTCAGTTCCGTTGATGGGTGTAACCTACAGTATTTTCAGTTACATGACAAACTTCATTGTAATTTTTAAATTAAATGTTTACGAAGTGATGCTGAAAACTCATCAGCTGCAGAAGCCCATGCCCAACAAATAGAGTAACTACCTCAAAACATTCTTACAATTGACCTCCTGCTCCTTAATCTCCAGCAACTGCTTGTGATAGTCTCTAAGAACACTCAACAACATTCCGTAAAATTCTTAAGCATTTTCACCATTGCAGGGATTAAAAGTCTATAAATCCCAGATTCACATTATTTTCTGCAGATCACACCAGTATTTGCTAACCTTCAGACCACATATAACCAGTTTGTACTTCCTACGAAATATTAAGCTATCTTTCACAAATGTTCTTGAATTTCTTTGCCCATTATTGAGTAAATACCATGCAGACTAAGGGCCGCAAACATTTAAATTTTGATTTCATATAACCAACATCCATTAGGAATTCTTGCAAACGAAAATCTGATTTATTAAATCAACTTTAGAACATAGAACAATACAGAGTAGAAAAGCCCTTTGGCCTTCAATGTTGCACCAACCTAAGGCCATCCCCCACACTATCCCAACATCATCCATATACTTATCCAAGATCTATTTAAATGCCCCTAATGTGGCTGAGTTCATTAAATTGGCAGGCGGGGCATTCTACACCCTTGTCACTCTGAGTAAAGAACCTGCCTCTGACATCTGCCTCAATTTGCAGCTATGCCCCCTTGTACAAGCTGAGGTCTTTATCCTGAGAAAGACTCTCGCTGTCCACCCGATCCAATTTTCTGACCATCCTGTATGCCCCTATCAAATCCCCTCTTAGCCTTCCTCCTACCAATGAGAACAGACCAAAGTCTCTCAGTCTTTCCTCATCAAACCTTCCTTCCAGACAAGGCAACAAACTGGTAAATCTCCTCTGCACCTTTTCCAATGCTTCCACATCCTACCTGTAATGGAGCGACCAGAACTGTACACAATATTACAAGTGAGGCTGCACGAGTGTTTTGTACTGTTGCAACATGACATCAATGCTCCAGAACTCAATCCCTCTACCAACAAAACCTGTCACTATGTGAGCCTTCTTAACAGCACTATCAGCCTGGGTGGCAACTTTCAGAGATCTAAGTGCATGGAGTCTAAGATGCCTCTGCACATCCACACTATCAAGAATCTTTCCAGTGACCCAGTATTCTGCCTTCCTGTTATTCTTTCCAAAGTGAATCACCTTATATTCATCTGCATTAAACTCTATTTGCCACCTTCCAGCCCATTTCTGCAGTTTATCCAAGTCTCCCTGCAACCTCCAACCTTCTTCCATACCGTCCACCACTCCACTGACTTTAGTGTCATCTGCAAACTTACTAACCCATCCAACTATGCCTGCACCCAAGTCATTTACGAAAATGAAGAACGTCAGTGGTCCCAAAACGGATCCTCGTGGCACACCACTAGTAACTAGATTCCAGGCTGAATATTTTCCATCAACCACTATTCATTGCCTTCTTACAAAAGCTAGTTTCTAATCCAAACTGCTAAATCTCCCTTAATCACATGACTCCACATTTTCCCCAACAGCCTACCATGTGGAACTTTATCAAAGGCTTTACTGAAGTCCATGTATACCACATCAACTGCCCTACCCTCATCCACACGCTTGGTCACCTTCTCAAAAAAAACTCAATGAGGTTTGTGGGACACGACCTGCTCTTGACTAACCCATGTCGACTATCTGCAATCAAATTGTTGCTTGCTAGATAATTATAAATCCTCTCTCTTATAATCCTTTCCAAAACTTTTCCTACAACAGTACACATCAGTCACCTGGTGATCCTCTGCAATATTTCTAATAAGTAGCATTTTTAAAACAATATTGTTGCTGCAAAAAAAAAGTCAAAATTGTTTGTCTCAACTGAAAAGAACCTTGAACCAAATATAAGCCTGACAAATAATTAGGTGAACTCATTCATTACACTTCCCTGACTTTGAACTAAACAGTTGATAGGCCATTTTGGAGGAAATTAGAAGTTAAATATAAATGTGAATCTGAAGCTACATTCAGGTCAGACCAGTTAGTTTGGCTGATTGATCGTTAGAAAAACCAATGGTAATTTTATGGCACCATTACTGAAAACATTTTAGGTTCCAAATGTATTAACTGAATCTTGATTCCTTTGGCTGCTGTGGTGAGGTTTGAGCTCCTATTCTAAAGACTCAGGCTCCAGGGATATATTTGTCTACATTAATACCATGTCTTCCTCACTCCAGTTTGTCAAATGGCTGAGTGAGTTGCTACAAACACAAGTCTTCCACAACTATTTACAATCTATGCTAAAGACTGTATTGTAGGTGAATCTACTAATGATACAAAGAAAGTAAGGAAAGCTTGCTGTAAACAAAGTACAAAAGAGTGTGTGTAAAGAGGTAAAGATGTGCTCAGCAAATTAGGAAAAAAATTGGCATTTGAGGTATAATGTAGAAAATCATCAGGCAGGAAGCAAAATATTATCTAAATGGAGAGTGATACAGAATCATACTGCACAGAGGGATTTTAATTACCTGCAGATAAATCACAAAGTAAGCACGCCGGAATAGCAACCAATTATGTAAGAACTAGAAGAGAAAGGCAGCAACTCAGCTCCTCGAGCATACTCAGCCACTTGACACTATCGTGATTGATCTCATCTTGGCCTCAACTTCATTTGCCTACCTGCCATCCATACTAATTCAAAATCTGTCTAATTATAGAGTCATGCAGAATAGAAACAGAACCTTCTGTCCAAACAGTTCTTGCCAACCAAAATCCCAAACTAAACTAGCCCCACCTGCCTGCATTTGACCCATATCCCTCCAAACATATATTTATGTATCTGTCCAAAATGTCTTTTGATCATTCTAATTGTACCCACATTCACCAATTCCTCAGGCAGTTCATTCCACATACGAACCACCCTGTGTAAAAAAAATTGCACCTTGTGTGTTTTTTTTAAATCTTTCTCCTTGCACCCTAAATATATCTCCCTAGTCTTGAACTTGCCCATCCTAAGTAAAAGATGTCAGCTAATCATCTTATCTATACCCCTCAGGATTTTATAAACCTCCTGCGCTTCAGTGAAAAAGGTCCCAGCTTCTCCAGCCTTTCCTTATGACTCAAGTCCTCCAGTTCTGGCAACATTCTTGTAAATCTCTTCTCCCTCTCCAGCTTAATAATATCATTCCTCTAATAGGACAACCAGAAATGACCCAGTCTTCCAGAAGAGGCCTCACCAACATCCTGTACAATTTCAACATGACATTCTAACTCATAGACTTAAAAGTCTGAGCAATGCTGATGTCCTGGCATCATTGCACTCTAGGGTAGTGAATTTCACAGCTTCATTACCCTTATCTGTTTTATATCTGCTACCCTTTATCCTAAAACTATGACTTCTTGTTCGAGATTGCCCTATGTCTAGTTTCTCAACTAGGAATTCAAAAGGGTTTTTTTCTGACTTATTTAACAGTATCACTTTGCAGTTTTAGTCTCCTTACTTGAGGAGGAGTGTACCTGCAATGAAAGCATTTCAGAGAAGGTTCAGAGAAGGCTCACTCTCTGATTCTTGAGATGCAGGAGTTGTCTAATGAGAAAAGGTTGACCAATCTGGGCTTGTACTCATTGTAGTTTAAACAAATGAGAGGTAGATGGGCAGAGAGGTGCAGGGAAAAAAATTCCAGAGATTTGGGATCAAGTTACTTGAATTGCTCGTAATCAATAGTGTAGCAATTAAAATTGGGGCCTACTAGAAACCACAATTGGAGTGACGCAGATATTGGAGCATTATCTATCAGTAGGAGATTAAAGAGACAGGAATAGACAAGGTCAGAGAAGAATTTGAAAACAGGGTTAGAAAATTTTTTAAATCAAGACACTGCTTGGCTGGGAACCAGTTTAAGTCAGTATCACAGGGGTGGTAGAGGAATGTGACTTGTTTTAAGTTAAGACAAGAGTAGCAGAATTATAGATGACTGCAAATTTAGACAAGGTAGAATATGTAAGGGCAACCAGGTATGCATTGGAACAGTATTAGCATTAACATGAGTTGTGAATGGGGTAAAGTCTGAAATAACTCCAGAAAGGCCTGCATCCCGCCACCAAGCCACCACTTTACACGTGGAGAGTCCTTAACAATGATCCAGCTGCCTCAGAGACAATTTGCAGAGTGAGCAGAATCTCTGACATTCCTGTTTACATCGGTTAGCCAAGGTTCTGTGATTGGACCAAGTTAACAGCCCCAATCAGGAAACTCATTCTATGATGTCCACCTGGCTGACCTTGTTACAATCACTACAGTCATGGAGCCAGAAATGTGCAGTCTCAGTAATAGCAAGAATAAAAGAACTATAATTCACTTCAGGGTCAAGTATGACACTAAAACTGCAAACAGATCAAATTAAGCTCAAACAGTTGTCAGGGAGAGGGATGGAATCAGTATCCAGAGAATGGAGTTTGGAACAAAACAATGGTTCACTCTTCCCAATATTCATTTCCAAGAAATCCCTGCTCATCCAGTATTGGACCTTGGATCAGCAGCCTGATAATTTAGCAACAATGGTGATAAGGTAGAGCTGAGTAACATTGTGCCTTTGGATTATGTCAGCAAGAGGCAGCACATAAATGAGAAACAGAATCATAGAATCCCTACAGCGCGGAAATAGGTCATTTGGCACAACAAGTCCACACCCTCCGAACAGTATCCCACCCAGACCCATTCCCCTATCCTACTACTCTACTATTACCCTTAATAGGAGGCCAGCAAAGATTGTTCCTTGGTGAACACAGGAGGTAACAATGCTGGAACAGAAAAAGCAGCAGCTGCAAGTGGCTAAAGTTATTAGAAAGGATTGAAACCCTAGAGTCAGAAGACTAACAGCAGCTCACCCAGATGGACGATAATATGAGGGGACACTAGAACAGAACTAAGCAATGAGATTTTATGGTTGAATGTAGCTCTATTCATTTGAACTCACCTTGCCAGTGCTTTGGAGAATTGTAGTTCTTGTTCGCCATACTCTCTCTCTGCTGACAATATCTCTGGTTACGTCTACTTCAGAGTCTACAAAACTTCTTTGCTTCAAAGCTGCAATGTCATCATCCAGATCTGTCTTGATAGTGGAACGTTTCTTTGCCATAATTTTGGCTTTAATAGCAGCAATCTTTTCCACAGACATCGCCTCTGACAATGACCTGTAACCCCAAAATATTAACGCTAAAAATTGTTCCCATATATAATATACTGCCTTCAAGTTAATAATCCAGACTGATTGAAAATTATGCTGTCACATTTCTTGAGAGGAAATTTACTGCTAGAATTTCTTCAATAAAATTCCAACAATTTGAAAATACATCTATGAGACAGATGCAAACAAACACAGTCATATTTGGAACGGGCATAAGTAAACTGAATTTTACTTTTTAAAGTAAAAGACTAAATGCATTTCAATTTATGTAGGTTTTACCAAAATATTTCAATGTCAATGTGTTATACTTTGAGATGTAGTCACTACTGATCTATAGACAGATAGTTTAGAAAAGCTCAGAGTCGATTATGCTGGGTCCAGAAATGCATCATCATCAAAATATTACGGAGATAAAGAAAACAAAACGTTTAAGAAATGATCGCTGGAATACAAGCAGAAGGAAGAAGGACCATCACATAGCACCAACTTTTAAAACTTTAGACTCTCACGCTTATGCTGAAACAAAGTACGATTATGCAAGTGAAGCGAATCAATTTTCAAATGCAATAATGATGTAATCTGAAAAAGAAGTCCTAATACTCTCTAACCAACATCCCCACCTCCCCTTTAAAAATTCCATTCCTTCAACTCCTCATTAATGTTATAAAAATAGAAGGTAACAGAGAAACTCTCAGGAGAAAAAAACAAGAGTTAACATTTCAGGTCCAATATAACTTCTTCTGCTCATTAATGTTTTACTTCCCTCATAATAACTACAACTACAAATTAAACCATCATAATCCAAACCAATTTGAAAATAACACTGACGAGTTATCAAGAAGCAAAATTCGATCCTCAATCTCCGCACTTTCAAAGTTAATTGTAAACCAACAACATCTTGCAAATCAGACAATGCATAATAAACTAGAAAGCTAGAAAGGTGCATGGATTAATAACATTTTTTGAAACAAAAGCAAAGCAGGGGTGGGAGGAAAAAAATCGTACAATAAAGTACACTGGTATACAGGTGTAGGCCCTATACATAATTAAATAACAAGAGAATGCAATGGCCAAGATGGAGAAAGATATAAATACTGTAGTAAAGTTGAAAATATAACAAGATTGAAGCATCAAGATGTGTGTAGTATTAAGCCAAATCTGCCACAAGGTGGCATAGAAAGCACACTTTTCAGTAATTCTTGGTAGTAAATTAATGTTACTCCAGGGCAATGATTTTCAGTTCTAGTACCTAGAGAACTGATCAAGGGTGCCATGAAATTTTGTACAAAGGCAATGAAAATCCAAGTAAAACAAACATTGTTTAATCTTTAACAATATTATATCCAACCAAAATTGCAACTCATAAAACCCTATAAAATTAAACATCAAACGAAAGGTGAGGTATCAGCCCTTTATTCCTAAAACTTGAGCATTCTAAGTAGAAGTGGCCATTGATAAAACTGAGATGACATATGTTCTTACATTCTAGCAGAAGCTAAGAACAAGTAACCAGAGAAACTAAGCAAGGCATTTATGTGTCTTTTCTCCCCAGATGAAAAGGCTCTGCACACAGCGGCAGGCCCAGGTTTCCTGCTAACTGGGTAAATTGGAATTTACTTTCTTTTGTGTTTGGTTCTAATCCATTTAATTTCAATCATGTATGAGTTCACTCATTTAATGAAAAATATACTTTTAACAGTATTGTTATACATAGGAAATGTCAGCCGTGAATGTCAGACCCCTGAACAGAGTACAACGTGTGAACTAAATTAAGGACCATGAATAGTTAACATATAGTTACATTGAATTAAGGAGATTTTGATAGTGTCCATGTTCGCAGTTGAAAATAGTTTACTTTTTCCTGGAGGATATTAAATATTAATACATTTGATCGTTCTTTAGCTTGCTGTAAACCTCTCTAGTAAGGCCATAACCAGAATCAATACAAGAAAATGCGATCTTCATGAACAATCAATTCAGCTGAAAAAAAGTGGGTGTGCCATGGAATCGTTTGTCTTATTGAAGTAAGCTGTATTTTTGAAAGATTAGGAACCTTGCTCTCATGCACAATGACTGACTACTTTCAGCACTAATTTGAGACCCCAAGCTGTATAGAGCTAAACTGCCTTCAGGGTGCCAGCTTCATATTCCACAGCAGCCCTCCCCACGTACATGAGGGACATTAGCAAGGACATGAATATTGCAAACTTTATTGACAAGAGGTGAGACACTAAGTCCTGGTTTAATGTTGTGATTGCATTCCTGGAGGATTTCTTTAAATCAAATCATACTAAGCAAATCATATTTTCCCATCACAACAGTGTAAAGGTTGCAGTTAGATTCAGCAGGAATTTTCACCTCAGAAAAATAAATATAAACACTTTACATTCCCAACTGTCCATATTAGTAAAGGAAGTAACTTTCTAAAAAAAAAATAAATGAATTTAAGACCATGAGAGATATGCTGCCTCTTTCTACTTACTATGTTCGGCACTAATCCCACTGGCAGTCTGACTCTTCCACTCCCGGACCCTTCAACTCACTGCTGCTCCCATTTCCCCTTCCCTTTCAGTCACTGTTAAACGGGCTTACCAACCCTCTCTCTCACTAATTTAATCTCTCAAGCCCCTCATTGTGAAGAGCTTATAAATTGAGCACAAGAAGTGGGGAAGCAGCCTCAAGCTGCAGAGGTAAGCTGCAAACTGCAGAGGGAGCAAGTGGGAGGTTCGACTTCAGGAAAGGTGAACAAGAGAGGTGACGAGAATGTCAGGAAGTGAAGGCCACTCTAAAACTGTGGTGATCATATCACACAGCCATAGGTAAGTCCAGCTCAAAAAAATTCCAATAAATCTCCCAAACCTAAAATAAATATTAACTAAGCATACTATTACCTAACTGATGTTAAAGCAGAACTACTTCATGTAGGTCAATTTAAAATGAGGACGCTGTATTTATGCTTTTTTTGCACAATGGCATGGCTTGCTGGATATTTTACATGACATTAAAAGCCAATTAAATAGTGTTGAACTGAAGTTGTGTAGGTTAGATTGGATGGAATGATTTCCCTTCCTTGAAGGCGATTAGTAAAGCAGTTCAGCTTTGATGACAATCCAACAGCTGGTCCTGATATTTCCCTTTCCCTGCTACCAACCCAAACATTACCAGTTTTATTGAACTAAAATTCGGCATGATGGGTTTTGGACTCAGCAAGTATAGTTTTAAAAACATCAACATTATCAGGTAATTTAGGAAGCATTCAACCATTTTTACCACTTGCACTGGCTGATGTACAAAAGTTCCTGGCAAGAAAGTTGTAATGTTTAACAATGCATTTGTATTGGATTTAATAGCTTTGCACATACAGATTAGTTTGCACATCAGTTTATATAGATCTCAGCCTTATTATTCATATTATGCAACCTATAAAGTCTTGGCTGTGTAGCCACATGACCTGACATGTTGGGCTTTGACTTTACAGAATAGTTATGAATTTGCAACTACATTAGGATGAAACAAATTGCACACAACAAGCTTTAACCACCAGCATTATGATAATGCAATTCTGTGATGTGGATTGATGGATAAATACTGGCAAGGTTGTACTTGCATTCCCTTGCATTCTCTGAATTGCTCCCATGGGAGCACTTCTGCATACAGCTGATGATGTGGGCAAGACTTTGTTTAATTTCTCGTTTGAATACCTGAATAATGCAGCTTTCTCTCAATACTGTTCCACAAACATCAGTCCAGACTTTTGAAATCAAGGCCTGGAATGTGACTTGAACCCATAAGAAACAACAGTAGTGAGGATTAGATGACATACATAAATTGTGAAGAAAATAATTCTGAGTAATTTGTACAAACATTAAGAAATTACATTTAATGTAGGAAACTGTGAAATTAGCCACTTTGGTAGGAAAACTGGAAAAGCAAAATATTTTTGAAAGAAGTGAGAAGTTGGTGAATATTGGAAATCAGAGGAATTTGGTGTTCTTGTGCATGAAATACATAGATTAACATGGAGGTTCAGTGAGCCACGAGAAAAGTATATGATCTGCTAATCTTGGATTGGAGTACGAGAGCTTGTAATTCTTGACACAATTGTATAAGTATTGTACATAGTTTATGTTGACTTATGAAAGGAAGAATATACATACCTTAGTCTGGTGTATAACCAATTTTCACTAGATTAATTCCTAGGATGACAGGCTTGTCCAATGAGAAACAATTAGTAAGTACTCCAAACTGATGCTCTAAGGATTTATAAGAATCAGAAGTAATCCCATTGAAAATGTATTAATTTGTTTGGAGAATTAACAGGATCAATGCTGAAATGCCGGTTTCCTAGATTGAATGTTCTAGCTCCCATGTGACCTTGGCTCCTATATGAGCTATGATGTCTGCAGCTGCCTATTGAATAACCTGTAATGTTAATCAAATTGCATGTTTATTTTCTTTTATTCCTCTCCACTTCTGCCTAATTAAAATATAATTAATAGTCTCAATAACCATTTAAAACAGGAAACATAGTCATGTGCTTTCTCCCAACTGGATGCATCACTGAAAAGCAGAAAGGCTAAATGTTCAAAATCAAGACAAAAATTTTCTTCAATCTGAAAAACATTTTATCAAATGGGCATAATTTAGTGCACATTCACTCATTTTCTGGAGAATTCTCTCCGTACAGAAAAAGCTGTAAGATTCAGAATTTACCTAATTTGCTCTGTCTGTACAATGCCCTCTTTGTGGCCTTCCAAACGAGCTGCCAAACGCTCTTTGTCAAGTCGTACACGTTCTTCATCCTAATTACAACAAACCACCTTGTTATTTTTATCAAATCAGTATTGCTAATTATTTACTTTTTTTAAAAAACAAAACATCAATTATTATAAAAACAAGTTGTAAAATCATCGAAAAGTTCAGAAATATTTTAGATCATTTCATATATTTATGAAAACAAAGATTAACTCAACGTAACATTTTTCTATATTTGTTGGGCAACAGTAAAATTAATTTAAATAGATTAATACATTTCAACTGGAAACCTTTCAGATTTTAGCATTAATACAAGCTTCATATTTTTGTGTAAAATAGATGTACCACATGGTATTGCATCAGTGGATTCAGAGAAGACTCATCAGTTTTGTCCACTTTAAACTTGATTTATCAATACCTGCTCCTATAACATTCCATAAATTTCAGTGAGGTGCTTGTATCCCACCTCACGATGTCCACCACTCCATCATTCCCGTTTACGTTGCCACACTGAGGCTCCCCCCATACAAAGCATGAGGGTTTACAATCAGTGTCTTCAAATTCCTCATGAGCCTTGCCCCATCTGTTGATCTTGTGTCTCTGGATTATTTTCATTCTTATTCACAATCCTCCATTAAAACATTCGCAAGCACAACCATCTAACTTGGCCATACATTCTTTACATTTGTCCACTCCTTTATCGCAAAAAAAGACTTCCAAAGCAATTTAATTCTAAACAATTATTCCTAATTATCAAACCTCAACTCACTATGTTCAATTAATCTTTTTTTTCCTCTAATTCTGGAAATGTGTAATGGGACAAAATTAATTAATTCCCTTAAAGGGAACAGTGATCATGAAATGATGAATTTCACAATCAGTTTAAGGTTGAAAATCCTGAGCCTAACACTAGTGCTTTAAATGCACTTACAGGAAGTTAGAGCTGGTTAATTAGATTAGACCAGGAAATTAGATTAGAAGCAAAGCCTATAGATAAGCTGTGGCAGACATTTCAGGCGATCTTTAATGATTATCAACAAAAATCTACTATATTCCATCGTGATAGACTTTATGAGAAAATAAATGACCCGTGGCAAGCAAAGTTAAAGATAGGATCAAAAAGAAAGAAAAAGCATACAATGTTTGCAAAGATCAATTGCATGCCAGAAGACTGGGGGGAGTTTTAGAAATTGGAAAGGGTGATTAACAAACAAAAGATGGGAGAAACAAGATTGAGAGAAAACTGGTAACAAAAGACATAGCAAAATCTTCTAAAAGAACATAAAAGGGAAGAGTGGTTAAGGTAAACATTCGTCCATTAATAATAGGAAACAAGGAAACAGGTCCAAGAACAAATAGTTAGCACCAATCTTCTTGGTAGAAGACTTTAAAAGAAACCAACAACAATACAAATCAGAGGGCAACATGGTGGAACCTAAAACATTCACCTCAGAAAAGGGACAAACGTATGGGAATAAAGCCCCTCGAACTAGATGGCCTGACCCCTGGGGTCACTGGTCGCATTCTTGCCAAATTCTTATGATATTGGAAAGATCTGTCTCAGAGGAGTGATATAAAAGGAGGACATCTGCTGGAAAAAGCAAAAAAATTATAGGCCAGTTACACTAACATCTGCCACTGAGAAAATGCAAGAATTCATTATTGAAAGGTTGGTTGTGGCTATGTTAAAAATCATTAGGCCATCAAATAAAATCAAAATAGCTGGATGAAAGATAAGTCATCTTTGAGAATTTTATGAGAGTTCTTCAAGGATATAACAAGCATGGTGGATTAAAGGGAAACAGCAGATGGGAGTGTATTGGGATTTCCAAAAGACATTAAGGCGCCACTTAAAAGAGTACTGTACAAATTAATAGCTCATGGTTTGGAAATGATACAATAATGCAGAGGATTGAGTAACTAACAGAAAGCAAGTGTCAGGATAACTAGCTCATTTTCAGATTTGGCAACCTAAATGGTGGGATGCCATAGGGATCAGTGTTGTGGCCTTGAGTAATTGCAATGTATTTTGATGACTTGTACCAAAGGACACTAAAATGCATAGGAAGTAAGTTGTAAAGATAAAGACTCTGCAAAGACTGTTCAGGTGCATAACAGCTTGGTATGGCAACTGCTCTGCCCAAGACTGTAAGAAACTACAGAAGGCGGTGTGCACAGCCAGACCATTACGGAAGCCAACCTCCCATCCATGGACTCCATTTACATGTCTCGTTGCTGGGAAAGGATGTCAACATTATCAAAGACCCATCCCACCCTGGCAATGCTCTCCTACAACCTCTTCCATCAGGCAGAAGGTACATACACCAGCAGGTTCAAAACAGCTTCTTTCCTGCTTTTATTAGAATGACGAATGACTCTAACTTCAAATAATGCTGATCCTGTTAACATTGATCTTGACTCATGTACATCCTGTGTGGGGAAACTCTTGTATCTTACTCTGTCCAAGTTTTTTTCACCTTACGACCAGTATGTCCTTGCTTACTATGATCTACCTGTACTGCTCGCAAACAAAGCTTTTCACTGTCAAATCAAGAGACATAGCTAGATTAGATAAGGTTATAATAGATAATATATTATTTTATAGATAAGTGAGTGGGCAGATTTTTAGCAGATGGAGCATGTGGGAAAAACGTGATCAGTCACAATGGTAGAAAGAATAGACATGCAATTCATACAAATGGAGAGAGACAACAGAATGTAATAGTAGAGGGATATTCAAAAAGAAAAAAAAATTAAAGCATTTAAGTAGAGAAAGTGGAAGGTAAGCAAATGTTAACCTTTATTAGAAGAGAATTGGAGTATACAAGTGGGTAAGTCCTGCTGGAACTGTAGAGTGCATCAGCAAGATCACACTTCGATGTACCACATCCAGTTTTGGTCATTTTATCAAAGGAGGGAAATGCCTGCAATTTAGAGCAGGTTTAGGAGATTTATAACAAGTTGAAAAGGGTTATCTTATAAAGAAATGTTCAGCAGATTGGAGTTTCCTCACTGGAGTTTAGAAGAATGAGTAGTGTTACTGAAAAAAAATTGAGAGCATTTTGACAGGATGGATGTCAAGATGATGTTTCCTCGTGTGGGGGAATCTAGTACTGGGGGCATAGTTTCGGAGTTAGGGCTCTACATTAAAAATTGAATCAAGAAGGAAGTTATCTTTATGTTGTGAATCACTGAATTCGCTGTGGAGGCTGAGTCATTGAATATCATCATGGATCAGATAAACAGTCAAGACCAATAGTCAATTCAGGAGTTATGAGCAAGAGTAAATAAATGGAGTTGAGGACAAGATCAGATCACCCATGATTATAATGAATTGCAGAGAAGGCTCATGAGGCCAACTGGTCTAGTGCTGCCCTTTCCTCCTGTTTGTCTTCACCATAAAACATCCAAGAATGTACCCACTACCTCATTATTTAAAAATTTCAATATAGAACACCCTCGGTTATCTGAATTTCAGAATATCCAAACAAGATCTCAACCCCCAATATAGATTTTATTAAAGTTAAATAAAAGTACAATGAAAACAGGCAGCCTGGGCTGGCGGCGGGAGCAGGAACTGAGTCACCACTGGAACCCTGTTCCTGCTATGGCTGCCGCCACGGTAACCCTGATCAGTTATACAAATCAGTTATCACAACAAAATACTCTCCACCTGTCTCATTCAGACAGTCGATGTTGTTCTGTGCATGCTCCATAGTTATGCAAGTACTAATCTATGAAGTTCCTGACAGCTTGCACATGAACAGGCAATTGACCACCTTTCCAGTATTAGTAATGAATCTCAGTTTGTGAAAACAATGAACGAAATGACCAGAATTCATTTTAACAATCAGACTGAACGGATTTAAATGCTTGCTATACCCAGTAGTCAACGAGAGATTCAGATAGCCAGTCTGAATGGAATGGAATTTAGAAGGCAAGTAACTTCTTCATTCAAAGGATTAAGAGTGGCAAGGAGAAGAAATGAATGGAGTGTTTGAGGGTTAGCTAACTTAAAGAAACTAAGAGTATCAGAGATTCGAGGGGCAGATTAGTGGAAATGATGTAAAAGATCAACTACAACCGTATTGAATGGCAGAGCCAACTGCAGGTGGCAGAGTGAACTATTATTTAATATGTCATGATCTTATTTATACAATGGTGTTATCCACTTTCAAATTTCTTTTATCCATAGAGTTTGCATTCTGAATTGCACATTTGTATCTGTCACAGATTGTCCAAACCAATTACCTCTATCCTGGGTTTCTTTAACTCTGATGATATTTCTTCAGCTGCTCTTTTTACTGTTGGTGTACAAAAAACACAAGAACATTTTAAAAATATGCAAAAATAGATGGTTATTGCAAAATTTCTTTATAAGGTTAATAAAACAAATCATTGATACCTTGTGTTGACCGTTGCAAACCAATTTCTAGAGGTGCACTTCTGTCTATACTTGCAGATGTTGCTGAAAAAACAAAACATCAAATTAAAGAGGTCAAAAAAAATCCCCAAAACATTAAGTAATGTTTTTCTCAGCACAATATTGCTAAAGATTTTGTTATTCAAACAGATGATTCAATGTCATGAAACAAAGAACTGCTAATGCTGGACACCTGAAACAAAAACAGAAATTGCTGGAGAAACTTTGAATTGTCAGAAGGGTGTCAAAATCTACATTAAATTATTAATATGTGCCCTCAGTCTTGAAATTCCCCCATCCTAAGCAAAAGACAACTACCACTGCGAAGCATTTCCAGGTCAAAGTGAGTGCCATGTGTTCAACCAGGCAACCTGGATGGTATTCCAAACACCCATGTCTTGTCCATGATGCTAAGGCACAGGGGTGTCAGGAGTTAAAGTACATTGACAGAATTGTAGGCCTCAGGCCTGATCTTGTAGCCAGATCTGTCAAGTGCTTGCCAATATATCAGTGGGCATCCAACAGGGCAGAAACTTCTGCATTCCAGTGTTCAACAAAAATCTGCTCTACAAGCTCTAACTGTCCAAAGAAAGTATCGTTTTTGAAGGCTGCAGAAGATTTATTGACAAGTGTAGTTGTCAGAAATGCATAACTTCATCAAAACCATTTATAGATAAGGTCTCACTTGCTTTTACACCAGATGCACTTTCCCTCAATGGAGTCTGTGAATATTTAGTCAGCAACTGAAACTTTGAAGGGAATAAAATATCTTAACTTTCCCAACAAAATATCTGAGAATCAATGGAAATAGTAGTTTCAATATTGATAAAATTTATAATGTCATACTTACACGTTTCACCATTTAAATAGCTGAGTAGGTCCTTTCTGTCTGGCCTTCGAACTACAGGAATATTCTCTGTCTATTAAAGCAGATTGAAATAGAGCATTATGTCGTTTTTTTTAAAATGTCAAATTAAAAGTGCAATCACTTATTTAAATAAGGACTCAACGTGAAAGGTTCAAATGTTTGCAATAACAGAAATAGTTTGACTCAGTTTTATTGATCCTTTGAAATTAAATTGAAGTCATTCGCTTTCGTATCTCATATAGCACATAAAAATCAAGAATAAGAGTGAGGGTTCTGAGAGCTCTGCCTGCCAGGTGTAGGTTCATCCCTTCTGTTTACAATAGCTGCACAGTGGCTGGAAAAAATTATGCATTCAAAATGAACTCAAACAAATTTTATACATCACACACAATGCCAAAGTGGCACATTACTTATGAAGCACAATATACCTGACCAAGGGGAGGCAATTACATATAGGCAATGTTACTGCACTCGGAATACTGAGACCAAAGCTAACGCTCTGGAATGACAATTTTGAATTAGACTAGGGAATGTGGTGAAATGTAAACTATATTAATAAATCTGCGATTAAAAGCTGGTCTAGTAGCAACCATGAAATGATTGTCAGTTACCACAATTAATTATCTGGTTCACTAATATCCTTTAGGAAAATAAATCTGACGTCCTTACTTGGCTGCTCTACATGTGAGACCAGATTCACAGCAACGCAATTGACTCTCAAATGGCATAGCAAGCCACTCAGCTGCATTACAAACGGTTACAAAGTACAAATAGCCTTACATGGTATAATCAGAGAGTAATCCTTACAATATTCCAGATACGAGCTGAAAATGTGTTGCTGGAAAAGCGCAGCAGGTCAGGCAGCATCCAAGGAACAGGAGAATCGACGTTTCGGGCATAAGCCCTTCTTCAGGATTCCTGAAGAAGGGCTTATGCCCGAAACGTCGATTCTCCTGTTCCTTGGATGCTGCCTGACCTGCTGCGCTTTTCCAGCAACACATTTTCAGCTCTGATCTCCAGCATCTGCAGTCCTCACTTTCTCCTCGAAGAATATTCCAGATACCCTCATTACCATCCCTAGATATGTGCTCTTTACACAACAGATCAAACCAACCAGAAGTAGTGGCACAGTGGTATTCAGTCGGATGATAGTTGTCCTGCTAATCCTCACGCTGATTCTAGCCATTAAGTCTCATGCTGACTGAATACCACTGCACTACTTCTATTCCATTTACTTCCTTGAGATTTCCTTGTGCGTGTTTGATCCGATGCCATTAAGTCTCATGGCATCAGATCAAACATGCGCAAGGAAATCTCAAAGAAATAAATGGAATAGATATCAAATAGATCTAACAACTAAAGATTAAGCCCTCAATGGGCCATTACCATCAAACCAGAAGATCAACCTTCATTCAATGAAGTGTCCATGAGCACATGCCAGATGCAGCACAAGGCATATGTAAAAATGAGGGATCCACTAGGTGAACCTACATCATAGCTCTATAAGCATGCCAAACAACAGTAGCAGCCTGCAACAAACAGGGTTAAGCAACCGCAATGTCCGGACCCGATTCAAGCTCTGCATTCGTCTTACATCTGTGGTCAGCAAAGTTTCGGAAAGAATTTTGAGGGATAGGATTTCTGACTATTTGGCAAAGCATAGCATGATTAAAGGCAGTCAGCACAGCTTTGAGAGGGGCAGGTCATGCCTCACAAATCTTACTGAGTTCTTTGAGGAGGTGATAAGACAGGTCGACGAAGGTGAAACAGTGGATGTGGTGTATATGGACTGCAGCAAGGCATTTTATAAGGTTCCCCATGGTAGGCTCATTCATAAAGTCAGGGAGTATAGGATCCAGGGAGATTTGGCTATCTGGCTTCAGAATTGGCTGGCTGACGGAAGGCAGAGAGGGGTTGTAGATGGAAAGTATTCTGCCTGGAGGTCAGTGTTGAATGGGGTCCCGCAGGGCTCTGTTCTCGGGCCTCTGCTCTTTGTAATTTTTATAAATGACTTGGATGAGGAGGTTGAGGGCTGGGTTAGTAAATTTGCAGATGACACAAAGTTTGAGGTATCGTCGATAGTATAGAGGGCTACTGCAGGCTGCAGCGCGACATTGACAGGATGCAGAGCTGGGCTGAGAAATGGCAGATGGAGTTCAACCTGGATAAATGTGAAGTGATGCATTTTGGAAGTTCAAACTCAAATACTGAATATAGGATTAAAGACAGGATTCTTGGCAGTGTGGAGGAACAGAGGGATCTGGATATGCAAGTACATAGATCCCTCAAAGTTGCCACCCAAGTGGATAGGGTTGCTAAGGAAGCATATGGTGTTTTGGCTTTCATTAACAGGGGGATCGGGTTTAAGAGCCACGAGGTTTTGCTACAGCTCTACAAGTCCCTGGTGAGACCGCACTTGGAATATTGTGTCCAGTTGTGGTCACCCTACTATAGGAGAGATACAAAGGCTTTGGAGAGGGTGCAAAGGTTTACCACGATGCTGCCTGGACTGGAGGGTTTGCCTTATGAAGAAAGGTTGAATAAGCTCGGACTTTTCTCTCTGGAGAGAAGGAGGAACAGAGGAGACCTGATTGAGGTATACAAGATAATGAGTGGAATAGATAGAGTCAATAGCCAGAGACTTTTCCCCAGGACAGGACTGACTGGTACGAGGAGTCATAGTTTAAAGATATTAGGAGGAAGGCATAAAGAAGACATCAGAGGTAGATGTTTTACACAGAGAGTTGTGAATGCATGGAATGCATTGCCAGCTGGTGGTGGTGGAAGCAGAGTCATTGAGGACATTTAAGCGACTGGTGAACATGCACATGGATAGCAGTGAGTTGAGGGGTGCGTAGTTAAGTTGCTATAATTTTACATCAGGATTAACCTCGGCACAACATGGTGGGCCAAAGGGCCTGTTCTGTGTTGTACTTTTCTATGTCCATGTCTATTCCTCCCATTTCTCGTTCAGAATGATAATGAACAATTGAACAACTAACAGAAAGGGAAGACCCCACAAATATCCTCAGCCTCAATGATGAGGGAGCCCAACACATCAGTGCAAGAAAGCATTTGCATCCATCTGTAACCAAAAATGGCAAGTGGATGACCCACCTCAGGCTCCTATCGAGTTTCCTAACATTACAGCTGCCAATCTTCAGCAAACTTCATTCAATCCACATGGATACTGTAGACAGGCTATGAAACACGACAGCATTCCAGCAATAATACAAAAGTTATGCCTTCCTGAAGCAGCATACCAAATCAAGCTGCTCCAGCACAGCTACACCACTGGCATCTGACAGGCAACATGGGGAATTGTCAAAGTGTATCCCATCTATAAAATGCAGGATAAATTCAATCCAGTTAATTATCACCTTAACAGTCTACTCTCACTCATCAGCAAACAACTTGCTCATTTTTGTTCAATTTGAATTATGTCAGGGCTATCCAGCTTGTGACCTCATTAAAGCCATGTTTCAAACAGGAAAAAGAGCTGAAGTCTAGATGCGAGGTCAGAGTTACTGCCATTCACACCAAGGCAGCATTTGACCAACTGTGGTATTAAGCAGCCCTGGCAAAGCAGGAGTAAATAAGAATCAGGGGAAAGCTCTCCCCCAATTGAAGTCATACCAAGCACAAAGAAAATTGCTGTGGTTTTTGGAAGTCAATCATCTCAACTTAAAGACATCTCTACAGGAGCTCCTCAAGGTACTGTCTAGGGCCAAACATCTTCTGCTGCTCCATCAATGATGTTCTCTACATTATAAGAACAGAAGTGGGAATGCTCACTGATGACTGCACAACATTCACCACTTTCCAGTGACTGAAATAGCCCATGTCCATACACAGCAAGACCTGGAAAAGAACCAGGTTTGGTTGATAATTGGCAAATGATGACCATCTCCAAACTCTAAGAATGTAACCATCAACTCTGGACATTCAATGACAATATTGTCACTGGCTCTCCACAATCAGTGCAGGAGTAGGCCATTCTGCCCTTTGAGCCAGTACCACCATTCATTATGATCATGGCAGATCATCCTCAATCAGTATCCTGTTCCTGCCTTATCCCCACAAGCCTTGATTCCAGAATCCTTAAGAGCTCTATCCAACATAATAAATAAGGACTGGAAATAAAGGAAAATGTCAGCATTGCTACATAAAAATCTTGGGTAGACCACAAGACTTCCTACAACATTCAGGGCACTGCACCTGAGAGAGGATACTGGACTTGAAAGAAGTCTAATGGAAATTTTCCAGAATGTCAAAATACTCCAGAAGTTAGATTATGAGCTGAGATTCCATAAACTAAGCTTGTATTCCATAGAAAAAAACGTCAAGACATGAGTTGATTGATGTTTTCAGAATTTGAAAGAAATTGGAAAAGTTAAGTGAAGATACTTGCTTTAAATGGATGTTAATTATTTCCAAGATTGCCTGTTTTTAGTTAAGATGTACAGCACCCAAGGTACATTACGTCAGTATGCAAAGTTTAGGGCCAAATTGTGCAATTAAAATTTGGGGATGTGCAAGACAGCAGAATCAAGAGTATAGAGAAACCTCAGAGTGTTACAGAACGATGGGTAGTTTCAAAGATTGGGAATGGCAAAGCCACAGAAAAATTTGAAAACTTATAAATTTGTGATGCTGCTTCACCAGTGCCAATATTGATCAGTAAGCACTGGGATGATGGCAGAGTGGAACTTGTTGAAAGTTCGGACATTGGTGACAGAGTTTGCATGGCCTTAAGCAACGTGGCAAGCACAGAATGATATTACACAAGTTTAAATGTTATATTCCAAATATAGTCGAGTTCAGTCATCAGTAATGACTATATGCTGACATTTGCTCTTTGATTTAGGTGCATTAATGGATCCCGGGTTATAACATGTTGAATATTCTACATAGCCATGTACACATCGGATCCATAATGTTATTTTAGGCTTACAACAAGTAAAGTATACTTACTGCAGCACGTCGCACGTATACAGGATGGGAGAGGTGCACATTGTTAAGCAAAAACAATATGGAATCCAAAGTATAATACTCCCTCGGCTGACCCTCTTTTCCCGTCCTATGGAAGAAATAAAATTGATTTAGTGGAGAAATGCATTTCAAAGTGAATATTATAACATAGACAGTTATATTTATTGACTTGGTACCTGTGTATAGAAGAATTGTATTGAAATGTATGATTTCAATGATTGACAGAAATTTCAAAAGACAATCATAGTAAAGGCAGAAAATTTTTAAAATGCAAACATGCTCAACATATAAAGATGCTGTTATCATTTTTCCATGTGCAAAGCAAATAAAAAGAATGCTGTTAGTGGATTACTAAAAATAGATAAAAGAAGCGTATGATTTATAAATCAACGTTGCTAATTCTAAAGCTCTTGCTTTTTGGTACCAATTTAGAAGGAGCCAAAGTCAAAGTCAATAATGTAAGGATCTATAATATTTGCCTCTTCTGAAAGTAGATTATACTGAACAACAACACTAAAAGCACTAGCCTCCACTTCTCCATCGTGATATTGGTCCTCAGACACACCAAGGAGCCTTTCGGGAAGTTGACCAAATGCTTGCCAAATGTTACATAAGACAGTTGGCCTGACAGAGATGACTTAGAATCAATCTCGGGAAGAGCTAATCAGTCTTAAATCAGCTCATACTCTACAGCCATTTAACAGTGATCTAACAAACAGCTTGGAAGATAATAGGTAAAAACAATGACTGCAGATGCTGGAAACCAGATTCTGGATTAGTGGTGCTGGAAGAGCACAGCAGTTCAGGCAGCATCCGAGGAGCAGTAAAATCGACATTTCGGGCAAAAGCCCTTCATCAGGAAACGTCGATTTTACTGCTCCTCGGATGCTGCCTGAACTGCTGTGCTCTTCCAGCACCACTAATCCAGAAGCTCGGAAGATAATGTCTTACCTGTTGTCAATACAGTTAATCAGTCTTAAGCTAATGTAACTTCACACCTTCCGATAAATTAATAAATTATTTCATGTCACTCAAGTCCATGCCTCTTTGGCTGAAGACATTCGTAGTTAAGCTTTCATCAACTATTAATAGCAACACAAGGACTCGTGGCAGTAAATCTACCCAAGATTCTGACAGAATAATTGCTGTGGGTATCCCTTACTACACATAATAAATAAGATTACTGCCAAAAAACCCTACAGAATTGTTACAATGCAGAAGCCCATCACCAATGCATGTCCAGTCATGCTAACATTAAAAAAAAATCAAACTGCCCAAACAGAAAATTAGATTTGATTACTTACAGTGTGGAAACAGGCACTTCGGCCTAACAAGTCCACACTGGCCTTCCAAAGAGCAACCCATCCAGACCCATTCCCGTACATTTACCCCTTCACCTAACACTACGGGTAATTTAGCATGGCCAATTCACCGAACCTGCACATTTTTATTTTGGACTGTGGGAGGAAACCAGAGCACCCGGAGAAAACCCACGCAGACACGGGGAGAATGTGCAAACTCCACACAGACAGTTGCCCGAGACGGGAATTTAACCCAGGTCTCTGGCACTGTCTCTGCTACCCACTGTGCCACCATGCCGCCCTGTAAAAGAACCAGTAAAAGGAATCCAGTCTGATATAAAATTAAGATAACTAGTTCCATAACAAATCAACCACCTGATGAAGGAACGGCACTCCAAAAGCTAGTGCTTCCAATTAAACCTGTTGGACTATAACCTGGTATTGTGAGATTTTTAACGTTGTACACCCCAGTCCAACACCGGCATCTCCAAATCATGAAAACACTCAGGTAATGTAAGTTCATGTTTATGGTTGAAAGACTACATTCCCCAGCTTTTCTCTTCGAATGCAAAAACCAAAAAAGTACAGGGTATTTTATCTGTAGCAACACTCAAGGAAACCATCCCTCCATATAGAAATATAAATGTCAACAATTATATCACTTAATCAGCTTATTAGTTCAGAGTTCAATCCCTTGTTTTTAATGATAAAGGTAATTGAATATGTATAATCATCCAATTTTTTTCCCTGAAAATTTAAAGTGCATGCATCAAATGACTACACAATTTGTAGCTACACCAATTCCTGAAGCATAGCTAATAGCATTTCACCATGCGTGTGATATCTTCCACAATCAGCAAAAGATGATTCTTTCTGGACTTCATTCACCTGTCAACTAGCATTAATACATTTGCCACTTTGCTGGTTGCTGCACAACCCATACACACATGGTTTACAGGGAACATTGAGGAGAAGCGTGGAGACAAATTTCTCACATACAAGGAAACAACAGCAGTCAACATGGTTTGAAACTGAACAGATGTATTAAGTCCAAATCTGAGCAACACATATCTGATGTAGGAATGGTCGGTCTCCTTCTTTCTCACCAAAATTTGCTTCTCCAGTTAAATATAATGTGACTTTACTTTTCCGTTCTCTTTTTTCACTAAAATCAAAGTTAAAAAGTGGTCAAGTCTGTCTTCCAAATGTTGTCCTCTGTTAAGGTCACCCATGTCATTCATTGCTTGACTGAAAAGCTTACTTGTTGAAACAAGGGCATAATTTGTTGTCAAAATAATAATTAGATTCACCATGATTAACCTGCAAGTCATTTATCAACATCTGGCAAAAATTCCATGATCTGTGAATCAACACAAGCTGGAGCATTTGCACTGCTCAACAGTTAGCTTCACATCATATGGTAACACACTCAGAATGCCAAAACTCAATGCAGGAAATTATGGCTTATACTTAACTGCTTTAATGCATTTTTATTGACAAAACAGCTCCTTCAATTGGCATCTTATCCACCACCTTCAACATTTACTTCATCATCAGATACACAGTGACAGCAGTGCATACAGGAAACTAACTCGCCAAGGCTTCTTCAATAGTCTGTTCCAAACCCATGACCCATACAATGCAAAATTGCAGATATATTGGACATCACCAAATGCAAGATCCTCGCACCATCATAATTTGTAGCTATACATATTTCTTTCGCTATTGCTAGATCAAAATCATAGAACTCCTTCCTTAACATGGACTGCAGCATTCAAGGCAATGGCTCCCCAGTACCTTCTCAACAACAAATTAAGCTAGCAATGAAGTGTTGGTCTAGTCTATAGCATACAAATCTTAAAATGTTTAAAAACACATTTATGTTCATTAAATGCCATTCAACCTCCCTACTCAGAGTTGTAAACACATTGTTCTTTATTTTTTCTGTATTTTTGATTCTAGACTTAAATTGATAAAAGGATTCTTTAAAAGCCAAGACCCATGGGAGACTGGTTAGCAAGGTTATATCTCATGGAATACAGGGACAACTAGCCTTTTGGATACAGAACTGGCTCAAAGATAGAAGACAGAAGGTGGTGGTGGAGGGTTGTTTTTCAGACTGGAGGCTTGCGTGACCAGTGGAGTGCCACAAGGATCGGTGATAGGGTCCACTACTTCTCATCATTTAGATAAATGACTTGGATGTGAGCATAAGAGGTATAGTTAGTAAGTTTGCAGATGATATCAAAATTGGAGGTGTATTGGATAGCGAAGAAGGTTACCTCAGATTAATATGGGATCTTGATCAGATAGACCAATGGGCTGAGAAGTGGCAGATGGAGTTTAATTGAGATAAATGTGAGGTGTTGCATTTTGGGAAAGCAAATCTTAGCAGGACTTACAACACTTAATGGTAATGTCCTAGGGAGTGTTGCCAAACAAAGTGCAGGTTCATAGCTCCTTGAAAGTGGAGTTGCAGGTAGGTAGGATAGTGAAGAAGGATAAATAGATTTCCCCCTGGGATGGGGGAAATCCAGAACTAGGTGGCATAGGTTTAGGGTGAGATGGGAAAGATATAAAAGAGATATAAGGGGCAACATTTTCATGCAGAGGGTGGTACATGTATGGAAGGAACTGCCAGAGGATGTGGTGGAGGCTAGTTCAATTGCAACATTTAAAAGGCATCTGTATAGGTACATGAATAGGAAGGGTTTGGAGAGGTATGGGCCAGCTGCTGACAAGTGGAACTAGATTAGGGATATCTGGTCGGCATGGATGAGTTGGATCAAAGGATCTGTTTCCATGCTGTACATCTTTATGACTCTATGTGGAAAGTGTTGCTGCTTTTTTAAAACTAAGTTACCTGGTATTCATTGTAAATGCTGTTTACAATGCTGTTCGTTCAAGCAACTGGGGAGTTTACGACAGATGAGCTGGAGCTAGTGAATGTGTGGGACGGGAGCTTCTGCAAGCAACAAGTAGTTGATTGTCATCAACAACTGGGGGCCACCATTCCACAGACCAAAGGCCTTCTGCCTGCCAATAACTATGTGATTAGTTCCCAGTAGCTCAAGAGCTTGGGTGTGAATGTTTGGTCAGAATGCATCAGACCTCTGAAATGGAAGGAGGTCTCCATTTTTCTGCAGTAAAAACACATCAAGCCTGAAGAAGGCCAGTTTATTTTCCCTCTTCAGCTGCCTCAAACTGTGGCTTTTAACTAATATGCTAGAGACTTTGTAAGTGAACCAGTTACCCCGTGTGCTCTGCAATTAAGTGGAAATACCTGTATAAGGAAGTTAAAAATCACACAACACCAGGTCATGGTCCAACATGTTTATCTGGAAATACTAGCTTTAGGAGCACTGCTCTCTCCACAACTATCTGACAAAGGAGCAGCACTCCAAAAGCTAGCACTTCAAAATAAATCTGTTGGGCTGTTACTTGTTTTTGTGTGATTTTTAAACTTTGTCCATCCAGCCCAACACCAGCACCTCCACATCTTGCAGAAGGAAGATCAAGCAGTTGCAGTTTTATACAGTACAGTTGTATGTCAATAATTCATAATTCCTTATCTGTAGCCAGAATCTATTTATTCGTAATAAACAGCAATTCTTGTGAAGTACAGAAATCTGGTCCATGCTTTGTGTTAACTTGGTTATAAAAGACAGATAAATTGGAGAATTTTTGAGTACTTTTATAAAATCTTTAGCAACAACTCTGGGAATAGTGCAGCTTGATTTCTAGCATACTATCCTAGTGAGGAGAAACAAAGGGAATGATTTATAAGGAAGTATTTATTCCAACATATTTATTCAACATTTTTACTGTTCCCTCTCTCTCAATTCAATCTTTCAATATTTCTCTTTCTGTACCAGATTTGACTCATCATCCAAAAAAAAGTCTTCAACACGTTGGAAACAAAACTCCCACTTCCTCAACACAAGAATTTCTTTAAGATAGTCTACTATAATGACGATAATTAAAATCTTTTCAATGAAGGATCTAATCATAATACACAGCTCTTCAAACTCTCTCAAGTATCTAATTTTAAATTTTCTTTTGCACTGTTCAATAACAGAAATATTTCTCAAGATTGTTGCTGCAGGAATTTTGTTACTTTGTAACATAATCCAATTCTGTTAGACAATCTCTTGTGCCAATTTATTTCTAAGGAACACTCCCATCCTTCTCTATCTCAGTCATTACGAACATGCTCATTAATTGTGACTCAACTACATTTATTTTTCCCTAACCAAAATCAAAAATCCTAGTTCTGCACATGTGCAATGTTTTTATTTGGATTCATTGGTTTGGTGATTTCCTCGTTTATTGCATTGCCACATCCTAATGTTTCTAATTGAGACTTTTTGCTTTAGAGTCTGCATGATTCAGTGAGGATGCTGTACTCTGATTGGTTGAAGAGTGACACTGCTTTGTGCTCTGCTCTCGCAGGTTATAGATTCCTATCCAGGGTGTCCTCCTGGTTTGAGTATGTGATAATAGCAAGATGATAGTCAAAAGCCACTAGAAGCACAATTCCTTCACTAGTGACTGAATAATTTGACCTTCTATAGAACTTTTGTTCTAAAGTTACACAGACTGGTTCTATAATACTAAATAGCTTCAATGTTAAAAATGCAGACCCTAATTTAACATCTATTATGAATTTAAACAACAAGATAGCATGAAAACAATTCATGGCAACACTGGACAAGTCAGATTCCAGAAAAAAAATTCCTAAATTTTTCTTAATTTACTAATAATTTTTAAATTTTGATTGCTGTGGACAGTCACTGAATACATTCTTAGGAGGCCAATGGACTTTTAACAAAAAGAACATTTGTTTAATTCACAAACTAACAGGGGGAAAAGCTGCATAAAATAGCTTAGAAAGATCTTATGCATTAAGAGAAAGATTTAATCTGCTTTCACAGCAATATCGTTTATAGACTCAATCTAGTTAAATCTCATTCTTATCTTGACCTTCATTTTAAATTCAACTGATGAGATTGTACGAATTTCTTTTCAGCAACTTTCCAAACATTCAGGAGATTGATATTCTCCATATCTGTCTCTTCCAGGGATAGCTATACGCAAACTAATTAGACCATAAGTAGTAGGCCATTCTGACCCTCAAGCCAGCTCCATCATTCGAATTGAATTGACTGTCATGTGTACTGAGGCACAGTGAAAAGCTTTGTCTTGTGAGCAATACAGGCAGATCACATAGTTCAATACCATAGATAAGTAAATAATAGGTAAACAGTGGCAAAAACAAAAACACAGGTACAGGCAAATGCGAAAAGTTTGAGAGTCAATTCAGTGTTCTAATTACAGTAGGGTAGAAACTGTTTCAAAACTGGCTGGTGCGTGTGTTCAGGCTTCTGTACCTTCTCCCCGCTGGTAGAGATTGTAGAAAAACATTGCCAGGGTGGGATGGATCTTTGAGAATTCTGGCGGCCTTTCCATGACAGCGGGACTAGTAGATAGATTTTATGGATGGGAGGTTGGTCTTTGTGATCATCTGGGCCGAGTTAACCACTCTCTGTAACCATCTCCGATCTTGAATTGTACAGTTACCATACCAGGTAATGATACATCCAGACAGAATGCTCTCGATGGTGCACCTATGAAAGTTGGCAAGGGTATTCACCGTCATGCCAAATTTTCTCAGCTGCCTGAGGAAGAGGAGAAATTATTGGGCTTTTGTAACCAGTGTGTCCACATGAAGAGTCCAAGAAAGGTTGTTGTTAATGACCACTCCCATGAGCTTGACATTCTTCCACTCATTCCATCTCATGCTGTTAATGTGTAAGGGGGTATGAGTGACATCCTGCCGAAAGTCAATAATGAGTTCCTTGGTTTTGCCAGTATTAAGAGTTAGGTTGTTCTAAACGATGATGGATCGATAGGATGATGGTTGATTGAACATTCTTCACATCAACTTACAGTTTTGCCATGACCTTCAATTCCCCACCTGATCAGGAATCTAACTCAGCTTTAAATATACACAAGAAATCTGCCCCTACAGCTCTCTGTGGCGAGGAGTTCCAAAGATACTCAATGCTCAGAAAATAAATTCTCTCTCATCTCTGCCTTAAATTGGTGTCCATTTACTAAGACTTTGCCTTCTGGCCCTATACTCTCTCATTCCGGAAAACATCCTCTCAACATTTACCTTGTCAAGCTCCTTAAGAATCCTTTATGTTTCAATGAAATCACCTCTCATTCTACTGAACCTCAGTGAGTATAGTCCCAATCTGATTAGCCTTTTCTCATAAGATAATCCCTCCATATCAGGGATCATCCTAGCAAACCTTCTCTGAACTACCTACAATGAAATATTTCTTTGAATAAGGGTGAGAATGTGTATAGGGTATAAGCAGGCAGCAAAAGAGTTAAGTTCTGGGTTTTGTGAAACAAGAGGTTCAGCTGAACAATACTCAGATCAGATAAGAACTTATAGTTAACAATGGGTGCTGGAGGCAAGGGTAATGGGTTAGCAAGGTGGAAAAGCGCTCATTACATACAGCCATTTAACAATATTGGAAGCATTCGGTATGCAAGGTCCTACTGGGGTTCGAGTCCTCTGGGGTGGACTTTGTGCAGTACTAGGGTTCGACTCCCCTGGGGTGGGTTTGATTGAGGTTCAAGCCCTTTGCACAGAACTAGGGTTCGAATCTACTGGGTGGGGTGATTTCAGGTTCAAGTCCTCTGTGCTGAGGCTCAAGCTCTCTATGTTTAAGTGGGATTTGTACTCTCTGTATTTAAGTGGAGTTCAAGTTCTCAATGTTTAATTGGAGGTCAAGCCCCCATGAGAAGTAAAGTGAGAAAGGGATTGAAGTCCCCTCGTGGTGAAATTTGAGGCATTGCAGGTCTTTGTTCTGGAGGAAGACAGTGGTTTGGATTGCGGCGCCATGTGGTCTGTAATTTCAGTGAGAGAATGCCAAAAAAAAGAGAAACACTGAAATTAAGGTTTTACCAACATTTAGGTTGAAAAAAGGAAAGTTTCGATGTAGATTGTCCAATGCTGAGAGTGTTTGATGTTTAAAATTTTGGTTCATTAAAATACTGGTTCGACAAATCCTTTCAAGTAACTGCTTTGCCTTGTTTGAATCAATTCAATGTGTTTGTGAGCTATGTAATTGGGCAGATTTTGTTTTTACATTGAAACTATACAATATTATGTCCATTTTAAAATGATCAAACTTGTAGCCCTAAAACAAATTGATTGAGTGCCTTGATCTCCTGATGTGTTTGAAATTTGACAATGCCTGTTTAAAAAGGAACAGTTGGGTCAGTGGTCATGCTTTAACCGGATAAGAGTGTTGTATTATACTTTTGTTAAGATTTTCTAGAGAAAGATTTTCTTGAGGCTCAGCTACTTAAATTCTGTTAATTACTGTTAAGACTTTATTGGCCCCCTTCATAATGCGAATTCAAAAGAATGTTGATCTCTACCAAAGATGCCACTGTAATTCTAACTCTTTTATTTGGGAAGTTTCATTTGGAGAACATATTTGAAATTATTCAGCATTTGTTTCCTACGAATATTTCAGATTTAAATCTGAACTGAAACTGCCTCTTCAATTGCTAAAGCACAGGAAACATTTTGTTGTTTGCTTGCTGCTCTAAATTTCTGAAATACTTATCCTGACAGCTTTCACATTAGCCAAGTATCAACTTATTAAAGGAAAATAATTTTTGAACAACCTGAATGAGGTACCCGAGGGTTTGATTTGAGGACCACTGATTGTTGTTTATAATTGAATCATTTAGGCAGTACAATTTAGAAGTTTATCTATTTTATTCCAATCTATTTTGGTGGTGGTCTCCAAGGACTATGGATTTAATAACTTTACAGGTGAATTTTCTTTTCCCCTACTGTAAAGGCCTAGTTTTTTTTTGTTATAATCGTTGTATGCTGTGTGTCAACAACCTGCTTAAATACTGGCTGTCAGAGTCTTATGAAAGTAGTGGCATCTCGGTGATCATGAAATGATAAAAGGAGGAATGAGAATGTGTATAGGGTATAAGCAGGCAAGACAAGTGTTAACTTTTGCGTTTTGTGAAACAAAATGTTTCAGCTGAGCATGACTCAGATCAGATAAGAACTTACAGTTAACAATGGGGTGCTAGAGGCAAGGGTAATGGGTTAACAAGGTGGGAAAGCAGTCATTATGTACAGCTATTTAACAATATTGGAAGCATTCAGTACACAAGGTCACTAACAAGGGGAAATGTATCCATTGTATGAATCCAATTAACAAGATTAAGAGCATTCATTATGTAACAGGAAAGGGCTTAGTCTCTGCTATTGATACTCGTTGATTGTAATGGTCACCCAGTTAACATGTATGCTGCCAAATCTGGATGCTCCTCCCTGTAAATTGATTGCGTGGTTCACTGAGAAACTGCTATTCCAGAGAAGACCGTGAACTCGTGTCTCTGTGCACATGGGCAGTCGTGTTCTCTCCCTCCAGGGCCAACCCCCTTGAAATAAGTCCTAACATTCCAGCCTTCCTGATTACCTGTTGGTACTTGTTTGTTAGCTCTGTTTCATATACAAATACCCTCAAGTCCCTTTGATTTGTGGTTTTCTCCCATTTATCTTCATTTAAATCATATTCTTTTGTTCTCCCTTCCAAAATGAACTTCACATTTTTCAACATTATATTCCATATAATTTTTGCCCAATTACTTAACCTATCAATATATCTCTTAAACTGCTTGTATTCTCTCATCACCTGCCTTCCCACCAATTTGTGTCATCTGCAAATTTAGCAACAATGTTGACTGACTATTCACTGACTCTTCCTCACTGCACTCTAAGAAAATCTCAGGATTCTTTTCACCCCTATTTACTTGAACGGCTAAAATAGCTCAAGACTCCTTTCCAGCTATGGAGTGGTGACTATTAAAACTAAACTGCCCTCGAGCTCATATAGATCTTTTCCTTCTGATATAGACCTCTTTGTAGTCCCTCGCCATCTCCCTCTCTCGCTCATAAAAGTTCAACTTAGTACAGACTTCAAAACTCTCACCAGGATCTTAGTAAGATTAAGTCACAATTTCTTGGAAATGTTATATTCAGTTTAAAAAGGAATTTGAACAAAAATAAAGCTTCTAAGCCCGAAAAAGAAAAAGCCATCTTTGCAGAACTGAGTACCTCATAGCCAAGTTCCCAAATTCCATATTATAAAATGTCGTTATAAAGACGACTAAATATCAAATGCTTTGCATCATTCTACTTCACTCTGCCCTCAACCATTGCACAAGGAACTTAATTTCTTTTCAAATTTATTTCTCTCGCCTGATGGTGCCAGTTCCTACTGAAGTAACATTCAATAGACAATAACAAAGCCTACACTGACCGAATGTAAATCAGAGCAATATGTTCTTCAACCAGAGCATACAGTGCAAAGTTCTATATTTTATCTCTAATCTTGAATATAATATTCAGCCTATTTAGTGACATCACTGTAACTCAGCTCTACCTAAGCACTTTTAAGTGACACTAATACTTTCACAGGAAATTTGCTGCAACTAGTTCTATTCAACCCAAAATGCTTAATAGGATTTATTTCTCAACGAAAAATTAATCACATTTCTATGTATCGGTTACAAAGTCATATTTTCACTTAAGGTTCCATGCAACCAACCTAAGCTGCGATCATATAGTTACTCAATATAATTTTGAAGTATCCAAAAACAGATAAACAAACATGGCTTTGTGGGAAAATGCAATTCAAGGAAAGCGTACACTAACAAGTGCAAAACTACAAGTAGTTTACAGCTCTGACAATGCTATGATAAAGCTCAGGAATCTCAAAGATGTAGTCAAAGGCTAAACGGGACAAACAGCTGATCTCCTGGTTCGAAGTAGTCAGACGTAGCAGTTATTTAAAACATTCCCAATATAAATAAAACATTGTCTGTAGAATTACAGTTCAGCAAAACCCATAACTAAGCTATTCTGAGAAAAAAAACCCTGCAGCGTTTCAGTGAATTACTATATGGACACTCCTACTGTGTAGGTATGGATATAAAATTAATAACATGCACATCTATCATGTTCTAAACACACTTGTGATAGAACTGTGATAGTTTAAAATGGGTTGATTATTTGAACAAAGTACCAAAGGACTACCAATAAGTATTATCATTTAACTCAACATGAACATTAAGTTGAGGAAAGAAACAAACGAAATCTAACTGTGGAGAATGAAGCATTGAGAAATGACAGGGATTCAGTTTTAAATAACTTTTAACTGCCAGCAACTTATTTTACCTTGAAATTGACTTGTCTCAGTTTCTCCAGACATTGTAAGCCATGGTTGACTCTTAATCAATTATATAATTAATTCCCTTAATTTGTTACACTAAAACTATTTGATTGGTCATAAACCCTAACAAAGATTCAAGTAATTTATAGTCTCTTAAATATCAAAGTGTGTTAATAAATGGACACAAATTGGCAGGGCTGCAAGTCAACAATGGAAGCTGTGGAAAATTTAGATGACATAAGAATAAAAATAGAAAAAAAATTGAACATGCCTCACTTAATACATTGCTCAAATACAAGCTGAAGTGAACTGTTATTGGCAGTCAATATCATTTTTTCCACGTAATGACCTCTTACATCTTAGAACTAGAACTATAAAACTGTAGAAATGAGACAGCACAGAAGAGGGGCATTTGGACGGTTTAATCCATACCAATCCAAAGACACCCAGATGTCCTTTCTAATCCCAAGTTCCTGCACACAACATACACCTGCTGACACTATTGCAGATGCTTCTTCTCCAGTTTGTAAATTCTAGGGTTGGAGTAGTTTCAGGGCAATTCCAATTTGAAAAGGAAAGACTGAAAGAAAATGGCTTTTGTGAAAAACTGATCAATCTGGCATCTGTGCAGGGAGGATTTCCTAGCAGGCTTGCCAGAATGTGGACACACATTCTTCTGGGGACAGAGATTCTCAGAGGTAGGAGTGTGAGGTGCATCAGTCAGAGGGAAATGGGTCTGGGTGGGTTACTCTTCGGAAGGTCAGTGTGGACTTGTTGGGCCGAAGGGCCTGTTTCCACACTGTAGGGAGTCTAATCTCAGTCAACAAAACAGCATCTGCCAGACATCATATCAAAGGTACAGGCATAGAAACGGTAATGAACCCCAAAACTGTGAACAATGGAGCCAATCTAGTTAATGGGATAACGATTTACTCTAATCTGAAAAGAGTCTGGGAGGCTCCATGAAGTCATCAAAATTCCAGGTAAGTAAACCTGGAACTGTATCGACCATTTTGTTTCCACAAATGATGAGATTAAACCGGCCCTGGCAATCACCAGAGATACTTTGTGAAATGGAATTACCTGAGGGATGGAGCTGGCCGACCCTTTGGTATCACAAGGGTAAAGGGGGCAGCACAGCCAGCTATTGGGCTGGTTTTCTTTTACACTCTCCTTGCTCTGATCTCACTGCATCTCTAGACATCAACCCTTTGGGGCTGAAGACATTGATCCTGTCTGCGACCTCGGACTTCAGAAGTCTGCAACAACATCCGAAGCAGAGAGGGAACTCCACTGGACAAGCAATAAGTCCCTCTGAGACCGTAAGAACCTTTTTCAGGCCTGGGACACTCGTACTCTGCAGTAGTTAGTTAGGCATAGGGCAGAGGGGGATTGTGTAATTATTAAGGTATAAGTACCCTGTAAATTGTGTAAGGTTAAAAATTTATACTGTGGCCGCTCCAGTTTTCTTATATTATAGTATAGAGTATAAGTTGCATCGAAGTATTGTACGGATTGGGCAAGTTGAATTCTTTCTGAAATAAAGTTTACTGGTCATTTTGAACTCACATTTGAGTCCGCCTGCGCTCCTTCTGAGTACTGGATTAGTGGTGCTGGAAGAGCACAGCAGTTCAGGCAGCATCCAAGTAGCTTCGAAATTGACGTTTTGGGCAAAAGCCCTTCATCAGAGACACCAATTCTGGCTGAGTTCACAGCAGATCCCAGATTATAATTCCAGTGTCAAGGACAGAGGGGTGATCCGGGCGATTTGAACCGCCCACTCAGTGGGTATTGCTGGCCAGGATAAGCTGTTTGATCTCTCTTTTTCTCTCTCTTAGAGGTACTGCCAGGTGGATAGCTATCAGGTGGCCGTTATCCCACCAAGAGAAGGAATTGCCCAGGCATTGATGCCAGTCCAGATTACTGTGGGCAGATAAGTTCCGACCATAAACAGTGAATTTGGTTCAAAGCTCTCCTCTATCCAGCAGAGTTGCCCTAGTGCGGCATTTCAGTCTTTGAAGTTTCAAAGCCTGCTGGAGAGAGACCACCACAGTAATCGACGAACCCAGACAACGGCCAGAGTATGAAGAGTGAAAGAGACCTCTTCACAGGGCAAACAATTCACATAGCTCGTAGGATTGCTGTATTTGCTTAGGAAGGTTCTGAGAGTGTCCCTGTAGCTTGTCCGCTGCCCTCCTGGTGATCGCTTACCATTGCGGAGTCTTGTGTTGGGCATGCAGACAACAGAGCCTTCCTATCACAGCTGGTCGTACACGACCAATGCCTTGATACTCGGGATATCGGCCAGGGTGAGGACAGTTACATTGGTCTACCTACACTGCCAGAGATCTGTAGGATTTTAAGACCATAGACATTAGATACAGGGATTATTCTTGTAACCACCCTCTGGACATTCTCCAATTCCAGCACAAAGTCATGGAGTCATACGCAAGGAAATAGAACTTTTGGTCCAACAATAATCTCAAACTGAACATCCCACCTGCCTGCACTTGGCCCATATCCCTCCAAACGTTTCTTATTCATGTGCCTATCCAAATTGTTGTAAACTGTACTTGGATCCACCACTTAGTCTGCAAGTTCATTCCACACAGGAACCACTCCAAAAAATTGGCCCTTGACCTTTTTAAAGATCTTTCGCCTTAAAAATATGCCTCCTAGTCTTGAAATCCCCCACCATAGGGAAACAATGCCTGTCATTCACCTGATCTATACCCCTCATGATTTTATACACTTCTATAAAAGGTCACCCTCTACCTCATACACTCTGGTGAAAATGTCCTAGCCTATCCAGTCTCTTCTTGTAATTCAATCTCTCCATTGTTCGCAATATCCTAGTAAATCGCTTCTGAACCCTCTGCAACTTATTAATATCCTTCCATAACAGGGTGACCAGAACTGGACATTCTATTCCAGAAGAAGCCTCATCAACATCCTGAACAACCTCAACATGACATCCCAACTCCTATACTCAATTAAGGCAAGTGTGCTAAATGCTTTAACTACCCTGTTTACATGCAATGCAAACGTCAAAGAATTACATACCTGAACCCTTAGGTCTCTCTGTTCTACAATCTTGCATTTATCCATATTAAACTCCATCTGTCATCCCTCAGTCCATTGACCCAATTGATCAAAATCTCCTTATAATCTTAGACAAGGATCTCCACTGTCCATTATACAATCAATTTTGGATTATCGACAAACTTTCAAACAAGTCTTCTATATTTTCACCTAAATCATTTAGATATCTGATAGAACACTACTGAAGAAAAACTTCCACTCCGAACAACAACCCTCCACCATCACTCTGTCTCCTGCCATTAAGCTAATTTTGATTCCAACTGGCAAGCTCATCCTGAATCCCATGTGATCTAACTTTACTGATTAGTTTACCATGCAGAACCATGTCAAATACAAGTAAACTACAACCTGCCCTCAATCTTCTTGGTTACTTCCTTAAAAAAAACTTAAACAAGTTTGTGAAACACAATTTCCCTTGCACAAAAGCATGCTAACACCCCCCCACCCCCCCCCCACCCCACTTCCCTCCAAGGCCCCAAGGGATCCTTCCATATCCGTCACAAATTCACCTGCACCTCCACACACATCATTTACTGCAGCCGCTGCACCTGATATGGCCTCCTCTACATTGGGGAGACAGGCCGCCTACTTGCGAACATGTCAGAGAACACCTCTGGGACACCCGCACCAACCAACCCAACCACCCCATGGATGAACACTTTAACTCCCCCTCCCACTCCACCAAGGACATGCAGGTCCTTGGCCTCCTCCATCGCCAGACCATGGCAACACAACGCCTGGAGGAAGAGCGTCTCATCTTCCGCCTAGGAACCCTCCAACCACAAGGGATGAATGCAGATTTCTCCAGCTTCCTCATTTTCCCTCCCCCCACCTTATCTCAGTCCCAACCCTCGGACTCAGCACCGCCTTCTTGACTTGCAATCTTCTTCCCGACCTCTCCGCCCTTTCACCCTCACCTTAACCTCCTTCCACCTTAACCTCCTTCCACCTATCGCATTCCCAACGCCCCTCCCAAGTCCCTCCTCCCTACCTTTTATCTTAGCCTGCTTGGCATACCCTCCTCATTCCTGAAGAAGGGCTTATGCCCGAAACGTCGATTTTTCTGCTCCTTGGATGCTGCCTGACCTGCTGCACTTTTCCAGCAACACATTTTTCAGCTCTGATCTCCAGCATCTGCAGTCCTCACTTTCTCCTCTCCAAAGGTTCCATAATAACATCATTTGGAAAAAGTCACTTTTTTGGAAGTTTGTTTTGCTTTTTTGACTATGAGAGAACCAAAAATGAATCAAAGTAAAAATCATATACTGTTGAAATGTTATCAATAAGAAATCTAGAAGTAAACCTGAAATCTCAGGAACAATTGCAAGATCCACACTACTCTCAGTCCACCACAATTTCCTTCGATATGGGGCCCACAACTGCTCACATTATTCCAAATGTGGTCTGACCAGTGCCTTATAGAGCCTCAGTACTTCCCAGCTCTTGTATTCCAGCCCTGTTGAAATGAATGCCAACGTTGCATTTGCCTTCCGAACTGCCAATTGAACCTACATATTTAAGACAACAGAATTCTGACCTAGGACTCCCAAGTCCCTTTCCACTTTAGACTTTCAAAACCTTTCCCCATTTAGAGAATGAACAATGCCTATATTCTTCCTACCAGGATAACCTCACACTTTTTCACATTGTATTCCATTGGCCACTTGTTTGCCCACTTGGCCACTAGCCCAGGTCCTTCTGCAGCCTACTCGCTTCTTCAATTCCACCTGCCCTTCCACCTATTTTTCTGTAACCTGCAAAACTATCAACAACACACTCAATTCCTTTGTCCACATTGTTAATGTAACATGCGAATAGTTATGACCCTTGCAGAATTCTACTAGTCACTGGCTGTCTTCCCTTTATCCCCACTCTCTGCCAATCAGCCAATTCTATGCCAGCACATTGCCCTTAACACCATGAGCTCTTATCTTATTTACTAGCTACCCACATGGCACCTTATCAAAAGCCTTCTGAAAATCCAAATAGATCATGTCCACTAGCTTGACAAAGTTGCTGACTACCTTCTCAAAACATTCTAACAGATTTGTCAGGCATCACTTCCCCTTGACGAATCTATGTTGAATCCCCTCTATTTAACTATGCATTTCCAAGTACTCTGCAATCTTATCCTCAATTATGCATTTGAAAATATTACCAGTGTCCAAGGTCAGCGAAACCAGACTGTAGTTTCCTGTCTTATGCCACCCTCCCTTCTTAAATAGGCATGTTACATTCGCTACTTTCCAGTCCTCTGGAACCTTCCCTGATTCCAGTAATACCTGAAAGATCACCACCAAAGCCTCTACAATCTCCTCCATAAATCTGGGATGTAGTCCATGTGGTCCAGGCGATTTATCTGCCTTCAGACTTTTCAACTTCCCCAGCATCTTTTCCTTAAGGAAGGCCACCACACTGATAGCATCCCCTGACGTTATATTCGGGCATGTTGCTGGAGACTTCACTGTGTAAACTAATGCCAAATACTGATTCAGTTCCTCTTCATTTCTTTGTTCCCTATTACTACCTCTCAAGCCTCATTTTCCAGTGGTCCAATGTCCACTCGTGTCTCTTACTTTTTAAGATATCTTTAAAAAACGCTTGCAATCTTTTTATATTACTAGCTAGCTTAATCTCATACTTGATCTTCTCCACCCTTACTGCTTTTTGCGAAAGTAGCGTTGGTGATACTTCTCCAGGCACTTGAGGTGTCTGCTTTACATGATCCATGTTTCAGGTGCATACAAAAAGGTGAGAATGATAGCAGCTCTGCAGACCTTGAGCTGTGCATTCTGCTGGCACCTTGGCTTCATTGTCAATGTTTGTTCATGAGTCGAGGTTCCCAAGGTAGAGGAAATGAACCATGGAGTTCAAGGACTCACCACAGATTTTGATGGCAGTGACAGCGTTGTGTGCTGGGAGCATGCTTGCAGAAATTCTTTCATTCTGGATGTTTAGTCAAAAGGTCCATTCTCTCATAGACCTTGGTGAATGTGTTGCGATAGTTTTACGTTGGTCTCTGTGCACACACACAAGAATCTTCTGAGTATTGCTCCTCGATGACAGATTTTGGGATCATCTTGATTCTAATCTGGTGGCGAAGATTGAAATGTTTCTTGCTCATCCTGTAGACTAGCTCCATTCTGGCGCGGAATTTCATGGAGATGGGTGAAGTATTGCAACAACGAAGATGGAGAAATGGATTAGTGTGAATGTTGGAAACCTGCTTAACCCCATTTACAATCATACTGGGACTGTGGTGGATCCATCAATGAGGATCATAGCTTGCATGCCATTATGAAGGAGGAGGAAAACAGTGACAATTTCCATGGACTGCCAAATTTGAAGAGACTATTCCACAATTGGAGGAGTCAAAGCCCTATGTGACTTCGAAGGAGGTAATATAGAGGCTAGCATCATTCCCTGAACTTGTTTTGGATTTGTCACACACTGAAAATAGTGTTCGTTGTGCCTCTTGAAGGGTACAAGCTATATTGTGACTTAGAGAGAAACTCTGCAGCCACTGGAAGAAAGTGGTTGAGGAGGATTGTCATAAGTTTTTTTTAAAAATGCATATAAATTCTGATTTTCTAGCCATCTGTCCATCATTTACTGATACCCGAGGCATGATAAATCACGATCAAAAATAAGTTACACTGCAGCAAAAACAGCATATGCAACCTTCTGTCATACATTGCATTTACATTGGGAGCAACCACTAACTACCCCAGCTGTGCACAGCTCGAGAAAGTGTATAATTACCTCATCGTCACTGATGGCTTCACACCCATTCTGCTATACTATAAACTAACTAGAGTTTGAAAATTCCACTTCTACATCAGTATGAAGGAAAAAATGGTGAAATTACACAGGGTTCATTTGTTCAGCTGGCTTAAAAGTAACTCAAAAAGTAGAAGCAATTGTGGAGTACAATTCTATTAACAGCGTGAGTCACCATCGAGCAAAGGAGAGGACCAACAAAGAATGATGGATCACTGACTCAGTGTGGAAATTAATTGATGGAAGAGATCTGATGATGTACAAAAGGGAGCAGGAAAAGAAAAAAAAAGATAAGTTAATGGTAATAAATACAGAATATTAAAATAAAGCCTTGAGGAAAGCTGCAGGACAGAGAAACAAGGATGAAGAGAGCTGAAAAGGCAAGTCGTCACATGAATCAAATTAGAACATGTCCAAGACGCTAGGTAAGATTGATTCAAGAAGCAATATCTTTGTGCCAATTAAACAAGAGCTTGGACAGTCAGGCTCAAGTGATGGGCCTTGAGCAAGAGGCAAGGTTGGTGAAATATTTTTGGGGGATCCTCAACAGTACAAGTTTCACAAAGTCTGACGACACCACTGGACCTCAAAGACGGAATATCAACCTGGGAGAAACTGCCACAGAGATTTAAAGGGCTCTCAAGGACCTGAACAACAAGGCTCCAGGAATTGAGGCAATACCAGTAGAATTCAAGATGTGGCAAGGATACCATCACAACAGAGCTCACAGACTTGTTCAATAAGATCTAGATTGTAAAGGATGTCTTGGAATGCTGAAGATGTCGAGCAATCATTGAGCTGGCAAAGAAAAGAAACCTTAGCAACTAAATGTTATAAGAATGCTCAAAGTCTTAAGAAATCTTCATGATAATTCTGAGATGTCATATTGAAAACAAGAAATTATACTAAGGTATTGTATAGTTGCTTAGGCAGACATAAATGATCAGACAGCATTGTTCAAAGGACAGCACAACCTCCTTATATCTTACCCAATGTTTATCATTTTTAACAAACACCACTAAAAACAGATCATGCAGTTTGCTTATTCGTTGTTAGTGAGATTTTGCTGCTTGCAATTTGCCAGCTGTATTTGCCACTATAACAGTAGCTACACTAAAAAAAAATTGGCTGTGAAATATTTTGGATCTGCAAGAGATAGCAACCACCATAAAACCAGCCAATTTTTCTTCTGCAGTTCCAGCTCTTAAAACAAAGTAAAACATTCCAGACCACATAGTCTTCCTGGCATTCCATTAAAATTAGTTTCTTTATTTCTCAGTGCAGATTCATGAAAATTATGTTTATAGCGTTAAAAATTATAATTTTTTTAAAAAAGCAAAATGCACACACTTAAGTTAAACACTATTTTGTTATTCTTTCAGAGGATGCAGAGGACGTAGCTTCTGTGCAAAAGGTAAGTGGTATCTTGATTGAGAGATGTGAGTTATTTGAAAAAATATTTTCTCAATACTTACCATCATTTAAATCTAAGTGATACACAATCAATATGATCAAATGACAAAAAAAGTTTCAAATTCTTGGGGGTTGGAGGAAAGCTACTTAATATTTATCAAATTTAACTAAGTGCTTCATAGTACCAAACTTAAATATTGCTAAGACAAGAAGTTAAAGCTTTTCATCTTGCACTTATCAGAATTAGGTGTGAGAAAATGACACCATTTCATACAGAATGAATAAAGGGTGCTGACCATTTGATCACCATTACAGTGGAGATGCAGCAAGAAGAGTTAACCATCAGTCTTGATTCTCAGGCCAAGTATCCAGTTTTTGACTGGTCATGGGGTTGCCATATGGATGCAGCAGAAATTGGCTATCTTCGCGACCCTGTTTTGGATGAAAAAGGTGCATTCTCTTTGCCTATATAAAATAGAATCCTCTGTATTTGTAGATATTTTCTTATTAACCTGTCCAGAGATGTCATTACACACTTCTGAAGCAGGTAGGGCTTTAACCTGGGCCTTCTGCCTCAGAGATAGGGACACTACGCCTGCACCACAAGAGTCCTTCTTGTTTATGTACTTTCCAGCAGGTGCAAATGATACAAGCTGCAAGCCTGATTCATGATGATTGTAGGAGAAAGTGAGCACTGCAGATGCTGGAGATCAGAATCAAAAAGTGTGGTACTGGAAAAAAAATAGCGGGTCAGGTAGCATCCAAGCACCAAGAAAGTTGACATTTTGAGCATAAACTCTTCATCAGTAATGTGGGGATCGTGACTATTAAGAGTCAGATTATTTAATCGATGATTTTGAATTAACAAAATCACATCTAATGATGGATATACTTTTCAGAGGTTTATAAGCATGGGAAGCTTGAATTCTATTTACATGCAGTTTTGCTAGGGCTTTTTGCTGCCACATTCAAAAATAGCCTTGATGTCAAGCACAGCCATTCTAACCTCACTTCTGGAATTCAGTTCCTCTGTCCACGTTTGTATCTAAAGTTATAACAAGTCCAGTGGCCCTGGAAGAACATAAACTGGGTGTCAGTGAGCAGATTATTACAAAGTACATGCCGTTTGATAGCACTGTTGATGACACCTTCCATTACTGTACTGATGATCCAAAGTAGACAGACAGGGCAGTAACTAGCCCAGTCAGATCTGTCCAGCTTTCTATGTATAGGACATACCCAGGCAGTTTGCACAATGCTGGGTAGATGTCAGTGTTGCAACTACACTGGAACAGTTTGGCGAGGATAGAGCCAGTTCTAGAGAACTGGTCTTCAATACTGTTGCCATATGCTGACAGAGCCCATAGGTTTTCAAGTATCTAATGCCTGCAACCATTTCCTGATATCACATGGAGTGAGTTGAATTGGTTGAAAGCTGGCATTTGTGATGCTAGAACTTCGGGAAGAGACCAAGATAAAACATTCACTTGGCACTTTTGGCTGAAGATTGTTGCGAATGCTTCAGCCTTTATCTTTTGTACTGATACACCAGGCTCTCCCACCACTGAAGACGGTGATGTTTGTTGAGCCTAAACTTCCACTGAGATATTTAATGTCCACAACTAGGTATTACTGGACTGCAGAACTTAGTCTGGTCCATTGGTTGTGGAATTACTTAACTTTAGTTATCATTCGCTGTTTAGGCTATTTGGCACACAAGTGGGCAGCACGGTGGCACAGTGGTTAGCACTGCTGCCTCACAGCGCCAGAGACCCGGATTCAATTCCCGCCTCAGGCGACTGACTGTGTGGAGTTTGCACGTTCTCCCCGTGTCTGCGTGGGTTTCCTCCGGGTGCTCCGGTTTCCTCCCACAGTCCAAAGATGTGCAGGTCAGGTGAATTGGCCATGCTAAATTGCCCGTAGTGTTAGGTAAGGGGTAGATGTAGATGGGTGGGTTACGCTTCGGCGGGGCGGTGTGGACTTGTTGGGCCAAAGGGCCTGTTTCCACACTGTAAGTAATCTAATCTAATCTAATCTATTCCTGATTTGTAGCTTCAGCAGATAGACATCTCATTTTTAGGTATGTCTGGTTCAGTAGCTTGCATGCCCTCCTGCTCTATGCATTGAACCAGGGTTAAGCCTCCAGATTGATGCTAATGGTAAAGTGGGTGGCCCACAAGATTGCAGATTGTGTTGGAGTACAACTCTGTTGCCCCACTGCACCTCATAGGTGCTCAGTCTTGTGTTGCTAGATCAGTTTGTGGTCTATTCCATTTAGCACAATGATAGTGCTACACAACACAATGAAGAGAATTCTCACAGGACTGTGCAGTGGTCACTCCTGATATTGTCATGGACTGATCCATCTGTGGCAGGTGGGGTAAGTGCAAATCGTAACCAGCAGGAGTTCTCCTTATGTTTGACCTGATGCATGAGATTTCAGGGGTCCACAGTCACCTCCATCCTGATTGTAGAACATTGTGCCCCAACTCTGCTGGAACTGGCCTGCCAATGGAACAACAACACAGGTGTTGTGTGGGATGTTGTAAGTAAGGTTTGATTCCTTCAGGCTGTTTCTTGACTAGTCTGTAAAATAGCTCTCTCAATTTTCGCACTACCTCCCAGATGTTAGGAGTGTAAGGACCAGTTTCATTCTTTGGACTGTAGACTAGAAAATGGGAAAAGATACTTCTTTCAAGTTAAAAGATAATGTTTCTGTTTTTAAAAAAACAAATTACACAAAGTTTGTGAGAAGATTTGTAGCTCGGGTGCTGGTTATTGTGGTTCTGTTCGCCGAGCTGGGAATTTGTGTTGCAGACATTTCGTCCCCTGTCTGGGTGACATCCTCAGTGCTTGGGAGCCTCCTGTGAGTTCATGCTGGGTATACGGTCCTTTGTCCTGGTGAGTTGTCTGAGATTGTCTGTTGGTTTGTGCACTGTTATGAGTCCTAGTGGTCGTAGTAGTCTGGCTGTCAGTTCAGAAATGTTCTTGATGTATGGTAGTGTGGTTAGTCCTTTGAGTTGTGGCATGTCCTCATTCCATTGTCTTTCCCTTAGGCATGTGTTGATGAAATTGCGGGGGTATCTGTTTTTGGCAAATACATTGTAGAGGTGCTCTTCTTCCTCTTTTTGCAGTTCTGGTGTGCTGCGGTGTGTTGTGGCCCTTTTGAACAGTGTCTTGATGCAACTTCTTTTGTGTGTGTTGGGGTGGTTGCTTTCGTAGTTCAGGACTTGGTCTGTGTGTGGGGCTTCCCTGTATACCTTTGTGGTGAATTCTCTGTTCGGTGTTCTCTGTACCATCACATCTACGAATGGGGGTTGGTTGTCCTTTTCTTCCTCTCTGGTGAATCTGATTCCTGTGAGTGTGGTGTTGATGATCTGGAGTGTGTTCTCTATTTCTGTGTTTTTAATGATTACAAAGGTGTCATCCACATATCTGACCCAGAGTTTGGGTTTTCTAGACCATTCACTTACTATTTCTCTGAAAACTGCTTTCCACAAATTCCCTTGAGTTGTAAAAGGGTGAAAAACCACCTTCAAGCACAAAAAATCTCAACCAATAAATGAAAAGTTCGGAATTGGATCTCTAAAACTTCATGTCATTAACAAATAATTAGAAGGAGTCAGAAGAAAGCCAAAAGAAATAACTAAATCAATATCTGTGATCCTAACTGGTGCTTGTGCCATTTTCTGTTTTCTTTCATTTGTTCAAGCACAATACTTGTGCCTTGCCTTGTCTCTCTGTGCATCATATTCTCATATCTAATGGTATGAGAATTTTTAAAAGGGTAAAAATAAAAAGTTATAGAACTAGAAGTTAGCAATTTATATTTCTTTCTTGCCACTGATTAAAAAAACTTAAGTAAAAAAAAATTACAATGAAAAAAAACTAGTTATTCGTTTAACCCAAATTAGAGATAGGTACTATTGAACCAGTCAGTGCTTTAACCACATTTTCACATTTGTGACAACTCCAGGAATACTGGAGCCAGATTTCCAGCACACAACCCCAGGAAGTCAAAGTCTGGGACACAAATAGGTTAAATCTGCTTGCTTTGGGCAACATTTGTCTTAGTTTGCTGAAGGGAATGAGAGCAATGCTAAGGGAATTCTATGTTGAACTCCTTTATTTAATTGTTTGCTATGATCAAGCATTAGTCTTGATCAATATAGCCAAGCTAATATCAAACTGATCATCAATAAAGTCAACAATCAGCAGCAAGAAATTAGCAGTCCAGCTACAGGTAACTACTATCTGGGATAACCAAGAAACAATGACCAGCGATTTGTAAACTCACATCATGGTATTAATGAGCTCTAACTCACCTATTTCAAATGAAGCAAAATAAATTCAAGAAAAATTGCAAACGCAGAGGTTTCTTGGTTACCCCAGATATTAGTTATCTACAGCTGGACTGCTAATTTCCTGTTGCTGATTGTTGACTTTATTGATCAATTGTACTACAAAAAAGTACAATTTTATTGTGCTTTTTAGAAAAATAATTGCCAATAGGTTTCATGCGAAACCACTAAGTTTCACCAGGGGCTCAGGAACTTTGCTAATCATGTTGAAAACTGGTTTATTTTGATTAAATTTCCATGAGCCTTGGTAAGGCGAAATAAGGAACAGAATCACTGTTAAATAACCTGGTACTTTTTTTCTGAACAGAACTCCATGTTGTCAGTGATTATTCAGACATTTGGATAATGAGGAAAGGTCTTCATAATGAGTTTTCCCCTTCATGCACCAGAACAACTGACAACCACCTCTAACCCACTGTTTTTACATATTAGTAGCAGCAGGAAAAATCTGAACAATTGTGCAGAGCAATGCTTGCAACTTTTTGTGCACAATTGTAGTCTGGAGCATTTAGTGGTGAGTTTTAACAAGATGATTAAAAAATAACAAATAACCAAAATGTGCTTCCAACATCAACCAGTGGCTTGAAAGTAAAAGATAATCAAAACCAAAGTCACTCAAGGATATTTGCTGAAATTTTTTGTGGTATAGATTTGTTCATTCATCAGTGTCAACTTCTTCTTAGAAGAATTTCCACATGGATCTTCAATTTGGTCTGTCCTTGTTAATTCCACGTATGTCAACCCATTACATTTGCAATCCATTTTCTCCTTTGCTTCCCTTTATATTTCTATCTTTCCTTGCAATAGCTATCTTTGCCCAACATCTATACCAACACTGTGATAGAAATACTGCATCTTTTTTGATATTATGTTCTGACTTCCTCTTTTCTCTAGCCATTTCCAGCATTTCTTCATTATTCTGTGTAGGATATGCAATAACTCTCCTCTAGGTGAATTCTCCTCATGTCTCTTTGCTTTATGTCTATATATCAGAGACACACAACACAGATAATAAAGTATAGAAGCTCAATATTCTTTCATTTACATTCAGGTTCAGTTTCTCTTTTAAGTTATGCATCAATGGGCAGTACACTGAAAATCAAGCCCTACTATTCAGAGTTCTGCAACTTGCCTGATTTTCAGATGCAGGTTGACACAAAGCATGGGCTAGGTTTCAATACTTAACAGGAATTACTACTAAATACAAGTAGAATCAAGAAAATCAATTCTAACTATAGTTCAATAATTATGAATCATTGGCGTACAACTTTACTAATTACAACTTTAACTACATTTAAATGCCCCTTTATACACGCACATTCATTCACAGGGAAAAAACATTGGTGTTATGGATGGAGGGAAAGCTGAAAACAGCTCAATGGATCTGTTGAGTTGATTCTTATGCTGATGAGAATCCTGCTTTTTGTTCTTCCTTCTCTGGATGTTTTCATTGGTTTGCAGGAGGCACAGGATGGCTGGTTCACACTTATATAAGGGGTCTAACTTGTTAACTAAAATTCATAGCTAAGAACAACTGCTAAAGGAAGAGTAACTGGTTTTCTTCAGGCTTAAAGAGGGGGTTCCTTTAGAAAACAGATGCAGCTCTCAGGCAGGCAGAAATTCGAAGGCTTCTCTTCATCTTTTTTAAGGCCAAACTTCAGCTATCTGAGAACTCATCATAGTTACTGGCAGGAAGAAGGTCTTTTGTCATCAAAACTGGTCACCAGACCATAGATCAATCAGCTACTTGTTGCAAGCTGAATTTGTACACATCTTTAAATCAAGCCCATCAGCCACTTCTCCTGTTACTGCTTTAGTCAGCAGTTGCGTAACCCATGTTTATAATAAAATTATCAGGTTACTTGCTTTCAAAGCCACGCTATAATTCTTCAGCAATGCTTGGTTTTTAAAACAAATTTTCCACATTTAGTCAATCAAAATATAGATTATTTTCCAAAGTCTTTACAGAAAATATATCCTTCTTTCTGACAATGCTGGTATCAGGTGTCTCAATTCTCATTCAAATCTCACAATCACATCTCCTAGCATTTGTAATAAACTTCCTACAGTGTGTGAATTTTTCACTTGTTCCAAGATTTGTCCATTTGCTTTAATTTTAACTTTCAGGTTTAGGTCTCCACTTTTCACCACTGAATGATCATCAAGGTATTCTTAAATCGATAACCAGATTCCTTGTTTTCATTTTGTTTACAATTTATGCAGTTTATGACATGGCAAGCACTTGTCCTGACAAAATACACAACTGTATATAGACATCTTCTTTTCAAATTCAACTGAAAAAAAACATGCTCACACTTGTATCTATTTCAACATCCACACACCAAGTGACAATACATAATCTCCGAAGAGGAAATCTCAGAGTAAACTCTTGTTACTTTATCCGATATAATTCCCAGGAAGCACGTTGGAATATTTTATTATGTTAAACGTGCTGCATAAATCTGAGTTGATGATATGATGTCCTCTGTGATTTGAAGAAAAAGGTTTGGTAGAAAATCTTTATTACACATTACTGAATAGCACAATTGCTAACTGTTTTAAAATTCCATAACAATACTTCAGAAAAAGACTTGATATAATCTTGTACAATGTTCTGAAATATATTCCAGTTTATACAATAACAAATTTGAAACTGACCATTAGCATTCAAGGTAGGAACATTACTTTGTGACAATTCTTCCTTCAAAACTTAGGTTTCACATTCTACTGTTGCACTGTACCTTTCTGACATTTTATAACACAAGAAATATCCATACTGGCAATTAAGAGTTTCGATACGAATTAAATCACAACCTGTGCAATTACAGCAAAAGCCACAAAAACAAGTTAATGCTAACTGGTTTATATCACACTCCTTAACTATAACCTCTTAAGAACATTACATAGTAACTATTTTTCCTCTTTCACACAGGAAACATTTATATAAATGTCAGTATTAAAATGTATTGTTAAATATAGAGGCATTTTTTTGTTACAGACTTAAGGCCATTAAGTTTAGGAAGGAGAGTGTTGCAAGTATTTGATTTACAAACGTTTAGGTCTACAGATGTTTAGTTTGCTTTATCCAAATATTGGAAGAAATTACCTACCAATTCACTACATCACACAATTTCATTTTTATTAAAAAATTGATGGAAATGTTGAGGACCTAACTACAATCTACCAGTTTACTGGGTTCATTCTTTGATGCATTCTGTTAATTATTATAAGGACAGTGCATAATTTCCTTTAGAAAAGCATAGCTCAAACCAAATGTTGGCCATCACACGAAATGCTGCACTGCAGCTCAACAAAAATATCAAAGTGCTATGACCAGTTAAATTTACATCAGTACAGAAAATATGAAACATTCTGTGCAACTTTAAACTGACTCAAAATTCTTCTACTTGGTGAAAAGTTCAACCAAACATTAAACAGACTTCGGGACTGTAGTTCATGTATTACCTGTAGATATACATGGATAGCCAAAACACACACCACTACATAAATTCTAGTTTGTCAGAAAAAGTTACATTTTTTTTAAAAATCCAAATGTTTCAAAACTATTTTAAAAATCAATAATCGCATACTATCATAAGCTCAAGAAATATCACTAATTTCACTTTTATTGGGCAAGATGGGGTTCAGGAATTCTGCTATGGTTTCCTCTCCAGATTACAGTCTATCATCTTGCCCAAAGCAGACATATTAATGTTTAGCAAAGGGAGTATTAGTCTTAGCTTTGTGGCTAAATCACTGACTAATATTTACTGGTTGGATCAAGAAAAATCAAGATACACAAGCCTTTGTAATATGCATAATTAGCTGAAATGTTGTTTGTAGACTTACAAGAATCAGCTTTAGGCAAGGAAAAGAAGCAAACTCAAACAGAAATCTTGATGTGGAAACAAAGATTTAGTTGGAAGGTCATGTTGCAGCTGTATAGGACTTTGGTTAGTCCACTTTTGGAATATTGCATGCAATATTCGGAAGGATGTTGTGGAACCTGAAAGGGTTCAGAGAAGATTGGCAAGGATGTTGCCAGGGTTGGAGGATTTGAGCTATAGGGAGAGCATGAATAGGCTGGGGCTATTTTCCCTTAAGCGTCGGAGGCTGAGGGGAGACCTTGTAGAGGTTTATAAAATCATGAGGGGCATGGATAGGGTAAATAGACAAACTCTTTTCACTGGGGTGGGGGAGTCTGGAACTAGAGGGCATAAGCTTAGGGTGAGAGGGGAAAAATATAAAAGGGACCTGAGGGGCAACTTTTTTTGCAGAGAGTGGTGCATGTATGGAGTGAGTTACCAGAGAAAGTGGTGGAGGCTGGTAAAATTACAGCATTTAAATGGCATCTGGATGAGTATATGACTAGTTAGGGTTTGGAGGGATATGGGCCAGGTACTGGCAAAGGGGACTAGATTAGGTTAGGATATCTGGTCAGCATGAACAAGTTGTATCGAAGAGTCTGTTTTCGTGCTGTACATCACTCTGACTCTATGACATTCATGTCTTTCTTTTTGCTCAAGTTCTCATACAAATTTACATACCATCAATAATTTTCTGCAACATGGCTCCATTGTCATCTAAGTTATAACCAAAAGCAAAAGCGCTCTACCAACAGATCCTCCTACTACCTACCACCAAGAACTGCAGTCCACCATACAGGCACCACTTAAGAGCTCTTCATCATATTCAAGTTTTGTACCAGAGTCCCAACAAATAAGACTAGGGAAAAGGTTCACACCCACACACTTAATTGTTCTACTGCAGAAATGGAGTAAATAAAAACAGGTATATCTCATTGAAAAAAAAATACAAGCATTACTGATGTGCTTTTAACAATACATAAAAGGAGGAATGCTCTTTTTATGAGCTGTACAGAATGTAGAACTAAACAGTTTTGTAAAATCAGTTTTACAACACAGTAACAGCTCTTTCCACTCCTAAGAATGCAAAATTAAATTCTTCCAAGACCTATCTTAACATACAACACACAGGCTGATGAAGCCAAGAGAGTAACACAAAGATCAGAATCAATGAAAGACAGTCCTGGGTTTGATGACATGCCCAACGTCTCTCTCATCCGCTGCACCCAATCTTTTGGGTTCACCACCAGCTGCAATTGATATTGCTGTCCTTTCTGCAATTGACAATGATTCCAAATCAATGTTGAAGTTGCTTCCCAAGGAGGGTGCTTGTGCTATCAAAACAGCAAGAAAATATCATGTACTAAATTTCTAGGAAGCTACAATTCCAATTCAGCTGTATTCCTGCAAACACCAGAGACTCTGTACACACTTAATTATCTGGCTTCAATATTGTAATTGGAATGTATCCTATGATGAGAAAGACCACAACATAAGAGTAGGAGTGAGACCATTCAGCCCATCGAGGCCACTCCGTCATTCAATCATGGCTGATGGGCTCTTCACCGCCATTTACCCACACTCTCCCCGTACCCTTAATTCCTTGCGAGATCAAGAATTTATCAATCTCTGCCTTGAAGACATTTAACATCCCGGCCTGCACTGCGCTCCGTGACAATGAATTCCACAGGTCCACCACTCTCTGGATGAAGAAATGTCTCCTCATTTCTATTCTAAATTGACCCCCTCTAATTCTAAGGCTGTGACCACAGGTCCTAATATCCTGCCTGACAGAAACAAATTCCCAGTGTCCACCCTTTCTAAGCCATACATTATCTTGTAAGTTTATATGAGAATTCCCCTCAACCTTCTAAACTGTAATGAATATAATCCCAGGATCCTCAGCCATTCATCCATATGTTCCATATTCATCCAGAAAGTGCACTCCATATCAAGTAATCACATGGCCTAGTTTTGAAATTTTCTCAAAGTTACTTAGGAAGCTATTTGGATGTTCTGGAAATGTGAATTTCCTGGTTCACTAAAGCATCAGTTTCTTTTTGAATAATTTCAATACCTCAAAAGCACTTAATGTATTTAGTTTTCAGCAGTATCTATTACGCAATAAAACACAAGGGCTACTGCATTTCCCAGTCAGTAATATTAGCCAGCATATGGAAAGTACACTCTTCTTCCATAATGCTCAATAACCCCTAAAAAGAAACAGAGCGACCGGAAGTGGCACATAGCAATTCGTTTCAACATCTCATCCGACAATCGGAAGTTTATAACAAATGTAACTATAACGCATTCTAGCTGGTGGATGGAAAGTCTTTGCACATGAAAAACCTCGGCTACACCATCTCAGTGCAAAACAAAATCGCGTGAGTTTGTTTAAAGGTAAAAGCTTCGATCAATTTAAAGTCATGCAAACTACTTGAGAAAAATTGCAAAAAAAAGTCGAGAAAAGTTTGCGCCAATAGCCTTTTCGCCGAGTTTACTCAGACAGAGGCGAGATCGCTTTGATCAGTAGGTTTTTTTTGTTGTGAAAGAGTGATATTAGTGATCGCTTTTCCCAAACCACGGCTACTGTGTGTTAAACATGCAAACACGATTCCCTGCGTTTTCTATTTATAGTTGACACTGGAAGGGACTTGGTTGGCGACGTGATCAGTGAAATTGACGACAGTTGCCCGCCAGCAGCTCCCCTGACCCCCGCACATGCTGCTCAAACTCCACTCAACTCCTCACCCCGGAGTGCACCTTCCCCCACCATCCCAGTGTTTACCTCCCACCCTGCACATCCACCGGTTCATCCACGCGGCACCCGGGCGGACACCACTCACCCCCAGATCACATAATTCGTCTTCACATTCTTCGGCCAGGAAAACTCTCCGAAGATGACCTCGTCCCCTTTCACCACAATCTCCTTCTTCTGGATGTTGTATTGACGCAGTACGCTCAGCACATCCGCCATCTTGCCTCGGCCCCTAACAACCGGGTCCTGAGAGCCGGGGCTGTCCCGCTGCACTGCCTGTCGAGAAGGAAGCGGAACAGGACCCCCTCCTCCTCCCTCCCGGAGCCGCCCGCGCGGACTGCCTGAACGGGCGGAAACGAAGACGCCGATGTTCGCGCTGTGGTCGAGTGGCGTTGCCGGCTGAGGATCAAATTCGGGAGAACTACAAGTTGTAAGGGGTGGGGAAACAAAAAAAAATACACGGGGAAGCTCACTCTTTCATTTTAAATGAGGACTGGTGATAAAGTGGTTGTCGTGTCTGCGGGTCTCCATTGACAACGCTTCCCAGGAGGTGGAGACAGGCGCCACACCAGCAACTTGTAGCTGAAAGCACCCAGAGCTTACTAACTAGCGAAACCACGAACTAACCAATTCACGAAATCGCTCAGTAATTTGTTAACTAGAGAACCAAATTACTAATGCGGTAATGTATATACTAGAGGTAATTAATTCATTATCCAACTAACCCAATAACTAGATAATTAATTCACTAACTAATCCACTAGCCAGATAACCATTCCACTCACTAGATAACTAATTCAAATGTTTGCCTTCGTGGCCCAGTCAGCTTGCTGTGAGTCTCACTTAACTGATAGTATTAGTTCAGGTCATGGATAAAGACTCTCAACCTTCTGGTGGTCAATCCTCTGGAAGAAGAGGCAGTTTTGGACGGTGTTAAGTGTAACGATTAACATTTAGGTTTATGAGTTGCAAAGAAGTTCTACACACATTAACAAATGAGCGAGTCTGCACATCCTTTTAGGGTGAATTTGGGATAACACGATTGAGAATCGTGTTTTTATTAAATAGAAAAAAGTTCATTGACATCAAACCACTGTCAATATGATCAAATCTATCAAAATACTGATGCCTAATCGTTTAAAATGCGAAATGAATCAAAATTTATACTTGCCATATTTAAGACCTTTCATTTTAAGTGATTTTGATTTAGTTCACTGATCAGCAGTAACACCTCATTAATTATAGATTAAAATTTGTGATAAATATACTCCACACCACTATTCTCGTGAATCCAGATTCTAGCTTTCCTTGTACGTTCACTCATCCACGTAGGCAACATTACAAACCTCTGAAACAATAGGTCATTTATTATGCTTTTCCAATCAATCTCAATTTTCCACAGATTTAACAAATTGTAACTATGGCAACCCATGTTTTCATTGTTCTCAGTTATTCTGAACTCCACAGGCCCCTTGTACTACACAGAATTGACTTTAAAATTGTCACCATTATTTAAAGTGTCTCCATGACCTCATCTAACTCAATACCAGTCACCTCCAGATGTATTACCATACTCCTTCATGAACGATAGACCTTTCATTTGAACCTCTTTTCTGCCACGCCACCATGATGAGTTCTCCTTTAACTTTAGGCTGCTTCTACTGTTTAGCTCCCTAAATGTAAGCTCCCTCAAAAAATTCTATCGAGCTATTTCTTTCGTTCATCCTCTAATCACTTCAACTTCTCTTTTGTATTTGCAGTTTATTTTTGCTTTAATGTAAATTTGGAATTTTTTTTCTTGAATGAATACTTTAGAAAAGTAAACTGTTGAGAAATGTATAGCTGCATTTTAAGGTTGGAGACAAAAAAATGCAGATGCTGGAATCCAAGGTAGATGAGCAGGAGGCTGGAATAAGGCAGCAAGCCAGGCAGTAACAGGAGGTGGAGAAATCAACGTTTCAGGTGTAACTCCTCTTCAGGACTGGGGTTGGGTGTACGGGGAGCTGCAAATAAAGGGAGTGGGAAGGCAGGGTGGTGAGGTGGGGATAGGTGAACACAGGTAGAGGGTTCAACGTGGTTGGTCAATGGGAGGAATGAATCCAGTCGGTGGCTAGAAGGAAGGGTCAATGAGAGGAATGGAGAGGTAATGGGAAAGAAGTCTGGTGATGGGAAGGGACGTTATTTGAAATTGGAGAACTCAGTGTTGAGTTCTCTGGGCTGTAGGTTGCCCAGGTGGAAGATGAACATGAGCATCTCAGCCGACCCACAGGGGCTGATCTGACCTCCCAGTCACCACCCGTTTTAATTCCCCTTCCCACTCCCTTTCTGACATGACCATCCTTGTCCTCCTCCTTTATCAGAATGAATCAAACTGCAAATTAGAGGAACAACACCTCATCTTCCGCCTGGGCAGCCTGCAGCCCAGAGGACTCAACATTGAGTTCTCCAAAGTCAAATAATCTCCCTTCCCAGCCCCTCCCCCCTCCATTTCATTCCTTTCATCGACCCTTACTTCTAGCCACCATCTGGATTCATTCCTCCTATTGACCAACAGGGTGGTACCCTCTACCTGAACTCCCTGCCCCGCACCCCCTTTATCTGCAGCTCCCCTTACACGCACGCTCAGTGGTGAAGAAGAATTATACCCAAAACATCCACCTCCTAATGCTGCATATTAAGGTTGGGCAGAGCTAGAATATTTACAGTTTTTCTATTTTGAAATAATTGTGTTAGTTAGAGAGTATTTAGACAATTAATTCTTGTCCAAGAAGTCATAGAGTCACAAGATCTACAATATAGGAAAAGGTCCTTTGGCCCAATCTGCGCCAGTCAAAGCAACCACTTAACCATTCTCGTTCTCTTTATCAGGACTTGGCCCGTTGCAGTATATAGGTAAAAACAAGGACTGTAGATGCTGGAAACCAGAGTCTGGATTAGAGTGGTGCTGGAAAAGCACAGCAGTTTAGGCAGCATCTAAGGAGCAGTAAAATTGACGTTTCGGGCAAAAGCCTTCATCAGGAATACAGGCAGAGTGCCTGAAGGGTGGAGGGATAAATGAGAAGATGGTGGGGGTGGGGAGAAAGTAGCATAGAGTACAATGGGTGGATGGGGGTGGGATGGAGGTGATAGGTCAGAGAGGAGGGTGGAGTGGATAGATGGAAAAGAAGATAGGCAGGTAGGACAAGTCATGGGGACAGTGCTGAACTGGAAGTTTAGAACTGGGGTGAGGCGGGGAAGGAGAAATGAGGAAACTGTTGAAATCCAGATTAATTCCCTGGGGTTGAAGTGTTCCGAGGCGGAAGATGAGGCATTCTTCCTCCAGGCGTTGGATGGTGAGGGAGCGGCGGTGAAGGAGGCGCAAGACCTCCATGTCCTCGGCAGAGTGGGAGGGGGAGTTGAAATGTTGGGCCACAAGGTGGTGTGGTTGATTGGTGTTGGTGTCCCAGAGATGTTCCCTAAAGCGCTCTGCTCGGAGGCGTCCAGTCTCCCCAATGTAGAGGAGACCGCATCGGGAGTAACGGATACAATAAATGATATTGGTGGATGTGCAGGTAAAACTTTGATGGATGTGGAAGGCTCCTTTAGGATATTGAATGGAGGTGAGGGAGGAGGTGTGAGCACAGGTTTTGCAATTCCTGCAGTGGCAGGGGAAGATGCCAGGATGGGAGGGTGGGTTGTAGGGGGGCATTGACCTGACCAGTTAGTCACGGAGGGAACAGTCTTTGAGGAAGGCGAAAAGGGGTGGGGAGGGAAACTATATCTCTGGTGGTGGGGTCCATTTGGAGGTGGCGGAAATGTCGGCCGATGATTTGGTTTATGTGAAGGTTGGTATGGTGGAAGGTGAGCACCGGGGGGGTTCTGTCCTTGTTACGGTTGGAAGGGTGGGGTCTGAGGGCGGAGGTGCGGGATGTGGACGAGATGCGTTGGAGGGCATCTTTAACCACGTAGGAAGGGAAATTGCGGTCTCTAAAGAAGGAGGCGTGTGTTCTGTGGTAGAACTGGTCCTCCTGGGAGCAGATAGGGCAGAGGTGGAGGAATTGAGAATACGGGATGGCATTTTTGCAGGAAGTAGGGTGGGAAGAGGTGTAATCCAGGTAGCTGTGGGAGTCGGTGGGTTTGTAAAAAATGTCAGTGTCATGTCGGTCGTCATTATTGGAGATGGAGAGGTCCAGGAAGGGGAGCGAGGTGTCAGAGATGGTCCAGGTGAATTTAAGGTCAGGGTGGAATGTGTTGGTGAAGTTGATGAATTGCTCAACCTCCTCGCGGGAGCATGAGGTGGCGCCAATGCAATCATCAATGTAGCGGAGGAAGAAGTGGGGAGTGGTGCCGGTGTAACTACGGAAGATGGACTGTTCTACGTAGCCAACAAAGTGACAGACATAGCTGGGGCCCATACGGGTGCCCATGGCTACCCCTTTGGTCTGGAGGAAGTGGGAAGATTCGAAGGAGAAATTGTTAAGGGTGAGGACCAGTTTGGCCAAACGAATGAGAGTGTTGTTGGAAGGATACTGTTGGGGACATCAGGAGAGGAAGAAATGGAAGGCTTGGAGGCCCAGGTCATGGCGGATGGAGGTGTAGAGGGACTGGATATCCATGGTGAAGATGAGGCGTTGGGGGCCAGAGAAACGGAAGTCTTGGAGGAGATAGAGAGCATGGGTGGTGTCTTGAACATATGTGGGTAGTTCCTGGACTAGGGGGGATAGGACAGTGTCGAGGTAGGTAGAGATGAGTTCAGTGGGGCAGGAGCATACTGAGACAATGGGTCGGCCAGGGTGCTCAGGCTTGTGGATCTTGGGAAGGAGGTAGAACCGGGCAGTGCGGGGTTCCTGGACTATGAGGTTGGAAGCTGTGGGTGGGAGATCTCTTGAGGTGATGAGGTTCTGTATGGTCTGGGAGATGATGGGAGGTGGGGTCATGGTCGAGGGGGCGGTAGGAGGTGGTGTCCTCGAGTTGGCGTCTGGCTTCAGCGGTGTCAAGGTCAGTGCGCCAGACTACCACTGCGCCCCCTTTATCTGCTGGCTTGATGGTGAGGTCGAGATTGGAGCAAAGGGATTGGAGGGCTGCGCGTTATGAGGGTGAGAGGTTGGAGTGGGGGAGAGGGGTAAACAGGTTGAGGTAATGTCCCGGCGGCAGTTGGCAATGAGAGGTCGAGGGCGCGTAATAGGCCAGCACGGGGTGTCCAGGTGGATGGAGTGTGTTGGAGGCAGGCGAAGGAGTCCTCGGAAGGTGCGCGGGAGTCCTGATTGTGAAAGTAAGCTCGGAGGTGGAGGCAGCGGAAGAAGTGTTCGACATCATGGCGTGTATTAAATTCATTGATGCGTGGGAGGAGGGGGATGAAGGTGAGTACTTTGCTGAGGACTAATCATTCGTCCTCAGTGTGGGATAGGTCTGGAGGGATGGTGAAAACTCGGCAGGGCTGGGAGCTGGGATCTGATGTGGGTGTGGAGCTGGGAATGGGGGCGGAGCCTATAATTGGAGTGGGTGTGGTGGTGGGGGGAATGGGGGTGGACCCATGAGCAGGGGTGGTGTTCCCCTCAGGGTTCTGGGGGGGTGGGGATGGTGACAGTGGGATCTGTGGGGGGCATGTCAGCAGAATACAGGTGAGTGGCGTTGGTGGGGGCGGAAGTGGTGGCAAACATGGCAGTATGGGGGGCAGAAGTTACTGAGTATGTGACATCAGCGATGATGTGAGGTGCGGAAGTGATGTCACATATGGTGCATGAGGAACTGTGAGGGGTGGAAGTGGCTGTGGAAGCGGCCATGATGGGGGGTGGAATTGATGTCTTCAATCAGCGTGGGGATAGTGGCTGCACCAGCCGCATGGCTAATGACAGTTCCAGAGGTCAGGGGAATCTTCTGGAATGTTTGAGGAGTGCTGGTCACATCCATCAATATCATTTATTGTATCCGTTGCTCCCGATGCGGTCTCCTCTACTCCTAGCAGAGTGCTTTAGGGAACATCTCTGGGACACCAACACCAATCAACCCCACCGCCCTGTGGCCCAACATTTCAACTCCTCCTCCCACTCTGCCAAGGACATGGAGGTCCTGGGCTTCCTTCACCACCGCTCCCTCACCACCCAATGCCTAGAGGAAGAGTGCCTCACCTTCCACCTCGGAACACTTCAACCCCAGGGCATCAATGTGGACTTCAACAGTTTCCTCACTTCCCCTTCCCCCACTTCACCCCAGATCCAAACTTCCAGTTCAGCACTGTCCCCATGACTTGTCCTACCTGCCTATCTTCTTTTCCACCTATCCACTCCACCTTCGTCTTTGACCTTCATCCCACCCCCATCCACCCATTGTACTCTTTGCTACCTTTCCCCACCCTCCTCCCTGACCTATCACCTTCATCCCCACCCCCACTCACCTATTGTACTCTATGCTACTTTCTCCCCACCCCCACCCTCCTCTCATTTATCTTTCCACCTTTCAGTCACTCTGCCTGTATTCCTGATGAAGGGCTTTTGCCCGAAACGTCAATTTTACTGATCCATGGATGCTGCCTGAGCTGCTGTGCTTTTCCAGCACCACTCTGATCCAGAATCCATTGCATTATATGCCTTGGCATTATAAGCACACGGGTTTCTGCCTCGACCACCTCACAGGCAGTGAGCTCCAGATTCGCACCACCCTCTGAGTGAAAATTCTTTACTCACATCCCCTCTAAACCTTCTGTCTATTACCTTATATCTATGCCCCCAGTCCTTGATCCCTCCTCCAAGAAGAAAAATTCCTTTGTCTACCCTATGTATGCCCCTTATAATTTTGTGTATCTCAATCATGTCCTTCCAAAGAAAATAATCCCACTCTTATTCAATCTTTCTTCATAACTAAAATTCTCCAGCCCAGGTAACATGCCAGTAAATCCCTTTGCACCCTCCCCAGTGCAATCACATTGCTTCTATAAAGTGGTTTCCAAAACTGCATACTATATTCTACCTGCGGTCTAATCAACATTTCATACAACTCTGCCATAACCTCCCTGCTCTTAAACTCTGTGCCTCCACTAAGAGAGGCAAGTATCCATTTTTTTAACCCCTTTACCTACCTCTCCCACTACCTTAAGGGATTGGTGTACATGCACATCAAGTTCCCTCTGATCCTCTGTGCTTCCCAGAGTCCTATCATTCATCATGCCTTGCCTTGTTTGTCCTGCCCAAATGCATCACCTCACGCTTAACCAAATTGAAATCCATGTACCGGTGATCAGTTCATCTGACCACCCTGTCTCTATCATTCTGCATTCTAAGGCTATCCTCCTCCCTATTTAACACCCAATCAATTTTCACATCATCCTTGAACTTACTGATCAACCCTCTTATATTCAAGTCCAAATCATTTATATGTACCACAAACAGTAAGGGCCCTAACATTGATCCCAGCAGAACCCTACTGGACATCGCCTTCCAGTCACAAAAATACCTATTGTGCATCATCATCTGCTCCTGACAGTCAGCCAATTCAATTAACTACGTTTCCTTGGATCATAGAACATACAACAATGCAGCGCAGAACGGGTCCTTCGGCCCTCGATGTTACGCCAACCTGTGAACTATTCTCATCTCGTCCCCGTACACTATCCCAAAATCATCCATGTGCTTATCTAAGGATTGTTTAAATCTCCCTAATATGGCTGAGTTGACTACATTAGCAGGTAGGACCTTCCACGCCCTTACCATTCTCTGCGTAAAGAACCTGCCTCTGATATCTGTCTTAAATCCATCACCTCTCAATTTGTAGTTATGCCCTCTCGTATAAGCTGATGTTATCATCCTAGGAAAAAGTCTTTCACTGTCTACCCTATCTAATCCTCTGATCATCTTGTATGTCTCTATCGAATCCCCCCTTAGCCACCTTCTTTCCATTGAGAACAGACCCAAGTCTCTCAGCCTTTCCTCAAAAGACCTTCCCTCGGGACCAGGCAACATCCTGGTAAATCTCCTCTGCACCTTTTCCAATGCTTCCTCATCCTTCCTGTAATGGGGTAACCAGAACTGTACACAATATTCCAAGTGTGGCTGCACCAGCGTTTTGTATAGTTGCAGCATGATATTGCGGTCCCGGAATACAATCCCTCTACCAATGAAACCTAACACACCGTATGCCTTCTTAACAGCACTATCCACCTGGGTGGCAACTTTCAGGGATCTATGCACATGGACTCCAAGATCCTTCTGCACATCCACACTACAAAGAATCTTTCCATTGATGCAGTACTCTGCCTTCCTGTTATTCTTCCCAAAGTGCATCAACTCACATTTAGCTACATTGAACTCCATTTGCCACCTCTCAGCCAATTCTGCAATTTATCCAAGTCTCCCTGCAACCTGTAACTGTCCAGTTCTCGACCGACTTTAGTGTCGTCTGCAAACTTACTAATCCATCCACCTATGCCTGCGTCTAAGTCATTTATAAAAATGACAAACAGCAGTGGTCCCAAAACAGATCCTTGTGGCACACCACGAGTAACCGGATTCCAGACTGAATATTTTCCATCAACCACCACTCACTGCCTTCTTTCAGAAAGCCAGTTTCTAATCCAAACTGCTAAATCACCCTCAATTCCGTGCCTCTGCATTTTCTCCATCAGCCTACCATGTGGAACCTTATCAAAGGCTTTACTGAAGTCCATGTATACCATGTCAACTGCCCTACCCCCATTCACATGCTTGGTCACCTTCTCAAAAATTTCAGTGAGGTTTGTGAGACACGACCTGCCCTTGATGAAATAATGTTGACTATCCGAAATCAAATTGTTGCTTGCTAGATGATTATAAATCTTATTTCTTATAATCCTTTCCAAAACCTTTCCTACAACAGATGTAAGGCTCACTGGTCTATAATTACCCGGGTCATCTCTGCTGCCCTTCTTGAACAAGGGCACAATATTTGCAATCCTCCAGTCCTCAGGTAATAAACTTGTAGACAATGATGACTCAAATATCAAAGCCAACGGCTCTGCTGTTTCCTCCCTAGCTTCCCAGAGAATCCTCCGATAAATCCCATCTGGCCCAGGGGACTTGTCTACTTTCACTCCTTCTGCAATTGATAACACCTGTATGTAACTAATGTCGATCCTTTCTAGTCTAATATCTTGTATCTCATTCTTCTGTACAATATTCTTCTTTTCCTGAGTGAACACCGATGAGAAATGTTCATTTAGCACCTCTCCGATCTCTATAGGGTCCACACTTAACTTCCCATTTCTGTCTTTGACTGGCCCTATTCCTACCCTAATCATCCTTTTATTCCTCACATACCTAGAGAAAGCTTTAGGATTCTCCTTTATTCTATTTGCTAAAGACTGCTTGTGTGCTCTCTTTGCTCTTCTTAACTCTCTCTTTCACTCTTTCCTAGCTGATCTGTAACTCTCCATCGCTTCATCTGAACCATCTTGCCTCATCAACACATAAGCCTCCTTCTTCTTAACAAGAGATGCAATTTCTGTAGTAAACCAGGATTCCCTTACCTTATCATTTCCTCCCTGCCTGACAGGGACGTACCTATCAAGGACACGCAATATCTGTTCTTTAAACCAGCTCCACATTTCGATTGTCTGCATCCCCTGCATTTTGCTACCTTATTCTATGCATCCTAATTCTTGCCTAATTGCATTATAATTTCCCTTGCCCCATCGATAACGCTTGACCTGTGGCATGTACCTATCCCTTTCCATCACTAAACTAAATACAACTGAATTATGGTCACTCTCTCCAAAGTGCTCAGCTACAACTAACTCAAACACCTGGCCTGGTTCATTACCAAGCACCAGATCCAGTGTGGCCTCCCCTCTTTTCGGCCCTTCGACATACTGTGTCAGGAAACCCTCCTGTACACATTGGACAAAAACTGATCCATCCAACGTACTAGAGCTATAACATATCCAATCAATGTTGGGGAAGTTAAAGTCTCCCATAATGACCACGCTGTTCCTTTCACTCTTACTCAAAATAATTTTGCTAATCCTCTCTTCCATCTCCCTGGAACTCTGCGGAGGCCTATAAAAAAAACTCCAAGCAGTGTGATCTCTCCTCTCCTGTTTCTAACCTCAGCCCACACTACCTCAGTAGACGAGTCCTCATCAAATGTTCTCTCAACCACCGTTATACTATCTTTGACTAACAAGGCCACGCCTCCCCCTCTTTCACCGCCTTGCCTGTTTTTAATGAAAGATCTAAACCCTGGAGCCTGCAACATCCATTCCTCACCCTGCTCTATCCATGTCTCTGAAATGGCCACAGCATCGAAGTCCCAGCTACCTATCCATGCTGCAAGCTCACCTACCTTATTTCGGATACTTCTGGCATTGGAGTAGACACACTTCAAACCAGCACATTCCTGTGGCTGCGAAATCCTGTCCCTGTCCTTCCTACTCTCATCCTCCTGTGCACTGCAACTACACCTCTGGTTCCCATCGCCCTGCTGAGCTAGTTTAAACCCACCTGAATAGCACCAGCAAATTTCCCACCCAGGATATTCGTACCCCTCTGGTTCAAGTGAAGACCGGCCTGTTTGTACAGTTCCCACCTTCCCCAGAATGAGTCCCAATTATCCAAAAACCTGAAACCCTCCCTCTTGCACCACACTTGCAGCCACGTGTTCAGCTGATATCTCTCCCTATTCCTTGCCTCACTATCACGTGGCAAGGGTAACAAACCAGAGATAACAACTCTGTTTGTTCTAGCTTTCAGCTTCCATCCTAGCTCCCTGAAATCCTGCCTTACGTCCCTATCCCTCTTTCTACCAATGTCGTTGGTACAGACATGGACAACAACTTGAGGCTGGTCACCCTCTCCCTTCAGGACCCCAAAGATACGAACCAAAACATCACGGACCCTGGGAGGCAACACACCAACCGTGAGTCTTGTTTGTTCCCAACAAACCTTCTATCTGAGCCTCTAACTATTGAGTCCCCAACGACTAACACTCTCCTCCTTTCCCTCCTTCCCTTTTGTGCAACAGGGACAGGCTCTGTGCCAGAGTCCTGGGCTCCATTGTTTGCCCCTGGTAAGTCGTCCCCCTCAACAGTACCCAAAACGGTATACATGTTTTTCAGGGGTACGATACAGAGGATCCCTGCACTGACTGTTTTTTTACCTTTTGAATAGTCACCCAGCTTTCTTTTTGCCCATGATTAACTACTTCCCTGTAACTCCTATCTATCACATCCTCTGCCTCCTGAATGATCCGAAGTTCATCCAGCTCCCGCTCCAGTTCCCTGACACGGTCTTGGAGGAGCAAGAGTTGGGCGCACTTTCTGCAGATGTACTTGGATGGGACACTAATGGCGTCCCTGACCTCAAACATCATGCAGGAGGAACATTGCTCTCCCTGCACTGCCATCCCTGCTAGTCCCCTGGTCACAAAATAAAAAAGAGATGCTTACCTGATATGCCCCTGATCTTTAAGGTTAGAGGAGGTGGTTGGGTGGGGTCTCGGGTTGAGAAAACACTGTCTTATATAGCAAGATGAAAATAAATATAAGAAGTCCCTCCTTTCCCAGAAACCTCAGCTCTCTGACTCCAAATTTAAAAGCACAAATCAGTGACTCACCGCTCCCGGCAGGCCCCTGGTGCAAGCTCCCGCCCTTTGAGTTGCTACTGCTGCTGAAATACAGAAATGGAGGACTCCCATGCTCATGGTAAATTTTTAAGGGCTCAAATCAGTGGCTCACCGTTCCCGGCAGGCCCCTCGAGTTGTTGCTGCCGCTGAAAAACAGAAAAATCCCATGGAGTCATACCTTTGCCAGCAATCTCCAATGGGGGACTTTATCAAAAGCCTTGCTGAAGTCCATGTCGACGACATTGAATGTGCTGCTGTCATCTATACACCTGGTTACTACTTCAAAAAGCTCAATCAAGGTTGGTCAGACATGATCTCCTCTTTTAAAAAAATGCTGATTGTTCTTGATTAATCCCATCCTCTCCTAGTGCAGATTAATTCTATCCCTTAGAATTGCTTCCTATAGTTTCTCATCACTAACATTGACACGCTTCCAGTTTCTTGGTTTCGCCCATGCTTCTTTCTTGGATAATTGCACCATATTGCTCCTCCCCAGTTCTCTTGCACTTCTCCTGTAGCCAGAGAGGTATTGAACATTATTGGCAGCGCCCCTGCTATTTCATTTCTTGCCTTACTCAACAGCCTCCGTTACCTTTCATCCTGTCCTGGAGATTTATCTACTTTTAAGCCTGTTGGACGACTCAGAACTTCTCTGTTTATGATAATTTCTGTAGGTATATCACAGTCCTGTCATTGACACAAAGTATTCATTTAGAACCCTATGTGGTCCTTTGTCTCCATGTACAAATCATCATTGTGGTCCATAAATGGGCTGTATTCTTTCCCTCGTTACCCTTTTACCCTTAATGTATTTCCTTTATTTTCCTTTATTTTGTCGACGTTTATTCTGTCATGATTGCTTTTCGCTCTCCTAACTTCCTTTTTAAGATACCCCTTGTACATTCTGTCACAAGGTCATGTTGACCTTGATTTAGATTGCAAATACCTATATATTGTAGGATATGATCTTTGCCTCAATACGTTGTATTGACTAAGCAAGTAGTGAATCTACAATTTTCCAGTTGATATCTTTTCAGTTTACTAAAAACACCGGAAAATAAATTCATTGCTTAGTTTCTCAATACATCACAGCAAATTGTGGAGAGACATCAGTTCAAACTCTGACGCTACTAGGTACCTTTTGGCAACCATGGCTGGTGAAGAAATAAAAAGCAGAGCCTTTGCATCTTCCAACAGCAATGGGTTTTCAACTAGCTGTCTTTTTACACATGTCTGTCTTTTTACACTAGCTGTCTTTTTGTGGGCACAGTGGTTAGCACTGCTGCCTCACAGCGCCGAGACCCGGGTTCAATTCCCGCCTCAGGCGACTGACTGTGTGGAGTTTGCACATTCTCCCCGTGTCTGCGTGGGTTTCCTCCCACAGTCCAAAAATGTGCAGGTTAGGTGAATTGGCCATGCTAAATTGCCCATAAGTGTTAGGAGTAGGGGAATGGGTGTGGATGGGTGCGCTTCGGCGGGTCGGTGTGGACTTGTTGAGCCGAAGGGCCTGTTTCCACGCTGTAAGTAATCTAAAAAAACAAACATTTTAACATTGGTTTGGAAATTAGAATAAAAGTGAAAATGCACCATTAAAATCCATACATCTGTGCATAATCTAAAGGAATGTCAGTGTCAATTACTGACACAGCTTGATGACTGTGCTGTTCTTCAAATAAGACACTAAACTGAAGCACCAGCTACTTGTAAAGTTATTCAAATGGGTAATAAAGATCATGTGCAATGGAAATGGCTGACCCAACACAGGAGTATAACAGACAACCCTTGAGCATATTCATCCAACTAATATTACCCCCAAACAAAGTTTAATTGGTCATTATTAACTGTGTCGATGGATGGTCACTGATAGGGAATGCCCAGACCTGTTTACAGACACTACAATAAAAGCAAAATACTGTAGATGCTGTAAATCTGAAATATAAATAGAAAATGCCAAAAATACTCAGCAGCTCTGGCAGCATCTTTGGGGAGAGAAACAGAGTTGATGTATCAAGTAGAGTATAATTTTGTATGATTAAGCTTTCCTTAATTATCGTCATAGGTGCCATATTTCAATTTGAATCACTGGCATCTGCCATAGATATAAACCTGGAAAATAAAAGATATGTTATAAGTAACAGTTTGGGGTGTTGACCTCTAATACAAAAATCCATGGCTGTTTTTATCATTGTAATCAATATTTGTGTGTTTTAATCACCAGCAGTCTGCTGACGGTTGATTTCTGCCAACACTCTTTCACGTGGCTTAGGTATCCTCTTCATGGTGATATTTTCAAATCAATCTATTCACGATGTTATTATACACCTGTGGAGTTTCTCAGCCTACTCCAAGTTGCAAGCCATCAGAGAGCTTTGAGATCACCACTGGATTGTGATTGGACATAGGAGAATCATCAGTTGAGCTGAGCTGCACTATTGGTGCATTTTTATGTTGGCTTCAGCCAAACGCCAATTTAGTGCCTAGCCAACCAGAGTTATGACTGCTGCAAGCATCCAAGCCCCAGGCCAGGGAGTCTAGAACACAGTCATGATGACTGTGAAGAAGATATGCCAGAAAATCAGACGTTTATTGTGCAGCAGTTCATCTTGGATTGCTGAGGATTCCAGAAGGAAAACAAAAGCAGTGCAAGGCTTGCAGAAAAACAAGGACATTGCAGAGGGGGATTACATAGTCTAACCTGGATATTCTGCTGTGAAGAGGCAACTTCACCATCTCCAAGGTTAAGGAGGTGTTGGGTAGGCACCTCGTAGCAGATGTTATGTACACAAATGCTCTCCTGATGGTAACTAATGTTTAACCCCAGCAGTAAAGAGTGTGTTTTTGGCCATCCTACAGCAGCTCCCACTGCTCTTGGAAACATTCATGCCAGTCATTCTGGTTGATGACTTCAACTGCATTGTTGATGCAGTTGGGCGATCTCAAAGGGCTGATGTATTCCTGATGGAAACAGTTGAAGAAGTCAAGCAGCATCAAGAGGTCCTTCACTCTCAAAGTGTCCAGGTGATGAGACAGAGAGATGGGAAAACTGTCCTAACTCCAGAAAAGGATACAAAACCACTCCTGCAACAGACAATGGGAATCAGTGTCAAGGAATATCTCCAGTAGATGAAGAGCAAGCAAGCCCTGCTCTTTGCCTCAGAGGCCTCCATGATAAACTTCTGTTCCAGGATCCGTAACATGAAGCAGGATGAGACGTGCTCACCTTCATTTTTCCAGAAGGTGCATTGGGAGAACTTTGTGATCAGCAGCTTGAAGGAAGAGGATGGCTGTATAACATCACCTCAGTTGATATCCTGAGGCCTCCCGGTCATTCCTGTCCTCTATCACAAGTTCTTAGATGACAGCACACTGGAAATACTGGAGTAGCTGTTATCTCAGGATGATCTAACCAAGGCCCTCCAGTACTTTAAGAAGAGTAATATTCCTGGAACTGACAACTTTCCAGCTGAGTTGTATTCAACTCTCTGGGTCTTGATTGGCCAGATCCTGCTGGAGGAGTACAACAGTATGTTTTTAGCAGGTAGCATTTGCAAATCCATGAAGAAGAGTATCATCCCCCTCATCTACAAGTGGAAGGGGAGAGGGAGGAAATTAGAAATTGGTGACCAATTTCACTGTCAAATGTGGATTACAAAATCTTATCTGAGGTCATTGCCAAATAGGTCAGGTCTGCTCTGGGATTGGTGATTCCCCCTGACAAAACCTGTGCTGTACTGGGCAGGAAGATCTCAGAAAGTGTTGTGTTCCTCAGGAATATGATCACCTATGTGCAGGTAAAAACACCTGTTGTGTAGGACGGGGGTGGGGGGGTAAACACCATGGTTCATTAATCTGGACCAGGAGAATGCCTTTGGCAGGCTTTCACACACCTACATGAGGGATGTACTCTTCTAAATGGGCTTTGGGGATGGAATCTTCAATTGGCTTTGACTGCTGTTCACCAACATCAGTTTGCAATCGCAATCAAGGGAACAACTGGGAGACTGTGCTGTCGGTGGGCTTTTTGGCACACGGTTTGGCATAAAAGGATTTCCTGAATCTCAGGGTCAGATTGAGAAAGCTCCCTAATCAAATCTGGGCCCAGGCAAGGCTACCCACTGAGTCCTGCCTTGCTTGCGTATTGTACAGAGCATTCAGGAAGAATGCAACCTTGAAATTTGCAGGTAAAGGGGCGGCTTGAACATGGGAAGCCCTCAGAAATGAGATAACAAGAATCCAGAGAAAGTATATTCCTGTCAGGGTGAAAGGGAAGGCTGATAGGTATAGGGAATGCTGGATGACTAAAGAATTTGAGGGTTTAGTTAAGAAAAAGAAGGAAGTATATGTCAGGTATAAACAAGAGAGATTGAGTGAATCCTTAGAAGGGTATAAAGGAAGTAGGAGTATACTTAAGAGGGAAATCAGGAGGGCAAAATGGGGACGTGAGATAGCTTTGGCAAATAGAATTAAGGAGAATCCAAAGGGGTTTTACAAATATATTAAGGACAAAAGGATAACTAGGGAGAGAATAGGGCCCCTCAAAGATCAGCAAGGCGGCCTTTGTCTGGAGCCTCAGAAAATGGGGGAGATACTAAATGAATATTTTGCATCAGTATTTACTGTGGAAAATGATATGGAAGATATAGACTGTAGGGAAATAGGTGGTGACATCTTGCAAAATGTCCAGATTACAGAGGAGGAAGTGCTGGATGTTTTGAAACGGTTAAAGGTGGATAAATCCCCAGGACCTGATCAGGTGTACTCGAGAACTCTGTGGGAAGCTAGAGAAGTGATTGCTGGGCCTCTTGCTGAGATATTTGTATCATCGATAGTCACAGGTGAGGTGCCGGAAGACTGGAGGTTGGCTAACGTGGTGCCACTGTTTAAGAACGGCAGTAAAGAGAAGCCAGGGAACGATAGACCGGTGAGCCTGACCTCGGTGGTGGGCAAGTTGTTGGAGGGAATCCTGAGGGACAGGATGTACATGTATTTGGAAAGGCAAGGACTGATTCGGGATAGTCAACATGGCTTTGTGCGTGGGAAGTCATGTCTCACAAACTTGATCGAGTTTTTTGAAGAAGTAACAAAGAAAATTGATGAGGGCAGAGCAGTAGATGTGATCTATATGGACTTCAGTAAGGCGTTCGACAAGGAACCCCATGGAAGACTGATTAGCAAGGTTAGATCTCATGGAATACAGGGAGAACTAGCCATTTGGATACAGAACTGGCTCAAAGGTCGAAGACAGAGGGTGGTGGTGGAGGGTTGTTTTTCAGACTGGAGGCCTGTGACCAGTGGATTGTCACAAGGATCGGTGCTGGGTCCTCTACTTTTCATCATTTATATAAATGATTTGGATGCGAGCATAAGAGGTACAGTTAGTAAGTTTGCAGATGACACCAAAATTGGAGGTGTAGTGGACAGTGAGAAGGTTACCTCAGATTACAACAGGATCTTGACCAGATGGGCCAATAGGCTGAGAAGTGGCAGATGGAGTTTAATTCACATAAATGCGAGGTGCTGCATTTTGGGAAAGAAAGTCTTCGCAGGACTTATACACTTAATGGTAAGGTCATAGGGAGTGTTGCTGAACAAAGAGACCTTGGAGTGCAGATTCATACCTCCTTGAAAGTGGAGTCGCAGGTAGATAGGATAGTGAAGAAGGCATTTGGTATGCATTCCTTTATTGGTCAGAGTACTGAGTACAGGAGTTGGGAGGTCATGTTGCGGCTGTACAGGTCATTGGTTAGGCCACTTTTGGAACTTTGCATGCAATTCTGGTCTCCTTCCTATCGGAAAGATGTTGTGAAACTTGAAAGAGTTCAGAAAAGATTACAAGGATGTTGCCAGGGTTGGAGGATCTGAGCTACAAGCTGGGGCTGTTTTCCCTGGAGCATCGGAGGCTGAGGGGTGACCTTATAGAGGGTTACAAAATTATGAGGGGCATGGATAGGATAAATAGACAAAGTCTTTTCCCTGGGGTTGAGGAGTCCAGAACTACAGGGCATAGGTTTAGTGTGAGAGGGCAAAGATATAAAAGAGACCTCAGGGGCAGCATTTTCGGGCAGAGGGTGGTACGTGTATGGAATGAGCTGCCAGAGGAAATGGTGGAGGCTGGTACAATTGCAACATTGAAGAGGCATTTGGATGGGCATATGAATAGGAAAGATTTGGAGGGATATGGGCCGGGTGCTGGCAGGTGGGACTAGATTAGGTTGGGATATCTGGTCGGCATGGACGGGTTGGACCGAAGGGTCTGTTTCCATGCTGTACATCTCTGTGAAAGGGGTGACTATTCAAGACAGTGGAGGCTGCAAGTCAAAGCCTCCTTGTATGTGGATGATGTCACCATTTTCTGCTCCGATCTGCTGTTAGTGCGCAGACTCCTGAGCATCTGTTCAGTTCAAACCAGCCTCGGGAGCTCAGATAAATTGCGGCAAGAATGAGGCTATGTTCATTGGGAACTGGGCCAAACAATGTTTTATTCCCTTCATCGACAAGTCAGATTATCTGAAGGTGCTGGGAATATAGGAGAAAGTGAGGGCTGCAGATGCTGGAGATCAGAGTCGAGAGTGTGTTGCTGGGAAAGCACAGCCAGTCAGGCAGCATCCGAGGAGCAGGAGAATCGATGTTTCAGGCACAAGCCCTTCACCAGGAATTCCCTCAAACTTCCCTCAAAGCGCCTATCAGAGACTGTCATACATCTCCTTCTGGAGTGTGCCTTTGCAAAAAAAAATATCTGGAGAGAGATGGAGGTTTTGTTGAGTTTTGCCCCAAGCAACTCTGTGACAGATGACTCTCTGCTGCACAGTCTGTTCCCAGGCACTGCACCTTGAGGACCATCAACTTGATGAAAGATGCTCTTTGGTTTGCTCCAAACTTGTTGGTCTTCTCATGTAAAGAGTTGACCTTGTCTGAGGGTTGCAGGGGCACATTTCAGAGTCCAGGACTATGTGCTCAAGGACAACCTAATGCGTGGGGTAGCTGCTGCCAAGATGCAGTGGAGAAAGACCACCATCTTATAATGAGACCACCAAAGTATAATGAGGTTCTATTCAGTTTTCAATCTCTTGGTGTCTCAACATTAACGGAAATAGTTCCTGTGTAAGTAGAACATATCTTTGTTTTGTAACTGCAGGGAAGTTCAGAGGAAGGTCAAATTCTGATGAGTGGTTTGTATTTTCTCTACAAAGACTTTACAGAACTGTCTTAGGACCTATTGTATGTACTTATGAAGTTTTTTCATGATCAAATGTATTTTTGCAATAAAATATTAATGTCCCTCTGGAGTAGGGAGGACTTGAGAACCGGGTTGTCCTGGTTCAGAGGTAGAGACACTACCGCTGTTCAGCAAGAGTCTCGGAGTGTTGGAATGCTGCTGACGCAGTAGTGGCCCGTCATTGTGACGGCGCCTTTGAACTGAAGGTAGTAACAGAGGTGATGCACACGATGGTTCGTGCTGCTGCTCTAAGCACTGCCCGCTGCCTCGGAAGTTTGCGGTGAGGGCACGTTTCACACTCTGCGCCGATATTTCACTCGGGCTCATTAAACTCGACGTTTTCGCCTCTGATCGTCGGATTTCCCTGCGATTGCTCTCAAGATCACATGGGGCAAAGGGAAGAAACTTTTCCGCAAACTCCCCCGTGCACCTTGGCAGTGCAAAACTTCCTAGAAGCGTTTTCGGCTCGAATCCAGTAGATATTCCTAACCTTGTTTAACACGGGAACTTCATTTTTAAAATGGGGACTGCTGGAAATATTCAGCACATGAAAAAAAACTTGATGTTGCAGGACAGTGACGTGGAAATTGTGCATAGCAGATTCGCATTAGGTTTGGACAGCAAAACTAATCAGTCGGGTCGCGAAACCGTAATAAAACGCCCATTTACTTTGCTGATGAATATTTTTAAAACGTACAACTATGTCTAAAGCTTTATAATTTCATCTATTCCTGTTATACCTGAATAACGTGTTTAATCAGTTTTAGCAAGCACAGCAGTGCACGTCTGCTTCCTTTTGTGAAGATGGGACAGCTTTTTACCAAATTACCAGAAGAAAAACGCCAGGCTGCTTTGCATTTTATTCGCGTAAGTTTCATTTCGTTGTGTTCGTCTATACATCGGTTTTGTCCTTCGTACTGTTTCATTAGCTGTTGGTGTTCAGCCCAATCGACTGTTTCATTAATTCGTATTAGAAATACCCATTCCGAAGGCTTTGAAAATAATGGTTGCACCTCTTTGTTGGCTGTAGAGTCATTGGTGAAATGGCTACATTGGATTTGTCCCTGGTAGAAAATCTTCTGCGGGAAAGCACCTTTGAGCAGACATTCATCAGATTGAGTGATAGGTCCCTCGATACTGCAGATGGAGGACCCGATCTCTTAGCTGTCAGTTAACCTTGTTTAGCAGAATGCTTCATTGCCACAACTTTCAAACAAGCATCAAGATTTTTAAAAATTTCAACAATATGCCTTATTCATAAATACTTTGATGATCTATACAACTGGACATGCCATACATATGTAGACATTCCATTTCTTTGCATACCGAAACAGAGTAGTCATTCCAATTTACAGGTCGGTACGATTACATTTTTAGCTGAGGCGTCAGCAGAGCCCAAATGACTGCACAGGCCCCCTGTTCTTCTTAGGCAGGCAGATGTTACACGGTGGTCTTTCCCCACTGCACCTTGGCGGTAGCTGCCCCAAGCTTCAGCGCTTCCCTCAACACGTAGTCCTGGACCTTGGAATGTGCCAGTCTGCAACACTCAGTCGGGGTCAACTCCTTCAGCTGGAAGATCAACAGGTTTTGGACCACACAGAGAGCGTCCTTCACCGAGTTGATGATCCTCCAGGTGCAGTTGATGTTCGTCTCGGTGTGCGTCCCAGGGAACAGGCCGTAGAGCACGGAGTCCCGCGTCACGGCGCTGCTCGGGACGAACCTTGACAAACACCACTGCATTCTTCTCCAGACTTCCTCTGCATAGGCACATTCCACAAGGTGTGGAAACAAGCATCAAGATGCCTCTTGACTGGTGGTGAGAATGACTTTCTCTGTCAGATCTTTCTTCCTCCATGTGGCAGTCTCATCCTCTTTGCCTACTGACTTTGAGGTAACAGTGATAGGGAAGAAGCAATCAGCCCACTCCTTCTGAAATGTACCTGTACAAAGAAGGTCTGAACAGAGGTATAGCGGTTTTTGAAGATGTTCATTTCCAGGACCCCAAAAAGCCATGCTCCCTGATCTGCAGGCTGCTGTCAAGGCCACAAACTGAAACAAACATTGTAGCTGGTGGACTATTGACGTGGTGAAAGGCATCGCCGTTTTGCTGCATTTGGGATAAAGTTTCTCACATACCTGACAGAAGTATACACTGGTCCAACATGAGAGGGCTTTCAAAGACTGTCACAGCATTTTCTGTCTAATTTGTAAAGCTATGACATGACATTGATTTTAAAATTGAATTAATATATTATCATTGGGTAGAAGTGACCTGTACAAAAAGGATGGATTGTACTAAATTGGAAGCGAATTTGCTAGAGCTGCTTGGGAGGATTTAAACTAGTAAGGTGGGGGGATGGGACCCAGGGAGATAGTGAGGAAAAAGATCAATCTGAGATTGGTACAGTTGAGAACAGAAGCAAGCCAAACAGTCAGGGCAGGCAGGGGCAAGGTAGGACTAATAAATTAAACTGCATTGATTTCAATGCAAGGGGCCGAACAGGGAAGGCAGATTATTAGGAACATGGGACTGGGATATCATAGCAATTACAGAAACATGGCTCAGGGATGGGCAGGACTGGCAGCTTAATTTCAGGATACAAATGCTACAGGAAGGATAGAAGGGGAGGCAAGAGAGGAAGGGGAGTTGCATTTTTGATAAGGGATAGCATTACAGCTGTGCTGAGGGAGGATATTCCCGGAAATACATCCGGGGAAGTTATTTGGGTGGAACTGAAAAATAAGAAAGGGATGATCACCTTATTGGAATTGTATTATAGACACCCTAATAGTCAGAGGGAAATTGAGAAACAAACTTGTAAGGAGATCTCAGCTATCTGTAAGACTAATAGGGTGGTTATGGTAGGGGATGTCAATTTTCCAACCATAGACTGGGACTGCCATAGTGATAAAAGTTTAGATGGAGACAAATTTGTTAAGTGTGTACAAGACAATTTTCTGATTCAGTATGTGGATGTACCTACTAGAGAAGGTGCAAAACTTGACCTACTCTTGGGAAATAAGGCAGGGAAGGTGACTGAGGTGTCAGTGGGGGAGCACTTTGGGGCCAGCGACCATAATTCTATTCGTTTTAAAATAGTGATGGAAAAGGATAGACCAGATCTAAAAGTTGAAGGTCTAAATTGGAGAAAGGCCAATTTTGACAGTATTAGGCAAGAAATTTCGAAAGCTGATTGGGGGCAGATGTTCGCAGGTAAAGGGACGGCTGGAAAATGGGAAGCCTTCAGAAATAAGATAATGAGAATCCAGAGAAAGTATATTCCTGTCAGGGTGAAAGGAAAGGCTGGTAGGTATAGGGAATGCTGGACTAAAGAAATTGAGGGTTTGGTTAAGGAAAAGAAGGAAGCATATGTCAGGTACAGACAGGAGAGATTGAGTGGATCCTTAGAAGAGTATAAAGGAAGTAGGAGTGTACTTAAGAGGGAAATCAGGAGGGCAAAAAGGGGACATGAGATCGTTTTGGCAAATACAATTAAGAAGAATCCAAGGTTTTTACAAATACATTAAGGACAAAAGGGTAACTAGGGAGAGAATAGGGCCCCTCAAAGATCAGCAAGGCAGCCTTTGTATGGAGCCGCAGAAAATGGGGGAGATCCTAAGTTAGTATTTTGCATCAGTATTTATTGTGGAAAAGGATATGGAAGATATAGACTGTAGGGAAATAGATGGTGACATCTTGCAAAATGTCCAGATTACAGAGGAGGAAGTGCTGGATGTCTTGAAACGGTTAAAGGTGAATAAATCCCCAGGACCTAATCAGGTGTACCCTAGACCTCTGTGGGAAGCTAGAGGAGTGATTGCTGGGCCTCTTGCTGAGATATTTATATCATTGATAGTCACAGGTGAGGTGCCAGAAGACTGGAGGTTGGCAAATGTGCCACTGTTTAGGAAGGGTGCTAAAGACAAGCCAGGGAACTATAGACCGGTGAGGCTGACCTCGGGGGTGGGCAAGTTGTTGGGAGGAAATCTTGAGGGACAGGATGTACATGTATTTGGAAAGGCAAGGACTGATGAGGGATAGTCAACATGGCTTTGTGCGTGGGAAGTCATGTATCACAAACTTGATTGAGTGTTTTAAAGAAGTAACAAAGACAATTGATGAGGGCAGAGCGGTAGATGTGATCTATATGGACTTCAGTAAGGCGTTCGACAAAGTTCCCCATGGGAGACAGATTAGCAAGGTTAGGTCTCATGGAATATAGGGAGAACTAGGCATTTGGATACAGAACTGTCTCAAAGGTAGAAGATAGAGGGTGGTGGTGGAGGATTGTTTTTTAGATTGGAAGCCTGAGATCAGTGGAGTGCCACAAGGATCGGTGCAGGGTCCTCTACTTTTCATCATTTACATAAATTATTTGGATGCGAACATAAGAAGTAGTTAGTAAGTTTGCAGATGACACCAAAATTGGAGGTGTAGTGGACAGCGAAGAGGGTTACCTCAGATTACAACAGTATCTTCACCAGATGGGCCAATGGGCTGAGAAGTGGCAGATGGAGTTTAATTCAGATAAATGCGAGGTGCTGCATTTTGGGAAAGCAAATCTTAGCAGGACTTGTACATTTAATGGTAAGGTCCTAGGGAGTGTTGCTGAATAAAGAGACCTTGGAGTTCAGCTTCATAGCTCCTTGAAAGTGGAGTCGCAGGTAGATAAGATAGTGAAGAAGGCGTTTGGTATGCTTTCCTTTATTGGTCAGAGTATTGAGTACAGGAGTTGGGAGGTCATGCTGCGGCTGTTCAGGACATTGGTTAGGCCACTTTTGGAATATTGCGTGTCCTTCCTATCGGAAAGATGTTGTGAAACCTGAAAGGGTTCAGAAAAGATTTACAAAAATGTTGCCAGGGTTGGAGGATTTGAGCTATAAGGAGAGGCTGAACAGGCTGTGGCTGTTTTCCCTAGAGCGTCAGAGGCTGAGGAGTGACCTTATTGAGGTTTACAAAATTATGAGGGGCATGGATTGGGTAAATAGGCAAAGTCTTTTTCCTGGGGTCGGGGAGTCCAGAACTAGAGGGCATAGGTTTAGGGTGAGAGGGCAAAGATATAAAAGAGACCTCAGGGGCAACGTTTTCACACAGAGGGTGGTACGGGTTTGGAATGAGCTGCCAGAGGATGTGGTGGAGGCTGGCACAATTGCAACGTTTGAGAGGCATTTGAATGGATCTCTGAATAGGAATGGTTTGGAGGGATACGGGCCAGGTGCTGGCAGGTGGGACTAGATTGGGTTGGGATACCTGGTCGGCATGGACGGGTTGGACTGAAGGGTCTGTTTCCATAGTGTACATCTCTATGACTCTATGTGGTAGCATAGTCAAATATAAGTTGCATTGATGTTACCTTTGAGGTAGACAAACTCTTATGGCTAGGAGAAAGTGAGGACTGCAGATGCTGGAGATCAGAGCTTAAACTGTGTGGCTGGAAAAGCACAGCAGGTCAGGCAGCATCCAAGGAGCAAGAGAATCGACGTTTCGGGCATGAGCCCTTCTTCAGGAATGAGTGATTCCTGAAGAAGGGCTCATGCCTGCAACATCGATTCTCCTGCTCCTTGGATGCTGCCTGACCTGCTGCGCTTTTCCAGCAACACAGTTTAAACTCTTATGGCTGTTCACAGATATTAAGTTTTGTGGATGTCAAAATAAAAATGAAGGGTTTCAGGAAGCTTGTTTGAGTAAATGGACTTTGAAGACTCATTCAAAGTGAGTGGAAAGTGAATGGAAGCGAAAGCAGTTTCTATGTGGCTGAACAAAAAGCACTTGTTTTGAGGATCGCAGGGAGAAAGGAGTGTCAAAAAGGATGGAATTTGAGGCTATGGCTGAGGGCACTTTGGTTCCTTTATCTAAGCAAAGTATACTGGCATTGAAAGCAGTCCAGAAAAGGTCCACTAGGTTGATCCTGGGTATGGAGTGATTTTTGTATGAGAGATTGAGTCAGTTGGGCTTGTACTCTTCAGAGTTTAGAAGAATGAGAAAAACATATAAGATTCTTAGGAGGTTTGACGGGGTAGAGATGGTGTAATCTCAGAATAAAGGGTCACCCATTTAAGACAAGGATGAGGAGGAATTATTTTCTCTAAGGAAGTGAATTATGGAATTCTTTGCTGCAGAGCACTGTCGAGATTATGTCATTAAGTGTATTCAAAGTGGTGACTACTGTGGTACTACATGATCAGTGCTTCTTTCCAAGCCATTCACAATATATATTAGTGATTTAGATGAGGGCACAAAGAGATACGGGCCACATGCAGGCAAGTAGAATTAGTTTAGTTTGGCAAACGTATTTGGCATGGAAGAATTAGACTGAAGGAGCTGTTTCCATGCTGTCTGACTCTAAGTTGCAGAAGGTACAAAGCTGGGTGGGAGAATGAACCATGAGGAAGATAATTTAGTGTAATTTGGATAAGTTGCGTGAATAGGCAAATGCATAACAGATGAAATATAATGTGGATAAATATGAAGTTATCCATTTTGGAAGCAAAAGCAGGAAGGCAGGTTATTATTTCAATGGCTGTAGATTGGGAAAGGGGAGATTCAATGAAAACTGGCTGTTTTTGTACACCAGTCATCAAAGAATGGAGTTGCGACAGGCATTGAAGAAGGCAAAAGGTATGTTGGCCTTCACAGGAAAAAGCTGAGTACGGGAGTAGGAATATCTTGCTGCAATTGTACAGAACCTTGATGAGACCATACCTAGATTACAGTGTGTGGTTTGATCTCCTGTCCTGAGAAAGGATGTTCTGGCTATGGAGAGAATGCAAGATAGATTTACAAGACTGATTTGTGGGGTGGAAGGACTATAAATGAAGCAAAACTGGATTGGTATGGATTACATTTATAGGAGTTTAGAGGAATGAGGAGGGATCTTACAGAAACCTATATGATTTTAACAGATTGAGACAGCATAAATGCATGTAGGGTGTTCCCGATGACTGGTGAGTTCAGAACCAGGCGCCACAACTTAAGGATACAAGCTAGGCCTTTTAAGACTGAGCTGAGAGCAACTTTCTTCACTCAGACAGCAGTTAAGCCGAAATATTGAGTGTTTTCATATAGTCCTTAGGACTGGAGGGATCAAAGAGTATGTGGAGAAAGTGGGAGCGGTGTACTGAGTTGAATGATCAGCCATGATAGCTGACTCCTGTTCCTGTATTCTATGTTTATACACCTAAGACCAATTTTGTTGGGTTCGTTTTTACCAAGATATCTCATATTTGGCCTATGCCTCCACTGTGATCAATGTGGTTCAGATTTTGTGATAAGATTGGCAACAAAATGTCATGTATTCATTGCCGTTATCGCACTGAAAATGACAGCAAGTTCTAGAGGTGCACAGACTCAATGATGTGAAAATCCAGAATTTGCTATCAATGATTCTATAGTGTGTGCTTTTGCAATTCATCAGAGAGCAATCTCCTGAGAAATCATTAAAATTAAGTAGCTTCCACATGCACTCTCTGTAAAAAGTATTAGAAAAGTTAGCCCTGCTGAGTGACATGTGACTGGATTTTCAATGGCATATTGACTTCATAAAAAAAAATCCTATCGTATGACTTGATTAAACCTTGTTAACAGGCTGGTCATGACCTTGTCAAATGCTACATAAATGTTGAGGAGGGATAAAGCATCATGGTTACAAAAATAGACTTTATTGGTAATTAATAACAGACAAAGTGAGTAAAGTATCCCATAGCAAATATTAATTCTCACCTGGTAATCATTGTAGGGTAAAGTTTTATCTGTTTCACTTTCCCTGAACCTCAGTACTCTTAACCACATCACTGTCTTGGATGACTACTTGGTATGATTCTTAATATGATCGATATTGTTTTAATTTTCTAGGAGGGTTTTTTAAAATATTAGGCCTGTTTTTAAACTGACATCAGTTTTCATTTGAGATTGCAAATGCCAATGCACATCATGTTACTCAGATGTAGATCGGCTAACACTTATGACTGTTGGATTATTACTTCAAACATCAATAGTTTGCAATTCGGTTTTAAGGAAAATGAGCGCTTTAATTCTCCGTAACATCCCTGGGTTAGGAAAGGACAGAAGTCATTCAGATCTTCAATTATTCAATGATTTCTGCTTTTTGGTACTCAAGCAGGGACATTAGACAAGAACACTAACAGGCTAAGCTGTAACATCATCCATATTCAAGTGGCAAGGCAATAATCATTTCATCGCCTATTCTATTAAGCACTACTATTTGATTAAGGTACCAGTGGATATCAATGCCCATGAGACAAAATATTATGATTGTAAAATATCAGTATTTCAAAAGGAGAAAAATAAATAACATTTGCTGATTTAGAAAGTGGTGGAACCAATTTATGTATCATATTACAGTAAATAGGATCATAATAAATGGGGCAAGAGAAGACTAATTGGCATATTTAAGCTTGTCTCATTAATCAAGAAAATCATGACAAATGGATTGTGGCCTCTCCGCCTGCCTGTACAATCTTTGACTCCTTTGTCCTCAAAAATCTGTCCAACTCAGCTTTGAATGTATGCAACAGCCAAGCTCCATTTCTCTGGATCAAAGGCACTGTTTTCATTGGTACAGGACTCAATAACTAGGGGGCATAGGTTCAAGGTAAGAGGTAGAAGGTTGAAAGAAATTGAGTGAGGAGAAGTTTGTCAGTCAGAGCGTGATGAAAGTCAAGAGCTCACTGTCTGAAAGGGGGGTTAAGTCATAAAGTCTTTTAAAATTTAAGCAGTATTTAGACATTCACTTGGATTGCCGTAGCCTCCAGGGTTATGGGCCAAAAGCTGGAAAATAGGATTAATGTAGTCAGATCTTTGTTGACTGGTGTTTACATAATGTGCTACAAACATCTATTAGTCCAAGGATCATATGCTAAACACTTCAGGCCAAAGGTTATTGCAAATGTTTTATCCTTATCTTTTACACTAGTGTGCTGGGTTAACCCATCATTGAAGATAGGGATATTGTGGCACCACCTTCTCCAATGAGTTGTTTATTTGTCCACCACCAATGATTGGATGTGTCAGCACTATAGAACTTAGACCTGATCTGTTGATTGTGGAATTGTTTTGCCCTATCATTTGCTAATTGTGCTGTTTGGTGTGCAAGTAGTCCTGTTTTATAGCTTCACCAGATTGACACTTCATATTTAGGTATACCAAATGCTGCTCCTGGTATGCCCTCCTGCACTCTTCATTGAACCAGAGTTGATTCCTTGGTTTAATGGTAGAATGGTAAATAAACAGTGCCATGAGATTACAGATTATGTTTGAGTACAATTCTGCTGCTGATGGCCCATGGATACTCAGTCTAGAGTTGCTAGATCTGTTTGAAATCTATTCCATTTAGTACAATGAATAGTTCTGCACAACACAACAGAGCATGTTCTTAATGTTAAGATAGGAATTTGTCTCCCACTTAACTGTACAGAGGTCACGCCTACCAAACTACTGAGATGCATCTGCAAGAGGCAGTTTGACGAGGATGAGGATAAGTATGCTTTTCCATCTTCTCATTGCTCAACACCTGCTGTAGATCCTGTCATTCAATTATTTTCTTTTGGATTCAATCATCTCAGTCACTTGTGGTCCCAAGCCAGTATTCATGATAGCAAGTGAAGTCCTCCACCTGGAGTTATGTTCTATGACCCAGTCACCTTCAGTGTTGGTTTCTTCCATGTGCTGCTTCGGGTCCCTGCCATGATCACTTTGGAACCATAGCTCTTTAATTGCTATTGTGTACTATTTTTTTCCACTTGTGCTGTCAGTTCACCCATTTAATTTGTCACAGCTTAACTGGGAAGAGTGTACCATTAAGCATGCCCCACTCTTTCACAAACCAACACAAATATATAAATGTATAAAATCCCAATTAGAATAATTTGTTTGACTAAATGCTCCTCAGGATAAAAGCATTTCACACCAGGTTCTTTCAGTTTGCAGAAAACTATTTATTGTAACACGCTGCACTGTAATAATAGCACTGAAAACAAAGGATTTATAACTTGGTTCATAGGTCTTCCTTGTATGAGTTCTTCAATCTTAATCTTTCTCAGTTTTTCTGCCTTTTCTCAGAGAGAGAGAGAAAGAGAGAGATGGATGTTTTGTGTGTGCAAGCTCAAGATGTCTTTTGTTCTACTTTACTGCTCTTGGCACTTCTACCTTTTTCATGCTCTCCAGCTCAACCAACTAGAGAGCAGTTGTCAGGCAGAATTTCCTTAACTCGCAAGAATCTTAGTATTGTTCAGTTTTACTAGTTCCGAAAAGCAACATTATATTGCACAGATCAATAAGATGCAACATATTATTTTCAGGTTGAAAGACTCAGCTAGATTTTTCAGATTCGGTAATGCAACTTCCATTCAGTTTATAATCTCTAAAGTGAAAAATGTGTGACTTCTTAGACTTTACAAATGCTAAAAGGTTAAAGAGAAAGAGACTTTAATACTCTACTTTTATCAAATACATAACTTAGACAATATTTTCATTAGTGTTGTATTGTTTGAGCCAAGTGTTTGAATTAGCATGTGCTTATTCCCAAAACTGTAGCATTTCAGGACGTTATTTTCTGTTAGATATTAATATCAATTGCTTATGTTGTTCTCAAAAGGCATGAACCAAAGATATTTCAGTGCAGTGGATCTGTTCCTCATCAGTCTGATCAGTGCTAAAGCTGCGATGTCTCCTACAAAACTACACTACTTACACTTAATCAGTAGTTCACTAAACAAGAAGCATTATTGAGATTGTTGACAAAGCAGAAAGTGAATGTATGTTCACAACAATGATCTTGTAAAATATAGCCAGGATTTAAAAAAAGTAAGAGTCAACAAATAATGGACAAACTTAAACAGTTAATTAGTTTCTTACTTGTGAATTATGTTTGTTCTTCAGAACCAAGTTGTACAGAATTGTGTGGTTATATTTTCCAAGACCTATTGCCCTTACTGTATGAAGGCGAAGAGCATCTTTGAAGAAATAGGAGCCAATTTCAAGGCAATCGAACTGGATCAGCGCAAGGATGGTGACCATATTCAAAATATTCTTGAGGAATTGACTGGTGTCAGGACAGTAAGTGACCATGTCCAAACTCCATTAACCTTAGCCCTATCTTCTCAAGTGAAATGTAATTACACAAAATGCGATCTATGTAATCAAACCAGGATACCAGAAGCAAGATGAATAGCTCCCAATTTGAGGACACATTTTCATGTATTTATTTTCCGTAGACCTTGGGAGATTGCATCAAATTGTCCACAATAGAATTAAATGTCATTAACTGACCTGAGCCAGGATAGGTAGGTGGCCTGCACAGTTTGCATCAACATTCCTGGGTTAAATGGTGAGAATTTTGCCTTAAAAACCCTATCCACCCACTTCGGCTTGTTGTGCAGTCACCTTTTTGGACATGAATGTATGTTAGTGTTGATTACTACTCCCAGCTGGCCCCCAACCTGACTACCAATCCAGACCCCATTCAGTCACCCACCCACCCACTTTACCCAACATACCTACTGGCCCATCCAACTCAGCAAGACTACAACCTTCACTTTAGTAATGTTGAATAGTTAGTTAACTCACAAAAGCGTTGGAACAAGATAATGTCTAAGCCATAAGCTACCTGGTCAGTTATGAAAAATTGATGAATAGAGGAAAAGCCTAATCTGGAGCTTTAATTCACTTTAGATGCAGTTGAAAATATTTCTTTTGTAGCTTTAGTAGTGTTTAGTGTCACATGTTAATTGCACAATAGTCGTTGAATAATCAATCACTTAGACTTGCATCGAAATCTGGTAAAGTAATCATACAAAATCCTTTACTGGGTAACCAAACCTGCTTAAATCTGCATATGTACAGTTTACATCATAATTTGAATGAAGAAAATCATTCAGCTGATATTAGTTAATCCATTCAGTTGTTCATTACAGTCTTGCTATTGCACAGTCTCAATTTCATAAATGTATCCAAGGCTTTTGTCTATAATACTCTTACCTAGCAATGTGTATAATTTGATAAGGATACCTCTTCAGGAGAAATAAAAATTAAATTGGAGTCAAGTTTAATATACAAGATTTGACGTATTATTCCAAAATGTTGTTATTCCTTTCTCAGGTGCCAAGAGTATTTGTGAATGGAAAGTGCATTGGAGGTGCTACAGACACACACAAGCTCCATTCAAGTGGTAAACTACTGCCTTTAGTGTTACGGTGTACTCCACCTTGCCAATGGGATGAAAGTTTTTATCCTAATCATTCGCATTAATATTGAATTCTTGCAATTTTCTAACTGCTTGTTACTTTTGAAATAAATCATCAAGTTTCAATATTGTGATAGACTATTTGTATCTACGTAACATATTTCAAGCATTTTATTTCCCTGGTCCCCAAACCCTTTTAGTGTTTATAGTCTCCGAGTGCTATTCATTAACTAATTTCTGCATATGATGCTTTTGTTTAAAATCCAGGAAATGTATTAAAAATACCCCGTCTCATTTAATTTGGATTTGTATTATGTTTGGTACTTCAGTTATATTTTTATTTCTGTCCTCCATCCTACTCTGATCCACTGTTATGGATCAGATCAAACCTCCTCAAAATAAATTAGGAGGATAGCCTAGACCCCAACCTTTTCTTATCTTAAAGGCAAATGTAAGGTGTTGTGTTCCTGATGCAACTCAATTTGTCAAACTTCCTTGAAGCAAAGCATACTTTATTCTTACACTGTAGTGAAAATACAAAAGAAAGAAGAATTGGAATAACAACTTTATTCGAAAATCTTAACATAATAATAGATTAACTACTAAACAGCAACCGTTCCAATATAGTAACATCGAAAAACAAACACTTGACAAAGGAAAACTCCGTAAAATAAATTGTCTCACATGCAGTTGTCCAGTCCAGGAGGAAAGAACATCAAGAAAAACCTCAAGCATTTTCTTGTAGCAGGGAGGGAGGGACTTAGCAGCTTACAAACCCCAATAGCTACTGAAAGTTAAACTAAAATTCTGATTCTTGTAGGAGCTTGACCGCACCCTTTCATTCTGCTTCTATTGTTACAACTTTAAAAATAAACCCAAGGCCTTTCAAATTGTTTACTTTTTTGGCTTGGAATGGATGGCTGAGCATTTCTGTCTCAACCTCTCCTTTCAAAGAAAATGACAAAATACACCTCTTAAAGTCATAGTACCATAACAGCTACATGGAAGAGAATTGTTTTACCTGCATAATAGATGTACAAGATGGACATGTAAGGGAATTGTGGAACTTGGCATGTGTATCATGATCGTTACCATATTATTTGTTTTTACTACACCTCTTAACATTTTCCATATGCAAAATTTCATATCAAATTTTGTTCCTTTATATAATTTTTGTACAATGTTTTGACTTTCACATCCTGTGCCACCTGCACCAATCTATAAATAGAGCAGTTGGATGGATAACCTGCTTCCAGATCTTAATACCTGTTTTGTTTAGATCATTAATACCATACTCTTAAATAACTGGGGTTGATTCTTTCTAGACTTTGGCAATAATCCTTACTCTAATATGTCTGGCTGTAGTTGTAAATCACCATCTTTTTACTTACCACATCATGCAATAGCATGTTAATGTATCGGAATACTATATAACAGGGATAGCCATTGAATTTTGTGATTTGTCATTTTGTTTGCTTTACATCCAGTTATGAATTAGTGGAAAATTTCTCCAATTAAATATTGGAAAGACTAAAGATATTGTTTTTGACCCCTGCAACAAACTCTATTTCCTGGCACTAACTTCAATGGCCCTTGTTCACTGCCTGAGTCTGAACTGGCCCATTTGAATAAAAACAGAAAGAACTGTGGATGCTATAGATTATAAACAAAAACAGAAATTTCTGAAAAAGCTCAGCAAGTCTGGCAATATCTGTGGAGAGAAATCAGAGTTAACCTTTCAGGTCGAGTGACCCTTCCTCTGAGGGAGGGTCCTTTATGTCCTTTAAATATTGTAAGTCTATCTGCATCCACCACACTCTCTGGCAGTTCATTCCACTCTGGCAGTTCATTCCACATACGATGCACTCTGTGTAAAAAGGTTGCCCCTCATGTTCTTTTTAAATCTTTCTCCTGCTATTCCCCTTTATCTATGCCCCTCATGATTTTATCAACCTCTGTAAGGTCCCCTCTCAACCTCCTATGTTCTAGTGAAAAAACTCCCAGCTCATCCATCATATTTTTATAACTCAAACTCCCCATTCCAGGCAACATCCTGGTAAATATTTTCTGAACAGTTTCCAAATTGAAAAATAGCCCTCCTATAGCAGAATTGCACACAGTACTACAGAATGCTACAAAGGCTGTGAGCTCTGAAAAGTTATGGCGATGCACCTGAAGAATTGTACTCCAGAATTGGCTGCATCCCTAACCAAGCTGATCCAGTACAGCTGTAACACTGGTATCTAATAATGTTGAAAATTGTCCAGGTGTGATAAAGTGTAGTGCTGGAAAAAGTACAGCAGGTCAGGCAGCATCTGAGGAGCAAGAGAGTCAACGTTTCAGGCAGGACCCTTCTTCAGGACTGATTTTTCCAGTTCCATGCTTTATCAACTCTGACTCTCCAGCATCTGCAGTCCTCACTTTCTCCTAAATTTTCCAGCTGTGTCATGTATACAAAAAAATAGACAAACCAAACCAATTACCATACTATCAGTCTACTCTCAATCATCAATGAAGTGATGGAAGGTGTTATCAACAGTGCTATCAAACAGCACTTGCTTAGCAATAAGCTGCTCACTGACATTCAGTTTGGATTCCAAGGGAACCCAACTCCTGATTTCAATACAGCCTAAATTCAAACGTGGACTGAAGAGCTGAACTCCAGAGGTGAAATTAGAGTGACAGCCCCTCATATCAAGGCTGCGCTCGATCAAGTGTGGCATCAAAGAACCCGAGCAAAACTGGTGTCAATGGAAATTGAGACAAACTCCCCACAGATTGGAGTCATGTCTACCACACAGAAAGATGGCTTTAACTTATTGGAAGTCAGTCATATCAGCTCAGGGACATTCCTGCAGGATTTCCTCAGGGTCGTGTCCTAGGCCCAACAGTCCTCAGCTGCTGAATCAATACTATTCAACAGCAGAAATGTAAACCATCTATAAAATGCACTACAGAAGTGCACTGGGTTAAAATCCTGGAACTCCCTCCCTAATGACATTGAGGGTGTATCTACATAAAAGGATCATTCAAGAAAGCAGCTCACCACCACATTCTCAAGGGCATTTCGGGATGGGTAAAAAATGCTGGCCCAGCCAGCAACATCTACATCTTATATTTTTTTTAAATAGTTAACGCTTCATTTGAAGACATTTTATCAGATAATTTAAGTATTTCCAGCATTGTCTGTCTTAATTTCAGATTTCTAGGTATCCTCAGCATTTTGCTTTGTAAATTATTGAATACTACTAATGAGAAATGTGTGCAAACACAACTAGAATCCAGATAAGGAGTTCAGGTTATAATTTGTGAGCTGTCAATTGGAACTGTGAGGTTAGTCTATGATTTTGCAGTTATCCCAGTGAGAATAATTCTAAGATCTTCACTCAAAGGCTTGTGAATTGTTAGAATTCTCTACCTCAGTGAGCTATGACTACTCTGTCCTCATGTATATTTAAAAAGGAAAGGCAGAGTTCAGGATACTGAGAGACATTGGGATTGTGCTGGAAGGTAAAGTTGAAGAAGATCAGGTACGATCTTTAATGAATAGTACAGAATGGCGAGAAAGGCAGAATGATCCCATTCCTGAACTTATTTCTTATGTTTCACGACCACCCACAATATCTATTACTAACTTCACAACTAGGTAAAAACAATGACTGCAGCTGCTGGAAACCAGATTCTGGATTAGTGGTGCTGGAAGAGCACAGCAGTTCAGGCAGCATCCAAGTAGCTTCAAAATTGACGTTTCGGGCAAAAGCCCTTCATCAGGAATAAAGGCAGTGAGCCTGAAGCGTGGAGAGATAAGCTAGAGGAGGGTGGGGGTGGGGAGACAGTAGCATAGAGTACAATGGATGAGTGGGGAGGGGATGAAGGTGATAGCTCAGGGAGCAGAAGGTGGAGTGGATAGGTGGAAAAGGAGATAGGCAAGTAGGACAAGTCCGGACAAGTCATGGGGACAGTTACTGAGCTGGAAGTTTAGAACTAGGGTGAGGTGGGGGAAGGGGAAATGAGGAAACTGTTGAAGTCCACATTGATGCCCTGGGGTTGAAGTGTTCCGAGGCGGAAGATGAGGCGTTCTTCCTCCAGGCGTCTGGTGGTGAGGGAGCGGCGGTGAAGGAGGCCCAGGACCTCCATGTCCTCGGCCGAGTGGGAGGGGGAGTTGAAATGTTGGGCCACGGGGCGGTGTGGTTGATTGGTGCAGGCGTCCCGGAGATGTTCCCTAAAGCGCTCTGCTAGGAGGCGCCCAGTCTCCCCAATGCAGAGGAGACCGCATCGGGAGTAACGGATACAATAAATGATATTGGTGGATGTGGAAGTAAAACTTTGATGGATGTGGAAGGCTCCTTTAGGGCCTTGGATAGAGGTGAGGGAGGAGGTGTGGGCGCAGGTTTTACAGTTCCTGCGGTGGCAGGATGGGAGGGTGGGTCGCAGGGGGGTGTGGACCTGACCAGGTAGTCACGGAGGGAACGGTCTTTGTGGAAGGCGGAAAGGGGTGGGGAGGGAAATGTATCCCTGGTCGTGGGGTCTGTTTGGAGGTGGCGGAAATGTCGGCGGATGATTTGGTTTATGCGAAGTTTGGTAGGGTGGAACTGCAAACTCAGAAGTTAATTCACTCCATGGCTCTAATATACTGTAAGAATAACGACTGCAAGATCACTACTGCGGATTTAGCAAAACAAAGTGCATTTAGTTACTGGAAAATATGGTCACTAAAGTGTTGACGTCAAACGTCACAATCATTTCAATTTGATTTATTATTGGAGTAATATTGGTACTATTTTAGTGGGTCACGAAAAAAAAATCCCTGTTAAACACGAGGTGAGCTGTTTACTCCCCACATCACAAAGGCAGAGCTACGTGATGTAAGTGGCTGCAGCTTTTACAACACCCTCGTTGTTTTGGACTGGGGTCAAGACGCACAGTTGAGATCGATCTTCAAAGAGAGCCTGTAGCGTCCCTGAACGTCTGGGATGTTCGCGTTGCAAGAGTCTTTACCTCAGTTCAACGTCTATTCAACAGGTTATGTCTTATTTTACAACTGAAAAGTGGTACAGTAACAAACTAAAGATCTCTCTCACACTTACAGCCGTTAGATTTGAGCTTAAAGAGATTCTTTTGTCTGTTAATTCCAGTACATAGACAGAACTAACAGAGAATGGGGGGCGTATTTTCCGGACCACAGTCATGCCAGTCATATACTGATGCCACGGCTTTCCAGATTATTCACGTGAGTTGACCATAATTTAAATGCAACTTTGCTAATGCATCCTACACCTCTTTTTCGTCGTCAGGTAGTTTTCATTTTATGATTTAGAGAGTTTCAGGGAACGAATGTGCGAATGAAAAAAAAAAGAAAATCCTCTCACATTTGTTCAAGTGGAATATCTAATTCGTAAACGCTAATAATCCCCATTACTTTGTAATTGTTTTAGTTACATTATTTCAGACCTTTCAGTTTCCCCAGCATCTTCTCCTTAGCAATGGCCACTACACACACATCTGTCCCCTATCTTAAGTTCTGGCATCCTACTGGGTATCTTCCACCTTGAAATCTAATGCAAAGTACTTCTTCAGTTCCTCAGCCATTTCTTTGTCGCCCATTGCCACTTCTCCAGTCTCATTTACTCAAGCAATACAATGTCCAGTTTCACGTCTCTTTCCTTTTATTTATATACATAAAAAACTTTTGCAAACCTCTTTTAGACTACTAGATAGCTTGCTCTCATATTTCAGTTTCTCCCTCTGCTTTTTTTAGTTATTCTTTGCTGGCCTTTAAAGGCTTCCCACTAATCTTCACTACGTTGTATGCTTTTCCTTTGGCTTTTATGCTGTCCCCGACTTTCCTTGTTAGCCATGGTTACGTCATCCTCCCCTTGGTATGTTTATTCTTCCTTCGGATGAATTTCTGCTGGGTCTCCTGAATTATCCCCAGAGCCAATTGCCATTGCTGCTCCACTGGCTTCCCTGTTAGACTCCCCTTCCAATCAACTCTTTGATGCAACTAAACATTCAAACCAGGACACCTCCCAAGTATATCAGCAAACAAAACACAGGAAACTAAAAGTTTGCTCAAACGTCCTTTAAAACAATGTCTCATTTTTCCACTTGGGGATCCTGCAGCCTTCAGAACTCAATTTAGAGTTCAATATTTTCAGAACGTGAACACCTCGTTCCATGTCCTTTGCTCGCCCCCACGTCTCAGGCCTTGTCAGGACACAGGCTACTTTCAGCACAACTTACACATTTTCAACTATTTATGGTTACCATTATCAGCTGTTCTCCTTCCCTGGCTTACTACCATCCATTCCTTGGTTTGCCTTCCTTTCTCTCTGGGTTCCGTGTGCATCTATCCACTTACTCCTTCCTCCCCCAGCCCCTGTTTTCAGCATATATACCAACTTTTCCTTTCTAACCATCAGTCCTGAGGAAGGGTCACTGGACTTAAAACATTGACTCTGCTTTCTCTCCACAGATGCTGCCAGGCCTGCTGAGCTTCTCCAGCGGTATCTGTTTTTGTTTCATATCTTCAGCATTCAAAGTCCTTTGCTTTATTTACTTTAAAACAGGGTTGTCCAATTTTATTGTATTGAGAGCTGCATTTTCAATTTGGTTTTCACTGCATGTGGATGGGGGTTGGGGGGGGTGTGGTGTCGAGAACAAATTTCTGAAAGACAAGTCCTTCCACAACAGTAAACATTAATTTCACTGATGAAATGGAAAACAAATACTTAATACAACTTAGTGTGAAAAATCATAAGTCAAAGTCTCAGAGCATTGGACTGGGCATATGGGTTTCAATCCCACCACAGCAGAAGGTGACATGTGTATCTTATAAGATTTCAAAACTTTTTAACAAAAAATTAATGGCTAACTTTTAAAATATTTTTTAGATTACTTACAGTGCGGAAACAGGCCCTTCGGCCCAACAGGTCCACACCGACCCTCCAAAGAGCAACCCACCCAGACCCATTCCCCCACATTTACCCCTTCACCTAACACTATGGACAATTTAGAATGGCCAATTCACCTGGCCTGCACATTTTTGGATTGTGGGAGGAAACCGGAGCACCCGGAGAATGTGCAGACTCCACACAGACAGTTGCCTGAGGCGGGAATTGAACCCGGGTCTCTGGCGCTGTGAGGCAGCAGTGCTAACCACTGTGCCACCGTGCTGCCCTTTTCTTTGCCTTTTTCGCCAAGAAGCAGAATTAGAGAAAGAAAACATTTAGGCTCTAAGTGCTAATTACCAGTAGGTGGGACCAGCCAAGAAAAGGGCTTAGCTTTAACTAACACTGATTTTGATTTACATCGGGTGGGGCACATTCTGAACTGAGCTCCTTAGAATTGGCATGAAAGTGGGGATTGGAAGCAAGTTACTTTGCAGTCTGGGGGTTTCCTCATCTCTTATGTTGCTTTGTGGATAGGTTTTTGGGGAGATAGCTGGGAGCGTACTTGGTCAATTCCATGCACTCATACCCAACTAGTTACTCACTGAGAATCCTAGACTGTGGTGTTGCTACAAGTGCTAATCCTGGTGACTTCCCTGGCTCTCCCTCCCTTCAGCCTGGCCATTATTAGAATCATGGGTCCTGCCTTTCCTACCTGCAATTCCCTTATGAATGTAAAAAAACTTCCTTCCTGCACTGTAGGAAGCTTTTTCATCCTACGGAGGGTTAATCTGCTACTTATAAAATGCCATTGATCCAGAAAAATAGCCCTCAATAGAATCTAACAATATCTTAATTGACTTCCTTGTGCCAGAAAGTTTGATCGAAGCCAGACCCTTCGTCAGGGTGGGCACAATTCTCCCCATCACTCACTGTCTGGGAACATGGACAAATAAATTGTGTTCAAATGTCTGCTATTGTTGCCCTTTGCACAGGCACTTTAATTCCAAACCCACTCCCACTAGTCATTATGCCTTGACTCCCATTTCACCCAAAGGTGGGCTGATTCCTATTACCCAGGTTAAAACAATGACTGCAGATGCTGGAAACCAGATTCTGGATTAGTGGTGCTGGAAGAGCACAGCAGTTCAGGCAGCATCCAAGTAACTTCGAAATCGACGTTCGTTGGCTTTTGCCCGAAACGTCGATTTCGAAGTTGCTTGGATGCTGCCTGAACTGCTGTGCTCTTCCAGCACCACTAAAGCAGAATCTGATTCCTATTACCCACCTGACTCTCAACCACCCCACATAATCCCATGATAGCTCCAATTTTGCTCAGCCCACACAACATGCCCATTACATTCTTATTACTACCCAAACTCCTCCATGATCGCCCAGCTCTAGTTTCTCTCCTCCCTAAGACAGTGTCTGCTAGTTCTCATTCTGCAGACTCTCCACCAATGCTGCAGGCCATGGGCTGACAAAACCTCTAACACAAACTGTTCCTTTCCCACATTTGCTGTGGCAGACTTAGCAGAAACCACCCCACCAAGAAACCTTCTGGCTGGCTAGCTAGCATCTTTTCCCTCACCTCCAATTAAGGCAAGATATAGAGTGATGGAAGCCAGTAGAGAGGATCATTGGTGGTGAAACCCAGTCAATTTTCACTTCCATTTTATATCAGTGGGAATTAAACATGGTTAGACTCTATGATAGAGAGGGCAATTTGTACCACCAGCACTCCACCCAAGTACTTAAGCTGAAAACGGTTTTAGTTGTGTTTATATTGAGATTTTAAAAATAATCTTTATTTTAGATCACATCATCATTTTGATGTCTGGAATGACAAAAAACATATAACTTTTGACAGAATTAGTGGAACATAAAACATAGAACAGAACAATACAGTGCAGAACAGGGCCTTCGGCCCTCGATGTTGCGCCAACCTGTGAACTAATGTAAGCCCCTACACTATCCCATCATCATCCAAGTGCTTATCTAAGGATAGTTTAAATTTCCCTAATGTGGCCGAGTTAACTCAGCAGGTGGGGCATTCCACACCCTTACCACTCTCTGAGTAAAGAACCTACCTCTGACATCTGTCTTAAATCTATCACCCCTCAGTTTGTAGCTATGCCACCTTGTTCAAGCTGACGTCATCATCCTAGGGAAAAAGCCTTTCACTGTGTACCCTATCTAATCCTCTGATCATCTTGTATGTCTCTATCAAATCCCCTCTTAGCCTTCTTCTTTCCAATGAGAACAGACCCAAGTCTCTCAGCCTTTCCTCATTAGACCTGCCCTCCAGACCAGGCAACATCCTGGTAAATCTCCTCAGTACCTTCTTCAATGCTTCCACATTCTTCCTGTAATGGGGCGACCAGAACTGTATGCAATATTCCAAGTGCGGCCACACTAGTGTTTTGTATAGTTGCAGCATGACATTACAGCTCCAGAAGTCAATCCCTCTACCAATAAAGCCAAACACACTGTATGCCTTCTTAACAGCACTATCAACCTGGGTGGCAACTTTCAGGGATCTATATACATGGACTCCAAGATCCTCTGCACATCCACACTACCAAGAATCATTCCATTGACCCAGTATTCTGCCTTCCTGTTATTCTTCCCAAAGTGAATCAGCTCACATTTATCTGTATTGAACTCCATTTGCCACCCCTCAGCCCAATTCTGCAGTTTATCCAAGTTCCCCTGCAACCTCCAACATTCTTCCACACTATGCAACACTCCAATTTTAGTGTCATCTGAAAACTTACTAATCCATCCACCTACGCCTGCATCTAAGTCATTTATAAAAATGACAAACAGCAGTGATCCCAAAATGGATCCTTGTGGCACTGGTAACTGGATGCCAGGTTGAATATTTTCCATCAACCACCACTCGCTGCCTTCTTTCAGAAAGCCAGTTTCTAATGCAAACGGCTAAATCACCCTCAATCCCATGCCTCCGCATTTTCTCCAACAGCCTACAATGTGGAACCTTATCAAAGGCTTTACTGAAGTCCATGTATACTACATCAACTACACCACCCTCATCCACATGCTTGGTCACCATCTCAAAAAACTCAGTGAGGTTTGTGAGACTTGACCTACCCTTGACGAAACCATGTTGACTATCTGCAATCAAATTGTTGCTTGCTAGATGATTATAAATCCTATCTCTTATAATCCTTTCAAAAACTTTTCCTACAACAGAAGTAAGGCTCACTGGTCTATATTTACCTGGGTCATTTCTGCTGCCCTTTTTGAACAAGGGCACAACATTTGCAATCCTCCAGTCCTGTTGTACTAAACCTGGAGAGAATGACGACTCAAAGATCAAAGCCAAAGGCTCCAACACCACCTTCCTAGCTTCCCAGAGAATCCTCAGATAAATCCCATCCGGCCCAGGGGTCTTGTCTACTTTCACTCCTTCTAGATTTGATACCACTCTTCCTTACTAACCTCAATCCTTTCTAGTCTAATATCTCATACGTCATTCTTCTCCTTTACAATATTCTCCTTTTCATGAGTGAAAACTGATGAGAAATATTCATTTAGCACCTCTCTGATCTCCTCAGAGTCCACACACAACTTCCCACTTCTTTCTTTGACTGGCCCTATTTCTACCCTAGTCATTCTTTTATTCCTCACATACCTATAGAAAGCTTTAAGGTTCTCTTTTATTCTCCCTGCTAAAGACTACTCATGTCCTCTCTTTGCTCTTCTTAACTCTCTCTTTAAATCTTTCCGAGCTAATCTGTAACTCTCCATCTCATCTCATTGTCACATAAGCCTCCTTCTTCTTCTTAACAAGAGATGCAATTTCTGTCATAGACCATGGCTCCCTTACCTTATAACTTCCTCCCTGCCTGACAGGGACATACCTATCAAGGACATGCAATATCCGTTCCTTAAATCAGCTCTACATTTCGCTTGTCCCCATCCCCTGCATTTTGCTACCCCATTCTATGTATCCTAAGTCTTGCCTAATCGCATTGTAATTGTCCTTGCCACATCGATAACTCTTGACCTGTGGTATGTACCTATCCCTTTCCAACGCTAAACTAAACATAACTGAATTATGGTCACCTACAACTAAATCAAACACCTGGCCTGGTTCATTACCAAGTATCAGATCCAGTGTTGCCTCCCTTCTTGGCGGCCCTTCGACATACTGTGTCAGGAAAGCCTCCTGTACACATTGGACAAAAACTGATCCATCCAACGTACTAGAGCTATACAGTTCCAATCAATGTTGGGGAAGTTAAAGTTCCCCATAATACCAACCCTGCTCCTTTCATTCCTACGTAGAATAGTTTTGCCGATCCTCTCCTCCACATCCCTGGAACTTTGCGGAGGCCTATGGAAAACTCCAAGCAGTGTGACCTCTCCTCTCCTGTTTCTAACCTCAGCCCACACTACCTCAGTAGACGAGTCCTTGTCAAAAGTTCTCTCAGCCACCGTTATACTATCTTTGACTAACAAGGCCACGCCTCCCTCTCTTTTACCACCTTCCCTGTTCTTAATGAAAGATCTAAACCCTGGAACCCACAACATCCATTCCTCACCCTGCTCTATCCATGTCTCCGAAATGGCCACAACATCAAAGTCCCAGGTACCTATCCATGCTGCAAGCTCAACTACCTTATTTCAGATATTTTTGGCTTTGAAGTAGACATACTTCAAACCAGCTTGCTGTCCGCCAGCACATTCCTGTGACAGTGAAATTCTGTCCATGCCCTCCCTACTTTCACTCTCCTGCGCACTGGAACTACACCTCAGGTTCCTACCCCCCTGCTCAGCTAGTTTAAACCAACCAGAATAGCACCAGCAAATTTCCCACCCCGGATATTAGTACCCCTCTAGTTCAAGTGAAGACTGCCCTTTTTCTAGGGGTCCCGTCTTCCCCAAATTATCCACATACCTGAAACCCTCCCTCCTGCACCATCCCTGCAGCCTATGTGTTCAGCTGATATCTCTCCCTATTCCGTGCCTCGTTATCACATTACACAAGTAACAAACCAGACATAACAACTCTGTTTGTTTTAGTTCTCAGCTTCCACCCTAGCTCCCCGAAATCCTGCCTTACATCCCTATCCCTCTTTCTACCTATGCCGTTGGTACCTACATGGACAACGACTTGAGGCTGGTCACCCTAAAAACGTGATCCGAGACATCACAGACCCTGGCACCTGGGAGGCAACACACCAACTATGAGTCTCTTTCGTTCACAACAAATCTTCTATCTGACCCTCTAACTATTGAGTCCCCAATAATTAACACTCTCCTCCTTTCCCTCCTTCCCTTCTGTGCAACAGGGACAGAATCTGTGCCAGAGACCTGGGCCTCACTGCATACCTCTGGTAAATCATCCCCCCCCAACAGCATCCAAAATGGTATTCTTGCTTTCAGGTGAATGACCATAAGGGATCCCTGCAATGACTGTTTTTTCCCCTTTGAACAGTTACCCAGCTTTCTTCATGAGTAGGTGTAACTGCTTCCTTGTAACTCTTATCTATCACAGCCTCTGCCTCCCACATGATCCGAAGTTCATCCAGCTCCTGCATCAGTTCCCTAACTCGGTCTTGAAGGAGCGAAAATTGGGTGCACTTCCTGCAGATGTACTTGGCTGGGACACTGATGGCGTCCCTGACCTCAAACATCATGCAGGAGGAACATCCCTCTCCCTGCACTGCCATCCCTGCTAGTCCCCTTATCAGAATGTATAAACAGAGATGCTTACGTGATGTGTCCCTGGTGTTTAAGGTTAGAGAAGGTTGTTGGTGTGAGGCCCTACAAAGGTAGGGTCTCGGAATTAGAAAACACTCACTTATATAGCTGGAAGGAAATTTTTTAAATCCCTCCTTTCCCAGAAACCCCTGCTTTCCGATGTTAGATGTAAAAACTCAAATTAGTGACTCACTGCTCCCAACAAGCCCCTGGTCCAAGCTCCCGCCCTTCGAGCTGCTGCTGCCGCTGAAAAAACAGAAATAGAGAACTCCCGCACTCGAGGTAAGGTTTTGAAGACTCAAATCAGTGACTTACCGCTCCCGACAAGTTCCTGGTCCATGATCCTGTTCTTCGAGCTGCTGCTGAAAAACAGAAGTGGAGGACTCCTGTGAATATAGATGGGGTATGTTCATTGTCTAATGAGCAAAATCATTTCAGATCAAGCTCAATGTTCTGAGGAAGGATCACTTAACCAGATACGTTAACTCTGATTTCTCTTCACAGATGCTGCGATTCTGCAGAGTTTTTCCAGCAATTTGTTTTTGTTTCTGATGTATAGCGTCCGTAGTTCTTTTGGTTTTTGTTCAATGGATCAAATACTTAGATCTCTACTGGCACATCTTTTTGCCTTGCACCATCATCACTTTTGCTATTTGTCACTTCTGCTCTCCACCTTACTATGTACCTTAACCATTGTTCTTCTCATGCCCTCTTCCCTTTTCTCTGGTTCTGTAAATTATTAAAACTTTTTATTAGGCCATTTCTAGGGTTTAATTTCTAGACAGATAGAATTAAAAAGCAAAGTTATTTTAATCTTGAATGGAATTTTGGTTAGACCGCACCTGAGACACTGGTTCTGCTTTCTATTATAAAAAGCATATCGAGATACTAGCAAAAGTCATAGAGTCATACTGCATGGAAACAGCCCCTTCGGTCCAATGTCTTCACACCAAGCAGACATCCCAATCTGACCCAGTCCCATTTGCCAGCAAATTGCATAACTAAGGCTGTGGACAGGGCTTTAAACTATATGGGGGAGGGGTGGCGTGAAGGGCTCAGTTATACGGGAACACCCTAATTAAAGGAGGTGGTAAGAGTGCAGAACTCAGGAGACCCTGTTAATTCTCCAGCACAGACACAAATAGGACAGAGAGCATGGAAAGGGTTAGCAATCAAACTTCAAGAACACTGGGCAAACAAATGACAATGAGGAGAGGGATGGTTAACACAGGACTGAAGGTGCTATAGCTGAATACATGCTGTACGTGGAATAAGGTAATTGAGCTTGTGGCACAGATTGAAATTGGCAGATATGATGAGGTGAGCATCACAGAGACGTGGCTACAAGGGGATCAGGATTGACAACTGAGTTTTCAAGGATATACTTCCTATCAAAAAGATAGGCAAGTGGGCAGAGGGGGTGGGGTACTTTATTAGTAAGAAATGAAATTAAATCAATAGTAAGAAATGAAATAGGGTCAGATGGTGTAGAATCCATGTAGGTAGAATTCATGAACCGCAAAGGCAAAATAAAATGTAGGTGGAGTTACATACAGGCTTCCAAACAGTAGTCAGGAGCTGGGGCATAAGACACACTAGGAGATAGAAAAGATGTGCAGGAAAGGCAAAGTTCCAGTGATCATGGGGGATTTCAATATGCAGGTGGACTGGGAAAATTAGGTTGGTAGTGGTTCGCAAGGAAAGGAATTTGTGAAATATCTACGAGATGGCTTTTTGCACCAGCTTATGGTGGAGCCCACTAGGGAACAGGCAATACTGGATTTAGTAAAGTGTAATGAGGTAGACTTGATAAGAGAGCTTAGGGTGAAGGAACCCTTAGGAGGCAGTGATCATAATATGATTGAATTTACTCTGCAAATTGAGAGGGAGAAGATAGAATCAGAGATAACGGTATTACAGCCAAATAAAGAGGCATGAGGGAAGAGCTGGGTAGAATTGACTGGGAGAGGGGCCTAGCAGGAAAGACAGTGGAACAGCAATGGAAAGAGTTTCTGGGAGTAATTCAGGGGAGACAGCAGAGATTCATCCTGAGGAAAAAGCAGCATGGTACAGGGAGAATGAGGCAACCATGGCTGACTAGGGAAATCAGGGATAGCATAAAAGCAAAAGAGAAAGCATATAATGTGGCAAAGGGTAGTGGGAGGATTTGGGAAGCTTACAATAACCAACAGAAGGCAACAAAAAAAAATGAGGAGGGAGAAGATTAAATATGAGGGTAGTCAGAAGCTAGTCAATAATATAAAGGGAGACTATAAGAGTTCCTTTAGATATGTAAAGGGCAAAAGAGAGGCAAAAATGGACATTGAGTTGCTGGAAAATGATGCTGGAGAGATAATAGTGGGGGACAAGCAAATGGCTGAGGAACTGAATAATTACTTCGCATCAGTCTTCAGAGTGGAAGACATAAGTAATAACTCAAAAATTCAAAAGAGTGAGGGGGCAGAGCTGAGTATGGTGACCTTCACCAAGGAGAAGTTGTGAGAAAAATTGAATGGCCTGAAGGTGGATAAATCACCTGCACTCAGAGTTTGAAGGGAGATAGCTGAAGGAATAATGGAGACATTAGTGATGATCTTTCAGAAATTGCTAGAATTAGGGAGGACTGGAAAATCACTAACTTGACATCCCTGTTTAAAAAAGGAGTAAGACAAAAGACCGAAAATTACAGACCAATTAGCCTAACCTCGGTCATGAGTAAGATCCTGAAATCCATTGTGAAAGATGATGTTTCTGAACACTTGAAAGTTCACAGAAATGCAGGTTAGGTGAATTGACCATGCTAAATTGCCCATGGTGTTCAGGGGTGTGTAAGTTAAGCGCATTAGTCAGGAATAAATGCAGAGTAATAGGATAGGGGAATGGGTTTGTTTGGCTTACTCTTCGAAGGCTCAGTGTGGACTTGTTGGACCAAATGGCCTGTTTCCACACTATAGTGATTTTATCTATGGTAAAATCAGCAGAGTCAGCATGGTTTCATCAGGGGGAGGTCATGCCTGACAAATCTGCTAGAATTCTTTGAGGATGTAACAAGCAGATTAGACCAAGGAGAGTCAATGGATGTTATCTATCTGGACTTCGAGAAGGCCTTTGATAAGGTGCTGCAAAGGAGGCTACTGAGTAAGGTAAGGATCCATGGTGTCAGAGGTAAGGTGCTAACATGGATAGAAGCTTGGTTGTCTGGCAGAAAGCAGAGAGTGGGGATAAAAGGGTCCTTCTCAGGATGGCAGCCAATGACAAGTGGTGTTCCATAAGGCTCAGTGTTGGGACCACAACTTTTCACTTTATACATTAACGATCTAGGTGAAGGAACTGAGGGCATTCTGGCTAAGTTTGCAGATGATACTAACATAGGTAGAGGGACAGGTAGCATTGAGGAGGTGGTGAGGCTGCAGAAGGATTTGGACAGGTTAGGAGAGTGGGCAAAGAAGTGACAGATAGAGTACAATGTGGGAAAGTGTGAGGTCATGTACTTTGGTAGGACGAATAGAGGCATAGACTATTTTCAAAATGGGAAGAAAATTCAAAAGTCTGAAGTTCAAAGAGACTTGGGAGTTCTAGTCCACAAATCTCTCAAGGTTAACTTGCAGGTTGAGTCAGTAGTTGGGAAGGCAAATGCAATGATGTCATTTATTTTGAGAGGACTTGAATACAAAAACAGGGATTTATTTTGGAAGATCTTTAAGGCTCTGGTCAGACCATATTTGGAGTATTGTGCACTGTTTTGGGCCCCATAACTCAGGAAGGATGAATTGGCTCTAGAGCATGTTCAGCAGAGGTTCACAAGAATGGTTCCAGGAATGAAAAGCTTAACATATGAGGACTCTGGGTTTATACTTTCTTTTTTAGATTCCCCACAGTGTGGAAACAGGTCCTTCGGCCTAACAAGTCCACACTGACCCTCCGCAGAGTAACCCACCCTGACTCATTTCCCTACATTTCCCCTGACTAATGCACCTAACACTATGGGCAATTTAACATGGCCAATTCACCTGACCTGTACGTCTTCTGGAATGTGGGAGAAAACTGGAGTACCCGAGGAAACCCTTGCAAACACAGGGAGAATGTGCAAACTCTAGACCGTCGCCTGAGGCCAGAATTAAACCTGGGTCCCTGGCGCAGTGATGCAGCAGTGCTAACCACTGAGCCACCGTGCCATGCCTCGTTTTTATCTTTCAAAGGTATCAGTCCCAGGCAATGGCCCATCCTCCTTTGGACGTAAGGTGACGGATGTTGATTTAATCAGACAGGAACATGAGGGGTGGACATCCTGTCACCTTCGTCCTTCAACCCAAGTGCAGAGTGGGGAAGTCCATTGACAGGCTTCCAATTCCACCACCAACTCAGGCCTTTAAGTATGCCATTAATGCTCTCTCAAGGGGCTCATCCCACTACATATGAGTTAGGACCATGAGTAAGTTATTCAACTTTTCAAGTGTGCTCTGCCATTCAGTGAGATTGTGACTGATCTGTGTTCAGTGTTCTATGTTCCCATCTATCCCCAGGGATAGGTGATTCCCTTGCCTAAAAAGAATCTCTCCACCTCAGCCTCAAAAATATTTAATGACTCCTGCCTCCATCTGCTAGATTTCTGCCACTCACTTTACATATATCAGCATACATCCATGTTAGGTAAAAACAATGACTGCAGATGCTGAAAACCAAATACTGGATTAGTGGAGCTGGAAGAGCACAGCAGTTCAGGCAGCATCCAACGAGCAGCGAAATCAACGTTTCGGGCAAAAGCCCTTCATCAGGAATAAAGGCAGTGAGCCTGAAGCATGGAGAGATAAGCTAGAGGAGGGTGGGGGTGGGGAGAAAGTAGCATAGAGTACAATGGGTGAGTGGGGGAGGAGATGAAGGTGATAGGTCAAGGAGGAGAGGGTGGAGTGGATAGGTGGAAAAGAAGATAGGCAGGTTGGACAAGTCAAGAAGACAGTAACTGAGCTGGAAGTTTGAAACTAGGATGAGGTGGGGGAAGGGGAAATGAGGAAGCTGTTGAAGTCCACATTGATGCACTGGGGTTGAAGTGTTCCGAGGCGGAAGATGAGGCGCTCTTCCTCCAGGCGTCTGGTAGTGAGGGAGCGGCGGTGAAGGAGGCCCAGGACCTCCTTGTCCTCGGCAGAGTGGGAGGGGGAGTTGAAATGTTGGGCCACGGGGCGGTTTGGTTGATTGGTGCGGGTGTCTCGGAGATGTTCCCTAAAGCGCTCTGCTAGGAGACGCCCAGTCTCCCCAATGTAGAGGAGACCACATCGGGAGCAACGGATACAATAAATGATATTGGTGGATGTGCAGGTGAAACTTTGATGGATGTGGAAGGCTCCTTTAGGGCCTTGGATAGAGGTGAGGGAGGAGGTGTGGGCACAGGTTTTGCAGTTCCTGCGGTGGCAGGGGAAAGTGCCAGAATGGGAGGGTGGGTCGTAGGGGGGTGTGGACCTGACCAGGTAGTCACGGAGGGAACAGTCTTTGCGGAAGGCGGAAAGGGGTGGGGAGGGAAATATATCCCTGGTGGTGGGGTCTTTTTGGAGGTGGCGGATGTGTCGGTGGATGATTTGGTTGATGCGAAGGTTTGTAGGGTGGAAGGTGAGCACCAGGGGCGTTCTGCCCTTGTTACGGTTGGAGGGGTGGGGTCTGAGGGCGGAGGTGTGGGATGTGGACCTCCACATGTAATTTTGCCTGAAACGTTGATTTCGTTGGATGCTGCCTGAACTGTGCTCTTCCAGCTCCACTAATCCAGTATACATCCATGTTATGCCATCTTCACAACATAGTTTCGTACCTTTGTGTCATCTGCAAACTTAGCCACAATGCCTTTCATCCCCTTATCTATGTAATTGATATAAATGGAAATTAGTTGACATGTACCACTCCACCCCCCCCCCCCCCCCCCCTTCCCATAGGAGTTCATTTGTCACATCATGCTGATTTGAAAAGGACCTGTTTATCTCTGTTCTCTGCCAGCCAATCTTCTGTCTGTGCTAATGTGTTATCCTTCCTCATACCATGAGGCCCTATTTTGCACCTTTTGCACAAAACCTGGTTAAAAAGCCTTCTGAAAATTCTGTTTTCTACTTTCCTCCCAACTTGAATACGAGTTATTTTTCAGTATAACAGAACATTTCCACAAAACGCTTCCTGCAAAGAGGGCTTGTGGGTATTTTGCCAGCTCTCCCACTGGCAGTTAAGACCCCTGTCAGCTCTACAAGATTCTGCTCATTCCTTCCATTTCCTGAACCTTTCAATTCCAACTCACATTATGTCTCTGTTCATCACAAACTACCACAAAATCTCATTAAATTACTTTCTTCAAATCAGATTAGTATTTAAGAATTCCCAAGCATGTTGGGATAACGGTTTGAAATGGTAGAGAGGTCAGATGTTGAGATTTTAGCGGAAAGGTAATGATGGCAGATTTAAGGGATGGGTACAGTACTGAGGATAGGGAACTGACAACATTAGCTAATAAGGGAAGCGTCAAAGCTTGAAGAAGAAAATGTTCAAAATTTGTACTTGGCTTATTTAATTTCTTCCTAACGTATTCCTTAATTTTCAGCCTCATCTGTTTTCTGAAATCCACTATCTTTGACGATTACTTTGAGGCATCTTGAACTCGTGGAAAAGATGATCTTCCTAAGAAAAAGTATTGACAGTGATTACACAGCAGACTTGGCTACTTTTTGCATTATTTCAGGGTTCCAATGCCTTTCACAGAATAACAAATCAGCAATGAGCCTGACAGAAATGAATAAGAAAGGCCAGTTGTATCTATAATAACATTGTAGGAAAAAAATTTTAAGAAACAAAACTCTTAAATTCATTTCTTTCAGGACACAATTACACAAAATCGCGTTGTGATCTTTTCCAAAACCACATGCCCTTACTGTGATATCGTAAAGAACATATTTGCAGACCTGGGCATACCCTACAAAGCAATCGAATTAGATCTCCGAAATGATGGTGTGCATCTCCAGTATATTCTAACTGAAATGACCGGTATAAAGACAGTAAGTTAATTAAATTTTTACATTCTGTAAATTTGGAGACTATTTTTTAGAAAAAGTTTATATGTAGGGCATGAAAATTCGAAGGTCAATGCCCTCAAAGATTATGAAGAGTGATCTGTTACTGCATGCTTTATGTGTTGCTTTAACCAGGATTTCTGTTGTTGAAAATATGTAGATGTCATTTCACACAACTTTAGAATGCATCCTTTCCTCACAAATCTAGACTGAGACCCAAGTATCATTGAGTGATATGCTAAGTTTCATATGGATCCACTTTTAGCCTCCACTGTCACAAGACTTGTTTTACAAACATTTGAATATAACTCACATTATTCATATTTCTTATTCTCTTGTGAACACACTGGCTTAAGTTATGGAAAGCCTCCACTAAAGGCTGCAGCATCTAATCCAAGCCTCCCTTTTAAAGGAGCTGAAACTGTGTTGCTGGAAAAGCGCAGCAGGTCAGGCAACATCCAAGGAGCAGGAGAATCGACGTTTCGGGCATAAGCCCTTCTTCAGGAATGAGGAAAGTGTGCCCAGCAGGCTAAGATAAAAGGTAGGGAGGAGGGACTTGGGGGAGGGGCGTTGGAAATGCGATAGGTGGAAGGAGGTAAAGGTGAGGGTGATAGGCCGGAACGTTTCAGAGAACACCTCTGGGACACCCAGACCAACCAACCCAACCACCCCGTGGCTCAACACTTCAACTTCCCCCTCCCACTCCACCAAGGACATGCAGGTCCTTGGACTCCTCCATCAGCAGACCATAGCAACACGACGGCTGGAGGAAGACCGCTTCATCTTCCGCCTAGGAACCCTCCAACCACAAGGGATGAACTCAGATTTCTCCAGTTTCCTCATTTCCCCTCCCCCCACCTTGTCTCAGTCCCAACCCTCGAACTCAGCACCACCTTCCTAACTTGCAATCTTCTTCCTGACCTCTCCGCCCCCACCCCTACTCCAGCCCATCACCCTCACCTTTACCTCCGTCCACCTATCGCATTTCCAACGCCCCTCCCCCACGTCCCTACTCCCTACTTTTTATCTTGGCCTGCTTGGCACATTCTCCTCATTCCTGAGGAAGGGCTCATGCCTGAAACGTCGATTCTCCTGCTCCTTGGATGCTGCCTGACCTGCTGCAACTCATTTTCAGCTCTGATCTCCAGCATCTGCAGTCCTCTCTTTTTCCCTTTTAAAGGAAGTGAAGTAGTGTCAGCAGAATTCTTACACGTATGTCATTCATCATGGCAAGCTCATTCCCATCTTCAGTTAGCATCGAGATTGTTGCATACAGCCACTATTCAAGGTGAGATACCATGGCCAATGCCCCATCATCAGTTAAGCTGGTGTCCTCTTGGGTGCACTTAGAATGCTTGGTTCACATCAAATATTTATTTTTAAGATTATTTTCATATATTAAGATAAAGCCACTTAGTCATAGAATCACAGTGATGTACTGCACGGAAATAGACCCTTCGGTTCAACTCATCCATGCCGACCAGATATGCTAAATTAATCCAGTCCCATTTGCCAGCACTTGGCCCATATCCATATGAACCCTTCCTATTCATATACCCATCCAGATGCTTTTTAAATGCTGTAATTGTACTAACCTCCACCACTTCATCTGGCAGCTCACTACCCACATGCATGAAAAATTGCCTCTTAGATCCCTTTTGTATCTTTCCCATCTCACCCTAAACCTATGCCCTCTAGTTCTGGACTCCCCCAACCCCAGGGAAAAGACTTTGTCTATTTATCCTATCCATGCCCCTCATGATTTACAAACTTCTATGAAGTCACCCCTCAGTCTCCGACGCTCCAAGGAAAACAGCCCCACAGCCTATTCAGCCTCTGCCTACAACTCAAATCCTCCAACCCTGGCAGCATCCTTGTAAATCTTTTCTGAATCCTTTCACGTTTCACAACATCCTTCCTATAGGAGGGAGACAAGAATTGCACGCAATATTCCAAAAGTGGCCAAACCAATGTCCTGTACAGTTGCAACATGACCTCCCAATTCCTATACTAAATGCTCTGACCAATAAAGGAAAGCACACCAAATGCCTTCTTCACTATCCTATCTCCCTGCGACTCTACTTTCAAGGAACTATGAACCTGCACTCCAAGGTCTCTTTGTTCACAACACTCCCAAGAATCTTACCATTAAGTATAGAAGTCCTGCTCGGATTTGCTTTTCCAAAACACAGCACCTTGCATTTATCTAAATTAAACTCCATCTTCCACTCCTCAGCCCATTGGCCCAACTGATCAAGATCCTGTTGTAATCTGAAGTAACCACCTTCGCTCTCCACTACACCTCCAATTTTGGTGTCATCTGCAAACTTACTAATTATACCTCCTATGTTCACATCCAAATCATTTATGTAAGTGATGAAAAGTAGTGGAACCAGCACCGATCCTTGTGGCACTCCACTGGTCACAGGCCTCCAGTCTGAAAAACAACCCTCTGCCACCACTACCTTGTCTTCTACATTGGAGCCAGTTCCTTATCCAAATGGCCAGTTCCTTATCCAAATGGACAGTTCTCCCTGTATTCCATGAGGTCTAACCTTGCTAACCAGTCTCCCATGAGGAACCTTGTTGAACACCTTACTGAAGTCCATATAGATCACGTCCGGTGCTCTGTCTTCATCAATCCTCTTCATTATATCTTCAAAAAAACTCAATCAAGTTTGTGTGACATGATTTCCCACACACAAAGCCACGTTGACTCTCCCTAGGCAGTCCTTGCCTTTCCATCCTGCACATGCTATCCTTTAGGATTCCAACAACTTGCCCACCACCGATGTCAGGCTCATTTGTCCATATTCCATGGCTTTTCCTTACCATCTTTCTTAAATAGTGGCACCACGTTAGCCAACCTCCAGTCTTCCAGCACCTCAACTGTGACTACCTATGGTACAAATATCTCAGCAAAGGGCCTAGCAATCACTTCCCTAACTTCCCCCAGAGTTCTAGAGTACAGCTGATCAGGTCCTGGGGAATTATCCACTTTTATGCATTTCAAGACATTAAGCACTTCCTCCTCTGTAATATTGACATTCTTCAAGATGTCACCATCTACTTCCCCACATTCCTTCTCCACAGTAAACACTGATGAAAAATACTCATTTAGTATCTCCCCCATCTCCTGCAGGTCCACGCAAAGGCCCTATTCTCACTCAGGGGCCCTATTCTGTCCCTAGTTACCCCCCTTGTACTTAATGTATTCATAAAAACTCTTTGGATTCTCCTTAACCTTACTTGTCAAAGCTATCTTGTGTTCCCTTTTTGTCCTCCTGATTTCCCTCTTAAGTATATTTTTACTGCCTTTATATTCTAAGGATTCACTTGATCTATCCTGTCTATCCCTGACATATGCTTCCTTCTTTTTCTTAACCAAACCTTCAATTGCTGTAGTCATCCAGGATTCTCTATACCTATCAACCTTTCCTTTTCCACTAACAGGAATATTCTTTCACTGGACTCGTTATCTAATTTTTGAAGGCTTCCCATTTTCCAGCAGTCCCTTTATCTACAAACATCCGCTCCCAATCAGTTTTGAAACTTTGTGCCTAATATCGCCAAAATTAGCCTTCCTCCAATTTAGATTAGATTAGATTACGTACAGTGTGGAAACACGCCCTTCGGCCCATCAAGTCCACACCGACCCTCCGAAGAGCAACCCACCCAGACCCATTCCCCTACATTTACCCCTTCACCTAATACTACGGGCAATTTAGCATGGCCAATTACCTGACCTACACATTTTTGGACTGTGGGAGGAAATTGAAGCACCCAGAGGAAACCCACGCAGACACGGGGTGCATGTGCAAACTCCACACAGACGGTTGCCCGAAGCGTGAATTGAACCCGGGTCTCTGGTGCTGTGAGGCAGCAGTGCTAACCACTGTGCCACTCGTACAAATAGGGTTAAGGAGAACTTCAGTTTTTGGATCCAGTCTATCCTTTTCCATCAGTTTTAAAACTAATAGAATTATGGTCGCTGGCCCCAAAATACTCCCTCCCCCCCCCCCCCCCCCGACACTTCAGTCACCTTCCCTGCCTTATTTCCCAAGAGTAGGTCAAGTTGTGCACTTCCACTAGTAGGTACATCCACATACTGAAACAGAAAATTTTCTTGTACACATTTAAACCTTTAACACTATGGCAGTCCCAGTCTATGTTTGGAAATTTAAAATCCCCTACCAATACCACCTTATTATTTGTACAGATAACTGAAATCTGACAAATTTTTCTCAATTTCCTGCTGTTTATGAGGGGATCTATAACACAATCCCAATAAGGTGATCATTCCTTTCTTATTTCTCAGTTCCACTTAAGTTATTCCCCTGGATGTATTTCCAGGAATATCCTCCCTCAGTACAGCAGTAATACTATCCCTTACCAAAAACGCTACTCCCCCTCCTCTCTTGCCTCCCTTTCTATCCTTCCTATAGCATTTGTATCCTCGAACATTAAGCTGCCAGTCTTGTCCCTTCCTGAGCCATGTTTTTGTAATTGTTATGATATCCCAGTCCCATGTTCCTAACCATGCCCTGAGTTCATCTGCCTTCCCTGTTAGGGCCCTTGCATTGAAATAAATGCAGTTTAATTTATTAGCCCTACCTTGTCCCTACCTGCCCTGACTATTTGACTCGCTTCTATTCTCAGCTGTACCAGTCTCAGATTTATCTCTTTCCTCACTATTTCCCTGATTCCCACCCCCCCACCTTACTAGTTTAAAGCCTCCCGAGCAGCTCCAGCAAATCTCCCTGCCAGTATATTTGTCCCCTTCTAATTCAGGTACAATCTGTCCTTCTTGTACAGGTCACTTCTACCCCAGAAGAGATTCCAATCATCCAAAAAATGTGAATCCTTCTCCTCAGCCATGCATTCATTAGCTCTATCCTCCGACTCCTGCCCTCACTAGCTCATACCACCGGGAGCATTCTAGATATTACTACCCTAGAGGACCTCCTTTTTAAATTTCCACCTAACTTTCCATATTGTCCCTTCAGAATCTCATCCTTTTCCTTTCCTCTGTTGTTAGCTCCAATGTGTACAATGACCTCCTGCAGGTCCCACTCCCCCCTTGAGAACATTCTGCACCCTCAGATATCCTTGATCCTGGCACCGGGTAAGCAACACACCATTCTGATTTTTCACTGCTGGCTGCAGAAATGTCTGTGCCTCGGACTAGAGAGTCCCCTATCACAATTGATCACTTGTAACCCGACGTATCTCTCATAACATTAGAGACAGTCTCGATACCAGAAACCTGGCTTTTCGTGTTACATTCCCCTGAAAGTCCATTATCCCCTACATTTTCCATAACATACTTATTTGAGATGGGAGACTCCTGCACTACCTGCCTACCTCTACCTTTCCTGGAGTTAATCCATCTATCTGACTGTATCTGCAGCTTTTCTCTCTTCTTATAACTGCCATCCATCACACCCCCTGGACTCCTGTAAATTCCTCTTTGCCTCAAACTGCTGTTCCCACCAATCCATGCTATCTGACATTAGTCTGTTCTTGGAATGCCCAAAGCTCTCCCACTGCAACAAGATGTATTCTGATCACAGTCATGATTACTCACCAGCAACAAAATTATTCCAAACATTTTTCAGTGTCGAATTTCCTTTTGACATATTTTCGCACACTAATTCAATTGATGACCTGGCTTGACATAATTTATCACTGTTTACCTTATCTATCCCATTATGTGCAATTTAATATGGTTCATCTTAATTGTCTTCTCTCTAGATTGCAAAACTTAAAAGTTCTCCAGCTCTTCCTCTTTGTAGATCTCTTTCCTCTTGGCTGCTCCTCTTCTGTTTTCTCATGTCTTGAATCTGACTATTGTGAATTCCACAAAAGGTAATGTTGAAATATTCACATTTTCATAGTTTGCCATCTCTCTCCAAGCTAGTTTTATATTGATTTTCAGAGTTCCACCATTTAAACAATTTTGCCTTTGCAAGGCTACCCACACTATACATCTTTATTAAATTCAAAAGTTCTGATTTGATTACTTAATTTCCAAGAAATATTGTCAGTTTTGGTGTGGAGTTGGGCTATTTTTAAAAAAATCATATGTGCATATTATTTCATATAAGCTACCATCACTACCATCCTTAAATATTCAACACCACAACACCACCTCACCATCAGAAGAGTTGGACTTGGGTAAACATGGTCCAATGTGACTTGGGACAAGCCAAATCAAATTCTAACAATGTCTTAGGATTACAAATCAAGGAGTCAGGAAATGTCATTAGCTGAAGAACATATAAAATCTACAACCACTATTTCTTCTGCCTTTGCATGTTCTTCTGACCGCAACACACAGAATTCAAATATGGAGAAACAGTTTGCAATAGAACTGGTAAGGCCCACTTCCTTCAGCTGTCTGTCTGCACATTTGAGCCGATGACCACCCGCACCCCAAATTTTGCTTACTGGCAGAAATGATAGTGGGGAACCAAGGAAGGTTGCATGTTCCAAAGTAAATTAACAGAAGGTAAAAATAAAGCATAAAGAAAAAAATTCACAAATCTGCAGGAGCCAGTCTCTGAGGAACTCCAATTTCTCAGCAGAGCTGTAGACTGGAAAAAGGCAAGACAGCCTAAAATTGGAGAGCTTCTATTTGTGCATATTTTAGTTACTTGTCCTCAGCTGCATTCACATAAACAGTTAAAGTATATGATGCAATTCAGGTGAGAAAGCAGAGAAAACAAGAATGTAATTTTAAAAAGTACACAGCATTACTCAACACTTATTTTCCTATACAGGTTCCAAAGGTGTTTATAAATGGGACATGCATTGGTGGTGGTTCAGACACTGTTCTACTCCATTCCAAGGGTAGACTGCTGGACATGGTGAATGAATGCGGTCCAAACTCTGCCACAGAAGGAGCCTGCATTCTTCTTTAAAACCAAACAGAAGCTTTATTCCTTGTTCACCATTATTTGTGCAATAAACAGGCAAACTAAAAGACATCCAGTTAGACTGATTAGCAAGATTTATTCTAAAAAGTATTTGTTTATGATAAATTACTTAATTATAAGAACAAATTAAACTTGCTCGGTATGCAAGTTGGTCACTTTACCCCTGAGGAACGAGGAGTTTTCTTCTTTGAAAGTCACTTTGACCATATTCATTGACTTCCTAGGTTACAGCAAAGAACTACTAAAAGTTTAGGAGCTGTTGACCTGCCTGCGCAGTTGCTCAGTGGCGTTGCACTATGGAGAGAAACAAATCAACAAAAAAGGCTCTAAACATCATAGCATTACTTATTTTCCTAACACTTTATTTCAACTGGATTAAAGAATACAAAAAAAGTGTACATTTGATGTAAAGGCAGTTTACAGTAATGTTCATATTCTTACAGCATCATCACATTTAGTTTGACAAGTGGTGTTAGTGATTAATTGTCTTTTCAAGTAGCAACATCAAACTTTTATGGAAAGAGTAGCTCTAGAAATGACACAGCAGTAGCCTGTTTTAAATTGACACCTGGTAAATTTTGCGATTAGGTACACAGACAAAGTTCCAAAGTTCAGTGTGACATTACATTTACATGAACAAGAAAAAGTTGGACCAAACTTTATCCTTATTTAAGGTGTTCTCGTTCAATATGCATAGGGTTTTGTAGAGAGAATCTTGCCAGTGGCAAGACCTGTTTTCATCAATCCATGTGGTACAGACTTTAAAAATGACAAAGTTAAATCTGCAAGTTATACAAAAACCATTTGAATGCCAGCATTATTTACTACAATCATTGTACGACTTGATCAGTCATATTTAAAAGGTTACTATTGATCTTAATTTTAAATCAGCTAAAAATACAAAAAGGTTACTTTCCTTGCTAATGTGAAATTGATTTGAATAAACCATACAATCTCACAAAGCTTTCTACATAAGGATGTAAAAGATGAGGTATAAGTGATATGCTTGTATATCAAAAGAATTGATGAGGGGGACATACGTGTCAGTGCAGAACCATTAACAAACTTGCATTTTATTGTTCACAAATAAAAGTCACTCTCCTCCCCAGACAGTGGCAACTTTATATTGTTCAGATGCAACAACCACAAAAGAACAATTTTATTATCCTATTTAATACTTTGGTCAGGTTCAAAATATTGCAAAAGTACAAAGGGTTGTATTTGCATTTCCAAAAAAAAAAAAATAATTTTGAAAACAGGCACAGACACCACCTCCCCCCTACAAAGTGTCTTGATCAGCAGAAATCAGGCAGCTAACAAAACATTATTTGAGTCTTGCTGAAAAAACATTTGTCAAAGCTTTTTGTCTTACACACATCAGAAAAACGTGACTTTTTTTTGAGAATTACTTTTGACTCTTACAAATGGCTATTTGTATACCTAAGAAACTGTTTGGAATGCAAGAGGACAGGAATACCTGCAAACAATAGCCAACTAAAAACAGCAAAATAGGCAAGCTCAGAATGTTGCCTTACAATCTGCTAAACATGACAGCAAATTGTTATTAATTAAAAAACGGGAAGAACAAGGAAAATCTGTTCCTGTGCAAATTAAGTAGATAATCAATTGTCATAAAGGCAATCAACAAAAGCAGATGAGAAAATTCAAAAATTTATATTAAGTATAGAAATGAATTGTATCTTACATGCTCAATTTTGTTTCAAGAGATTACATGCAGCTTCTGTTATTCTGATAACGTTCCTGTGAGGTGCCTTGAGATATTTTGCTAAAGGTGCTATACAAATGCAAGTTGTTGTCATAAACAGTCAAATCAAATCTCAAATATAGATTATAATACTGCAAGTTGTTTATTTGTAAGCAACCAAATCTCCAAATGTCAAAATTTTGGTTTTGGAAAATGAATGTAAAGAGCTTGACTAAGTAGTCATAGGCTTTAAACATATAAGTACCTGAGTATTTGCATAGAACATAGTATACTTTTCATTTTATTCAGATATTTTGGTTCAGGCTGGGTGATGACAAAATTCAATGCAATCACAGGAACATTTTTGTTATTAATGCCTGCCTTTCTCTGCTGCTGTGTTCTTTTTCATTATTTTTCCAGTGCAGCACTTTCTTCAGTTTAATGATGAAATCGGAGTAATAATGTTTTCTCCTGAGCCATAGATCAAGACCAATAAACAATGTTATAAAATGTTAACAAACTAAATGTGATTGTGATTTCAGCCTGTGACCCAAATTATTGTTCAAGGAAGATTTCAACTTTTGAGTTACTGCAGCTTTCATAAACACAATAAGGACATGTGTCTGGAGTTGATTTTAAGGAAATCTTTTGAAATCTACAGTTTAGACATTTGCCCTGATCAACATGCATGCATCATGTAACAGTGTGGACTTCTGTCTGGAGTTGATTTTAAGAAAATCTTCTGAAATTCTGCAAATTGGACTTTTTTTGATCAGCATGCATGCAAATACTCCTATTATGTCCCCCTCTAATTCTGTATCCTAAAACAGATTTTAATTTGATTAATGATAATGAGAACTCCAAAAGGTGTAGGTCATAAAACCTCTAGAGTCTGTCCCATCTTTCAATGAGATAATGGCTGAACTTAACATCAACTTCATTATCTCACTCATCCCCCTTGGTGCTCAAAAATCTATTCTCCAGTTTTGTAAACATCCATCAATGGAGCATCTGACAGGTCTCTCAGCTAGACAATTATCAATGAAGGAATACATTTCTCAATCCTAAATGGCCAAACACATCTTGAGGCCATGAACCTTAGTTCTAGATTCTCCAACTATTCAAAGCTATCTTGTCCATCCCTCTAGGAATTTTGAACAATTTCAATTTCAAAACACTTCTCATTTTTCTAAACTTCAGAAATAAAGGCCTCATCTGCTCCATAGCCAGAAAGACAGCCCTCTCAACTCAAAAATTAAACTAATGAATGTTCATTGCTTTTCATCTGAGACAATATTATCCTTCTTTAGCTAAGACCAAAACTGTACCCATTCCTTCAGGTAAAGTCTCCGTAAAGCCCTGTATAATTTCTGCAGGACTGTAATACTCTTATACATACAACTTGTCTTTCTAATTTGTTCTTGTACCGGCATATCGACATTCTGTGGTTTACATACAACGACACTCAAATTCCTCTCAACATCAACATTTATTAGTCTCACATTTACAAAGATATTTTACTTCTCTGATCTTCCTTCCAAAGATAATGTTGCCCTACCTTACATTTATCCTCCATCTTTCACTTTCTTTCTTATTTAGTCATCCAATTCCTTCACAGCCTTTTTGCATCATCCTTGCGTCTCAAGTAGAAAGCTAAGAAATTTACCACTCACCCAGTTTTCTTTTTATTTCGACAAACTTATCTTACACTTGATCCTGTTATTCGAGTCACTGATATTGATTGCAAAGAGCTGAAGCCCAAGCACTGGTCCTTGTAGCATCCTACTGTTTGCCACTCTGAATAGGCCCATCTCCATTTTCTGTCCATTAATCACTCTTTAATCCATTTTATTTTATTAATCCCAATCCCCTAACCTCAACCACCTTTGTGGTGGCACTTTAGTAACTGCTTCATGAAAATCTTTATCCTATATCCACTGGCTTATTTAGCTATGCTGCTAGTTATCTTTCAAAACTCTGACAGTGTTGTCAAACACAAGAGGAGAAAGAGATGTAGTAGCAATATCAGTAGAGAGATAATCTAGAGGCTCAGGCTAATTCTCTGGGAAGACAGATTCAAATACCACAACTGCAGCAGGTAGAATTTAAATTCAATGAATACATCTGGAAAATAAAGCTTGTCTCAACCATTGTGACCGTGACTTCTGGTTCACTCAATCGTACATTCCACTCATTCTATAGGAAAGGAAATCATTACGCGGTCTGGCATATACACTTGTCCAGACACACTGCAATAAAGTTGACTCTTAGCTGTTGTCTGAAATGACCTAACAAGCCTCTCAATTCAACAGCTATTAGAAATTACTAACATATACTGGCCTTGCTAATGATGCCCACATTCTATTACCCTTTCATAAAACCTCTTTTCACTCTGTGATCATACAAATGCCCTTCAGCACATCTTTAAAGAATATATTGTAGCATTTTCTACAGTAATTTTATCAGGTTAACTGACCTACAATTTCATATTTTTGTGAAATGGATAAAGAGTTAACATTTGCTATCTTCCAATCCACAGGGACCACCTCTACCTCTTAGGGACTTTTGGAAGATCAAAACCAATGATTACCATCTCTGCAGCCACTTCTTTTAAAACTCCAGGATGCAGTCTTGCATGTCTGGGGAATTTCATTGGCTTTTAGACCCAGTAATTTCTCAGTCATTTTCTGTCTAATTATTTCATTTTAAATTGTGCAATGAAATCCAGTCGTGCTTTTATTATAAAATACCATGGCAGTACTTGGTCAATCTTTCAAGGCTTAAGTTATAAAGTTCTTTATTCTGTTCTTTATAATAACTTTTCCTTATCGTGATTTTCACGAGATCTTCAAGAGCCTACCTGCCCCAATACGTTTTGGACCCAATCTGTCAAATGACATTTTAACATGCTGTTATGTCATTTTTCTTTGGATGCATGTATTCTGGGCAGATTTGTCAGGCAGTGACAGGTAAGAGGCCTGGCCACATTTCCACTTCTTTACCAACATCACTCAAAAGATAGTCTCATTTGTTCTGATGAATCTAAACCAAACAGCTGGATGATTGGTTACAATGCCTTTCACAGTGTGATTTCCATCAATCATGTATCAGGCAAAAAGCAACAAGTATATTAAAATGCAGGATGCTCCAAGCCTTCTTTAGGTATCAATGACAACCAGCATAGCCATTAACTATTGGTAATTATTCCTACCTGCATAGCATGTGGCTACTAAGACACTGACTCAACACAAAATGTCCAGATCATCCACCCACATCAGCTCCACTGCTTTATCAAGTGTTTTGAACAATTGGCTGAAAACATACAAGATTGAGACATCAATATTTGAAATGTTATCATTACAATATTACCAGTTTGTGCTGTATGCATTTTAATTACATTTTCCCACTAGTTTCATTGATATTCACAACAGGCGGCTGCAACAACATCTTCACAGGTTTTATAAAGACAAGGAAATATTAGGCTTCGTCTGTAGTTATTTAGCTAGGACTGTAAGGGTACTCTTGATAGGTTTTGCTAGTTTTATACATGTATAGAGACATTAAATCAGCTAGGCAATCAAGCTTTCTTGTCAGGTCCCTGACAAAACAATCAATCAGACTATGCACATTGTTCAAATGTACATATAATATCCCTTACTGCCAGTACTATGCGGGCAGGGGCACATATTAGAGGAACTGACTTTAGGAGAAAAGCAGAGGAAAATATCATGTATAGAAGTTCACAGAAAGGTATGGTACTTATTACCTAACTTTAATTGCACAAGCTTCCGGTTTAAAAATAAACTAATTTGTCAATATTTTCAGGATTTGATGGATTCAAGTTGTCCGGAGCTTATTCTGAAAACATTTACTACTTTCTCAACCCAATTTTTATTATATGGAAATGTTGGCATCTTCATATAGGTCCCTTATGCCTCTGCTTTACATACATAATATTATAATATTGCATCCTGTTCTTTCAAAAACACACTCTAGTGAGGTTTGGAGTTCAAGTCACACCAAAAACATGCTTATAACAGCTTATACTGAACAAACAAAGATCATTTCACCTGGCAAACATTGTTCACCAAAGAGCTTTGAAGTGTTATTACAGTGATAACTTTTAACTGTTCACATTGATATTCTTTTCAAATAAGATCATGTTGCAGTGAGCTCTCAAAATCCAAAAGGGTGACTCAGAACAACAAGATGATTTGCATGACTAATATTCTGCCTTACATTCATTGTTTGCTATGGACTCCACAGTTAAAACCTTCTAGATTATTATCAATACATGAGATGGACTAGAACACATCAGTCATTAAAGTGAACTATCAGTGAAATGACATTGCTTTTTGCAAAATGATATTTATCTTCATTGAGTAACTTCATCTCACTGAGTTGCCTTAATTGTCAACTTGCTTTTTCCCAAACCCTCAATGACAGCAGCTATTAGAGTTTAAAATACATAAGGAAAGAAATTGCTGGTGAACTTAGGAGAATTTATTTTTGTGCTATGACATTTATGACTGTCCTTTAAAACTATCTGTCAGCTGAATAATAGAAACTTGGAAAGTAGAGGCATACTTACACATAGGTTTACCATTCAAAGTCTACTTTATTTATCACAATCCACCCATAATAAACTCCAATTTACTGCATTCACACTGACCTTAATGCCCATTTCATCCTTTTTAAGTTCTTTTCATGGAACTACTATTAAAAGACCTACAAAGTATAATATGTTACAAGTATTTCTTGTCTCAGAACATTCTCATAACCTAATCCTCCTCAAAACTTAACCCATTTCCATGATTGAAACGTCTCAACTTTTGTCAACCTGTTCACAGTAACAGATTACAATTTTAAGAAAAGTTCTCCACTATTTCAAATAATCCATTTACTGTCAGCATGGTCTCATTTAAACCCACTGAACAAAAACAAAGAGAGCACAACTTCAGTTGCCACTCCACTTAGATGTTTCTAGTTAAGGTTATAAATGCCTCCACAGCGGAGAGTTGAAAGCAAACTATAATTAAAAACAATTTGCTTTGATAGAACATTCTTGAAATCCAATTACAGATCATGCCATTTATAGTTGAGAGTATAGTGCTGGAAAAGCACAGCAGGTCAGGCAGCATCCGAGAAGCAGGAGAATCGACGTTACTGATGAAAGGCTTACGCCCGAAATGTCAATTCTCTTGCTCCTCGGATGCTGCCTGAACTGCTGTGCTTTTCCAGCACCACACTCTCGACTCTGAGCTCCAGCATCTGCAGTCCTCACTTTCTCCTATGCCATTTAGTGTCTTGTTAATTCAAACAGGCACTCTACCAAGAACCTAGCAACCCATTATGTGTGTATTTCATTTATGCAGTCTTGGAAACCTGATGAGTAATTACTCTTTGACTAAATAATTCAATGATTTCTTCCAATACTTAAATCAAATCCAATGCAAAGTTTTGAATGACTTCCAGAGCCCCAGAGTCAAAACCACAAATATCCAGCATGCCTCTATCATCCGGGTCAGCAATGGTGAAACCATTTGAAGCCAATCCACAAACAAGCAATTTGGCAGGAATGTCCATGTTCTGTAACAAAAAAAAACAAAAAAAAGAGTAAGCAAACAAAAGCCTGTCAATTAAAAGATAATATGAATCAATATATCTCTAAAGATGCTGCTTGATTTCTCAGTATTTCTAGCATCTTCTGTTTTGATTGCAAATTTCTGGCATCTCCAGTGTTTTATATTTGAATGATTCAAGATGACCAAATCATAGGTGTTATTTGGACACATTTGGCTGTGTTCATCCTGTAGAACAATATGGGCAATATTTCTCTCAAGAAGCACAAAGCTTCAATTGCTACAATGGAGTTGCCTTCCCTTTAATTATAGTATAGCTACATCATGCAATTATGTAAATATACTTGTGGGGTCACAATCTTTCAATGATTTTCTGAATGGTTGGGAACAATCATTCAGACTACTTGTCAGAGACTTGATCACTTTTGACAGGCAGTACTTCTAGAAATAGCATCTTTAACCCGGTTAGCTTCCTGAAGATATCATTGAAAATCACCTTTTTTATTGATTCTGTTTAGAGGCATAAGTGCGAGCTCATTGATAATACTGGTATGCCATTAAAGAGTTGATGCTGACGGAAGACTGTAAAGTGAACGTTGCATTTACTTCAACCTAGTTCAGACATTTATTGGTAGCCTAATCTTTAGATCAAAGATCATTTTAGTACAACATGTTACTTCAGGTTTGCTGAAATCACACTTCACAAGCAACCTTAAATAAGAGTTGGGATGTACCCTGAATATTGGACACCAGCATTTGCTAATGTAAATGGAAAACAGCTGCAAGATCTAGAGAACAGAATAGCCAAATTCTTTGTATTAATTTGAATGCACAACAAATATCTGAGGGACATCTCTAATTCCCTGCTCACTTAAGCAATTTCTCCTCATTGCAATACAATTTGTGCTAATCACAAATGGTGTTGGCACTAAATAGATGCAAGTAGTTCGGGAAATGGAAGAGTATGCAGGTACAACACCCAATTAGGAATTCTAATAGAATATCATCAATTATTGTGAGGAATTGATTACTAAAATAAGGAGGTTATGCTTCAATTATGCAAAATGCTGTTCAGACCACATACGGAGTACTTTGCACATTATTGGTCATTTTCTTAAAGAAGGGTGTAAATGCACTGGAGGCGTTTCAGAGAAGAGTCACTGGACTAATACTTGGAATAGGCAGACTGAGTTATGAAGAAAGATTTCACAGTCTTCTATCCATTGCAGTTTAGAAGAGTAAGAGGCTGATTGAAACATAAAATTCTTAAGTATCTTGACGGGGGAGATGTGGATTTTATTTTTGCAGAGATGAGAGTGACACTAGCTAGGATACCTTTTACTGCCCATCCCTAAATGCCCTGAGGGTAGTAAAGAATCAACTATGGGTTCAGAGTCACATGGAGGCCAGACCAGGTAAGGATAGCAGTTTCCTTCGCTAAAAGACATTAGTGAACCAGATGGGTTTTTCCAATAATTGATAATGGATTCATAGACATCCTTTGACTCTTAATTCCAGACTTTTACTGAAGTCAAATTCCACCATCAACTGTGGTGGGATTTGAACCCTAGTCACAAGGACATTACTTCGGTCTCTGGATTAACAACCAGCAATAACACCATTCGGCCATTGCCTTCCCCATAGATGTTTTCTCTTATCAGAAAATCCACAACTAAGAATCGCTGTTCAAAAGTAGGGGTCATCCATTTAAAACAAAGTTTAGGCAAAATATTTTATCAGAGGTTCACGAACCTTTGGAACTCTCCCTGAAAAGATGCTGTAAGCAGAATCTTTGAATATTTTTTCAGGCATAAGTAGATAAATTCTTGTTAAGCAAAGCTTTGAAGGTTATGAATGGTAGGCAGGAATTTGGACTGTGGTTACAATCAGATCAGCCACAATGTTATTCAATGGTGGAACAGGCTCAAGGGGCTCAATGACCTACCCTTGCTCCTGATTTGTATAGTTGTATTAATTGTAGCATTCCCAATGTTTGTCAGTGCCAATATCTTAGCATATTAGAGTAAAGAGCTGATTCTACTGGTCAGGATGGTTCAGTACATTGGTTGTTAGATTTTTCTACAGAGCCATTTGTGCTAGCTCAATTTCTAGTGAACTTCCAAGTGTCAAGTTATTACATATCATGTTAGTATACATTTCTGGATTTAAAAAAAAAAGAAAATTATAAACAATTTACACCAAATTGAAAATTTCCATCCTCACTCCTAAAAATGTTAAACTTTATTACAGCGTTAAAGTTTCTCAGCTGCTGGGCATGCTAGGTGTTTCAGCCAAATGGTTATTGTTCAGATTGAGCTGGATGAAGTGTGTTGGCAGCTGATCCAGCTGTGGAAATTATTAAAGCCAAGCCTAATTTTGCCTTATTCAAGTAACCAACATACAACTAGCAGTTGCCGTTTGATATTTAGAGAAAGGACATCTGACCATTGGTCCCCCTCTAATCCAGGAGTGCTGTTCCCAATAGCTCCACTTTCTTGCAGAACCAGGCAATGCATTTCAAGCAACAGACTACAGTGGCACCTTCCTAACTTTAGATCGCAGCTACTACACATTTCTAACAATTCTGCACACTACCAACGTTCGAGTTTGTTTCACATTTCTCAAATCTAATATTCACTGCCTTGTAAAAATTGTTCCATTGTAAGATTACTGTAAGATAATTCTCTCACCTTTCTGTATTCTCTTAGAGCATCTGCAGGATGCATATTTCCATAATATGTCTCATTATCAGTAAAGACAAGAAACATGTCTGCAACAGTTTTTGTCTTAATAGCCCACAACATTGGGAGAGCACAGTCTGTGGCACCAAAAGGGACCTGTTTAAAAAAAAATTCAAAGTCGTCTTTATAATTGGAAACAAAACATTCTTTTCAGGTGTGAAAAAGAAGCAGAAGTTGGGAAAACTGAAGAGACAAATAGTCCAAATAAATTATAATTTTAAAAAACAAAATAGAGTGGGAGAAAAACACCACTGCATATTTAAACTTTAAAGGAAGGCACGCCAGGAAAATACATGCAATTACTTGGGCAGCATGGTGGCTCAGTGGTTAGCACTGCTGCCTCAGTGCCAGGGACCTGGGTTCGATTTCACCCTCAAGTGTCTATGTGGATTTGCTTTGGTTTCCTCCCACAATCCAAAGATGTGCAGGCTAGGTGCATTATCCAATGGGAAATGCAGGGTTACAGGGATATGGTGGGTCTGGGTGGGATGATCTTCAGAGGGTCAGTGTGGACTCAATGGGTCAAATGGCCTGCTTCCACACTGTAGGATTTCTATGGACTAGGACCAACATGTGCACAAAAATCTTGGCACCCAACACCCTCACATCAAAAGTATTGCAGGTACACAATCCTTTATCTGAAGTCCGAAAGGCTCCAAAATCCGAAGATTTTTCGTGAAGTTTTTTTCTGTATAACAAGGTTGTTTGGCATGGCAAACAGGTGATGCAACTCCACACCCACTTAACTCACGTCAGTCTGTTGTGACGTGGTGGCATGGCCCAGCATAGGCAGGCATCAATTGTATCTCAGCGCTTATACTAGTCACACATTGGTCTGCTGTTCGGTAATTTTTAAAATTTCATTGCAAAAATGTCATTTATTCCAAAATCCGAAAAATTCCGAATTCTAAAGAACAACTGGCCCCAAGACTTTTTGAAAAGGCTTGTGTACCTGTATGCATTACAAGCTACTGAGCATTGAACTGAATGAATAAAAATATGTCTGAAACACTCACTAAATTAATTTGCACTAATACTCATGCTGCTATATAGTGAAAGTTTATTTCTAACAATACAATGCTTAATTTTTAAAGATACTTGATGAATCCCATATTTATGTGGGTTCTGAAATAATCTTTCATCCACAGCTGAACTATTACTATTAACTTTTAGAATTACAGGAATAAAGTTAGCAAAGCGGGCAAAATACAGGATTTTGGATAGGCCAATGTGGATCAAGCTCGTAGTCTCTATGACAATTGAAGTTAATAAGTGTAAGGATTTTACATTACCGCATGCATGGCAGTAAATACTTCATCCATTGTCATTTCTGAACTGATGTGTATTGGAACCATTTCATCAGAGAAAGCAACTATTGTAAAATTGCTTTCTGTGCGTGCAATTACCTAAAAAAAAAAGAAAACTCATAATGATTAATTCATAGACAGGACTCAGATACTCATGTACCATTAAAAATTTTGAAGGTATTCACTGACCAGAATTATAACTAGACAAGCCATATAAACACTGACTATAAGAGATTGGGAACTCTGTGCTGAATAACTCATCTCTTGATTTCCCAAATCCTGTGCACCATTCAAAAAGCAGTCACGAGTGTGGTAGAATACTCTTCACAAACCTGGGTAACTTCATCTCCAACACAAGATCAGCAAACAAGGCAAAGCAGCCTGCTGAATAGTACACCATGCACGATCTGAAACATTCAGTCCCTCCAAAATAGTGGCTGTAATATGTACCATCTGAATGATTCATAGCTGCAAATCACCAAGTCCTCTTAAACAGCTACCTCTGCACCCTAGAAGGACAAAGGCAGCAGAGGCAAGGGAACACAATCATCCACAATTTCTAGTTTTAGTACACAATGTCCTGACTTGGAAGTACATTGCAGTTCCAGCACTGTCACTGGCTCAAAATCACAGGATTCCCTTCACTTATACCCACAGTATTGCAACGATTAAAAAACAGCAACTCATCAACTTCCTAACGGCAACTACAGATAGGCACAAATGCTGGCTCATATCCCATGAGTGAATGAAAAAAAATCATGGATAACAGAGTGAGCCAAGGTGGTCGTTCAAAACTGGCAGCTCTGGGAAGTGACAGCCGTGCAAGTCTCCATGCCAACACATGGATTAATGGAGCGTGGAATCCCACAAAACTTCCCATGTATTAATACAAGTCTAATCACCTTACTGGCTGGTACTAAGGTGATGAGGAGCATTAACCAGCTTGTCTGTGGATCCTTCTACTATTTCACATTTTACCAAAAGCAATGGACAAATACATGAACATACGAAGATATACAGTCAGTTTTGATATAACATGATAGTTCCGTCCTTGTGCAATCTCACATTATGAGAACATTGTGCAACAGCTGTACCATTTAAACTAATGGGGCCAGAGGCACATTAAACCAATAAAGGTAAGGAGAGCTCACGTTCTACAAATAATGGTCGAAATTCTTCAATCATATTAATCCAATTCACGTGGAATAAATGCGCGTTATAGCAGAACCGACAGTACTGGCATTTTAACAGCAGCAAGTCTGTCAAATGTTTCTCATTATACGTGCAAGTAAACAAAAGTAATTTCATATTTTAATAAGATTCCTGTTTGCTTACGCCAAATGTGGGATAAGAGCAACCATGATCAGATCATTTCTTGTTGTACACAGTACAAACTCATGAATGGGAGTAAAGCTCTCTTGAAAAGTGCCTAGTTGCAAGATATTTCAACAGGCGAAGCTAGCTGTTTAACATTGTTGTATGCAGTAGCAATAGGAGCTCATTCCTAACAAATCAAAAAAACACATCTGCCCATCATAAATGACGATTGTGGTACATCAACTTCAGTAATGGGATACTAGGTGAGTAGATCATACATCTTAAAGACTCTTGTGAATCACATCAAACTGCTTATCCCTTTGATACTGACTGTACACCCAACCACCCCGCACTTGCAAAATTCTCAACAGCGTTCAACATTAGATGTGATTTTGTAATTGGACAATGTTTTATAAATAATCCCTGAGTGTGCAAAGAATTAAGGTGAGAAACAATTTAAGTTGTCAGCTGGACTCGTAGTGGGGCACATTTGTGTGTATGGAAGCTACACTAGCCGGCCAATCAGAACTCTTGACTCATAAGTAGAAATGTTGTTTTCCCTGTTTATTAGTTTTTTTTGCAAATTGTTTTTTTGAGTACAAAAAGCTTTGACAAAACGTGCTTTTGTTCTGCAACACAAGTTCTGTACTACCAAACAACTATTAACACAAAAAATATTTGTTATTCATATAGATTTGAGGTTCATTGTTTTCAAATATGCTCACACAGAAATTTCTAGGCATATTTCCATAGAACCATTTTCTTCAACATCCAGTGATAATCAAAGAACAAACTGCTTGAAGAAAAACTTAAATAACTTAATTTGCTCATCAATAGAGCAACTTCAAATCTCTGCTATTCCCCTTAGATGTTCCTTGAGCATACTAAGGAGACATAGAACATAGAACAATACAGCGCAGTACAGGCCCCTCGGCCCTCGATGTTGCGCCGATCAAAGCCCACCTAACCTACACTAACCCACTATCCTCCATATACCTATCCAATGCCCGCTTAAATACCCATAAAGAGGGAGAGTCCACTACTGCTACTGGCAGGGCATTCCATGATCTTACGACTCGCTGAGTGAAGAACCTACCCCTAACATCAGTCCTATATCTACCCCCCCTTAATTTAAAGCTATGCCCCCTTGTAATAGCTGACTCCATACGTGGAAAAAGGTTCTCACTGTCAACCCTATCTAACCCCCTAATCATCTTGTACACCTCTATCAAATCACCCCTAAACCTTCTTTTCTCCAAAGAAAACAACCCCAAGTGCCTCAGCCTTTCCTCATAGGATCTTCCTACCATACCAGGCAACATCCTGGTAAACTTCCTCTGCACCCGTTCCAGTGCCTCCACATCCTTCCTATAGTATGGCGACCAAAACTGCACACAATATTCCAGATGCGGCCGCACCAGAGTCTTGTACAACTGCAGCATGACCTCAGGACTCCGGAACTCAATTCCTCTACCAATAAAAGCCAGTACGCCATATGCCTTCTTCACTGCACTATTTACCTGGGTGGCAACTTTCAGAGATCTGTGTACATGGACACCAAGATCCCTCTGCTCTTCCACACTACCAAGTAGTCTACCATTAGCCCAGTAATCCATCTTTTTATTACTCTTACCAAAGTGAATCACTTCACACTTAGCTACATTGAACTCCATTTGCCACCTTTCTGCCCAGCTCTGCAGCTTCTCTATATCCCGCTGTAACCTGCCATATCCTTCCTCACTGTCTACAACTCCTCCGACTTTCGTATCATCCGCAAACTTGCTCACCCAACCTTCTAACCCTTCCTCCAGGTCATTTATAAAAATGACAAACAGCAATGGTCCCAAAACAGATCCTTGCGGAACACCGCTAGTGACGGCACTCCAAGATGAACCTTTGCCATCAACTACTACCCTCTGTCTTCTTCCAGAGAGCCAATTCCTAATCCAAACCTCCAACTCACCCTCAATGCCATATCTCTGTATTTTCTGCAGTAGCCTACCATGGGGGACCTTATCAAACGCCTTACTAAAATCCATATATACCACATCTACCGCTTTCCCCTCATCTACCTCCTTCGTCACCTTCTCAAAGAATTCAATAAGGTTTGTGAGGCACGACCTGCCCTTCACAAAACCATGCTGACTATCCTTGATCACATCATTCTTATCCAGATGTGCATAAATCCTATCCCTTACAATTCTCTCTAAGACTTTGCCCACAACAGAAGTGAGACTCACTGGCCTATAGTTACTAGGATTATCCCTACTCCCCTTCTTGAACAAGGGAACCACGTTTGCTAGCCTCCAGTCCTCTGGCACTACTCCTGTAGACAAAGAGGACACAAAAATCAAGGCCAATGGCTCTGCAATCTCCTCCCTTGCTTCCCAGAGAATCCTAGGATAAATGCAATCAGGCCCAGGGGACTTATCTATTTTCACCCTTGCCAGAATTTCCAACACCTCATCTCTACATATCTCAAAGCCATCCATTCTACTTATTCGTGCCTCAGTATTCATATCGACAACAATGTCCCGTTCCTGAGTGAATACTGACGAAAAGTATTCATTCAGCGCCTCCCCAATCTCTTCAGCCTCCACACGCAACTTCCCATTAATATCCTTGATTGGACCTATTCCTTCCCTAGTCATTCTTTTATTCCTAACATACCTATAGAAAGCCTTAGGGTTTTCCCTAATCCTACCAACTAAGGACCTTTCATGTCCCCTCCTTGCTGCTCTTAGCTCTCTCTTCAGGTCCTTCCGGGCTACCTTATAACTCTCAATCGCCCCTATTGAACCTTCACGCCTCATCTTTACAAAGGCCGCCCTCTTCCATTTAACAAGGGATTCCAACTCCTTATTAAACCACGGCTCCCTCACACGACCCTTTCCTCCCTGCCTGATAGGTACGTACTTATCAAGGACACTCAATAGTTGCTCCTTGAACAAGTTCCACATATCAATTACGCTCTTGCCTTGGAATCTACTTTTCCAATCCACACATCCTAAGTCATGCCTCAACGCATCATAATTTCCCTGCCCCCAGCTATAACTCTTGCCCTGTAGTACACACTTATCCCTCTCCATCACTAGACTAAAAATCACCGAATTGTGGTCACTGTCCCCAAAGTGCTCACCTACCTCTAGTTCTAATACCTGGCCTGGTTCGTTACCCAGAACCAAATCCAGTATGGCCTCACCTCTTGTTGGCTTATCTACATATTGTGTCAGGAAACTCTCCTGCACACATTGCACAAACACTGACCCATCTAACGAACTTGAGCTATAGCTTTCCCAATCAATATCAGGAAAGTTAAAGTCTCCCATAACAATCACCCTATTACTGTCACTCTTCTCCTGAATCATCTTCGCAATCCTTTCTTCAACGATTCTAGGACTATTAGGAGGCCTGTAAAAGACTCCTAACAGGGTGACCTCACCTCTCCTATTCCTAACCTCAACCCAAACTACCTCAGATGGCAAATCTTCATCCATCTTCCTTTCCACCGCTGTAATACTATCTTTGACAAGCAAAGCCACACCCCCCCCTCTTTTACCCCCACCTCTGACCCTACTAAAACATTTAAACCCTGGAACCTGCAACAACCAATCCTGTCCCTGATCTAGCCACGTCTCCGTAATAGCCACAACATCGAAGTCCCAGGTACCAACCCACGCTGCGAGTTCACCTACCTTATTTCGTATACTTCTGGCATTAAAGTATACACACTTCAAGCCACTCTTCTGTTTACAGGCACCATCCTTTAAGATTGATGCCATATTCCTACCCTCCCTACACTCCAGGTCCTGCACCCTAAAGCTACAGTCTGGGTTCCCATGCCCCTGCAGAGTTAGTTTAAACCCCCCCCAAGAGCACTAGCAAACCTCCCCCCAAGGATACTGGTGCCCCTCAGGTTCAGGTGCAGACCATCCTGTCTATAGAGGTCCCACCTTCCCCAGAAAGAACCCCAGTTATCCAAGTACCGAAATCCCTCCCTCCTGCACCATCCCTGTAGCCACGCATTTAACTCTTCTCTCTCCCTATTCCTCGACTCTCTATCACGTGGGACGGGTAACAAACCAGAGACAACAACTCTGTTCGTTCTAACTCTGAGCTTCCAACCTAGCTCCCTAAAAGCCTGTCTAACATTCTAACATCCTCAGCACTCCTACCTATGTCATTGGTGCCAATATGGACCACGACTTCAGGCTGCTCCCCCTCCCCCTTAAGGACCCGGAAAACACGATCAGAGACATCACGTACCCTTGCACCTGGGAGGCAACATACCAAACGTGAGTCTCTCTCGTTCCCACAAAACCGCCTATCTGTGCCCCAAACTATCGAGTCCCCAATTATTATTGCTCTGCTCTTCTCCACCCTTCCCTTCTGAGTAGCGGGGACAGGCTCCGTGCCAGAGGCCTGTGTCTTAACATGCATGTGTCTTATAATTCCAGATAAACTCTCCTATGCACATGCATGGGCACCTTAACATTGATATCTCATAAGGTTTTGTTGTTCAAATTATGTTGATCACAGGTGGGCATTGTCAACCTCTTCCTTGACAAATTTCAATCTCATTTACTTCTGAGTGCGCCCTGGAAGAAACTCTCCTCAGGTTGCTTACAAATTCCTAAACATTGCACTTTTGGACTTCCATTCATAACTAATTGTCTGCAGCCACCCAATTCAGTCATTTTTTTTCGCACCTTAATTGGTCTTATTGCCACTTCCTTACAATCAAGAGACACAGACTTTAATATTTCAGGTGGACAATTGGTTTAGCTACTCAAAACCATATATGGCTAGACCATATTGAGTAACAGATGCTGCTGTTCTCAACCAAAACAGCTTCCTATTCCTGGGCAATTCTAATTCTTTTCCACTGCAAGCTGCCGAACAAAACCATTGCCCTCGGGCTCCTAAATCCTTGGGAATGTATGGAGTTGTTCTCAGCAAGGGTTAAGCTACTCATTTCACTGCTACTCTGCATTTTCCATACACCAGGAGTTCTCAACCTTTTCACTTTTATTAGATTTTATATTAGATTACTTACAGTGTGGAAACAGGCCCTTCGGCCCAACAAGTCCACACCGACCCGCAACCTACCCAGACCCATTCCTCTACATTTACCCCTTCACCTAACACTACGGGCAATTCAGCATGGCCAATTCACCTAAACGACACATTTTTGGACTGTGGGAGGAAACCGGAGCATCTGGAGGAAATCCATGCAGACACTGGCAGATTGTGCAAACTCCACACAGTCAGTCATCTGAGGCGGGAATTGAACCCGGGTCCCTGGTGCTGTGAGGCAGCAGTGCTAACCACTGTGCCACCCATTTTGATGCCCCTCTCTCATCTTATGAAATTTCCACATACACCCTCTAACACAAGCATTACTTCTGTAGAAAAATGTTTAGAATTAAACATAAATTTTGTTTAACTTTATTTAATACTAATTTAAATGCTGGATGTTCAAACAGAGGTGGGTCAAACAGGTGGATCAAATGACGTACCTCATTTGTAAATTCAATGAGCTTGTGGAAACGGCCATTTGTTTGTAGGAAATCAATTTAATGAAACCAATAAATGGTCGCATTGTAAGGGCTGGTATGAACAAGCTGCAGAGTAATTCTGATAATAGACTAGAAAATTTCTGAACTGGCAGCATGGCTGGAAAAGGTTTGAGGAACTTGCCCTGCTTTCATCAAATAAAAAACAAAATACAATATCCCATGAAGAACTGCAAGTAATTACACTTATACAAAGCTCTTATAACCGGAGATGATGACAAAAATACCAAATATTCAACATTGCTTTTTACTCAGGAGACAGCATCAACTGTTCTGAATGAATTTGTCAACTTTTAAATAACTAGGATGTTTTTGATGGAGTTTGAAAGGGTTCATGCACAATGCCTGGATGCAATTTCAGAAACTGACAGTTTTGCAATAGCAAAATTTTACATATAAGGCTCCTGCAACTAGCTTGGGTGTTGTGGCCTACTTCCAAGAAGCCAGTGGTCATTACAACTTTCTAGTGCCACCTAGTGGCTGCTTATAATAAGAACAAAACGTTGGATAAAACAATGAACTGTTCAAATTACTCATCCAGAGGAAAATGGAAGTCATAGAACTGTACAACACGGAAACAAACCCTTTGGTCCAACTCGTCCAAGCCAATCAGATATCCTAAATTAATCTAGTCTCATTTGCCAGTACATGGCCCATATCCCTCTAACCCCTTTCTATTCATGTAACCATCCAGATGTCTTTTAAATGTTGTAATTGTACCAGCTGCCACCACTTCCTCTGACAACTCATTCCATACATTGGCCACACTTTGCGTGGAAGAGTTACGCCTTAGGTCCTGTTTAAATCTTTCCCTTCTCAATGTAAACCTATGCCCTCTAGTTCTGGACTCTCCCAACCCAGGAAAAGGCCTTGTCTATTTATCCTATCCATGCCCCTCACAATTTTATAAACTTCTATAAGGTCACCCTCAGCTCTATAAAGTCACCCTCAGCTTCCGATATTTCAGGAAAAACAGCCCCAGCTGATTCAGCCTCTCCCTCCAGCTCAAACGCTCTAATCCTGACAACATCCTTGTAAATATTTTCTGAACTCTTTCAAATTTCACAACATCCTTCCTATCGGAGGGAGACAGGCATTTCACACAATATTCCAAAAGTGGCCTAACCAATGTCATGTACAGCCGCAACATGACCTCCCAAATCCTATACTCAAAGCTCTGACCAATAAAGGAAAGCATACTAAACACCCTCTTCACCATCCTATCTACCTACAACTCCACTTTCAAGGAACTACGAACCTGCATTCCAAGCTCTTTGTTCAGCAACAGTGCCCAGAACCTTACCATTAAGTGTATCAGTCCTTCGCTGATTTACCTTTCCAAAATGTAGCACCTCACATTCATCTAAATTAAACTCCATCTGCCCCTCCTCAACCCATTAGCCCATCTGATCAAGATCCCATTATACTCTGAGGTAACTTTCTTCGCTGTCCACCACACCTCCAATGTTGATGTCATCTGCAAACTTACTAACCATACCTCCTATGTTCACATCAAAATCATTGATATGCATGACGAAAAGCAGTGGATCCAGCACCAATCCTTGTGGCACACCACTGGTCACAGGCCTTCAGTCTGAAAAGCAACACTGTCTTCTATCTTCGAGCCAGTTCAGTATCCAAATGGCTAGTTCTCCCTCTATTCCATGTGATCTGATCTTGCTAACCAGTCTCCCATGGGGAACCTTGCCGAACGCCTTACTGAAGTCCATGTAGATCACATCCATGCTCTGTCCTCATCAATCGTCTTCATTACATCTTCGAAAAACTCAAAGTTCGTGCGACTTGATTTCCCACGCACAAAGCTGTGCTGACTATCTCTAAGCAGTCTTTGCCTTTCTAAATACATGTAAACCCTGTCCCTTAGGATTCCCTCTAACAACATGCCCACCACCAATGTCAGCTCACCAGTTTATAGTTCCCTAGCTTTTCCTTATCATCTTTCTTAAATAGTGGCACCATGTTAGCCAACCTTCAGTCTTCTGGCACCTCACCTGTGACTATTGATGATACAAATATCTTAGCAAGGGGCCCAGCAATCACTTCCCTATTATCTCACAGAGTTCTAGGGTACACCTAATCATGTTCTGGGGATTTATCCATCTTATGCATTTTAAGACATCCAGCACCACCTCCTCTGTAACATAGACATTTTTAAAGATATCACCATTTACTTCATCACATTGTATATCTTCCATGTCCTTTTCCATACTAAACACTGATGCAAAATACTTGTTTGCTATCTCCCCCATCTCCTGTGGTTCCACATAAAGGCTACCGAGCTGATCTTTGAGGGGCACTATTCTCTCTCTATTTATCCTTTTGTCCTTAATGTATTTATAAAATCCCTTTGGATGCTCCTTAACCCAATATGCTAAAGCCATCTCAAATCCTCTTTTCGCCCTCCTGATTTTCTCTTAAGTGTACTCCTACTGTCTTTATACTCTAAGGCTTCACACGATCTCTGCTGTGTATACCTGACAAATGCTTCCTTCTTTTTCTTGACCAAAACCTAAATTTCTCTAGCATTCCCTACATCTACCAGCCTTTCCTTTCACTCTAACAGGAATATATTGTCTCTGGATTCTCGTTATTGAAGGCTTCCCACCTTCCAGTCGTCATTAACCTGCAAATGTCTGTCCCCAATCAGCTTTTGGAAACTTGCGTGGAAGGAAAGGAAAAACTGAATAGTATTTTCTGTTCAAAACGTATTACACAATGATTAATTTGGGAACCTTGCAAACACTTATGTGATTTTTAAAAATTTTAATACAACTTATTTGTACTAATTGTTACATAATTATAATACAATGTACAAAACAAATTGGGAAAAGACTAAAGCAAGAACTGCTTTGTGAAAGCATCTTACCATTGACATGGCTGCAGCAACACGATTAGCATAAAGTACTCTGCATCCTAGGACCTGACTGCACATGGAAGAGCTGACATCTAAGGCCAAAACAAAGCGCTTTCCCATTGGTTCCACATTCTGTAACATTACACAAGAATACTTCATTTATTTTCTACAAATCACAAAACATACTATGAAGGTTGGAAAATGATGCAATTACCTTGAAAGCTTTATAAAATGCCTGATCAAGTGCTACTAAAATTTCTGGATTAGGATTCCATTTTAGCTTTCCTCGGTTTCCTTTTCCTCCCTTGTATGTTTCTAGAGCCACCAAAATGTGAAATGGATGGATTCCAGCCTAGAAGTCAAACAGTAATGTGTTCTTGACAAATATAATCCATATGTGGTTGTGATATAATCAATATATGGCTCAAAAACATCAGTGCATTATTTCCCTCACCTAATACTATGCCCTCATCACAAAGGCGTTCACTATGTTTAAGTATCTTTTCACAGTAGTAATAGCCTTTAGTATTTTGCTCAAAGGTTCACTTTTCACACATGTGCATTTATATATAATGCACGTTTAAACTTTCTACCACCCAAACAGTATTTTCTTACATCAAGAGAAATTTTGCAATTAAGTTTAATTATTTTTGTTTTGTTCATAAGGAATTGAGAGAATTAGGTAAGACAGGCAAAAAAAAAGGAGAAAACAAATTTTAGTTTTTATTTTGTTAGAATGCTCCAATAATAAGACAAACTCTAAAGTAACTCCAGTAATTAAGATTTAAAACACATTTTAAAAATTTCACTTCCATCTGAATACCCTGTCCCTAGCATTTGCTGCCCGATTTAATGGGCAAATGTAGCAACTTGGAAGGATTTGAATGCCAGGTCAAAAGAAATCAGTGGAGAACAATTTGAGTTACAGATGAAAAACTCAGACAAACACATCAGCTATTTTCTTTCAACCGCATACATGTGAACTCCAAGAATTGCTATCCATTTACCTCAATTTACTCTTGAGGCAACATCCAGGGTAATAATAAGACCTCTTATCTTAATTACACTGTTGACAAGCAGTAACTAATGGAGTGCCACAGGGCTGTAATTATTTATAATCTTTATCAATAACTTGGATGTGGAGATCAATTGTATGGTAGCTAAATTTGCAATGACAACAAAGTAGATAAGAAACAAGAACAGAAATTGCTGCTCGAAAAGTTCTTCCGCAGAAGTGTCAGAAACATTAATGCTGCTTTCTGCTGCCACATCTGTTGAGTTTCTCCCGCAATTTCTTCTTTTGTTTCAGATTTCAAGTATCTGCAGCTCTTTGTTTCATATTAAGTTAAATTTAAAAATGAATTGTTGAGTTAGAAAGTCTACTCCAAATTTTCAGTAAAATGTGATTATGAGCAGATGTGGTTAAATGTACGTTATACTGCCTTTATGAACTGAACGCGAATTATTACAAATATTTAGATAGAAAAGCATACCTTCTTTAAGATAGTCTCATTGTTCAATCTTTCACACACTATGGTAACCGCTTCACTTTCTGGTTTAAGAATGGAATCAGCAGTCATTTTTCCCAAATGTCTAAGCATTGTAATAACAGGCATATCCTTCAATAATGCCCTCCACACCTAATAAGAGAGAAAAAAAACAGTTTAAGATAGAAAACGGTGGAAAAACACAGCAAGTCTGAAAGCAACAGTGGACAAAAAAAAGCAGAGTTGATATTTCAAGTCAGTAAAGACACACATTACTCTGATTCAGTATTATACAACAGGACTTAAAGATTCAACACTGTGAATGCCTATGTTCAACATAAAAGTACAATATTTAGTACTGTCCATGGAGCAAAGAGAGGGAGGGAAAATATATATATTCTGGAAAGGCAGTGGAAGAAGACAGAACATCAATCCTTACACACTTGTGTAATCATTTATTTCCTAAAATTCACCTTCTGTAGCATGCAACTTCGAAACCAACAACCACAACCTTCTTCTATTTAAATAGATACTAAATTTATCTACCCATTTAATTTTAGTGATTTCCTTTCCAGTAAGTCAACAAGTTAATACACAATCTTTCTCATTTAGACTGTTTTGATAGTGTTCATTATCCCACATAATGGATAATGTAGGAGCTGACTGTCTACATAACATTCATTCAGTATACCACATTCCATATGACCATTCTTAAAAAGATTCAATATGGCCGATTGGCTAACTCACTACCTTGTTCCTGATTTTTCCCCACATCCTTTGCTCACTTTAGCCTCACGACTATTTCTATCTCCTTCTTGAAAACATTCAATGTTTTGTCTTAACTGTTTTGTTTCACAATTCCACAAGCTCTCCATTCTCTGGGTGAAGAAACTTTTCTTCATCTCAGTTCAAAATGGTCTGTAACTGGTTTCCATACGATTTCCTCTCATTTTTCTCTAATCCAGTGAATATAATGCGAAGTGATCCGGTTTCGCTTTGCAGTTAAGTCCCCAGGATCCCAGAACATTGTCAGAAGCTAAGAAAGAAATCATGGGATCGCTAGCAGAAATATTTCGGGTGAGGTGCTGGAAAATTGGAGGGTGGCTAATGCTGTGCCTTTCATTAAGGAAGGCTGCAAGGAAAAGCCCAGCAGCTATAGACCAGTGAGTCTGACATTAGTGGTTGGTCAGTTGTTGGAGGAGACTTTAGGTCACATAAGACCCAGAGAGAGTCAGCCAATTGGATATAAAATTGGCTTGATGGGAGGAGACAGAGAGTGGTAGCAAACAGTTAGAACATAGATAGATAGAACATAGAAAAGTACAGCACAGAATAGGTCCTTAGGCCCACGATGTTGTGCCGGGACTCAATCCTAATGTAAAATATAGTAACTTAACCTACGCACCCCTCAACTCACTGCTATCCATGTGCATGTCCAGCAGTCACTTAAATGTCCCCAATGACTTCTCTTCCACCACCTCAGCTGGCAACGCATTCCATGTATTCACAACACTGTGTAAAGAACCTACCGCTGATGTCTCCTTTATACCTTCCCTATAACTATCTCTTCACTATGACTTCTCGTACCAGTCAATCCTGCCGTGGGGAAAAGTCTCTGGCTATTGACTCTATCTATTCCTCTCATTATTTTGTACACTTCGATTGGGTCTCCTCTCTTCCTCCATCTCTTCAGAGAGAGAAGTCCAAGCTTATTCAACCTTTTCTTCATAAGGCAAGTCCAGGCAGCATCCTGGTAAACCTTCTTTGCACCCTCTCCAAAGCCTCCACATCTTTGCTATAGTAGGGTGACCAGAACTGGACACAATATTCCAAATGTGGTCTCACCAGGGACTTGTACAGCTGCAGCAAAACCTCGCAGCTCTTTAACAGGGGTATCGAGTTTATGAAAGCCAAAACACCAAATGCTTTCTTAACAACCCTATCCACTTGGGTGGCAACTTTGAGGGATCTATGTACTTGCACACTCAGATCCCTCTGTTCCTCCACACTGCCAAGGTTGTTTTTTGGATTGGAGGCCTGTCACCAACGATGTTCCATAGAGATCGGTGCTGGCTCCACTGTTGTTGGTCACTGGTATAAATGATTTGGAAGAGAATATAGGAAGCTTGGTTAGTAAGTTTATAGATGACACTGAAATTGGTGATATAATGGACGGTGAAAAAGATTACCTAAGAGTACAATAGGATCTTGATCCTTGAAAGTTGCGTCACAGATAGACAGGGTGGTGAAGGCAGCACTTAGCATGCTTGCCTTCATTGGTCAGAGCATGGAATATAGGAGTTAGGATGTCATGTTGTGACTGTTCAAGACATTGGTGAGGCCACTTTTCGAGTACTGCACACAGTTCTGGTTGCCCTATTATAGGAAGGACACTATTAAATTGGAAAAAGTGCAGAAAAGATGTACAAGGATGTTACCATGACTAGAGCACTTGAGTACTAAGGAGAGGCTGGATAGGTTGGGACATTTTTCCCTGGTAAATAGGAGGTTGAGGAGTGACCTTTATAAAGGTTTATTAAGTCATGAGGGGCATAGATAAGGAGATTAGCAAAGATCTTTTCCCTAGGGTAGAGGAATAATGGGGCAAGTTTAGTTTAGTTTTGCCGGTCCAACATCGTTGGTCATGAGTTGGACTGTAAGGTCAGTTTCCGTGCCATGTGACTCAATGACTTTATACGTCAGTCCGGTATTGTTTTGGATTTCCAGCATCAGCAGTTCTTAAGTCTTTTTTCCCCACTGGTAAACCTTTGTTGCACTCTCTCCATTGCCAGAACATTCTTCTTCAGATAAGATGACCAAAATTACACACAGCACTCCATGGGTGGTCTCACCAAGACCCTGTACAAGATATACCTTCTCCTGTACTCGAACACTCTCGCAGTTTTTTAGAACTTCCTTAAGGAGCATGGGCGACGCTTGCTGGCCAGGATTTATTGCCCATCCCTAGGTGGGGGTGGGAGTGGCGAGCTGCCTTCTTCAACTGCTGCAGTCCACGTGCTGGAAGGCTATGATGGCTAATATACCACTTGCCTTCTTCACCACCTGCTAAATCCGAGTGCTTATGTTCAATGTCTGCTGTACAAGGACACCCCATTCCCAATCGAGTCACTATTCAGAAAATGATCTGCCTTCCTGTTTTTGCCAGTGAAGTGGATAACCTCACATTATTAAGCATGATCCCAAATTTTAAGTTCTACTCTAATCTGATTTAGACATTCTTCTCAAATTCTGCAGTGCCACCCTAAAATGTATTGTCACCATGCATTATGCAGATGGGTAGGAGTTTTCCTTTCCGGTAACAATAAAGCACTGAAGGGTATTATGTTAGGTGTACACAGCCTACATTCAGCAACATTAAAAATCACACACCAGGTTATAGTCCAACAGGTTTATTTGGAAGTACAAGCTTTTGGAGAGCTGCCCTCTCATCAGGTAGCTACGAGGGAGCAGTGGTCCAAAAGTTTGTGTGTCCAAATAAACCTCTTGGATCATAATCTGGTGTTGTGCAATTTTTAACTCTGTCCACCCCAGTCCAACACCAGCACCTCCACATACTTTCAGGAAAGCAGACCTCATTGTCCCTTGAAGCTTTATTCAGCTACTGAATACAGTTGCTGAGTTTCCAAAGTTTTCATTCAACATCTGCTGTCTTTGAGTTATTTCAAAAACACTTCTCTCTAAAATGCATTACCTACAGAAATGTGCCTTTTCTGCCAATTGGTCGTCACTCGCATAAATATATGGCCAAACGAACGAAGATTTTTTTGATTTTTTTAGATTAGATTAGATTACTTAGATCTTTTTCCAACAATGGAAGAAATTAATGTCTGTATCACCCGGGTGCTCTTCAGAACCTTAAGCAATAAGACTCTATTTGCCCTTCTAATTCCCATTTGCAAGGAAATCCAATCCATCTATGTGGCAAGGCTGGTTAACTTTTATCTACCTCAATCTAAATGCTAAACTCTTGTTAACTATCTCTTTTATTTGGCACTCATTATTTATTCTCACTTTATTGGTCATTTACAAAACATCATAATCATAAGGTTGTAGCTTCTAGTCTTTTGAGACTGTCTGTAGCCTTTATTTCATCTTCTAATCTATTCAATCCATTACTTAAATTTGCACAGGATTCCTTTGCACCGAGGTTTTTCGCTGGGTACATGACTGCTTTCTGACACAAGTCACTGCTCAGTTCACTGGTAGTACTTGCACGGAGCTTTCATGTTCACCACACTTTCAACTCATTGTGCCAATATACAGACCTCAACTCACTGTCATCATGCTGAAATCCATCCAACATTTAAATTTGCTGGTACCTCTTACTGCATGTCCCACAATTATTGTAATTCTATATCCACTGTACACTTTTGGAAAATATTTTGGCAGAGTAATTAATCTGGGTCAAAAATAGAAATTGCTGGAAAAGCTCAGCAGCTCTGGCAGCTTCTGTGAAAAGAAATCAGAGTTAACGCTTCAGGTCCAGTGACCCTTTCTCAGAACCTTCTTAAAAAGTGTCACCAGACCAGAAGCATCAACTCTAATTTCTCTTCACCTGCTGAGCTTTTCCAGCAACTTCTGCTTTTGTTCTGATTTACAGCATCTGCAGTCCTTTGTTTTTAATTAATCTGGGTAATTGGCTTATGGATGAAATAATTCTGCCATGTGTGTTATTATCCCTTACATTACCACCATACCTTTGTCCTTCAAATGCTTATGCGCCACATATACTTCAATCACCCGCTCAGAATCTGTGGTTGTGTAATTAATTCTAATTAATTAGGAACGACCCATTTGCCATGTTTGATAAATACAGTCATGACCTGTCATCATACAAGTACCTTTCCATTTTCCATGTCCTCTCTTTAGAGTCATAAATCTCCTTTAAATGGTCTACTGATTTTCTGGAAACCTCTCCCTTGATGAAAGCCAAGCTCCCAGTACATATCATTCAAATACTTAGAAAAAAATTCAACTAATTGTAATATATTCTGGTGCAGGAGGACTACTGGGCAGAACATAAGGTGCTCTGAAACTTCACCCGACTAATTGGCAGCTTGAGGGTGCAATCCCTATCTAAAGTGAATTATTTCCATGAAGCAGCCATGTTAGAAAAGGTGTCAAATTGAAGTCTGATTGATCAACTAAAAATTTTATCTGGCATTTATCAGTCATTGCCTGATTCCTTTCACATTGCTGAACTAACTTTCAGCTGCTATAATTTCATATCTTTACTATTGTCTCTGAACTAGTCATTAGCAAATTCCACTCCATTATCAGTCAGAAACTTCACTTGTGTCCCAAATCTACCTCAGTTTCTCTATGCGTTTGTCTATAACAATTCTTTTGGCCTTAAGTTGTATTATTAAACTAATCAAATCTCGTCACTAGGTCTACAAAATATAGAATGAAAACACTCCGATCTTCACCCCATCTCCTTAGAACCATGGCAAGTACATGATGAAAAGGACACACCTACACATGAATTAGAATGGAAATGGAGACATCCTTCAACTCCTTTTACTGATTTTACATTATTGCTAATGTCTTCTATTAACTTTGTATACTATTTCAACTGTTGTTTCTGGTTGTACTTAGATATGACTCAGTATCACAGGTTTCAGCCATGGATTTTCATATGACTGAAAAGGCCAACTTTTGACACACTGATCTTTGGGCACAGAAGCAGTAGGATTTGGAGTGCAGGAATTGCTTTCTTTCCTGCCTTCATCAAACAGAACTGCAGACTTTAGGATTTTTAACATTTGACAAGCATGATGAATAAATTGTTGATCTAACTTCAAGACAATTAGTTTCTTCCCTTTCTGATTGTTATTGCGTGCCAGCATTAACTTTGTCAAATATTCTAATGAGAAACATCAGATTTTCTTAAGATACATAATATTTTGACTGGTAAAATGTAGATTCACTGACTTTCCAAAATTGCTCCATTTAGAGTTGTAGAAATGTACAGCATGGCAACTGACCCTTCAGTCAACTCGCCCATTTTGAACAGACATCCTAACCTAATTGGTCCCATTTGCCAGCATTTGGCCTACATCCCTCTAAACCCTTCCTATTCATATACCCGTCCGGATGGCTTTTAAATGCTGTAATTGTATCGCCTCCACTTCTTCCTCTGGTAGCTCATTTCACATACGCACCACCCTTTGTGTGAAAAAGTTGCCCATTAGGTCCTTTTTAAACCTTTCCCCTCTCACACTAAACCTATGTCCTTTGGACTCACCCACCCCAGGGAAAATACCTTGTCTATTTACCCTATCCATATCCCTCATGATTTTATAAACTTCTATAAGGTCACCCCTCATTCTCTCGTACTGGATGAGTGGTGCTGGAAGAGCACAGCAGTTCAGGCAGCATCCAACGAGCAGCTGCTCGTTGGATGCTGCCTGAACTGCTGTGCTCTTCCAGCACCACTCATCCAGTATTTGGTTTCCAGCATCTGCAGTTATTGTTTTTACCTCATTCTCTCATGCTACAGAGAAAACAGCCCCAGCCAATTCAACCTCTCCCTATAGCTCAAATCCTCCAACCCTGGAAACATCCTTGCAAATCTATTCTGAACCCTTTCATATTTCACAATAGCCTTCCTATAGGAGGGAGACCAGCATTGCACACGATATTCCAAAACAGGCCTAACCAATATCCTGTACAGCCACAACATGACCACCCAAGTCCTATACTCAATGACCTGTCCAAAAAAGGAAAGCATACCAAACACCTACCGTAGGTACAGAAGAACCTCCATTACCCAAAAATCGGATTATCCGAAGTAGATCTCGAGGTCCTAATAGAAACATTACATCAAAGAAGTGTTTCCAACATTGATCATGTCTTTTGTTTATAGTGATTAACAGGCAGCATCTCCAAATGACTGACCTACCCTCTCTCTCCCTACACATGGATGACCCCACAACCCCCAATGCCCCAGATAATGTCTAGGGTGTGTGTGTGTGTGTGTGTGTGTGTGTGTGTGTGTATGTGTGTGTGTGTGCGGAAAGTTACCCCACAAAGGTAGCTGCTGCAGTAGCAGCAGCAATCTTGTTATTGGTGTCCAGTCTGGCTGCCCCAGAGAGGGGGCGGTGTTGGAAGGGGTTGGGGGAGGCGGTTGGGGGGTGGTGTTAGATGGGGTTGAGGGGCAGGTTGGGGGAGGGGTGGTGCTGGGCAGGGGGCGGTGTTCGGGGCAGGGGCACTGTTAGACGGGGCGGGAGGCAGTGTTGGATGGGGTTGGGTGGGGGCGGTGTTGGACGGGGTTGGGAGGCAGGCGGGGGCTGGGCAGGGTGGTGGTGTTGGGGGCAGGGGCTCGTGTACTGTGTGCTGCTGCAGTCTCCTGAACAGGGAGCAGACTTTAAAAACTCCAAGCCCAGAGGAAAGGCATTTAATCGATTAACCGACTAATCGATTATCCGAACAAAATAGTGCTTACCCATCTCGTTCGGATAATCGAGGTTCCCCTGTACCTGCAACTCCTCTCTCAAGGAACTATGAACCTGCATTCCAAGGTCTCTTTGTTTAGCAAAACTCCCCAGGACCTTACCAGTAAGTGTTTAAAACCTGCTCTGATTTGCCTTTCCAAAATGCAGCACCTTACATTTATCTAAATTAAACTCTATCTGCCACATCTGATCAAGATCCTGTTGTACTCTGAGGTAACCTTATTCGCTGTCCACCACACCTCCAACCTTGGTATCATCTGCAAACTTACTAACTATACCTCCTATGTTCACATCCAAATCATTTATATAAATGACGAAAAGCAGTGGACCCAGCACTGATCCTTGTGGCACATCACTCGTCACAGGCCTCCAGTTTAAAAAACCACCCTCTGTCTTCTACATTCGAGCCAGTTCTGTATCCAAATGGCTAGTTCTTCCTGTATGTCATGAGATCTAACCTTGTTAGACAGTCTACCATGAGGAACCTTGTCGAATACCTTACTGAAGTCCACACAGATCACGTCCACCATTCTGCCCCCATCACTCCTCTTCATTATTTCTTCAAAAAACTCAATCAAGTTTGTGTTACATTATTTCCCACGCACAAAGCCATGTTGACTATCCCAAAGCACTCTTTGCCTTTCCAAATACATGTAAATCTGTCCCTCAGGACTCCCTCCAACAACTTGCCCAAAACCGATGTCAGGCTCACCAGTCTATAGTTCCCTAGCTTTTCCATTAGCTAACCTCCAGGCTTCCGGTACCTCACTTGTGACTACTGATGATCTAAATATCTCAGCAGGTGGTCCAGCAATCACTTCGCTAGCTTCCCACAGAGTTCTAAGGTACATTTGTGCCTATTTCTTAGAGGAATCACATTATTCAGGATATATCTCACTGGAGGCTACATTAGTACTTGCAGAATGTCTCCATTCTAGTCACTTTACATGGAATTACAACTTCCTATAATTACCTCAATGCACTACAATCACAAAAGTAGTACTTTGATCCACATACTTAGTAAATCACTAATATTTTAACCCATCTGTCCTACATACAATTGAAGTACAAACAGTTTCTAGTACTGCACAGTTATCAGATTCCACAACTAAGACATCCACAACAGGACATCCAAGATAAGAGAGGAGAGTGAAGGTAAACAAGAAGACAGAGAGATTTTCACAAGAATGCACTGTCTCAGTAATTTTTCATGTTATTCTTCACAAATTCATGCCCGTTTAAATCAGAAAACACAATACAGTTATAGATTTGGTCTAGACTGGAAACAATTTGATGGTATGTTGATGGGTTGGTGATTACAGATCTGTCACTGGTGCTGGAAATAATTTGAGGTGATGAATTCAGAACGCCACACAGGATAAATATTGCACACTAAAGTAAGTTATTTCCACGTATAATTTACCATACAGGAAACTGTTAGCAAAATGCTAAATAGGTATGGTCATAATACTCCTGTTTTCAGTAATTGTTGAAGATTAAAATTCAGCTATTGTTCAAATCTTATAGTATTATAAAAGCAGCAAATTTGTTGTGCTTCTGTTCGCCGAGCTGGGAATTTGTGTTGCAGACGTTTTGTCCCCTGTCTAGGTGACATCCTCAGCGCTTGGGAGCCTCCTCTAAAGCGCTTCTGTGATGTTTCCTCGTGATTTGTATCTGCTGCTTCCGGTTGTCAGTTCCAGCTGTCCGCTGCAGTGGCTGGTATATTGGGTCCAGATCAATGTGCTTGTTGATTGAATCGGTGGATGAGTGCCATGCCTCTAGGAATTTCCTGGCTATTCTTTGTTTGGCTTGTCCTATAATAGTTGTGTTGTCCCAGTCGAATTCATGTTGCTTGTCATCTGCGTGTGTGGCTACTAAGGATAGTTGGTCGTGTCGTTTCCTGGCGAGTTGGTGTTCATGGATGCGGATCGTTAGCTGTCTTCCTGTTTGTCCTACGTAGTGTTTTGTGCAGTCCTTGCATGGGATTTTGTACACTACATTGGTTTTGCTCATGCTGGGTATCGGGTCCTTCGTCCTGGTGAGTTGTTGTCTGAGAGTGGCTGTTGGTTTATGCGCTGTTATGAGTCCTAGTGGTTGCAGTAGTCTGGCTGTCAGTTCGGAAATGCTCTTGATGTATGGTAGTGTGGCTAGTCCTTTGGGTTGCGGCATGTCCTCATTCCGGTGTCAACAGAGCATTTCTGAACTGACAGCCAGACTACTGCGACCACTAGGACTCAACAGCACACAAACCAACAGCCACTCTCAGACAATAACTCACCAGGACGAAGGACCCGATACCCAGCATGAGCAAAACCAATGTAGTGTACAAAATCCCATGCAAGGACTGCACAAAACACTACATAGGACAAACAGGAAGACAGCTAACGATCCGCATCCATGAACACCAACTAACCGCGAAACGACACGACCAGCTATCCTTAGTAGCCACACACTCAGATGACAAGCAACATGAATTCGACTGGGACAACACTACTATTATAGGACAAGCCAAACAGAGAACAGCCAGGGAATTCCTAGAGGCATGGCATTCATCCACAGATTCAATCAATAAGCACATCGAGCTGGACCCAATATACCGGCCACTGCAGCGGACAGCTGGAACTGACAACCGGAAGCGGCAGATACAAACCACTATAAATGCCGGAGGAAACATCACAGAAGCGCTTCACAGGAAGCTCCCAAGCACTGAGGATGTCACCCAGACAGGGACGAAACGTCTGCAACATAAATTCCCAGCTCAGCAAACAGAACCACAACAACGAGCACCCAAGCTCCAAATCTTCTCACAAACTTTGAGCAGCAATTTTTTTAAAATCAGCAGGAATGTTTTTCTGGGACATTAAGATACATGTTGGCAACCAGCTCAACAACAGTATAGCTTGCTGCTTTCTGGCAAATAGAAAACATTATTTAGTAGAATGGAAACAAAATGTTTTCCTCCTTGCTGGATTCACAACTCATCCACAAATACTAATCACAACATATCTATAAAAACTATTCAATCAGTAGCTATTTGATAAATCAGATATAGGCACCATTAGTTTCTTACAGTAACTCTTGAGTAAAGAATAAAGCATTTATTCATTCACCTCCTGTGACTTCAGATGATTCGTCAGTAGGTGTTCCCTGACCAACCTGTACTCCTCAATAAGTCGAGCAACTTCATGCTCATCTTGGGTAATTTTTACTCTCTCCAGAGCTTCGAAATACTTCAATAACTGCTGGATTCCATCAGAGTTGTCTTTATCCTTGTAGACTTCTTCGACCTCCTTCCAACCTTTCATAATATACTTAGTGACTAAAGTGAGATCTAGTTTAAAAAAAACAAGTAAATGATTTAAAATACCATTCTCCACACAATTCTGAGACAGCAGCTTTGAATTCACAATACGCACAGTTGTGTTATCCAGAATGAAACAGTCACACATTTGCATTAAATTGTAGCCACATTATTTTCTCACACCAAAGTTTCTACCACAATCAAGGAAAAGTAAATTCAAAGCCCTTCTAATTTTCTATCTATATCCGAGCAAAATGGTGGGGCAGCACAGTGGTTAGCACTGCTGCCTCACAGTGCCAGGATTCCAGGCTCGATTCCGGCCTTGGACAATCGTCTGTGTGGAGTTTGCACATTCTCCCTGCGTCTCCTCTGGGTGCTCCAGTTTCCTCCCACATTCCAAAGGTGTGCAGGTCAGGTGAATTGGCCATGCTTAATTGCCCATAGTGTTGGGTGCATTAGTAAGAGGGAAATGGGTCTGGGTGGGGTACTCTTTGGAGGGTCGGTGTGGACTTGTTGGGCTGAAGGGCCTGTTTCCACAATGTAGGGAATCTAACCTAATAAAACCAGATTGTTGACTGCATTCCTACTATATCACTAAGGTAACAGACTTAGCAAACTAAATTGTAACTTTAAATAAAACATCTTCACAATCTACATCACTGATTCATTAATCAAAGTCAAAAATCAAAATCAAACATTTCAAGTTTTAGAATTTTATTGGCAGGCAATTGCAATTAGTTAATAAATAACAGCTAGCTAATTCTTAGATATGAAGAACAAACATAGGGAACATATTTAAGAATTCTAAAGGGAATATAGGATCAGAGAAATCTAGTGCACCAGTGTTTCGATGCGATAGGGCAAACAGAGGGAGTGACTGAATAGCTATGCATGATTCTAAGCGATATAGAGGCAGAGTTCAAAAGTATGAATGGCATTATTACCCTTCCCAAAATACTGATTCAGTCTCAATTGAAGCGTTAGACTCTGCCAGCACCACAGTGCAGGAACAAAGATGGGGATGCAGTAAAATATGAGAGAAATGAATTAGAAGGCAGACATCTAATCTACATAATTAAGGGCCAAGTAAAGGTTATGTTAAAGAACTGCCAGCAAAATGGCCCCTGCTATCAGATATGGACTATGCCAATTTCATGGAGGCTGCCTCCTCGCAGCAATCCATGGTCATTGGAAGCTCCATGATCTAAACTTAGAGCCACAGGAAAAGGCTCAGTCATTGTGAACCCAGCAATCAAGCTGGAGAGATATATCCCATAAATGCAGGACCAGGAGAGGTAATGTTTTGGGCGTAAGCCCTTCATCAGGAATCTGCATATGCCCTTCATTGAGTATCAGTTCCCTTGGTAACAGGTAATGGCCTGCCTAGATGGAATACATGAACTGAGCTCTTTATAAAGCAGACACAAACTCCTCTTATAGCACGAGTCCCTGCCCATGAACCAGGAGACCCTGGGTTCAAGTCCTACCTATTCATAATAACATCTCTGAGCAGGTTGATTAGAAAAATAGGTTTTAAAGAAAAACAGACCCAATTTAGCCCCTTCCTACTCTCCCTACTCTTCCGTCACTTTTGATGGCTTGCACTGTCCATTATGGACTTTGCTTGTAAACAGAAGAAAGTAAAGACTGAAGATGCTGGAGAATCAGAGTTGAAAAGTGTGGCACTGGAAAAGCACAGCAGGTGAGTCAGCATCTGAGGAGCAGGAAAATCAACGTTTCAGGGATAGGCCCTTCATCAGGAATGGAGAAAGTGAGGACTGCAGATGCTGGAGATCAGAGTCGAAGAATGTGGTGCGCGAAAAGCACAGCCAGTCAGGCAGCTTCCGAGGAGCAGGAGAGTCAACATTTTGAGCATAAGCTCTTCTTTATCAGGAATGGGCTTATGCCCGAAACGACAACTTTCCTTTCCCTCAGATGTTGCCTGACATGCTGTGCTTTTCCAGCGTCAGCCACTCTTTTCAACTTTGCTTGTAAGTATTCAATTGGCTACATGGGTGATTTAATTGTGGTAACTGATATTTAAAAATAAAAAGGTCATTGTGCTTTTAGTGGTAGGAAAGCAGTTCGGTGGTGTGTAAGAGCATTTCCAGATATTAAAAAAATGCAAACCCAAATAAGGCTCTTGTGCTGTGTGACAGTGCCCCTACCTCTGAGCTGGGAGGCCCAGGTTCAAGTTCCAGAGGTGTGTTTTAATATCTCTGAACTTGCTGATTGTAAAATATCTAAATAAAGCAGATCCGGTCCCTTCAAATTCAGTTTTGATTTAGCCCCTCCCTGCTTTCCCTACCTCTCCCTCACTTTTTGATGGCTAGTATTGTCCTTAATGGGCTTTAAGCAATTGGTTACATGAGTGAGTTACCAGTGAAGGTTAATAGATGACAAAAAAAAGTCACAGTTATACGATGATGAAAAATGCCAGCTGTGTGCAAGAGTACTTCTAGATATATAAAAAGAGAAAAAGCAGTACCAAGGGCCTCTTGTGGTGCAGTGGTTGTGTCCTTACCTATGAACCATGAGGTCTGGGTTTATGACACCTGCTCCAGAGATGTGTAATAATATCTCTGGACAGGTTAGTTTAAACTAAATGAAGCAGACCCAGGCATAGGCCTGCAGAACTGTCTGCCCTGGGCTGGGACTAGTCTATGTATGCTATTTGTATTGGCTCTAATTTGGTGTTCAACGATAAACTTTGTTCCTTTCCACTGGAAGTGCAGAGGCAATACACATCTGAATTGAAAAAAATTCTAGAGTTCCAAGGAAAGGCTGGGGAGTTGGGACAAGCCGAATAGCTCTTCCAGTGTGTCAATTCAGGCATAATGGATTGAATGGCCTCCTTCTGAATCATGATTCAACGTGTGCCATTTCTTTCTTTCCCCACCAATACAGAGGAATTTCGATTATCCGAATACCAATTATGCGAAAATCGGATTATCCGAAGGAGGTTTCAAGGTCCCGATGGAAACATTACATCAAAGAAGTATTTTCAACAGTGATCGCATCTTTTGTTTACAGTGATTAAAGAGGCACTATCTCCAAATGACTGACCTGCCCGCCATCCCTCTCTCCTCACACTTGCCCTGGAGTTCTACAGCGGGGTGTACCCTAAACCCTCCCTTCACCAGATAATCTCTCCAACATTGTCCTATACAGGGCAAAGGTGGAACCTGTCAAAAAGTTGCAGTAAAAAGTTGTGTGTGGGCTGTGTGTGCATGTGCGTACGCACGCGCTATTTGGAGACTTACTGCACAAAGGCAACTGTAGCAGCCTTGTTTTTGGTGACCGGTCCAGCTGCCCCGGAGAGGTGGGGGTGTGTACGGGGTTCGAGGGGGGGGTGGTGTTGCACAGAATTGGGAACGGGGGAGGTGTTGCACAAGGTTGGGGGTGGGGGGAGATGTTGCATGTGGTTAGGAGCAGGGGAGGTGTTGCACGGGGTTAGGGACGGGAGGCGGTTTTGGATGGGATTGGGGGCAGGGTCTTGCGCACTGTGTGCTTCTGCAGTCTCCTGAACGGGACATAGACTTTAAAAACTCAGAGCCCAGAGGAAAGGCATTGAATATCAGTAAATCAAATGTATTTGCTAACGGTATTTAGTATATTTAGTAAGATGTCACAAATATGGTTACTACTCAAGATCAGAGTAACTTATTAACAAGAATAAGGAACAGTGTAAGTAACAGGAAATATATTTAAAATAAATGTGTCATTTTCAGTTGGCAAATTGTAACGAGTGGAGTGCCACAGGGTGCTGGACTATTTACAGTCTCAACTATTTACAGTCTACATTATTGAATAAGTGAATGGATGGAGTGCATTTTTTAAAATGTATTTATTTGTGGGATGTGGGCATCACTGGCTAGCCAGCATTTATTGCCTGTCCCAAGTTCCCCTCAAGAAGGTGGTGGTGAGCTGCCTTCTTAAACCACTGCAGTGCAGCTGCAGATTAAGTAAAGATAAGAAGGAAAGTAAGTTATGGGGAAGACAGAGTCAGCAAAGGAATCCAGGTAGATTAAATAAATGGACAAAAAAGTTGGTTAATGGAGTATAACAAGAAAAAATGGCAGGTTACCCACTTTGAAGGAAGGAATAAAAAGGTAAAATATTATGCAAATAGACGAGACCACAGAATGCTGCGATATGGAAGAATCTCATGCATGAATGATAAAATTTTAGCATGCATTAGATAGCAAACTCCCCTTTCTCAAAAGGTTAAAATAACTTATCCCAAACAGATATGTTTGTATGTACGTGTGTTGTCAATATAATTACATAAACAGGTAAAATAGAATTTACAAGATTGTTATTTCAAACTTTGATGTAACAATTTGCAGGTTTGACAGTTTATCCCAATCTGGTGCACATTGTTCTCTGCTGCACGACTGACAAATTGGTGGTCTTGCTGCTGGCGGCTATCCCTCAACATCACTGCTTAATCCTCATAATTTTCTTCCACGTTTTTATTTGTGCAAGATTGGTGTGTTGTACTTTGCAAAGAAATAGATGCTGCTCCGATCAATGTAGCATTGTGATCAGTAATGACTTTGTAAGATCTGGGCTGGCCTTTATGACAACAGTACAGGGTTTAAAAACAGTTAATTTTCATCACTGCCAACAGGTCATTGGTGAGATCACACATACAGCACTGTGTACAGATTTTTTCTCTTTATCCAAGATAGGATTTATTTGTATTAGAGGCATTTCAGAGAAGGTTCCCTAGATTATCTCCTGGAGTGAATATTGAAGACAAGTTGATCAATTTGGGTAAACCAGGTTTGGACAGTGGGCTTATACCATGCCTGAAGGGACTGTCTTTCAAGGAGAAGCTAAGTAGGGTGGACCTGTACTCATTGGAATTTAGAAGAATGAGAAATGACCTTATTGAAACAAAAGATTCTTAGGGAACTTGACAGGATCAATGCAGAAAGGTTGTTTACTCTTGTGGGAGAGTCTAGGACCAGGAAGCATAATGTGAGAGTAAGGGTTTGCGCACTTAAAACAGAGATCAGAAGGAATTTCTTCCCTCAGAATGTATTAAATGTAAGGAATTCTTTACTGCAGAGGGCTGCCGAGGTTGGGTTGTTAATTATATTCAAAGTCCAGTTCAACAGATCTTTGACCTACAAGGGAGTCAAAGATGATGGGGCACAGGCTGGAAAATGGTGTTGAGGCCACAAGCAGATCAGTTATTGTACCTAGAATCTATTTAGACAGTAATTCTTGTGAAGTGCAAACCCCTGGTTTCTGTTAACCTGGGTCTTGAAGGCAGGTAAAATAGGGAGCTTTGCATACTTTGATGAAATCTTTAACTTTTATAACCACTTTAGGAAAAGTGTGGCATGATTTCCAGCATGCTGACCCAATGAAGTACAATAATATAGTCAGGTGTAGTTACTCAGACCAAAAGAAATTTCAAGGCAAAGTACAAGAGCCACCCAGTTTTGTTAAAAGCTATTAAACGTCCTTGTCTGGAACTTGCTAGCGATACCAGGAATTTATTACAAAAAATATTCCAATAACAAAAACAGGCTTCAAGGTTACAGTTAATTTGTTTTGAGAATTTTATATTCACTAACTTTATTTCCACACTTCATTGCTTTTGGACACATAATCGAATTGCCATATAAAATGCACTTTTTTAAAAAAATAGCAGGAAAAATCAATTAGCAAACAGGGACACAAGATTCAAGCAGATGGTGTTTGTGTCTATAATTATTTGTGTATTCATTCTCATTTTCCAGTTAAGAACATAATCACTTAACTCTTAAAGAAATGAACATCACTGCAATTCACATTCACATGTCCATGATTTTGTTGACGATTGAAAGAAACCGAATCAAAAAAACTTCAGCAAAAATGGTACTCCACGATATTTACTTTAACATTTTTTAAAAATATCTGCCATAGGCAGAGGGCGTGAAACATTGAACTTGATAACATCCAATCTTATTAGGACTGATAAGATCACAGAACTTGGCCTGATCCTAACTTGCAAGCACATGCTTTCAGTTCAATCATCTAAATATCATGGCATGGAGTAGGTAGCTAAGAACCACTGTTAGAATGAATTCAGGTTATACTGCAATATTTTAAACAATAATAATTAATATGGTGAAAATTTAAGTCTTATTCACCCCAAGGGTCCTGCACACACAAGAGTGAATGCATTGCCAAATGTTACATGATAAAGGTCAAAATTCAATATCCAGCCTGTACCAAGTTAACTGATCTAAGATAAGGCAGGTTTTTGAGCAGATGACCACAAGTAACTTATAGAAATCATAGCATCTCATTGAGCACCTGCAGCTCTAGTCAGGTGGTGAAAATGTTAAAATCAAAAATCAGTGCACCACAATGTTGTTACTCACCTTCATTAGCTGGCTTCAAATGTGACAACCGAAGCAAGTCTTTGTGTGACCATCCTGCTCTGCGCTTATACTTTGTAACTGCCATGGCGATAGTCATCCCATCTTTACTGTTGTACCAGTTTGCCACTGCTTTCCTTAGGGCTCTGCCCCATATACCACATTTCGTCCCACCACTGAGATCCTTTCTAAACTGAATATATGTGAATAGATGGGTTGGAATGCGACAGATTTCAGCCAGTGCTTTATACGCAGCTTGTTTTGTGGAAGCATCTGAGCACTGCGTGCAAAGAGCCAAAGCAAACAAAACAGGTTCTTGTGTGACTGTTTTGCCTTCGTTATCAAAAGTCTTTATTTCCTGGACAACCTCAGTCCCTTTACCTTCTTCTAATAGTCTCAATATGGCCTGAGCGTTCTCTTTTTTAAGTTTGTCCTCACTGGTGTAGTATGTCCCTCCCTCATAACCAAAACAGAGAAATCGGCGCAGACGGGTTATGTCGGTCACTTGCCACATGGAACTACTTTCAGAGTTCACTGCATGCTGCTCATTCAATAGCTCTGTCTGGTGTACTTCAGATTCTGACGACATTCTAACAGCTTTGAGTCCATCTGTGATACACTATGGAATGAGAAAAATAAAATATTTTATGAATACTGAAGCTAATCTTTGCAAAGATAGAATTTCTTATTGCTCTACAAAGCAATAGCAAATTTAAGGATGGAAATAGGCTGTCAACCTCACTGGCAGAAAGCAAGGACTGCAGATACTGAAGATCAGAGTCGAAAAATGTGGCGCTGGAAAAGCACAGCAGGTCAGGCAGCATCCCAAGAAGGAGAGTCGACGTTTCAGTCATTACTCCTTCTACACATACAGGTGCTCCCAGTATCCGTGGGTGGTACATTCCAAGATCAACCAAAACAGTGGATAATAGTGAACCTTATCATTTAAATGGGAAAGTTACCTCCCCAGCAGCCCCCGGAATTATTTCTGGAATGTTCCATATAATATTTTTGGACCGCAGTAAACCGCAGAAACCAAATCCGCGAATGGGGGGGGGAGCGGGGGGGAGGTGGCATCTACTATACGTTCTCCCATCCAACCCCTAAACTAATCAGTACTTTTTTACTTCATGCACTTGTTATTTTTCTTTGTTCTTTGATAGGATATGGGTGTCACAATCCTTGCGCCTGTCCCTATTGTCCTTGGCTTGTTGGATCATTTCAGAGGACAACCACATTAGTGTAGGTTAGGTCAGACTAGGTAAAGGTGGTAATTTTCAGCTAAGTGAATCAGGTGGACTTATAACAATTGACGTAACTTTCATGGTTCCCATTACTGCAGTCACCATTCAACTTCAGATTTATTAACTGAATTTAAATTCCACTAACTTCCTTATCAGGAATTAAATCCTTGTTGAGGGGACATCAAAGTAAAAGCAACATACTGTGGAAGCTAGAGATCAGAAATAAAAACAGGAAGTGCTGGAAGAACTCAGCACTTAAGGTGAGAGAAGAAACAGTTTTAATGTTGCAAGTCCAATATGACTTTTCCAGATATATTTGGTTCTGAACAAGTCATGTTGGACTTGAACAGTCAACTTAGATCACATGGGATTCAGGGAGAGCTTGTCAATTGGATATAAAATTAGCTCAATGGTAGGAGACACAGAAGGTTAAGGTAGAAGTTTGTTTTTTGGACTGGAGGACTGTGACCAGCAGGGATCAGTGCTGGGTCCACTGTTGTTTTCACTTGCATAAATGATTTGGATGAGAATATAGGAAGCGTGGTTAGTACGTTTACAGATGACATGAAAATTAATGGCATAGTAGACAGTGAAAAAGATTATCTAAGATAACAAAGGGATCTTGACCAATTGGGCCAATGGGCCAGGAAATGGCATTTGGAGTTTAATTTGGATAAATGTGAGGTGTTGCATTTTGGTAAGACAAACAATGGCAGGACTTACAATGTTAATGGGCCTCATGAATGTTGTCAAACAGAGAGACTGAGGGGTTCAGATAAAACAAAGGTTTGGAAATTCTTATAAAATTTATGGACAACATTTATAAAAAAGATGATGCATTAAATGCATTGAAGACATTGTTAGAATTTGATAAATTAAGAATGCCAGATTGTGATTTCAATGAAGAATATACAATAGAACTTAGCAAACCATATACAAGAGTGTACAAATTCTATTTGGAAATTACTAACTCAGTGCTTGGCTCTAAATTGTTGGAATGTGCAAAGACATGGTTAACCCCTTGGTGTTAACTAGAGCTAGATTCTTAGAAAGAGATATGCATTCGAAAATTCCTTGGCAAAAAGGACAATCAGCAGTAACACAAAAGATGGAAGATTCAATGTCAGCAACATCTGAAGACTATACAAGTATTGGGTGCACGTGTCAACATGAAATAAGAATCAAATAAAAGGGTGAGCACTGAGATAACTTTGGCAATTTTTGATAGACAAAAGGAATTGCATAACTATAACAGAACAATGAATCTCAAGAACACCTGGGGAAATGTCAACACAACATAATTGTGCAATAGATTGCCAACATTGTTATTCTGTTTTGGACAAGAGGGCAAAGTGACACAAGACAGTGAAGATTCGGATGGAGAAAACAATAATAATACTGATCAGTCTGAGAGTTATGTACTGCTCACACTAGCCTAGTAATGAGTGTTCTGGTTGTGGATTTATTCAATACGCTATGTTGGACTGGAGGTGGTCACCCACATTATATAGAGTTAAAAGATGTCTAGATAAATAGAAAGGACAGAGTATGAAAATTCCACTCACTTCAAGTTTGGGCAAAACAAAACGTTAAAGTCAGTGTAGAATAATGATTCCATTTTATTAGCAATAATGTAGAATCCAGTCATTGGCACTTACTGTGGAGCAAGTAGTCTATGAAAAACTTTCAAACAAAGCTAGATGTGGAGTTTATCCAGACCAAACATTATGGCATCACTTTGACAAGACTGAAAATATTCAATTAGCACGATAAAAAATGTCATTGGCATCAGAGAACAGGACTTTAAAGGAAAAAAAGGCAAGTTGTATTAAAACTACATCAACAATTTACTTATTCACCGCTAGTTAAAAATCCAACTAAAGCATACAGGAGAAATGGATGAGAAACCATATGCTTCACACACAAGGAATAAGCAATGGCCGATACTGAACTGATTAAATATAGAGAGTGAAGTATTGAATAAGGCTATTTAGCACAAAGGACAATGACTAACGATCACATGAAAGTAACATATTTGCCAGAAGGGGCCATTGTATTGAGGGATGTCAAAGATTAATTAAAAGTGCAAAATAAGGAACAGAAGGTAAAAATGCGGAGAGTCAGAAACACTTTCGAGATCTCCAGAATCACAACCCGAGAGAGAGAAAAAAAATCACAGCCTAATGACAGATCCTCTTATTATAGCAGGGAAAGCTCTTGCAATAGTAATCTTTAAACAGAGAGATAGGAGGGTCAAGCAGAGGCCATAGCATGATGTTAACAAGAATGATAGAACAGAATAGGAATGCTAGGAACATCTATGATAAAGAGGTTTAGTAGTTACTAACAAATTAATAGATAAAATTGATCAAGGATGCAAAACAAGGAGTTGGATAGTTGGAAAGAATTTGGTGCATGCTCTGACGTACCAGTTGGGAAACAGCCAGACTTATCACACATATGATATGTGTGCTTCATAATGGGGCTCAAGTCAGATTATTGGCTTGGTGTTCTGAAGAGAGAATTGATCATGAACATGTTACAGCCTATTCCTTGACTGCAGGAAAAATTATCTTGAAGACTTTCTCTGCATTTCCAGTAACGCATTTTGCGAAATGTAAGTCAATCTAAAAGCTGCATTTTCACTTCATGAAAAGTTCCAAAAATAAGCATTTTTAACCATTGAAAACAGGGAAAATTAAACAACTGTTAATGGGTTGAACGGTGCAACAAGGATCGGTGGACGTGATCTTTATGGACTTCAGTAAGGCATTCCATAAGGATTCCCTATGGGAGACTTGTTAGGGAGATTAGATCTGACGAAATATAGGGAGAACTCACCATTTGGACACAGAACTGGCTCAAATGTAGAAGACAGAGGGTGGTTTTTTTAGACTGGAGGCCTGTGACCAGTTGAGTGCCACAAGGGTCGGTGCTAGGTCCGCTACTTTTCATCATTTATATAAATGATTCGGATGTGAGCATAAGAGGTATAGTTAGTAAGTTTGCTGATGACACCAAAATTGGAGGTATAGTGTACAGCAAATAAGGTTACCTCAGATTACGAGATCTTAATCAGATGGGCTGAGAAGTGGCAGCTGGAGTTTAATTTAGATAAATGTGAGGTGCTGCATTTTGGGAAAGCAAATCTTAGCAGGACTTAAACACTTAATGGTAAGTCGGAGGGAGTGTTGCTGAACAAAGAGACCTTGGAGTGCAGGTTCATAACTCCTTGAAAGCGTCGTCGCAGGTAGATAGGATAGTGAAGGTGGCGTTTGGTATGCTTCCTTTATTGGTCAGAGTATTGAGTACAGGAGTTGGGAGGTCATGTTGCGGCTGTACAGGACATTGGTTCGGCCACTGTTGGAATATTGTGTGCAAATATGGTCTCCTTCCTATCGGAAAGATGTTACGAAACTTAAAAGGGTTCAGAAAAGATTTAGAGGGATGTTGCCAAGGTTTGAGCATTTGAGCTCTAGGGAGAATATAGGCATGAATAGGGTAAATAGACACCATCTTTTGCCTGGGATGGGGGAGTCCAGAACTAGAGGGCATAGGTTTAGGGTGAAAGGGCAAAGATATAAAAGAGACCTAAGGAACAACTTTTTCACACACAGAGGATGGTACATGTATGGAATGAGCTGCTAGAGGAAGTGGTGGAGGTTGGTACAATTGCAACATTTAAAAGGCATCTGCATGGGTATATGAAAAGGAGGGGTTTGGAGGGATATGGGCCTGTGCTGGCAGGTGGGACTAGGCTGGGTTGGAATATCTGGTCAGCATGGACGGGTTGGACCAAAGGGTCTATTTCCGTTCAATACAGTCTATGGCGCCATGATTAGATTAGATTAGATTAGATTACTTACAGTGTGGAAACAGGCCCTTCGGCCCAACAAGTCCACACCGCCCCGCCGAAGCGCAACCCACCCATACCCCTACATTTACCCCTTACCTAACACTACGGGCAATTTAGCATGGCCAATTCACCTGACCTGAACATCTTTGTGACTGTGGGAGGAAACCGGAGCACCCGGAGGAAACCCACGCAGACACGGGGAGAACGTGCAAACTCCACACAGTCAGTCGCCTGAGGCAGGAATTGAACCTGGGTCTCTGGCGCTGTGAGGCAGCAGTGCTAACCACTGTGCCACCGTGCCGCCCAACGGTTCCTGAGTTAGGTCCATCTAGCTAAAGGTAGATTGTACTTAACTGAAAGCAGATGTAACAATGTTCTACTGGTATCACATATGCAACTGGCAAGTTTATGATTTGCCATGGGGATGTTCTGTGAAATTCAAGCTATATACGATGAATAAAATGAAAAGAGAATTTAATACTCAATGTCAGACCTAAGAGACTCTGAAACAGATATTACACAGAAAAATAAACAGAGCCAAATGACCTTTGACTCGGCGGTCTTTCTAAAAAGCATTAATTGCATCCCAACTGATCAGGCCAGGTTCTCATTGAAAGCTGACCTGACATTCAGGGCAGAAACAGACCAGCTAAGAAGCTGGACAGTTAAAATGGTTGCACACTCAGACTAGACTTGATGACCCTTATGATGAAATATTTTCCTTTCCTAAAGGACATTAGTGAGCCAGATGGGTTTTTACAACAATTAAGAGTAGTTAAATGGTCACCATTATGCTGGGCCTTTATTCCAGCAATTGTTTTTAATGAAATTCAAATTTTACCATCTGCTATGGTGGGATTCAAACTCATATCTTCAAAACTTTAGCCATAGGTTCTGAATTACTTGTCCAGTGACATTACCACTATATCGCAGCCTTCCTAAAGGAAACCCTGTATGAGGGCAATCTGAGAAATGTTTATTCAGAGGATGTTTTATGAATAACCATTCCCTTTACGCAACGTTCGTTCAGTAAATGCACACTGAAAAAATTTTGAGGATTGACTTTATAAATATAAAAGAAATGCTGGGAAACAAAAAAGATTTGAGGTAAATTGTTTTGACAGAAGTCATTAATTATCAGATTGTTTTACAAAAAGTGCTGTTCCAAGAAATAATTTTGACCTCAAAAAGAGATTTATGGTGTTGCAAGAATATGAAAATCAATTTTTCCTTTTTTCAGTAATTAAACATGTTGAGAATGATTGTATTTTAACACAAAGTACGCAAGTGTTTTATTTAAGGAAAAATGAATTGTTAATATCAAGCAACGAGGGTTAAAAGGGAAATGAGTGCAGGTGCTAATTGATTGATAATTGTCTGGAGATACGTACATATGTATAGGGGAATAGCTGGGAGTGGGAAAAGGAGAACTGTAGCAGTTAGTAAAATTTTCTGTCGAGGTGAAGTGCTGTCTCTCTGTTGCTAATTCAAGCTTGGATCTTGTTAACATAGATTTTCTATAAAATGTTAAAGTTTTTCATCTCAGATGGATACAACAAAAACCATATAATATGATTTCAAAAAAGTGCAGAACCATTATCCACACTACATTAGCAACAACTGTCACTCAATCAACAAGACAATAAAAAAATTATCTAGTCATTATCACATTGCTTGTTGTGGGAATTTGCTATATTAGCCCATTTCTTATATTACAGCAGTGACCACACAAAATATTCCATTGCCGTTCAGCGATTTGAGACGTGCAGTGGTTGAAAAAGGCACTATATAATCGCAAGTCTCCAGAAGGTCTGGGTTAGTTTGCCTCCCCAGATACTTGTCACGTGGTGTCTCAACAGGTTGAGTAAAAACATCTATAATTGTAAGTCATTCTTTTTGTACCTGAAAATGTTTGTATTCAATAGAGTTGCATTAAGTTGTGAATGATTTCATGTGCAGAATATTATGTTTTTCATAAAAAAGGAATCATTAAAAATGTGCAGTACCATAACAAAACCAAAAAAAAACTTTTTGAAACTGGTGTAAATTTACATGGGCAAATCAATTGTAAATATTTACCCCATGCTATTACAGATATGGTTATAAAATAAAGGAGTGGGAATTAAATCACGCTTCTTTTCCATGCTGATTTCAACATTTTCCATTTCAATACATTAAAAAGAAAAATATTACCTCCAGGCAGCTTGCATTTCAAACACATACTAAGCTGTCAGAACCTTAAGCAAAACAAGTATCCTGATCATTCCTGGATGTCTCACAGTTAAGACAAAATGTCAAACTCAATTGCAGTGAGTATATCAAATTCCAAAAACAGTATTCTAATACAAAATATTTCTATACTATACTGCAAGAATTCACCCCATGAACTTCACGATTCTACATATGGCAAGCTCACTCTTTTCCCACTCCTTGTTCCAAAGACACTGGGATTCATGTACACTGCATTTTTATATTATTTCGTACCAACCACTTAACTGTTCGTTGAAGATATTTTGAACGTCCTTGTACCTTTGGGTTTGAATTTCAAAGGCATCGTAATTAATAAAAACGAAGACTCAACTTGAAAACAATTCTAATGCGCGTCAAGTCGGCAGATCTGTGGCTCTCACATACTAAACGGTCCAAATTTCTGATCTCCACGGCTAGCGTGCAGTGGGAGGGCAGTAGCTAGTTACATTGAAAAGGTAGGGAGAGGTTGCTGAGGCTCCTTTATCACAACAAAAGTTTCAAGGCTCAAGTGCCACTATTAGCGTCTATAATGAATGGTGTATCATATTATAAGGCGTCTGTGTAAAAGACGTCAGGAAACGTGAACATCTTTCAGCTCCTCAGTCATTAGAGGCCTGCCTTATCCCAGTCAACAGCGAATGAATCACGACAACCCCTTTCGGTTATCTGGTAGTGGGTGGGGGCACTTTAAATCCCGGGTAAGCGGCGAGACCAAATATTAACCAGTGACACCGGTAAACAAAAGTGAGATTACCTCCATGCTGCGATCCCTACCGTTGGGATGTGTCGGATAACGGCATACGTTCAACGGAAGGTGTACCCCCTTAACCTCTGTCTGTACACCACTCTCTCGCCCTCACTCCCACAGTCGCCCGTTACCACAGCAACATCCGGGCTTCCACTCGCGCTGACGTCACTGCCAACCAATCAGATCCTCCGGCCGCAGCGCCACCACTGGCCGAAGCGAGAACTGACTTCATCTTCCTCTCCATCCCTGGCCCCACAGGTAACAACTCACAGTGGCCAGAGGAGAAAAAAAACATTGCCCCCTTTTCTCACCTCCGCCTTAAATTTCTTATCCTTCCAACCAGAAGGACTTTATTTTCTTCTCGACCATCCCAGTCCTGGATTCCAAAAGAATCTAGCAACCTCAGCAGCCCTGCAAGTCCCTCAGTCATGACCAACCAAAGACAGTAATTTACAGGTCCAGGATGGGTTTGGAAGTACTGGAGGTATGTTTATGGCTCACAAACGAAACCAGGAATATCTGGAAAAGCTCAGTAGATCTGGCAACTTCTGTGGAGTGAACTCCAAATTAACCTTTTAGGTCCAGTGACACTTCCTCAGACTCTGGCTGCCTGCCTTTCTCTTACCGTATTGGCTATGTCCCACTCATCTTGTAGAGGGAGCAGGTGACAATCACCGGTAACCATGATGCTTCCACAACTGCTAGGCTCACCTGAGAGATCGAGGTATGAAAAGCTTTCCTTCCAAAACAGTATTGATTGTCAATTTACTGTTAACAGTACTTTGAACATTTTAGATTAATTGGAAATTTTCCTCGTTTTCTTAATTGTTCTCTTAAACAAATATTCACATTTATTTTTGTTTGACTTCCAACAACCATGACCATCTTTCTGGACAGCTCTCAAGGCCTTAATTGCCTTTGTACCATCTATAACTTATCTCAGATTTTCTGGCATTGTTTTGTACCATATTCAGTTAAATGCTACCTCCTTATTCTCACCACTCATATGGCATTAACCCCTTGTTTTCAGTGTCCGGATCAGACCTGTGTTGATTTCTGGAGCCAAGTGATTCTGATAGAATCAAACTAATATTGGCAAGGAAGTTGTCAATGATTTGTCATTACATTCTAGGAGAATAGTTACCTTTTTCATTATTGAGGCTGTTTGAGCTATACGGATTCTTAGAATCATAGACTGATACCACCCAGAAGGAACCATTCAGGCAATTTGATTCTTTTGTGAAAATATCCAAATATGATTAGACTTGTTTTCCTTTTATGAGTAAGAAATGCAAGGAATTTTCAATACTGTTGAGTGACTGTGTCATTCCTGGACTGGAATATCTTGGCTGAAGTGCTGGCTTTGACACTTGCAGATTTTATTACGATACCCAAATATTGTCAGTCTATAGCCTCCACTTTGTCAAATGTACACATTTGGTTCTTAATTTTATATGGTGTGAACCACATAGGCTGAATATTTGCATCTATGATGGTTTTATATATATATATGTAATTGCAACTCTGCTGGAAGCATAGTGATGCAGGGTCTTTTCCATGTAAGAACAAATCCTATCCCTAAATGTTGCAAGTTTAAATTTTTTCTTTGATAATGCCAACTCTGAAAAGTGAAAATTCTTCTGTCCTGCCGAATGATACATCTGAAAACATCATTCTTCAATTCTGCCTCTGAATCAATCAGTCACTACTCTATGACATCAGCTGCTTTAAACTGGCTTCTCTGCTTTAGCATAGCCCATAATGCAATGAAATAAAAACAATCTACTGTGAATGTTGAAAGTCTGAAACAAATACAGAGAATGCTGGAGAGACTCAGTTCTGAAGAAGAGTCATCAAACGTGAAACATAAATTCTGCCTTCTCTCTTCACAGCTGCCAGACCTGCTGATTTCCTCTAGCTGTGCTGGTTTCAGTGCACTGGACCTGCCTCTCTCTCCTGATGTCAAAATTAAATATTTGAAAGCCACCATAATCTATTTTCAAGATGGTAAGGCATCAATTTAGTTAAGCAAGATACCATGCTAATTAACTGAGAGTTAAAGCAATTGGTGAACTCTGAAGCAAGATAACTGCAATAATCCTTTTAATCCTTTTTCTTCTGCTAACACAAACATGTTTTATGATAAACCTTTATATGCAAAAAAGGTTGTCTCCTCTAAGAGAATTTAAACCTTATCATGTCTTGCTATCCAGATATCTGTAATGTTACATCTCCATTTATATCCTATGTCCTCAACCCCTCTTTATCCCCATTGAATTAGTACATATATAATTATTTATTATTACCACGTTAGATATTCTCTGCTGTTCCTCTTCTTGTAGTAAATGGTCTCATGTTCAAATTCTTCTTGTCAATTTGCAGATTAGCTTGTGATGAGCCTGGAACAATAGCATCTTATATTGTTGATAGAACCTGCTGACCGGTCTTTGCATGATGTCAGCTTCTTCTTTAAGTCTAACCACCACTGTAATTCATTGATTAAGTAAATGTACAGAACAACAGTGATGATCATATTTCCTTTGTAATACTTAACTACAGTAATGATATAAAAATAGACACACCATTTTAGATTAGATTACAGTGTGGAAACAGGCCCTTTGGCCCAACAAGTCCACACCGACCCGCCAAAGCGCAACCCACCCAGACCCATTCCCCTACATTTACCCCTTCACCTGACACTACGGGCAATTTAGCATGGCCAATTCACCTAATCTGCACATTTTTGGATTGTGGGAGGAAACCAGAGCACCCGGAGGAAACCCACTCATACACCTTATTCCATCACAAAAATCCAACAGTTTAAATTGTTAGTGACTCTCACTGAGTTCAAATTAATAGGATGATTACAGCAGCCAAATGTCTGAGCAATAACTAGAATGCAAAGTTATCTTTGTTTTCAAAAGTTGGCTTAGATGTTGTCATCAAAAATCTGATCTAAGGCTATGAAACCAGCTGTTCTGTGAATGCAGCTCCTTGAGCTCTATATTTAGCTCATTAATGGCATTTTTAAAAAAGTATTACATCAAGATTCTCCCTCTGGTGACTGTGCCTGAAAACCCAAAATGTGACAAGGAAGTTAATACATAGTAGTTCTGAGGAAGTGTCACTGGATTTGAAAAGTTATGCCTGCTTTCTCTGCACAGATGCTCCCATGCCTGCTGAATTCTCCACAAATATCGGGGTTGTTCTCAGAGAGTAGAAACCAGAAAAGAGCAACATAGCAATGTCTTTATCAACAGAAGAGGTATCCAAAGATGTGAAACTTTAAAGGGTTCAGAAAAAAGTTACAAGGATGTTGCCAGGGTTGGAATGTTTGTGCAACCGGAAGAGGCTGAATAGACTACTTTCCCTGGAGTGTTAGAGGCTGAGGGGGTGACCTTGTAAAAGTTTATAAAATAATGAGGGGCATCCATAGGGTGAATAGACAAGATGTTTTCCCTGGGGTGGGGGATTCCAAAACTAGAGGGTGTTGGTTTAAGGTGAGAGGAGAAAGATTTCAAAGGGACCTAAGGGGCAACGTTTTCACAAAGAGGGTGGTGCATGTATAGAATGAGCTGCCAGAAGAAGTGGTGGAGGCCAGTACAATTACAACATTTAAAAGGCATCTGGATGAGTATATGAACAGCAAGGGTTCAGAGCAATATGGGCAAAATGCTGGCAAATGGGCTAGATTAATTTAAGATATCTGGTCGGCATGGATGATTTGAACTGTAGGGTCTATTTCCATGCTGTACGACTCTATGACTTCCATATTGAAAATATCCACCAACTAAAACTGGTCTCCTCAGATATAGGTAGTTCTCTTATAACACCATAGTTTGGTTGCTGTGAGATCTTGCTTTATGAGGAAATTGTGCAATACCAGCACCATTTAAACTATTGGGGCCAGAATCATGTTATAGCCAGCTATGGAAAGTTTGTATTTTACAAATATCAGTCCAAATCAGGCAATCGTCTTAAAGCTAATTGTAGAAATACGTGCTTTGGGGGATTGCCTGTACTTTCTCCCTATCACCGGTTCAACTGATAACAAAATAAAACACAGTGTTCAAAGAAAATCAAATACACTTTTTCTTTGGTACTGTCCAGGTTGTTTTGCAGTCATGCCTAGGAGGGAAGTGTTTCATTCAATCTTGGAGAGTTGACAATGATAGGATGAAGCTAACTAGTTACTGATGAAGGAGCAGCGCTCTGAAAGCTAGTGCTTCCAAATAAACCTGTTGGACTATAACCTGGTGTTGTATGATTTTTAACTTTGTCCACCCCAGTCCAAATCCCACACCTCCACATCAATGATAGGGTGAGATAGGATGCTACGAGACCTCCAGCATCCCTGCTGTCAATCTCCTCCTGCCATGGTCCAGCTTGCTGTCGGTTGTCGTGGAAACTAGCGGCGCGCTTGCGTGGACGATGGGTAGGCGTGGCCGAGGCGGGTTGGGGTTGAGGTTGGGGGCGGGGGCAGAGTGGCCGGGGCGCGGGGTGTGCCGGGAAGGCTGTGTTGGCCTCCTGTACTCCAGGAGTTTGCCAGCCCTGTGCGAGTCGCAGGCGCATGCTGCAGAAATGGCGGGCAGTGCCGGGGAATGGTGCCTGATGGAAAGTGATCCGGGAGTTTTCACAGAGCTAATCAAGGGTTTCGGTACGGCCGTAAACACTCCTGTGCTCTTCGCGTGGTTTAGCTGTAGCGGCCGATAGGGATGGAGCTGGAGGGCGAGTGGCCAAGATGACACTGAGAGAGGGAGAGCGAGCTGCTGCCTCTGGCCTGCTTGCTGCAGCCTGGAGCTGACTGCAGGTCCACTCATGCTGTCTCGAAGGAGCAGGAAGCATTACTTGAACATAACTGCACCTGCGGAGTGATCGTACTGATTTTGTTTTTATTTCCTCCCGGGCAGTTGTTGTTTCCTTTTGGTCATTTGTCTGGCTTTCGTTGCAGTTGTTGCTCGCACTGGAGCATGTCAAGTTAGGCCCAATCTATGAGCTTCCTCTCCAGCGAGCTTGCGAGAGAGTTGATAGTTTTGTTTGCAGTGCAACAGAATTTAAATGTTGCCAGTACTCACCTCGCGACACGATTTCAAGGCCGCAGAAGGTGAGGCGAAGTTTGAAAGATATTACGTCTCGTTTGTAATAACTTTGCTTGCTTTGCCCTAACCAGCCCACTAATGCCCAGATTGGGTTCCGTCAGGGCCACTCAACTCCTGACCTCAGTGCAGCCTTGGTTCAAACAAGGACAAAAGAGCGGAATCCCAGAGGTGAGATGAAATACTTACTGCAGTAGGTATCAAGGCTGCATTTAACTGACTATGGTGTTGAGGAGCCTGAACAAAACTGGAGTAAGTAGGAACACTCCCCCGGTTGGAGTTATACATAGCACAAAGTGTTACTTGGAGGTCAGTTGGTGTCTCAGTTCTATAGCATCTGTGCAGGAGTTTGTCAGGTTAGTGTCCTAGATCCAACTGTCTTAAGGATCTTCATTGATAACCTACCATCAAAAGGTCGAAGTAGGGAATCTGATGAGTCATACTGAAGCAGACTATGTTCAAATGCAAGAACACCTGGACAGTATCCAGATTTGGACTGAAAGTGACATGTAACACACAAATGTGAAAATAGAATTGACTATCTTACTGTCTGTTGCCATTACTGAATCCCCAGTTCCAATATTTTGGCAGTCACCATTGACCAGAAAATGAACTGGATAATAGCAGACCAGAGATTAGGAATCCTGCAGTGAGTGCCTCACCTCTTGCTTCCCCAAAGCTTGTCCACATTTAGAGGGCATGAGTCGGAAGTGCAATGGAATACTCTTGGACGAGTTCCAACAACACTCAAGAAGTTTGAAACCATCCAGGATGTTGTGGCCCACTTGATTGGTACCACACCTTCAAACATCTACCACTACTGACGCTTTGTTGAAAGAGTAAAACTATCAACTCGATTTTGTTCTTGATCCATCTGGGGTATCCTCTCTCTCCAATAGTGTAATGTTTACATTTGTCAGTATAGCTTTTTTTTTCTTCTCTATCCTTTCTGAATGATTTGTATTCTTGAATATTTAATACCCAGTACTGCTCTTTTATGAGTCAAGTTTCTGTCATTGTTCAAGCACATTTCCAGGACTCAGTGTCTCACTGTTCTTTCATTAGGTCAAAATTGTTGAACTCACTCCCTAAGTACACTGATGGTTCAAAAAAATCTGGATGCCAGATTCTCAAGGGCAATTAGAAATGTGTAATAAATGCTGGTTTTGCTATCAGTACCAGTGAATAAATTTAAAAGGTTATAATGAAGCAAATTAATTTTTTTTTTCATTTTCATACTGTTAATTAGAAGGTATTTATAAATGACTTGGGATCGGTTAGCTCAGTTGGCTCAGCGGTCCAGAATAATACCAACAGCATTATATTGATTTCTGTTCTGACTGGGTTAGACTTGGGACCGATCTACTTTTCCTACCCTGAGAATGAAAGAAGATGGCAAGCCACCACTGACAAAAACTGCCAGTTGAAGCTGACAAAGAGCCAAAGATCTAGGGCAGAGTACTCAGATGGATTGTATTGCTTAATTGTATAATTGATGCAATGAACATGATGGCCTTAAATGTCAAATGGACGGCGTTCACAGAGGCATGACATACAAACCTCCAGATAGAGGAGATAAAATACAGAGAGTAAATGTTAACCTCATCATGATGGCTATGTATAGACTCTTGGTGTGCAAACCATCAAATAGCGCAACATGCTGAAGTTCTACCTGTCCCGAATATTGTGAACAATGGGTTTGTCCACATTGAGATGGAATGCTCCAAATAGTTACATCTTGCCACACTATCTGTCCCTCTTGGAAATATTTGTACAGAACAATACCTTTTAACTACAGCTTTCTTAAGTAGTGGTTAACGTGTAACATGCTAGAGACCCTGTAATAAAAGGAAAGGACTGCTCCTGCCAGTTGGTTCCCATTAGAATGCTACATTACAAATAAGTCCCAAGATGCAGCCTTAACTAGTAGTGAGAAATGTCTTTCCAGTCATAATCTTCCTATGTGCCCAGAGTCATACTCTTTCTCACACGGCTGTTGATGTGTCTGTGGTGGGGGAAGAGAATGTTGGGGTACCTCCTTTTGGACTGTGCCTTTGTAAAGAGGTTCTTGAGAGATTAAATAGTTCATTTGTGGTTCATTATTCACAGCTCTATGATGCAGGACTCTGCTGGGCAGCTCTCGGATGCACATCAAACCAACATAACCAACTTGAACACAACCTGTTCAAGGTCCATCAACTCAATGAGTGACATTTTTATACAAAGAGTTGTCCTTGACCCAGTGTTACAGACAGAGATACATTCCAAGGTCCAGGACTGTGTGCTAACTTGAGCACTAAACTTTGAGGCAGCTGTCCCAAGCATGATGGGGTAATATCACCATGGGCAGCACGGTGGCACAGTGGTTAGCACTGTTGCCTCAGCGCCAGAGACCTGGGTTCAATTCCCGCCTCAGGCGACTGACTGTGTGGAGTTTGCACATTCTCCCCGTGTCTGTGTGGGTTTCCTCCCACAGTCCAAAAATGTGCAGGTTAGGTGAATTGGCCATGCTAAATTGCTCGTAGCGTTAGGTGAAGGGATAAATGTAGGGGAATGGGTCTGGGTGGGTTGCACTTCGGTGGGTCGGTGTGGATTTGTTGGGCCGAAGGACATGTTTCCACACTAAGTAATCTAATCTAATCTTAAAATGTAATCTAATCTAAAAATTGCCGAATGCCTTTCAGCCGGAGTATGCCGAGAGGCTGGAACCTGTGTAGAACTCCCTTTGCCTTTATGCATGATGAGGATTATAGATTGTGAGCATGGAGAACAGTGAAATTGCATTGAGATGCCTCAGCATAGGACATGGTGCAGAGAGAAAAGAATATTTCTATTGCACTTCCTATAATTTTCACTTTGAAAGTTCATCCGAAACGTCATGTCTGCTTTCTTTCCACAGATGCTGCCAGACGTGCTGAGTTTCTCCAGCAATTTGTGTCATGTGATTAGGTTAGACCAACACATAACATACTTATATAATTTGGAGGAAATGGTATTGAAAGTCCTTGAGACAGAATAAGATTCAGGTGTTTTTGAACACAGATAATTGAGATTTACAACAAAAAGTGAAGAAGTGATGCATTTGGCTCTTCAAGACTGCCCGCGAGGACATGTGATTCAACAGCTAGTGCTCTGCTTCGTCTGAAACGTCCAGAACAAACCTACTATCCCTTAATCCCCTTACCACCCAAAAACCTGTAAGTCTTTGATTTGGACGTAATTAATGGTTAAGCATCAATAGCTCTCAGAGAGAAAATTCTAAAGGTTCACAACCTTTTGAGTGAAGAAATGTCTCTGTATCTCTGTCCTAAATGACCAATCTCTTGTTCAGAGACATGGCTGTAAATTTTAGATCTCCCAGCCAAGGGAAATAGTTTCTCGGCATGTTGAATCGGATTTTAATTTGCAGGCATCTGTGAGAACAAACTCAACACTTAGACAAAGATTCAAAAACAAACTTGAACTGAAAAATGTTCAGTCTTTATTTAAAAAAAACACTGCATGCAGCTTTTTTTGGCTAAAAAACATGAGGGAGAAACCAAAGGATCCCAAGCTTTCCACGTTTTTTGTGCCTTTACAAAGGAAAGGATAACCTTAATATACTTTAAAATATACTGAGAAGTGACAAATTATCATGAAATGTTTGTCATTTGTAACACTGAACTTTGCCTTACTGGTTTTCCAAAACATCACATCATTCCATAACTTTGTTTCTGTGCACGGATATTTTATTTATGCTAAAATCTGCAGTTCCAAATAAATAAGGAGCTGTTACAAAGTTAGAGATTAGGTATGCATTCAGCTTGTGTCATATTTACTATCTCGGACCTATTGCCACAGTCCATTTTAACTTATTGATCTATAACTTGAGAGTTGGCCAAATTTTTTCCCATCATACAATGTTAAATAATATCACAATACCACAGGTATCCACCCTCCCAAGGTGATCTAATTAAAACAATTAGTTGGCACTGCATAAGACAAATCTTAGAAATATGCAAGAAATTGGACTCCTATTTAACAGCACTGGTGTTGTTTTTCAGGGTGCAAAGGTGTTCAGGTAGAAGAAATATGGAGCCTAGAACCAGAACACTTTGACAAGTTAAAGTAAGTAACCAGGCCTAAGTAAAACACAGCTTGAAAAATTGTTATTTTTGTTTCAGTTCTGTTTTATCTAGACATACAATAAAGAAATCAGCACATTGGTTAGGGGAAGATCACTATGGTAAACATCTATTGGATAGCAACAGACTTCAAGAGGATGTGGACAGAGTGGGGAAATCGCAGACAGGTGAAGATGCACAAGTGCACATTGATATGCTTTGGTGGGAAGAATGAGGAGAGGCAAGAAATATTCGGAAGTACAATTTTAATAGGAGTTAAGAAACAGTGATTTGAGGGTGAACATACACTCATTTTTATGAAGGACAAGTTGAGAAGGTTCATTAAAGAAGACTTTATTAAAAGGAATAGACTTCACAAGCCATGGAGCTATGTTAACGCTGTATGACACACCAGGTATATCCCAGTCGAAGTTTTGTGTCCGATCTGGCAACTACATTATAGGAGAGATGCCAAAATCTTGGAAAGGGTGTGGTGGGTAAGATTGAACTAGAGTGGCACCAAAGGTGAGGAATTTTAGGCACGTAGAAAAACAAAGAAGTTGGGTTTGTTCTTTTTAGAGCACAAAAGGTTAAGCAGTGGTTTAATCAAGGTCTTCAAGATCATGAAGTGTTTTGACAGGGTAAATGAGGAGCAACTATTTGAAGCGGCAAAAGCATCAGTATGGGGAAGGGGTGGGAGAAAGAGATGAGTTGGCTAGCTTTTACAAAGACAAAGCTGAATAACCAACTTCAGAGGGTATCACTATATTACAAGCTACAGGAATAAACCCTTTGCTGCACTTGTCAGTGTGGATATTCTGATATTTCGTTTGTAGTTCCACATGAATAATTTTTCCAACTCCTCAATTACTAGGCATTAAAGGTTTTAATAATTTTTGTTTAAAATGTATGTATATATGAGTGTGAAACTGAATAATCTGATAATGGATTATCCTGGGAATATGAATAAGGTAATCTTATTAGATTTCTCTTAGACTTTCCTATTTCTAATGTCTCATTTGGCATTCGTCAGATTCCTCAATGCTGTGTTGTTGTTTTTTGGGGCTTTAGTAGTAGTTGAAAGGAAAAAAAACGTGGTTCTATTTGGAGAGCTTTGCTGTTTCTGAAGATTAGTTATGGAGTTTCTAAAGTATAATGCATTATACGTTGGAAAATGGCTTGCAAAATTTTAGTCAAGCCTCTTGGCAATGCTATTATTTGTTGTATCATGTTTTATCTCCACCTCAGTGGGGTGGCTCAGTGGTTAGCACTGCTGCCTCACAGCGCCAGGGATCCAGGTTCAATTGCAACCTCGGGCGACTGTGTGTGGAGTTTGCACATTCTCCCAGTGTCCGCATGGGTTTCCTCCCACAATCCAAAGATATGCACGTTAGGTGAATTACCCATTGTATTCAGGGATGAGATGCATTAGTCAGGGGTAAATGTAAGTAATAGGGTAACGGAATGGATCTAGGTGGGTCTGTGTGGACTTCTTGGGCAGTTGGCCTGTTTCCACACTTTTAGGATTCTATGATTAATTGTAATTTTGCAAATGGTAAAACCCCTTAATAAGAGACAATTTGTTATGCAGCAGGAACTGTTGATGCAGTTCTTAATGTACTCTATAACACGCATTATTTTGGGGCAGAAGTGCCTTTTTCCAATGTTTGGATATGGCAGCAAAGCTACCTGTGGCAGACTTTGTTCCAGAGATGGATGTAGACCACAAATTTGTTGAGGTGAGCAAATAATGCCAAACAAATTTGACTGTGCCAACATGAATATCAGTATTACTGAAATCCTGAGACCTTAAGAGTACATAGTTCCAAAAGTGCATTAAGTAGGTGGCAAATATAGAGCATAAACGTATCCAAATCTACCAAGGAATCTTAAAGAAATGTCAAAGTGATTGGCAGTAGAAACATGATAGGAAGTTTTATATTTCAGGATGTATTTAAAAACTAGGTGAGCTGAAGAGAAGATACTATGCACTACAAATAGTGGGAATGTGCAAGTAACCGATGTACATGATATGATCTCATTTCTGACTGTTTATGTGCTTAACTTCAATGTCCATTATTTATGTGAGCAAAATGATTGCATAAAATTCCTGTCCAATAGAGATTTTAAATTTTTAAATATTTAAATATTATTTGAGCCACGTCAAAACTAAATTTTTTTTGTAAAATTATTGGTACTCCACTGACTAATCCCTGAATTTCACAATGCATCAATAGCAATACTAACTCATACAAAAGTAATCAATGTTAAAGGTAGCTGTGATAATACTAGGTGTCCATTATTAATTTAATAAGATGCCCTTGAATGATTCTAATATAGTAATCTGATGTTTATATTCAGAGGACTGTGGTGGGCATTAAAAAAACTCTACCTTTTGCTATGTGGTTAATGATTTGGTTGCATGAGCACATACATTATGTGTGCATTTAAATCTTTCTGAAATGTTAAACAAGTTTTCTCATGTCTGAAAACAAATTTATTCTGAATAAACCGCAGTAGAATGTGAAAAATATGAAGAAAAGTTCAAGGTGCGTTGTTTTTGGCCGACAAATCAAAAGTATATCAGTTTGTTCATCTGAGTGCTGCTTAAGCCCTTATATTTCCAGTAGTTTTTAAGTACAGGTATTTGGTTTACAAATCGTGAACCCCAAAAGTCCTGATGTTTTGGTAGGAAATCCGATGATAAAATAGATTTCAGTCTAATTTGTATTTTGGCATAATAAATTTTATTCGGATGTAAAGTCCAAATGAACTGCAAACTGATGAAAGTGCAGGACTGCTCAAAACATTAGATTGATGTTGAGCCATGGAGTTGGCATTCTTTGCTAAACCAGAAAGTTGTATTCCTGTTTTAATTTGTGAAATATTTGGTTAATACAGTCATTGAATCAGAGTTATAACTAGGTTTAATAAATCTGAAACAAATGAACGTGTTTTTACATGAGTACAAATTAGGTGCAGGCCCAAAGTATCTGTTCTATCTTTCATAAGATCTTGGCTGATCTGACTACCCTATATTCTTGCTCAGCCCTTTACTTATCAAAAATCCATCCATCTCTGCCTTAAAAATATTCAAGGACCTTTTAAGGAAGAGTTCTAAAGACTCACGACCCTGTGTGAGAAAAGATAATCCTTCCTGTATCTGTCTAAAATGGGTGAACCCTTGTTCAAGATTCTCCCACATGAGGAAACATCCTTTCCGCATCCACGCTTTCAATATCCCTTAGAATCTTTTATGTTTCGATCAAGTCATTTAAACTCCCAACATGCAAGTCTAGCAATCTCACCTTCGCCATGAGGCAAGCAGTGGTTGGCACAGTAGCAGCTGCAAATCATTAACCACATAGCAAAAGGTAGAGTTTTTTTTAATGCTCACCACAGTCCTCTGAATATAGACATCAGATTACTATATTAGAATCATTCAAGGGCATCTTATTAAATTAATAATGGGCACCTAGTATTATCACAGTAGCAGCTGCTGGGCAGGACTTAGCCCATCATGAGTGAAAGTATGCCCTGCATGGGGAAGAGCAAGCCTTTGTGGGGAAAGGTCAGAGTGGAGTGTCTGCAGATACATGGCTTAAGAGAGGATTGTAATGTTTAACTTTATTTCTTCATTTTTCTACTTTATGCTAAGAAGAACTGTAGCGTTGAATTTTTTAAATATATTTTTCTATTTCTATACCTAAGATTTTGTGCCTAGGTACTCTTATACCTAAAATGGTATTGGGAATAGCGACATTGTACACTCTTCACTGTACTCTTGTACCCCTGTATTTGAGTACATGTGAAAATAAAACCTAAATCTAAATCTTTTCTAATAAGACAACTTATACATTTCAGGTATAAGACTAGTAAATCTTCTCTGAACTACTTCCACAGCATTTATATTCTTCCTTAAATAAGGCATCCTCTACCGTATACAGTACTCCAGATGTGATCGGATCAGTGCCCTGTATAATTGAAGTGTATTCTCCATGCACATATGTTCAATCGAAATAAACTAACATTTACTAGCTTTCCTAATTACTTGCTAAACCTGCATACTGACGTTTTGTGATTCATGTAGTAGGGTAGTTGGTTCCCTCTGCCTCTCAAAGCTTTGCAACTCTCACCATTTAGTCAGTATGCTGTTTATACTTATTACCAAAATGGATAAGTTTCACATTTTCCCACATTATTCCATATTTGCCAGGTCTTTGCCTACTTAATCTGTCTTTACAGCCTCCTTCTGTCCTCTTCATGACTGACATTCCTGCCTGTCTCTGTCATTGGCAAGTTTAGCAATTATGCCTTCTGTCCCTTTATCCAAGTAATTTTTAAAAATTTCACTCATGGGATGTGCGCGTCACTGGCTGGTTATTGCCCGTTCATAGTTGTCCTTCAGAAGGTTGTGGTGAATTGGTTTCGTAAACTGCTGTTGTTAAGGAGGAAGTTCCAAACATTGAGCCAATTGACACTGAAGGAACAGTGATGTATTTCCAAGTCAGGATTGTGAGTGTGAGCTTGGAGTTAATAGTTTCCCATGTATCTGCTGCCCTTGTTCTTAGATGGAAATGGTCTTGTGTTTGAAAAATGCTGTTGAAGGAGCCTTGGTGAATTTCTGCAGTGCATCTTGTAGGCGATGCATGCAGCTGCTATGAACTTGGATGGTGGAGTGAGTGGATGTTTGTAGGTGTGGTGCCAATCAAGTGGGCTGCTTGTTCGTGTATGGTGTCAAGTTTCTTGAGTATTGCTGGAGCTGTACTGATCCAGGCAGGTGGGAATTATTCCATCACACTCCTGACATTTAGGTGTTGGACAGGCTTTGGTGAGTTACTAATTACAGGATTCTTAGCCTCTGACCTGCTCTTGTAGTCATTGTATTTGTATGTTTCATTCATTTCAGTTTCTGGTCAGTGGTGACCTAAAGAATATTGGTAGTGGGAGTTTTAGTGATGGTAATGCCTTTGAACATCAAAGAATGATAGTTAAATTCTCTCTTGCTATAGAAATAGTAAAAGGTTGAGGCACTTCACTGATTATATCTTGCCACACAAAGTAAACCATTTATGCCTTGTGCTTCCTGTTACCTAGCCAATCTTCTAACCATGGCACAATGTTGACCTGTACATCATGGGTTTTTATTTGACCTGTGACACTTCAGATTCCTTCTGAATACTTTATCCACAGCACATGGTACTTCCTCAAAAGACTCTGTCAAAATGCTGTTGGCACTGCCTGAATTATCTTGAATTTTTCTGAGTGCCCAGCTATAATGTCTTTAATAATAGCTTGTAACAAGTTTTTTAAAATCTTCTCTATGGCAGATGTTGAGCTGACTGGCCTATAGTTTCCTGCTTTTTGTCTCCCTCTATTAGAGAATAAAGGCATTACACTTGTGAGTTTCCAATTTAATGGAACCTTCCCTGAGTCGAGGGAATTTTGACAATTGACAACATTGAGTTCTCCAATTTCAAATAAGCTCCCTTCCCAGCCCCTCCCCCCTCCTTTCCACTCGTCACAGACACCTACTGAATTTATTCCTCCCGTTGACCAACCAGGACGTACCCTCTGCCCGTCTTCACCTATCCTTTCTTCACCACCCTGCCCCGGCCATTCTTTTTATCTGCAGCTCCGCCTACACCCACTCCCAGTCCTTAAAAAGGGTTACATCCAAAAAAATGACTTCTCCACCTCCTGGTGCTGCTTGGCTTGCTCTGTTCCTCCAGCTTCCTGCCTGTCTAAATTAAACCTTAAGCACCAACTATCTGGTATAAAGATGTTACAGCAATGTCCATCAGGACCTGAGATCTTAGCAGCCAGCATCTCCAACAGTTTGCTCAGTATCGCTTCCGTGATGATTTATTGTAATTTTCTTCAGTTCCACCCTCCCTTTTGTTTCCTATTTACATAGAACATAGAATAGTACAGCACAGAAAAGGCCCTTCGGCCCATGATGTTGTGCTGAAGATTATATCTAATCTAAAACAAAATGACCATATACACATCCCTCAATTCACTGCTGTCCATGTGCATGTCCAGTAGTCACTTAAATGTCCCGAATGACTCTGCTTCCACCACCACCTCTGGCAACGCATTCCATGCATTCACAACTCTCTGCGGAAAGAACCTACCTCTGACGATTCCTCTATACCTTCCTCCTGACCCTTTGTGGCAGTCAATCCTGCCCTGGGGAAGAGTCTCTGGCTATCGAATCTATTCATGCCCCTCATTTCCTAATCCTTTACTGACTGAAGGAACCTGTTACCTAGCAATCCACGCAAATATGGGGAGAATATGCAAACTCAACACAGACAGTTGCCCGAGGTTGGAGTCAAACTCAGGTCTCTGCCACTGTGAGATAGCAGTGCTAACCACTGCGCCACTGTGTCACCTACGTTTCTAGGATATAACTTGTGTCCTCTCTAATAAAAAGTGATGCAAAATATCTGTTAAGTTTACCTACCATCTCCTTATTTTCCATCCAACAACTTACCACTTAAGCAGCTTGCTTTCAATGAATTATCATGATTCAGTATATACGTTGATGGAACAGAAGTGAGTTTGGAATCTCAGTTGTAATAGGAAGGAAAGATTTTTTTATTTGATTTGCCCGATGCTTAAAGATTTACAGAATTTGAACTAAACACCTGCTCAGCCTGCTTGTGATATTTGTACAAATTCTTCAAACATGCTTCTAGAGCAAGGAACTTGCATTTTTCAAGTGCAAGATCTCAAGCACTTTCAGCCCAGTCGTAGTGCATTTGTGATAGTTTGCTATATCTAGTAGTGAACCCACATACTAACCATTTGGTCTGATCAAAGTGATCACATTAATGTTTTAATAGAGATGGATGGGTGTATGTATTTCATGTAATGATTTACAAAATTATCATTTGAAAACTTCAGTATTTGTCATTCTTTCTAGACCAGTTCATGGCCTCATCTTCCTATTCAAGTGGCAGCCAGGAGAAGAACCAGCAGGATCCATTGTCCAAGATTCAAGACTTGAGAAGATTTTCTTTGCTAAACAGGTAAGCTTAATGATTATACTTTATTAATTGGAAATGAAAGACAATTACAAAACAGCTGGATAAAAGCTATTATTTTATAGCTAAAGCAGTCAGGAAGAATTCTTCTTGCAATCTCATTTTCAGTTACCTGGAATAAATGTGCCTCAGTACGGACTAGGGAAGCTGGAAAAAAACTATCCAAGAAAGACTGAAAAGAAAACCAATTTACAAAATGAAGCATATAATTTAGACTGACCTCACTACTCTCAACAACAGCTTGATTTTGTCTTTAACTTAATAAAGCAATCTAGGGCATTTTATTGCTGGGTTATTAAGTAATATTTGGCATTTGGAGGTAGATTTTGGAGGGAATCATCAAGACCAAAAGGAAGATGGAAAATTCGAGGGAGGGATTTCCTTTGCATTTGGCTTCGATAGCTGAAGGTACCATGGAGCAATTTAAAATCTAGACTGAAAAGCCAGGTTGAGTGCTGATAATCTGGAGGACTGGATGAGACTAAAGATGTCATGGGATTTACAAACAAGGATGAGAATTTTAAAATCAAAGTTGTCCTTCGCAGAGTTATAAGTAACCCCAGCACAGCTCATTAGCGTGGAGTATTGATCACAGTTGTATATTGTGTTGGCTGATCTTCTGTCTTTTTTCTGATTATCAGATAATTACATGGCAATAAATTTTCGTCCCAGTTGTTTTCTGGACATCAGAGAAAATGAGGGTTAGAAATTATGATTTAACACGTGAAAAGTTGGAGGCATGGTTGTCACTATGCTTCAGCTGCCTGATTAGTCTCAATTATCACATATTCTACTGACCTGTTCACTGTTGGCTGACAAGTCTATTTTTTCACGTTGCATATATACACTCAACAACACCTGAAGGTTATTATTTGTCCTGTTCAAACCCCTTCTCATAGAGTCATAGAGATGTACAGCACGAAAACAGACCCTTCAGTCTAACTCATCCATGCCAACCAGATATCCCAACCCAATCTAGTCCCACTTGCCAGCACCCGGCCCATATTCCTCCAAACCCATCCTATTCATATACCCATCCAGATGCCTTTTAAATATTGCAATTGTACTAGACTCCACCACTTCCTCTGGCAGTCCATTCCACACATACACCATCCTCTGCGTGAAAAGGTTGCCCCTTAGGTCTCTTTTCTTTCTTTCCCTTCTCACCCTAAACCTATATCCTCTAGTTCTGGACTCCCCAAGGGAAAAATGCCTTGTCTATCTACCCTATCCATGCCCCCCGAGAGCTTATAAACCTCTATAAGGTCACCCCTCACCCTCTGACGCTCCAGGGAAAACAGCCCTCGCCTAGTCAACCTCTCCCTATAGCTCAAATCCTACGAAGCTGGCAACGTCTTTTTAAATCTTTTCTAAACCCTTTCGAGTTTCACACCATCCATCCGATAGGAAGGAGACCAGAATTACATGCAGTATTCCAAAAGTGGCCAAACCAATGTCCTGTATTGCCGCAACATGACCTCCCAATTCGTGTACTCAGTATTTTGACCAACAAAGGGAAGCATACCAAATACCATTCTTCACTATCCACCTACAACTCCACTTCCAAGGAAATATGAACCTGCACTCCAAGGTCTCTTTGTTAAGCAACATGCCTTAGGACCTTACAATTAAGTGTATAAGTCCTGCTAAGATTTGCTTTCCCAAAATGCAGCACCTCGCATTTATCTAAATTAAACTCCATCTGCCAATCCTCAGCCCATTGGCTCATCTGAACAAGATCCCGTTGTAATCCGAGGTAACCATCTTCGCTCCCCATTACACCTCCAATTTTGGTGTCATCTGCAAACTTACTAACTATACCTCTTATGCTCACATCCAAATCATTTAAATAAATGATCAAAAGTAGTGGACCCAACACCGATCTTTGAGTCACTCCACTGGTCACAGGCCTCTCGTCTGAAAAATAATCCTCCACCACCACCCTCTGTCTTCGATCTTTGAGCCAGTTCTGTATCCAAATGGCTAGTTCTCCCTGTATTCCATGAGATCGAACCTTGCTAACCAGTGTCCCAGGAACTATGAAGTCCATATAGATCATGTCCATTGCTCTGCCCTCATCAATCCTCTTTGTTACTACTTCAAAAAATTCAATCAAGTTTGTGAGACATGATTTCCCACGCACAAGCCATGTTGACTATCTCATATCAGTCCTTGCCTTTCCATATACATGTACATCCTGTCCCTCAGAATTCCCTTCAACAACTTGCCCACCACTGACATCAGGTTCACTGGTCTATAGTTCCCTGGCTTGTCCTTACCACATTTCTTAAACAAAGGCACCACGTTAGCCCACCTCCAGTCACAGGTGACTATCGATGATACAAATATCTTCGCAAGAGGCCCAGCAATTACTTGCCTAGCTTCCCACAGAGCTCTAGGGTACACCTGATCCGGTCTTGGGAATTTATTCGCTTGTCTGCGTCTCAAGACATCCAGCACTTCCTTCTCTGTAATATGGACATTTTTCACAATGTCATCATCTATTTCCCTACAATCTATATTTTCCATATCCTTTTCCACAGTAAACGCATGCAAATCCCTCATTTAGTGTCTCTCCCATCTCTTGCGGCTCCACACAAAGGCCGTCTTGCTGATCTTTGAGGGGTCCTATTCTCTCCCTAGTTACCCTCTTGTCCTTAATGTATTTGTAAATGCTGTTTGGATTCCCCTTAACTCTACTTGCCAAAGCTATCTCATGTCCCTTTTTTGCCCTCCTGATTTCTCTCTCAAGTATACTCTACTGCCGTTATACTCTTTTAAGGATTCACTTGATCTATCCTATCCATACCTGACACATGCTTCCTTCTTTTTCTCAACTAAACCCTCAATTTCTCTAGTGATTTAGCATTCTCTATACCTACTAGCCTTTCCTTTCACCCTATCAGCAATATACTTTCTCTGGACTCTTGTTATCTAATTTCTGAAGGCTTCCTATTTTCTAGCCATTCCTTTACTTGTGAACATCTGTCCCCAATCAGATTTTGAAAATTCTTGCCTAGTACCATAAAAATTGGACTTATTCCAATTTAGAACTTCAACTTTTAGATCTGGTCCATCCTTTTCCATCACTATTTTAAAACTATTAGAATTATGGTCGCTGGCCACAAAGTGCTCCCCCACTGACACCTCCGTCACCTGCCCTGCCTTACTTCCCAAGAGTAGGTCAAGTTTTGCATCTTCTCTCGTAGGTACATCCACATACTGAGTCAGAAAATTGTCTTGTACATGCTTAACAAATTCCCCTCCATCTAAACCTTTAAAAATAAGGCAGTCCCAGTCAATGTTTGGAAAGTTAAAATCCCCTACCATAACCACCCTATTATTCTTACAGATACCTGAGATCTCCTTCCAAATTTGTTTCTCAATTTCCCTCTGACTATTAGGGGGTCTATAATACAATCCCAATAAGGTGATCATCCGTTTCTTATTTCTTAGTTCCACCCAAACCTCTCTTGAAAATTATATATTATTACTTCTATGAAAGTATGAACACTACTGTATTTTGATATAGAATTAAAGCTTGAAATGTAGCTCTTTTGTAGTTATACATAATTTAAGGTAATGTCTTATGGATGTTGCTGGAAACAAGGCACATTGCCAAAGGTTTTTCATCTTGTAGTCATCTGAACAAACATGAGAATACTAATTTCAAATGATCACAATAATTCATAATACAGGAGGAAAGGAATGCTAATCGGTTGGCACGTTAACTGTAATTGGCTGAGCATTGCTATGAAGAAGAAGCTGAGAAGCCATCTTCGTGTTTGTCCTGATGCGTATAAGACCAAAAGCACATCATTCTCTTGCAGTGGTATTAGAGTTCTGTCGTATCAAGAGACTTTGTTATTGCTCTTGATTATTTTTTGTCTTTTTGTCGATATTGCACAAATTTTGTAGAATTGGGATCTAATTAATGACACAGGCTTTGTGCTTGAGTTGAAATTACATGGTGGTAAAACTTTGCTGTTGTATTAAGCAGAATGTCCAAACTTTAATGAGTTATGGAATCTTTCCTTTTGACATTTAAAGTTAATGTTCACTTTAAGTTTTGAACAGTACCAAATTATTTAGTAAATTAGGATGTATATTTAACTTATGCATAAGTTCAGATGAATCCTAATAAGTGAATCATGTATTTGAACTTCTGCCTTGTCTGCATAGGCATACTACTTACAAGAACTCAAGCATTAGGTAATTTGACTGTTTTTCTCCAGACGTATACTTCCCAGCAAACATCTTTAAGGCTGTGAAAGAGCACAATAGGTAAACACAGAAGATGCTTTTACTTTCCGGCCAAACTTGATCTAGGGTTCACAATGGTGTCTAACAACTGTAATAATGAATTCAGGAGAAACTTCTTGACCCAGAAAGTGGAATTAAATGTCACAGGGTGAGGAAATTATCGTTGTCTTAAGAGGAAGCCAGACTGAGATTAAAAGTAAAATAACATGTTGATTTGTTTAAATGTAGAAGGGTAGAAATGAGCCTCATGTGGAGCATTAATGCTGACCTAACCCTGTTACAGCCTATAACCTATTTACGTGCTTTGTATACATCATAAGTCCCTTGATAATCAAGATGGTCAAATTTGGCTGACTTTGTTTTCTCTCCCTCTTCTCATCCTGAGGGTGCTGCATTTACTAAGTGACTTATTAAAAATGTAATCTTAGTGCAAGTTTAGGTCAAATATCTCCCTTCTTTGACTGTTCTATGATTACTTTTCTTCTTAAGGTTATAAATAACGCCTGTGCCACACAAGCCATTATTAGTGTGTTGCTGAATTGTATCCATCCAGATATAGAACTAGGAGAAACTCTTGGAGAATTTAAAGAATTTTCACAAAGCTTTGATGCTGCTGTAAGTAGAACTGAACAGTTTCCTTATGTATAAACTATTTTTCTATGATAATATGCATTTTCTCTGGAGTTATATGTTCAATATTACCAAGCTTCAAATTTTTTTAAAAAAGCTTTTTGTTTCTTTTAGATGTGAAACTTTTGGTAAAGATAATCTAAGTTGATATGCGGCAATTGACAAGATACAGTTTTATTTTATTTTAAATGTAGCTTGCATTGACTTGATAAGAAGAGTCTTTAGTATTTTCAAATTGAGCTTGTCTGGGTCTTGAGATGAAATGGCTTGTTGGAGATCTTTAGGAAGTTATGTACGCATTTTGGAGCCAATGGCTGTCACTTTGCTGTTGTAGTTCCCAGTTAGCAAGTTCCCTCCTTTGTTGAAACACCAGCTGAGTGCAGACCATACTTTCCCTACGAAGGGAGAAAGGATGATATGAATTGACTGTCACTTAAAGTATTCATTTATATCTTGTGACGTTCAGTCCTGGCAGTGACATTGATATCACAGTTCTACTGGCTTTAGCTGCAAACTTCTCTGTGGCACATGTCGACCTGAAAGGGATGAGAGGAAGAAAATAATATAAAATGTAATCAGTATTTTTTAAAAAGCTTAAAAACCTAAGGGGCAACCTCTTCATGCAGAGGGTGGTGCGTGTGTGGAATGAACAACCAGAGGAAGTGGTAGAGGCTGGCACAATTGCAACATTTAAAAAAATGTCTGGATGCATCTATGAATAGGAAGAGTTATAGAGGGATATGGGCCAAGTGCTGGCAAATGGGACTAAATTAATTTGGTATATTAGGATATCTGGCCAGCATGGAAGAGTTGGACTGAAGGATCTATTTCCTTGCTGTACATCTCAATGACTCTAAGTCACAACTTACTCCATTTTTATTCTGCTTGACCTTGTTTTGGATTGCTGATGTTACATTTTAAAAACATATTCTGAGTGGACTTCAGACTGCATCACTCCATGTATAATTCCCACCCCAGAGCAGTCACATGAAACAAACGTTTAATCTTCACTTTTTTATTATGTAGCAATAAAGCACTCTTTCTACTGCTTGTCTTTTTTCATTAAAACAGATGAAAGGCTTGGCACTGAGCAACTCAGAAGTCATTCGACAAGTTCACAATGGTTTTGCCAGGTATGAGGAAGCCTACACCATGTGTCTTGTTTCCTTGTCACCTTTTCCCAAAGTTGTTCGTAACTTAATCTGCCACTTTCCTTACCAGGCAGCAGATGTTTGAGTTTGATGCTAAGACTGCAGGAAAGGAAGAAGATGCATTCCATTTTGTCAGTTACTTTCCCGTCCATGGAAGATTATATGAATTAGATGGATTAAGAGAAGGACCGATTGACTTGGGTAAAGATGATTTTGATATTTAGCATGAGCTACTTACACATTTGTCTGTTTATACATTTAGTAGCTCAATTGAAGCTAAATAGGACTGGGGTTAATTAGCTTTTTACAGGCAATAAGAACCACTTCTTAAAAAGATTGTGCGTATATATTTCACTTTCCTTGTGTATAATTAAGATTGCTACTGCAATAAATTAAGCTTTTCAAAGAAATCAACCTATTTTGTTTAATTCTACATTCTCCTTCCTTCCCAGCTGAAGATGGTGATATTTGTTGGGATGTTACTTGGTGGCTGTGTTAATCATTCTTCACTTAACAACTTAAAAAAGAAAGGATGTGGCTTTCTGTATTGCCTTTTATAATTGAATGTTAATTATAAGTTGACTATATTTTTAAAGCGTAGTCACGGTTCGGTCAGCAGTTAGCAACATTTTACAGACAGTAATATGTTTAACAGACCAGGTGATCTGGTATACGGGTGTTAGTTGTGGGATGAATGTCACCCAAAACATCAGAATAATGCATTATTCCTTCTGCAGATTGTGCTATATGATCCTTTCTGTCCACCTGAGCAGATACAGACCGTAATCTAACATCTCATCTGAGACACCATATCTAGCAAAGGTGCTCCAGCAGTACTGCACCAGTCAGCCCAGATTGTGTTATCATCTCTGGAACGGTGCAGTGAATTTCCATCTGATGGAATCTCCGTTGAGCTCAATTCTGCTGTATAGACTTCCCAACCGAATTACTTGATAGCAGTTTTGAGTTGTGCAGTATTACCTCTTTTTCTGTTTGCACTTTGAGCATAAGAAAGCCAAAGTTGTGGCCTTGATCACAATCTGACCAAGCTCAATTATTCAGATAGTGCCTATCACTGATGAATGGCCAGTGCATAGCAATGAGCAAATTCAGCTTCAATCCTTTTACTATTCCTTCACTGCCCCTACTTTAACTTCAGCCCCTTAATCGCAGTCTGATTGAGAAGCCTTGCAAAGTTGATTAAACTTGTTTCCCTTGACTTTTTTTTTAAATTACGAACCAAGTAGTTTGCTCAGATGAATTTTAAAAATACAGTAATTTGGTTGAGGGAATGGAATAAACGTTTGAATTTATCTGGATTCAGCTGTACTGATGAGCATTACTGAATCAATCAGTAATCCAAGATTTATCAAAGATGCATTTGGAATGTGATTTGTATGATACAATTGGACTGAAGTTACACATGTGCTGCTTAGCATTTGATCATGATAAAGAGGTAGCCCATATTGCATTCTGTTTATGCCATCTTAGAAAAGCGACTACTGTGATAAATGTTTGTTGCAAATTTTAATTTTTTACAGGAACTATTTTATGAATTACAGAATGATTTGATGTTAACACTTTCTCCTGACTGTACAACTGTTCTCCATGAAATACAGAAGATACTTCACAACCTAATAATCTTTCTGAGATTGTTCTGTTTCCTTCTTTATTGTATTGACTGTAAAATTCCACATCTGTATTTTTTTCTCTCTGTGGTTTTGGGCTCCTGTTACTGAAATAACTGGCTAGCTCCTTTCAGTGTTGCTATCCAATTAGCCTATATCTCTTCATAGTCTCTTTGTGTCCTCCTCACAACTTGCATTTCGACTTAGCTTCATACTGTCAGCAGGCTTAGCTAATAAACATGATTGCTTCATCAAAGTCATTGATGTGTGTTGTAAATAGATGAAGCCCCAGCACTAGTCTTTGCAGCACTCCGCTAGTCACAACCTTTCAATCTTCAAGTGCCCTGACCGTAGAAAGTATCGTAACCCTCTGCTTCTTGTCCATTAATCAATCTTCTATTCATGCTAATGCATCACCCCAATTCCAAATTTTCTACATTAACTGTTTGTGTGGCATCTTAATAAATGTTTTTTGGAAATCTGCTCAAGAAATTAAATTCTCAAAGAATTAACACATTTGTCAAATACTATTCCTCATGTTAAGTTTGTCTGATCTTACTAAAATGCTTGTTGAAATTTTGTCAATAAGAAATTTCAGTGTCTATTAAAATGGGAGAGCTCCTTCACTTGGTGCTTGGTTCAAAAATTATGTGAAGTCACCTGTCAAACAACAACATTTTTCTCCTACTTGTGTTTGGCATTTTGAATGCAACAGTTTGAAGTTATGTACTAACGAATTTCCCATTTTATAAGCTTGTGATAAGTTGAAAGCCATGTTTTCTAAACACGAGCTTTTACATTGTACACAATTTGTCTATTATCGTGCAGGATGTTTACATCTAGATTAGCCTTTTCTAGTGGGTATTAAGAGACTAGAAAAGGTACCGAGGAGATTTATGAGGATGTCGCTTTGTTTGGAGTATTTTAATTGTGAAGGAAGACTGGGCAAACTAAAATTATTTTCTTGGGAATAGAGGAAGTTGAGGGGAGATGTAAAGAAGTGATATGAGATCCAGAGAGTGCAGATAGGTAGGCCCTATTCCTTTTGGTTGACGGTTCTGTAATGAGGATCTATGGATGTAGTGTAAGTAGTAGGAAGTTAAGAGGGGAATAAAAGGAGAAATCTTTTCACCCAGAGGGTGATGTGGATTTGGAATTCACAACTTGAAAGGATAATGGAAGCAGAAACCCTCAACGTTTAAAATTAATTTGGATATGTATTGAAGATGCCATAGCCTTATTAGGGTTATGGACCAAGAACTGGAAGATGGGATTAGGCTGAATGGCCACTTATTGACTGGTGTGAACACGTTTGGCTGAATATACTCCTGTGTAGTAAATTTCTTTTTTGATTCTGTGGTTATGTTCTCCTATTGTGGAGTGTTGTTATTGTTGTAAACTAATCTCTACTTATAGAGAATAACTCTGTGAGAAGCATGAGTTTTCAGAAAAGGCTTTATTTATAAGTGACCTTGGCACGATATCATTTCTATATTGACATGTGCTTTCCTTTTCTTAGGGGCCTGCAATCAAGATGACTGGGTCAGTGCAGTGCGACCAGTCATAGAGAAGCGAATACAAAAGTAAGTCTTCCTTTTCACTCAGTGTGTTAATATCTTTTAAGTGTACTGTAGTGCACTGGTTCTTTCACAGTCTAAGACAAAATTGTTCTTGAATGTTGTCTACACATGAATTGTCTGAAGTATAGAATGCCAAAAGTAGTTCCAAATTGAATATAACAAAGAAAAGAAGAAAATATTGAAAACACAATTGAATATGATGGGGAAATTTAGATCCTCCGCATTTGCCTCAATTGAGTACTTTTTTCAAGACATATTTTATATTATCTGACTAGGGAGTGATGATATACAAAAATAAGCTTCAGCACCCTGGACTAATAACAAGAAAAGTAGCTATGGCTCCACCCCCTTGCTTATTAACCATTTTCTAGGTAAAAAGATTGTACATGTGGACATTGGGCATAAACAAGATCTGACCTGGCATTGCTGCCTCTTGTGACCTGATACCATCCAACATATGAAGAAGGGTCACTTGAAAGAAAAACTGAAGGGCTTTTGTGACCTATTAATTGAGCTAGCAAGAGGTGTCCCATTCAGGATAATGGGGAAGAGAAGTCAAAACAAAAATAACTTTATTTTATATTCCATATTCCTTTTATTCATGGACTTGATTGATTCTTTAAATGTAGTCCACTTGGATTTTGAAAGTGTGTTGAACAACATTTCGTATATAAAGCTAAGTGATAAACTAGGTGACTAACTAGATGATGAACTGTCGATATGTTCAAAATTTGTTTAGCAACAATGCAGTGTGGCAGTTAATGGAAAATATCCACTGACGTTTTAAGAAAAAGTGTGAATGATAGAAAGCAGAACAATAAATTTGTTTATTACATTAAGCAATGTGGACAACTAAATAATAAGAACATCATTCAATGTCTGGCAGAAGGAGATCAATTATACAGATAGATATCTCATGGAATATGGGCAAAGTAGTCAGAACAATGCATCTTGAATTTGTGTTAGTAAAGTGAGAAGCTTCCATTGACAAAGAGGCAAAGGATTGAGATTATTACCATGAGAATGTTTGATCAATGTGATATGTCTTATTACAACTGATGGGATTTGAAATAAAGCACGATAATACTGAAACTTTATCTCTTTAACACATTCATTTCTGCAGTATTGCGTGTGCATTCCTGCAGTATCTTTCAACCGCTCCCCTTGACTGAGGTGTTGTGAATCTCGGGTTAAACCACCACCAGTGCATCTTGCTCTCTTTCTCTCATGAGAGAGCAGTCCCTTACCTTGATTTTGGTGGATGAATGGTTTAATGAATAATATGTTAGAAAGCATTCACAATGTATAGTGAAAATAGTGATTCCAATTCTAAGTACAAGGTTATGAAAAACTGATCCAATTTCTAAATTGATAGTTACCTGTGGAAAGAAAATAGGGGCATCTTGGTACAGATACAGGTGATCGGTATTGGTACGTTTATAGCAATCTATTTGGGTAAGTGATATAATTAAAGGTGAACAGGTATGACATTCACCAATCTTGAGCAAGCTCAGAAGAGAATTAAGGCAGCAGGTAGTTATATTAACATTGATACTGCTTGATTTAATTTTTCCAAAGAGAAATGGAATTGGATTTTTTTTCCCCAAAGGTTCCATCGGTGGCACTGATGACAAACTCGTGACACTGTAAAGACCACATCTTTTTGTTTCCTATATTTTGGACTGTGGACTAAAGGGTGGTATTGTTTTAAAGAAGAGTGTGTAAAGAGAGGTGCAGCTTTAAAAATTGTGCTTCGTGGAGAACATTGTATTATATATAGTGTTGCATTTTTCTTGGAAAATGAGAGGTAAAACAAACACCTCAAATGCAAAAGATTCAAAATTAAGGGAAGGCTGCTTTAGCAATAATGTCTTTGGCTCCTTACCAGGAGACTACGGATCATGTGGGGGCAGTGCAGCAGAGATCAGAGAAGCAGATGAATAATGGGGAGGTATGAAATGGCAGAATACTTTGCACCAATTTTGTAGTTGAGGATAATAACATTTCAAAATTCCAAACAATGAAGGGACTGGATAGGAGGAGCTATAAACACAATAACCATCTCTAGGAAAAAAAGTACTAGGGAAACTAATGGGACTAAAGGCTAATAAGCCTGCTATACTGAGGGTTTGCGTCCTAGGATTTTAAAGGAAGTAGCTGTGGAGATGGTGTTTGCACAGGTACTAATTATCCCAGAATCCTTAGGTTCTGGAAGAGTCCCAGAGGATTGGAAAACTAACAATATCACATGTTTATTTCAAAAAAGGAAGGAGCCAAAAACCAAATGACCAAAGGCCAGTTAGCTTACGAGCTGTCTTTGTGAAAAAGTCAGTGTATTATATAGGATGTTAGAGAAATCCATAATACATTCAAGCTGATTGAGCATGGCTTCATGATGGAGAAGTCATGCCTAACGCACATTCCAGTCCTTTTAAAGAGGTCAGTAATATATTTGGGTTTCCAAAGGCGTATGGTAAGGTATTTTACATAGGCTATTTAATAAGGTTAGTGTTGGGATAGTATATTAGCATGGGTAGCAACTGGATTGGCTAACAATAGAAGACAATGTTGGGATGAAAGAGGATATTTTCAAGATAGGAACCTGTGAAAATTGGAGTGTCACAAGGATACTAGGGCCACAGTTATTTTTTGATACATGAATAATGAATAACAGGAGTGGAAGTACTATTACCAAGTTTGTGGATGGCACAAAAATAGATGGGTTGGCAACTAGCGAGGATATTGTAAGGGATATAGGCAGCTGAAGTGAATATACAAAAAGCTTCTAGATGGAATATAATGTGGAAAATTTGTGCACTTTGGCAGGAAGACTGGAGGAGCTGAATGTTATTCGAATTGGGAGAGGCTGCATAAATCTGCAGCACAGGAATTTTTTGGGTCCTTTTGCTTGACTCACAAAGCTGGCACCCGAATGCAACAGGTCATAGGGAAGGCAAATGCCCTGTTGGCCTTTTATTTCAAAGGGAATTGGGTACATAAAAATAAGGAGGTCTTACTAAAGCTGTGTATGACATTAATCAGATCAGACCTGGAATACTGTGAAGTTTTGATGCCCTTATCCAGGGGACAGATACGCAATTTTTGGAGGTAATCCAGAGAGGTTCACAGAGTTAATCCACAGTATGGAGAGATTTTCTTATGGGCAAAGGTTCAGTAAGTTGGGCTTGTACTCATTGGAATTTGGAGTAATGAGAGAAGACTTTACTGAAATATAAAAAGTTCTTAGGCGCTTGACACAGTAAGCTTGGAGAGGTTGTCGTAGATTTGGGGGAGAGCCTAGGATCAGAGAACATAATCTCAAATTAAGGATTTGCCAGTTTAAGACAGAGATGAAGAGGATTTTGTCTTTCAGAATGTTGAGAGTTCATGGGCTATTGAGCTGTGTCATTAAGTACATGCAGGACTGAGATAGGTAGATAGATGTTTCATCAGTAATTGAATTCCGGGTTATGGGAAGAAAACAGGAAAGCGGGATTGAGAATTATCTGATCAGTTGTGATCTCATAGCATAGTGGAGCAGAGACAGTGGGATGAATAGCCTACTTTTGCTTTTGTGCCTTATGGCCATGCTACCTAGACTACAAAGAGAAGGCATTAAAAAATCTGTCTTGTGGTCATTGTTAGATAATCTCCAGTAGCAGCTGGCTCTCTTCCACTCACCTTTCCCTCCTCTATTGAAGGAGGAATAAAATGCCTCTAACAAGACTTGGAAGATGAATTCTAGATAGCAAATGAAAGCAAACATTGGTGTGCAAACAACCTTGTGTCACATAACTAAAAGAATTTGAAAGAAACTAAAGAAATAACTCATCAGTGCCTGTGGTCTGGGCTGGTGCGATTGAACAGTTTCCTTTGATTTTTTTTATCCTTTGTATTCGTGTCTTAGAGTCATACAGCATTGAATCAGACCCTTCAGTCCAACCAGTTCATGCCAAACATAATCCCAAACTAAATGAGTCCCACCTGCTCACTCCTGGCCCATATCCCTCCTTATCTTTCCTCGTCACATACTTATGCAAATGTCTTTTAAATGCTATCATTGTACCCACATCCACTGTTTCCTCAGGAGGTTAATTCCACATGTGAACCACCTTCAATGTAAAGAATTTGCCCCTCGTGTCTTTCTTAAACTTCTCTCCTCTCACCTTTAACATATCAAAATTTACATCTGTGCATTCTCTAGACTTAATTTCCTTGAGAAAAGACAGCCATCTCGAATTATTTAAACCTTTCGTTATCTTATTAGCTTCTATCAGGTTGCCTGTCAACCTCCTAAGCTCCAGTGGAAAAATGCCAGTCCCTCCATCCTTTCTTTATAACTCAAACCTTCCTTACCTGGTAACATTCTGGAAAATTTCTTCTGAACCCTCCAGCTTAATAATATCCTTCCGATAACTGGACAACCAGAACTGGAGACAGTATTCCAGAAGAGGTCTCATCAATGTCCTGAACAAGCTCAACACGACTTCCCAGCCCATAAAGCCAAAGGACTGAGCAATGAAGGCAAGCTTGCCAAATGCCTTTTTAACTACCCTGTATATATACCTCTCAATCTTCAAAGAATTGTATACCTGCACCCAAGGTCCCTCTTTCACAACATGACCCAAGGCTGTACCATTAATTGTATAAGCCCTACCCGTATTTGTACCAAAATGCAATACCTCACATTTATCCCAAATGAATGCCATCTGCCAGTTTTCAGACCATTGACACATTTGATCAAGACCCCTTGTAATGTTAGAAAACATTCTTCACAGTCTACTATGCCAGCAATTTTAATGTTGTCCGCAAACTTACTAATCATGCCTGCTATATTCTCATCCAAATCATTTATATAAATGACAGACAAAAGAGGACCCAGAACCAATCCCTTTGGAACACTGGTGAAAGGCCTCCTGTCCGAAAAACACCCCTCCACCATTACTGTCTGTCTCCTGACATTAAGTCAATTATGTATCCAACTGGTAAGCTCACCCTGAATCCCATGTGATTTAACTTTACTAACTACTTATCATGTGAAGCCTTGTCAAAGGCTTTACTAAAATCCAAATAAGCAATGTCTACTGCTCTACCATCATCAATCTTCTTGGTAACTTCATCAAAAAAACTCAATCAAGTTTGTGAGATACGATTTTTTTCGCACAAAACAATGCTGACTATCCCAAATCGATTTTTGCCTCTCTAAATGTCCATAAATCCTATCTTTTGTAATTATCTCCAACAATTTACCTACAGCCAAAGTCAGACTCACAAGTCTATAGTTCCCTGGTTTCTCCTTAAAATCTTTCTTAAACAAAGGTACAAATTAGTCACCCCCCAGTCATCCAGTACCTCACCTGTAGTTATAGATGATGCAAGTATTTCTACAAGGGGTCTTGCAATTTCCTCCCTTACTTTCGAAAATGTCTGGGATATGTTAGATCAGGTTCCAGAGATTTATCCACCTTTATCTTCTATGAGACCTCTCTAACTTCCTCTTCTGTAGTGCTAACTCTTTTTAAAAATTCAAAGTTTACTTCTCTGCATTCTCTTGATTCCATTTCTGACTGTGTGAAGGGGGAATGTTTAAGAAGGGACAGAAATTAAATTGAACGATTATAAGTTAGGTATCCTTATTTCCTGGTTGCCAGTAGTTAACCAATTTGTTCATAACTCATTCTTATTTTCTTAAGTACAGAAACTGAGTGAGTGTTTTATTTTCACCTTGAGTCATTGCAATGCGTAATTGTACGCACAGTGGTTAGAATAGACTTGATGTACTAAACAACTTTGTTGTGATTGCTTCCTACTTAAAACAATTTTTCACATGTGATATGAGCTGTGTACTCTCTGATTTCACCACAACTTAAGTTCAGTATGTACACTGCACCAGCAGCATGCTGAACTATTGCTGCATTGCTGAAGACCTTTTAGTTTGGATGAAACATAATAAGACATTATAATATGGATACAGTTGCAATGTCTAAAATACATATGGATAAGTAGATAAATAGGAAAGATTTAGAGGGATATGGGCCAAGAGTGGGCAGGTGGGACTAGTTTAGTTTGGGATTATGTTTGGCATGGACTAGTTGGTTCCATGCTGTATGACTGAACTAATTGAGATATGTGCTTTCAGTTAGCTGTAAATATTCCATTGGCATTTTTCACAACAGAGCAGAGGTCTTTGGGAGCATCTTCAATTAAATCAATTCATTGTTCATATCATTTTAATTTTTGGGGCCTTGTGTGCATACAAGATTCCATATTTACTTTAAAGTTAATTTATTGGTAACGAAGCACTTTGGGATAACCCAAGGATTTTAAATTAAGACGAGAGTTAAATACACTCGGCGTACCATGTTGAAAATAGTTCAAATCTAATTGTTTTATTTGGTTGTCTAAATTTTATTACTGGTTTTATCTGCCTTGCTACAAACCTGCCTTTTTGTTTTGCTCTAGGTACAGTGAGGGAGAGATAAGATTTAACCTTATGGCAATCGTGTCAGACAGGAAGATGATATATGAAAGAAAGATTAAAGACCTACAGAGACAGCTGTCAGAGGTGAGATTTATTTAACGATGCAAAGCCAATCAATGTATATCTACTGCTGTTTGATTTCTAGGGCTTTCATATTGTGAATTTAATTGTTTAAGTTTTGTAAATGCATAGTAATCATACATGCAGTGAGCATTATGGTTTTGCAGTTTATTTTGTGAATTAACTTCATGTACAGCTCTTATACAAACTTTAGGCTGAATAATGTTTGAAGCGCACTTTTATGTCTCGCTGTCGCACTTTAAGGGATGTATAGCTGTAAACCGGTTTCATGCCCGACTGTTTAGTTGCTACACATGAGTTTGGCTGTGTCTGAGATTAGTGCTTTCCATAGATAGCAATGTCTGTGTTTTTATTTGTATCACTAAACTTTTAATTAAACCATCAGAACTTTGCAGGCCAAATTTTGTGCTACATCTTGCTTCATTGCAAGACTTGCAGAAATCAATTTTTGCTATTTATATTTCATCTCTTGCCCATTAAATCTCTCTGTATTCTTCTGCATAGTATGTATTTCCTGTGAATAGCATATTACTATGTCGTATTGTATGTGTGCTTAGGACTCTTTACATATCACCAACAAGATATCTTCTGTTATTGTGGATAACAATTCCACTGGAGAGATGTACAAATATGATGTTTCTAACTAGACTTTGTATACGTTCACCAGCATTATTCTTGGTGCTGACTTTTGTTATGTATAAATAAATAAAAATGCTTCATATATTCAGCAGTTCATGCAGCATCTAAAATCTACACATGGTATTGCATTGTTATAATTCATTGATGTATATTATCATTTACAATGTCTCCTGATCACAATATAAAGTTAGTTTAGTAGCTGCCAAAAAGCTAATGTGTCCCAGTTTTGATCTCCTACTTGACCTGTATCAAATGTTTGTTGGGCTAGCTAAAGTCTAGACATTATAATATTCAGCCATTTCTTGTGGGGAAAATATTCACAGCGAAAATTGTCACGCTGTAAGGCAATTCAAAATTGCAACAATTTAAAATCTGAAAGTTGGAACAATATTGAACTATATTTTTGACATCACATCAGCCTCCTTTCACTTGGAATGTAGAACTTGGGAGCACCAGTCAGCCATTCAGTTTCTTGAGTGCCCAGGAGAATGGGATAATGCCCCAGGTGGGTGTAGGGTCTGACAGATGGCACGAGGTAGTCAGGGTATGTGGCATATGTTCAGGCCAGGCAATTTCCAAAGAGGTAAGGGTTGTTGTTTGGTCTGGGCTAAGTCAATTGGTAAGGCAGGGAGGTGTCCCTTCCAGCACAGTGCCAGTTAGGTCAGTTTGAAGTAGATATTGGGTCTGGCTGAGGGGGGGAATGTGTAAGTCCAGAGTCAGGCCAAGGTTGTGTTGCATTTAAGGGAGGTCAGTCTGGCAGAGTGGCTGGGCAACTGCAGGGTGAAGGTGTGTAGATGGTCGGTTAGGGCAGAGACTCATTTTAGAGGATGCAGAGCGTACTTTACAGTGATGTTATGGTCATGCTGAGTTGAGGGGTCAGATTATAAGCTATCTAGGAATTGGAGGTCTTTAATCCTGTAACATGTCGTGGGTAACTATTAAGCTTAAGTGAATCAGAACCCTTCAAATTCTGTGACATTGATGGAGGCTTGGAGAGATATGGATGAGGAGCAGGCTAGTTTAGTTTGGGATTATTTTGGCACAGACTGGTTGGACCAAAGGTTCTGTTTCTGAATGTAAGTTTGCTCGCTGAGCTGGAAGGTTTGTTCACCATACTAAGTAACATCATCAGGGAGCCTCCGATGAAGCACTAGTGGTATGGCCCACTTTTTGTTTGTGTTTGGGTTTCCTTGGGTTGGTGATGTCATTTCCTATTCTTTTACTCGGGTGGTAAATGGGATCCAAGTCAACATTTGTTGATAGGGTTCTGGTTGGAGTTCTGTTTCTGTACTGTATGATACTATGACTCCTCCAATAGATGTAGGGAAATTGCTGTTTAGAAAATTAAATTTCCCAGCAATTCCTGTGGAGTCAGCCATATCCAGAATTCTAAGTGATCCAGATGCACAACTCCTATATTCTGAGAAGCTTCTCTCTGGCCATTGTATTGCATTACCTACTTATGAATGACAGTGGGGGAGTGTTTTGATGAGCAGCAATCACGGATCGGATCAGCACTCTACAACGACTCTTTTTTTTAAACCTTGTGACAGCGCACCACATTTGTGGCAGGAACTTTTGTATCTAGCCTCTTAAGAATTGCAGAGCATGCTTCCATCACAGCCTTTTGCGATACAGGATTGTTGGGGAAGCCAGGGTGGTTCTCAATCTCTTTTTACAGCATTAGCTGCCATATTCAGTCAAGCCTTCGTTTACTAACACTGAAAAATTTTATGACTTTCAATATCATTTCAGTTTGTGAGAGTGGGTGGCGTGTCAGCTGTGTAGGATGGTAGGTGGATATGTTGGCAAGGCATGCGTTGGGAATGACGTCTGGACAGTAAGGTCCTTGAAGAGACTGAATTCAGTTGTATAATTACCCAGGAGTTAAAGCAGGTTTTAATCTTCCTTTATTTTCCTGGGTCACTGTTCAGGTATTCTGAATGATCCAGATGTGCAATTCCTATGTTCTGAGAAGCTACCCTCTGCCCAATGTGTTGCATCACCTATTTAGCAATGACCGTGGGGGAGTCTTTTGATGAGTGGTAATCACGGATCGATTCACAGTGCCTTTTTTATCTTGTGACAGAGCACCACTTTTATGGCTGGGCATCTGTATCTAGCCTCTTAAGAAATGCAACTACTGCACTCAAGAACCTTATCACTTAATTTGACACCACATGCACCACTTTCAACATTCACTCCCTTCACCAGTGACACCTAGCGACAGCAGTATGTATTATTTGCAAGATACACTGCAGCAAAAAGGTTCCTTCGACACTGGTAAAGTTCATGCATTTGCGAGATAGAGAAGAACAAAGGCAGCAGGTACATCAACTGCAAATTCCTCTCCAAGTCATTTATGATAGAGAATTGGAATTGCAGCACCACTCTTTCACTCTTGATGGATCAAACTCCTGGAGCTCCCTTCCTGACAATCATCTATCTACACCCCAAGCTCTGCAGCAGTTCAAGAAGTTCACCTCCAGCTTCACGGACAGTTGGAGATGGGTCATTAATTTTGACCTAGCCCGAAACACTCATCTCCCATGAGTTAATTTATAAATCTGCAGAATGTACTGAAGGGCAGGGAATTGTCCCTCTGAAATGTAAGATTCCCACACAGTTCCCACAGAATAATCAGTTTGGGAATTCTGAAGGGTCATGAGATGCCTTTCAGGTTACGTTTGGTCTTCTCTGGAGTTTGGGAAATCTGGAATCCTGTGATCCTCAAGTCACTGGCTTGTTTTGGACTAATGGGTTGCCTGGGCAACTGTTGATACTATTCCCCTCTGAGCTGATACCCCTTGGTCTAGTATATGGTCTGTTTGGAAAGTGTGCATTTAATTATGTCAAAAGGTAACGAGGCATCAATCCTGGGCAGGCCTAGTTTCTTTTAGATGTATCAGATTTTTGCACTCCAGAGAAATTATTCGCTTGGATCTTAAAAGCAATAATTAAAAGGAATACCATATATTTCTGTGTTTTAAGTTTTCCTTCTTTTCCTCTTTCTCTCTGCTTTGCATTAATCTCTCTGATATCTTAAGTATCTCTGATGTTTTGCTGATTTTCTCACGGAGCCAATTGTAAGCATCTTTGCCTTGGCTTTCAGTTGTTACTTTGGTTCCTGTATTTGTATTTCCTTTTGTTGTCTTTACGTTTGGCAGCACACTTCTGTGTGTTAATTTATTACTGCTACTCCAGAAACACATTATTCATTGATAAAGCCTTTGGTCGATATGCTCAATACTTATACAGTTGCATAACGCTAAGTATCGAACTGTTAACCGAAGAGGCCACTGAAGTTTGAAAGATATCCAATTAATCTGTATTCCCTGCACTTTCCCCATAGCGTTGCAATTTCTTTTACATTTTCACATGTTATCCAATCTGGAGGTCATAATGATTCTATTTCCAGGAGCCCTTCATTCAGTGAATTCTTGGTCAGGACAACAAATGTAAAACTATTTTCCTTCTTCTCTTCTCTAATTTATGTTATATGGCAAAACAACTAATGTCCTCTGGTTATTGATCCCTTTACTGGTATCAACAGTTTCTCCTGATTTACTCTAGCCAAAGCCACTGATTTAGTTTTCAATCCTCTCTGATCTGGAACAACAGTTGAAATTTGTCTTAGGTTCTCGACAGCAGGAGCTTCTCATTCCTGATATTCTGGTAAACCTCTGCCTCTTCTCTCAAGCCTTGACTTGCTTTTGGGACCAAGAAGTGGATACATTATTTTGGCCAAGGCTAATTTTATGTAAGTTTACAGACTTATTTGCTTTGGTATTTCATGGCTTTATTTATAAAGCTAAGGGTCATGTGTTATTTTGAGCAGCTTTATCAACTTACCTTGTCACTTTACACTCTTGCTTATGTCTTTAAAATTGCAGTGTTTAGTTCATATTGTCTTTCCTCATTCTTCTTTCTAAATTTATCACTTCATATTTTCTGTATTAAATTTTATCCCACATATCTGCCTATTTCAACAAACTATTTCCCCTAAAAATCTGAATCTATCATTCTCACATTATTGTTTTTGGTGTTTAGAAGTGCCTTGTAAATTATAGAAAGCATATCATTACAATTTGCCCATTGACTGACTTCAAATATTTCTGTCATGTACTTTGCTGTCATTTGTTCATGGTAAATGAGGAATGCTGACAATATAAGATGATATCTGGTATTCCCTCCTTGTAATTTAAAAAGTAAACTTGTTTACAATCTATCAGAGTTTGGAAAGTCTCTTAGTGATCTCAAGACCTGTCGGTCATGGTTTGGGTTTTCTATTCATTCTCCAGCTGCTTGTCAGCATTTCCAACACCAATGACACTGTTTTGTAGGTAACTTCCTTAGCTCAAGCTTATATAACATCTAGTTTATAGGGATCTGAGTCTGTTTGGCATAAACCTCTTTCATATGGGTCCTCCTTTTTGTGGCTTGGTTGGTAAAAAGCTGCAACTGAGTCAAACAGACCAGCTGGTTCCTTGTTCAGTTCCTGTTTGGGCTTGAACTGGTTTCAGTTCAGGTGGCAGCTGGTATATCATAATTGACCACCACACACTTGCAATAGTGAGAGAAGAATCGGAGTGTGTGGTACTGGAAAAGCACCGCAGGTCAAGCAGTATCCATGGAGCCAGAGAATCGACATTTCAGGCATAAGCCCTTCGTCAGAAATTATGCACGAAACGTCGATTCTCCTGCTCCTCGGATGCTGCCTGACCTGCTGTGCTTTTCCAGCATCACGGTCTTGACTCTGATTTCCAGCATCTGCAGTCCTCACGTTCGCCTGAGGAAAAAATCAGACAAAATGTCCTCTGCTGAAAAATTAACCATCAGTGTAAGACAGAATGGGACTCTGCTGTGATGATTTCTGTTCACGGCCTGGCCTTGAAACATGAAGAATGGTCGTTTAAATGAAGGATTGGAAGAAATGCATTGACTGCAGACCTTCAGAAATAATAAAATGAGATATTGGCCAAATGCAATACTTCAGTTTCTGCTCTGTCTGACACCATTTAATCCTGGACACAGTACAAATTGTAGATCTTCTGATTAGTCCCTTTGCCTGCTAACGAGTAGCTTTCCTGAAGACCGATTTCACCAGAGTCAGCCAGTGGGAGAAAAAAAATGAATTGTTGGGGTATGTTGTTGCTCTGGGATTGTTATCCCTCTTCCTGGTTACGTTTTCAGTCCCTTCAATAGAAGTGCAGAATGAAATTCCATGTGAAAATCAGCCCAACTGGTTATTTATACAAGCTTTCACTAGAATTTAGCATATTGTGGAAGATGAGAATTGTATTTCCCCAGGAATGTATGACAAAATGAAATTTGCCCTGTAGGATGTATGCAATGCGATCTTGGTTACCCTTTGGGTCTCAATACATTAGAAATATAAATGTAACCAATGGCTTCCATTCTGTCTCTCTGGTATTTCCAGGGAAGCTGACATTAAATTTGGTCATCTTCCCTGGAGTGCATGATGCCACTTCTCAACTTTATTGAAAAGCTCTAATGTCTATGTATTTGTGGAAGTTGGGTCTCTATGTCCTAAGAGCTGTAGTGTTACTGCCTAGATAGGATCACAAATCACATCTACTTCACCAGCTCCTTGTTTCTCCAGGTCTTTTGTGATTTATGGAGTTTGATGTATCTACCCCTCAAATCTCCCAATTTCTGAGCCATTTTGTTCCTTCTGACTGCAGAGATTCATAACACTCAATGCTTTAGCTGTCAGATGATTTTAACTACTGCGTGATTTACTGTATCTTCAGGTTAGTTATCATTAATTATTCAGCTGTTTCTTGTAAAAGTTTGGTCCTCATTAGCTCAGATTCCAATTGCTTTGTCCACTTGTTGACCACCTTGTTGGAATGCCAGCTTTTGCATTGAGGTTTTCTGTGAATGTCTCCAAATTTGATAGATATATTTGACTATCATTACTATTTTTTTCATGTCTCAGTTAGCTTCCCCCCCCCAAGATAACTTTTAGCTTTGCTGAAAAGGCTACTTGAAATTTGCAATGACTTTCAGCATTATCACTTCCAAATTCACATTTTTCCTTCGATTTCTTATAGCAATTTAACATACTGATAACATCACAAAAGTTCTGCCCTCAAAAGTCTCACTTTCCTATTGATTGATGTTTGCAATGTTGTTTTTTTTTGTTCTTCCTCTTTTTTTATTCAGAAATTTCTATGTTTTGCATGATTTCAAATAATTTCTTCCTCTAACTACACTGATGGGTTGCCTGTAGTTTTAAATGAATAATGTGAGCTTGTAGTGAACTTGAGGAAAATGTGTCAATTCAGTGTCCTTCAGGATGAAGCTATTGCTGACTGTACTAGTGCAGTGTTCACTTTGGTCAATGGCACACTGTGAAATTGTTTCATTAGGAGGAAAATCAGAGAGAATGCTGAGGGAGGTTATAATCCAGTTTTAAAAGAATCTCCAACTTCACATCCCAAACAGAGCAACAAATTTCACTTCTAATTCATGGCTCTAAATTGTGCAGTGCTGAATCATGACATCCTCTCAGCATTTTCATTTTAAAACCTCTAGTTGTCCTTTAGTTTCCAATGTTGCCACAGCAACTGGTGAATCATGTGGCATAATAATATGCATTTTCCATATTTGGAATAATTTGGTCCACAAACCCAGCTAAAACCATCTGTGCTCCAGAGTGTGTCTGGTCACTTGTTTTCAATTCCTTTTTGTCACATCACTACCAAATGGCCATAAGCTGAGAGTTGTATCCTTTTGAATTCAATGATTTGTTAACTTTTATTCTTCAAAATTGTAGTCATTTTTGTGCTGTGTGTTTGGGACTCATTAAGATCTCTTTATATAATTGTTTTCTTTCCATTGATGCTTTTTAATGTTATCTTGTGTTGGACATTTCTACCTCCTTTCTGCCCGTGGATTTTCTTCTTATTTCACCTGTTTTAATTGTGACATCATATACTTTCTGAATTTCAGCTGTGGCTGGTCATCTCTTTCCCCTACCATTTATACAGATGTTTGACCTGTCCTTCTTCGGAGTGGATTAACCATTTGTAATGTGACTATTCTTGAACTAAATTTGCATTTTGCTGCTCTGCAGTAATACTGTTTTACTAAGTCTATTTCTGTCTTTTAGTTTCCTTCTTTTTCGGTATCGCTCTTTTGTATGTTTCTTCGACCCTGATTTTTAAGTTAACATTTAAGTTATTTTGCATTAAAACCCTCTGCCCTCTTAGCTTACAGCTGTTGTAAAACTGTAAAAACTGGGATTATGTAGATTTTCCTGGCACTTTTTCCACATACTGGCTGCTGCTGAATTATGTAATAATTTGAAGTAAATAATAGACCAAAGTAGAATTTAGTTCTGAAAGTATTTGCATTATTAGGTTATTTGAATACAACAAAATAATTTAAAGGAGTTAACTGAATTCTGTTTTAAGCTCGTGAGAACTGAGTGGAGTAGCAACCATTTGCTTGTTTTATTGTTTGTTTTCATGATTTTATTTTACTTTCAAGTTTCTTTGTACCTAGCTGAAAGTTGTACACTCAGTACTATTGATTTAAAAAATTGTTCTGCAATTGATGCCTTAGAATAGATTGGATGCCGAAAATATTCTCAATAAACACTTTTTTTACCTGTGCAGGAAGAACCCATGGATACAGATCAGAGTAACAGTGTCATAAACTCAATTCAGTCAGAAGTTGCTAAATATCAGATGCTGATTGAAGAGGAAAATCAGAAATTAAAACGCTATAAGGTGGGTTTTATCAAAACTAGCTTCTTTACATGTTATTTTAGTCTCACTTATTCGAATGATTTGTCTTGTGTTAATAAGAAAGTAAAATCAGACCATAAAATGTTGGAAAACCGGACATAATTGTGGGAAAGACGCTTGCCATGGAAGTACTAAACAATGTATATATCATTCAGATTTATTACAAAGCAAATATTATTGGTTTAACATGACCATGAACTTCAGCTGTACAAAACTCTGGTGCGGCCGCACTTGGAGTATTGTGTTCAGTTCTGGTCACTGCATTATAAGAAGGAGGTGGAAGCTTTGGAAAGGTTGCAGAGGAGATTTACTAGGGTGTTGGCTGGTATGGAGGGAAGGTCTTACGAGGAAAGGCTGAGGGACTTGAGGCTGTTTTTGTTAGAGAGAAGAAGGTTGAGAGGTGACTTAATAGAGGCATATAAGATAATCAGAGGGTTAGATAGGGTGGACAGGGAGAGCCTTTATCCAAGTATGGTGACAGCGAGCACGAGGGTGCTTTAAATTGAGGGGTGATAGATATAGGACAGATGTCAGAGGTAGTTTCTTTACTCAGAGAATAGTAAGGTTATGGAATGCTTTGCCTGCAATAGTGGTAGATTCGCCAACTTTAAGTACAATTAAGTCGTCATTGGACAAGCATATGGACGTACATTGAATAGTGTAGGTTAGATGGGCTTCAGATTGGTATGACAGGTCGGCGCAACATCGAGGGCTGAAGGGCCTATACTGCGCTGTAACGTTCTATGTTCAGCAAGACTGGTGCTGGAAAAGTACTAATGTAACAGCCTCGGCTTTCTGCAGTTGTGGTGAAGTTGATCGGGATGTTAAGTAGGATCATGCGTAATGATCTTCATACTTAGTGGGCTGTGCAGCAATCAGGGATTTGCTGTACGTGAAACAGGTTTTGCACAAGATAAAACACTTATGGGTTACCGTACGTCAATCGTAAAAGGATTGTGCAGTGCAGCAAAATGGCTGTGTACAACAAACAAAAGTTAGAGGAAACATTATGTGACCGAATCAATCTAAAAATAGGCATTGAGTGTCACTGGATGTTCTAGATGTATATATTGCAGTATATGAGCTCACTTCATTGGGTCTTGTCTTGTCTCAGATTGAAAATGTCAGAAGAAAGCACAATTATCTGCCCTTTATCATGGAACTTTTGAAGACATTGGCAGAGCACCAGCAGTTAATACCACTAGTAGAAAAGGCAAGTATCTCTTTATTTATAATTCATTCAAGGAATGTGGGCATTTAATGTCGACATTGTTTTTGTAAAAGTGAACCACCACCTTCAACAGTTATACTGCTTGTGGTCTTGATAGACCTTGCTATAGGAAAGATTATATTAAAACTGGAAAGAGTGCAGAAGAAATTTACAAGAATGTTGCCAGGATTCAAGGGTCTGACTTCTAGGGAGTGTTTGGACAAGCAAGGACTTTTTTTCTTTAGACTGTAGGAGACTGCAGTGGGATCTGACAGAAGTGAATAAGGTCATGAGAGGCGTGGACAGAGTGAACGCACTCTGTGTGATGTTGGAGGCAAAGTAACATGCTTCATATTTGTCCAGTTTTATTAATGTATTAATTTCAAATGATTAAATCTTTGTATACTTTACAGGTCCAGCTATTATCTTGCAATGGTGTTCTGTGCTTTCGTTGCATGGTAGGACCTCAATTTTAGATTGAGATGCTCCACTTGGTGATTTGGTAAAAGTTATTTAGGGAGTGCCAAATCAGCACTGAGCTTAAAAAGAAGAAAACCAAACTAATGCTATTTTAAATATGCTCGTCTGCTTCTTGTTTCAAGGGTAACACAAATGTAGGCCTGTGAGCAGGTCAGCTGCACTCCTGGAGTGGAATCTTCCATTGACGCTGGGCACTTTGCCTACCCATCTGGAGAGCTAATAAGCGACCCATGTTGTCTGTACCAAGGAAGACTCACTGTATTCTTGTAGTCAAACCGTTCCAGGCACACTGGTAAAGCCTTCCTGTTCAATTAGCTCCCCAGGGATTCGAGACTAGCCTGCCAGGAGCTCATTTGCCTGGCAGCACCATCAAGATGGCCCTTGCTACTGTCAGAACCCTTGAATCCAAGGGCATGGGTGAAAAATGTGATTTTTTTTCAGGGAATGGGGAGCTCCAAGGTTAAGGGTCATGGGGGTTAAGGGATGCCGGGTGTTGAAAATTAGAGAAGAAAAGTGATTCTCAGTGGGTACTCACTGCCCTTTGTCCTATGTCCTCAATCAGGCACTGATTGACTTTGGTCAAGACTCCCCATACCCCAAATATTTGCCGAGCAACCCTCACTCTTTTCTTCTGGGATGCGGAATATTGGCAGGTCTGCTTGTTGCTGGATTAATCACAGTGGCAGTAGGCTGAAGCTTTCACATGATTATTAATTAGCTACGTAAGAGACTCAAGTGGTGAAAGGACAGGAAGGCCAACTGTGAATCTTTCCAGCCTGTACTTGATTCTGTTCAAGATGGCGATTGGGTTTAGGAGTGATGCACAAGTATGAAGATCTCCGAAGAGGGAACAAGAGCAGAAATCATTGATCTGAAGAACCTCTATTATTGTTGGTAAACTGGAACTGTGTATTTTTGCAATGAAGAACAATGCCTACTGCTCCAGTGCTTTGTAACAGGGTTTGACAAAACCAATAATAGTTAGCTTGGAGGCTAGGAGCACAGTCCTAATGAAAAAAAGCGCTATGCATAAGGGTATTTGTTATTTTAGAAAGATGAAAATACAGACAACTCCCCACCAATGACATCTTGAATAATCAGATCGCAGTGATCTGTCTTGACATGGAGTATGCTCGCTGTGTTTGTTATTTTGATCAAGTGACAATGGGCCAAGTATATGAAAGTATGTAATGTATGGGTATATTTTGATTTATTTTCTTAAATGTTAAGTATTTTTAACATTGTCTAAAGTCACTTAAATGCAGTTTATTATTTAGCTGATGGTTTGAAAAGTTTACAGGTTGGCTTGGCTTATAAGCACCATTGGGAATTTTAAATGATATGTGCAGTGCAGTTATGACAGTGCAGTGAAGAATCACATTGGTGTAATTTCCTCTTGCATAATTGCCAATTATACTTCTCACTTTGGACGAGACATTATTGAGCATATGGATATGAGGGCCGATAGATCACTCGTAGTTTCTCTTGTACATCTACTCTACCCAATTATGGAATACCGTGAAACGATAGGAAGAAGCAAAAAGGTGAATACATCTTGCTGGATTCACATGACAAAATCATCTATCTGTTTACCAACACAGGCTAAAGAAAAACAGAATGCCAAGAAAGCTCAAGAAGCCAAGTGAAACTTCCCTGCGTTAACTTTGTGACCATTTGCTGCTGATAATTCTGTTTTAAGAAGTAGAATCTGACCTATAACCAGTGGACTTTTCGTATAGTTAATGAGTGCAAAGCACTCTCATTTGTAATTATATGTCTCGTACAAGACTGTTAAATGTTCTTTATTTGCATCACGTGCATGCACTATGTACCATGTTTAATACAGAAGAGGTTTTTAAAATATATCTTTTTCTGTCCTTAAAAGTTGTTCAAGTGCTGCAACACTGTCCAACCCTAATTTCAAGATTTCTCTGTCTTGTGTTGAGTACTGACATTGTCTAGGTGCATGACAAGACAAATGCTAAATAAAAATTATTTTCAAGAGTTGTTTTACATAAGTATTTGTTCCTCTTCCACGTTTTTTTTCCATTCTGAAAGTCAAATTAAGCTCAGTGATTGCAAGTTTGAGTTGTCTGAGGACACCAATACTCTGGAGAAAAACAGGATTTGATCCTAGTGGTAGAAACATTGTTTATTTTGAAATATCAACAAATTTTCACCTGAGATTTTCAGGAATACATCAGTTAAGTAATGATTGCCTAAGCAGCAATGAGGTAAAAAGATCTTTTTGACTGATATTTAATGCACCACTTTTGTTTCTTGTGTCCTTTTCTTTTCCATTTGATGGGATGAGGTCATAGCAGACAGCATTGCAGATATCTAGAATTTGGACTGTTTATCTCTCAGGATAGTATTGTTGAAAGAATAGATTTAAAACTGATCAAAGCCTCAAATAAAGATGTGAAACTTATAATTGTTTTGCTCATCCTTCACCCCTAGCATTTTAGAATCGTTCCGTCTAGCAGCCCAGTAAATTTAGTATAATTGTTTTTGTTTTCTGTTGAATGAGTTTGCTGTTTTAAATCGATAAAATTCACACCCTGTGCATGAAGACAAAATTGCATTCAAATACTGCCTAATAATTTAAATCTGCTTGCCATCCAAAAAAAAATTATTCATCCTCCATATTAAAATCTGCTTAATTTTCATTTTGCACAAACAGAAGTTGCTGGAAAAGTTCAGCAGGTCTGGCAGCATCAGTGAAGAGAAATCAAAATTAATGTTTTGGATCCAGTGATGCACAAGGGTAAGACTTATACAATTAATGATAGGGCCTTAGGTAGTATTGTAGAATATAAGGACAGGTACATAATTCTTTGAATTTTTTATCACATATAGACAGCATGGTTAAAAAGACGTTTGGCATGCTTGCCAGTCCTTTTGAGTATTTGAGTTGGAAGTCATGTTGATGTTGTACATATTATTGGTAAGGCCTCTTCTGGATTACTGGGTTCCAGTTATAGTAAGGATATTATTACGCTGGAGATTTGGATGTTGCCAGGTATGGAAGGTTTGACATAAAGGCTGAATAGGCTGGGACTTTTTTCACTGGAGCATAGGGGGTTGAGAGTCAGTTTGATAGAAGTTTATAAAATAATATGTGGTATAGATACAGTTAATGGTATCTGTCTTTCCCTTGGATGGGGGATTTCAAGTGTAGGCAGCACATTTTGCAGGTGAGAGGAGAGAGATTTAAAAAAGACATAAGGCAAATTCTTTACACAGAGGGTAGTCTGCTTGTGGAATGGTCTTTCTGAGAAAGTGGTGGATGCGGGTGCAATTACAATGTTTAAAAAGACATTTGGATAGATACATGAATAAGAAATGTTTGGAGGGATATGGGCCAGGAGCAGGCAGGTGGGACTAGTTAATTTGGGATTATGTTTGATATGGACTGGTTGGACTGATCCGCCGACATTTCCGCCACCTCCAAACAGACCCCACCACCAAAAATATATTTCCCTCCCCACCCCTTTCCGCCTTCCGCAAAGACCGTTCCCTCCATGACTACCTGGTCAGGTCCACGCCCCCCCCCCCCCCCAAAACCCACCCTCCCATCCTGGCACTTTCCCCTGCAACCGCAGGAACTGTAAAACCTGCGCCCACACCTCCTCCCTCACCTCTATCCAAGGCCCTAAAGGAGCCTTCCACATCCATCAAAGGTTTACTTGCGCATCCACTAATATCATTTATTATATCCGTTGCTCCCTATGCGGTCTCCTCTACATTGGGGAGACTGGGCGCCTCCTAGCAGAGCGCTTTAGGGAACATCTCCGGGACACCCCCACCAATCAACCACACCGCCCCGTGGCCCAACATTTCAACTCCCCCTCCCACTCTGCCGAGGACATGGAGGTCTTGGGCCTCCTCCACCGCCGCTCCCTCACCACCAGACGCCTGGAGGAAGAACACCTCCTCTTCCGCCTCCGGAACACTTCAACCCCAGGGCATCAATGTGGACTTCAACAGTTTCCTCATTTCCCCTTCCCCCACCTCACCCTAGTTCCAAACTTCCAGCTCAGCACTGTCCCCATGACTTGACGGACTTGTCCTACCTGCCTATCTCCTTTTCCACCTATCCACTCCACCCTCTCTTCCCTGACCTATCACCTTCATCCCCTCCCCCACTCACCCATTGTACTCTATGCTACTTTCTCCCCACCTCCACCCTCCTCTAGCTTATCTCTCCATGCTTCAGGCTCACTGCCTTTATTCCTGATGAAGGGCTTTTGCCCGAAACGTCGATTTTGAAGCTCCTTGGATGCTGCCTGAACTGCTGTGCTCTTCCAGCACCACTAATCCAGAATATGGTTGGACTGAAGAGTCTGTTTCTGTGCTGTATGACTCTAATAAATATTGTTCTTCAACTGAACACTAGGAGGCACTTGTGTAGTGCAGTTTGGATTTATGCTGTCATAAAGCAGCATTAGAGTTATGTATATGCATGTTTAAATTGCCATCTGATTTCCTTTCTCTGGGAGGGTCAATCTGGCTGTGGATAGAAGATCACTATAAGAAACCTGTGAAAGAATTTACATTTTGATTAGTATGTTTGGACAGTGTGCGGTTGTGGAGCATAACTGCAAAAGTACTGGATCACCTGATGTGTACATCTTTGGCACAATATGTTTCAGAACATTGGGAGGAAGCTGGAGGGCTATGGCAATTTTTGTCCCAGAATCAGTGTAAAATGGCAATTATTATTTCTTATAGTCAGTTGAATCTGTAATTGGTTTGAGAATGTTTGAAAATAACTTTAAAGAGTTGGTATAATTTGTGAATGGATTAACATTCTTGGATCATAAGAAATACTGGTTGATGTGGTTTGGTGATCCTTGACCTGGAACCAATACAGACAGTGAGGTTGGGGGCGGTGGCAGCACGAGAGTTAGGAAAGAAACTGCCGGCAGGCACACAAAAGTTGCAGGTATAAGGGAGTACAAACACGAGGGACAAAGAGACAGATGCAAACATATAAACAAAGCAAAGGCAGGAGCGCAGAATTCTTTAGAAGAAGTGAATCACTGGGGAAGAGGTTAGTTGTTTGAGGACACAAAAGGAGAGAACGATTCGAAAGTAATGTGCAATCTGGTTGAAAAGATCTAAAACTCGGAGACCTGTTTGCATAGCTTGGGAATGCTCAAGGCTTGCATGTTTTGTCAGGTGGCTGTGATGTGAACCAGGCTGTTATGGTTGGCCGGTTGAAATGAGTTCTGCTTTGAATGTGGTCTGAAAATAGGCCTAAGTAAATTTCTAGCTCCTTATGTCAACATCAGGACTTTTAGGTGTTAACATGTTTTGTCTTAACCCTAACCTTGAAACAGCAACTTCTTGAAGGTTCATTATTACAAAATTATAACTAAGGGCTTAAAGGCTATAGAGATCAAGTAAACACAGATGTTGCCCTTAACATGAATCAATTCAGGTATTGTCATTTTTATCTCCTGAAATTGATTAGGGGCAATGCCGGTTTTGAGTGCTTCCGAGTTGTGGATCTGAGTTATATTGAATTGTTTGGGGTGGCAAGTGGGGCTGAGGAACTACAGCATCTCCCAACATGGTGGAAAACTGAGTGTGTTGAGGGAGTTTGTGTAATACCATGTTAGTACCATGGAGACAAGTCAGGAGCTTGCCACAAGGAACTAAAAGTACAAAAGGAGAACCTATGCAAACACAAATACTTCACCAAATTCTGCATTGGCAAAAATTGGCTTGTTTCTATATTTATCGAATAGCTGATCAATTTAAATATGTTCCTCCAGTTGCTGGTAATTAGCTGGGTGCATACTGTACTCAAAACAGCCTATGCTTGCAAAATCTAAAACAAAATGTCAACTGTTAGCTGCGATTCCCTGATTCTACAGCACTTGTTGAATAAAACCATAAGACCATAAGACACAGGAGTGGAAGTAAGGCCATTCGGCCCATCGAGTCCACTCTGCCATTTAATCATGGCTGATGGGCATTTCAACTCCACTTACGCGCATTCTCCCTGTAGCCCTTAATTCCTTGGGACATCAAGAATTTATCAATCTCTGCCTTGAAGACCTTTAGCGTCCCGGCCTCCACTGCACTCCGCGGCAATGAATTCCACAGGCCCACCACTCTGGCTAAAGAAATGGCTCTGCATTTCTGTTCTGAATTGACCCCCCCTAATTTTAAGGCTGTGTCCACGGGTCCTAGTCTCCTCGCCTAACGGAAACAATTTCTTAGCGTCCACCCTTTGCAAGCCATGTATTATCTTGTAAGTTTCTATTAGATCTCCCCTTAACCTTCTAAACTCCAATGAGTACAATCCCAGGATCCTCAGCCATTCCTCGTATGTTAGACCTACCATTCCAGAGATCATCTGTGTGAATCTCCTCTGGACACGCTCCAGTGCCAGTATGTCCCTTCTGAGGTGTGGGGCCCAAAACTGGACACAGTACTCCAAATGGGGCTTAACCAGAGCTTTATAAAGTCTCAGCAGCACATCGCTGCTTTTATATTCCAATCCTCTTGAGATAAATGACAACATTGCATTCGCTTTCTTAATCACAGATTCAACCTGCATGTTTATCTTTAGAGAATCCTCAACTAGCACTCCCAGCTCCCTTTGTACTTTGGCTTTATGAATTTTCTCACCATTTAGAAAGTAGTCCAAGCTTGTATTCTTTTTTTCGAAAGTGCAAGACCTCGCATTTGCTCACATTGAACTTCTTCAGCCATTTCCTGGACCACTCTCCCAAACTGTCTAGATCCTTCGGCAGCCTCCCCACTTCTTCAGTACTACCTGGCTGTCCACCTATCTTTGTATCATCGGCAAACTTCGCTAGAATGCCCCCAGTCCCTTCATCCAGATCATTAATATATAACGTGAACAGCTGCGGCCCCAACACTGAACCCTGTGGGACACCACTTGTCACCAGCTGCCATTCCGAAAAAGAACCTCTTATCCCAACTCCCTGCCTTCTGTCAGACAGCCAATCCTCAATCTGTGCCAGTAGCTCACCTCGAACACCATGGGCCCTCACCTTACTCACCAGCCTCCCGTGTGGCACCTAATCAAAGGCCTTTTGGAAGTCTAGATAGACCACATCCACTGGGTTTCCCTAGTCTAACCTACTTGTCACCTCTTCAAAGAATTCTAACAGGTTTGTCAGGCACGACCTCCCCTTACTAAATCCATGTTGACTTGTTCTAATCTGACCCTGCTCTTCCAAGAATTTAGAAGCCTCATCCTTAATGATGGAATCTAGAATTTTACCAACAACTGAGGTTAGGCTAATTGGTCTATAATTTTCCATCTTTTGGCTTGATCCTTTCTTGAACAATGGGGTTACAACAGCGGTCTTCCAATCATCCAGGACTTTCCCTGACTCCAGTGACTTTTGAAAGATCTCATCCAACGCCTCCACTATTTCCTCAGCCACCTCCCTCAGAACTCCAGGATGTAGCCCATCGCGGCCAGGATATTTGTCAATTTTAAGACCTTGTAGCTTTTCTAGCACTATCTCTTTTGTAATGGCAACCATAGTCAACTCAGCCCCCTGACTCCCTTTAATTGTTGGGATATTACTCATGTCTTCCACTGTGAAGACTGACGCAAAGTACTTATTAAGTTCTCCAGCTATTTCCTTATCTCCCATCACTAGCCTTCCAGCATCAGTTTGAAGTGGCCCAATGTCTACTTTTGCCTGTCGTTTGTTTCTTCTGTATTGAAAGAAACTTTTACTATCATTTCTAATATTACTGACTAGCCTACCTTCATATTTGATCCTCTCCTTCCTTATTTCTCTCTTTGTTATCCTCTGTTTGTTTTTGTAGCCTTCCCAATCTTCTGATTTCCCAGTGCTCTTGGCCACTTTATAGGATCTCTCTTTTTCTTTGATACATTTCCTGACTTCCTTTGTCAGCCATGGCTGTCTAATCCCTCCCCGGATAATCTTTCTTTTCTTGGGGATGAACCTCTGTACTGTGTCCTCAATTATACCCACAAACTCCTGCCATTTTTGCTCTACTGTCTTCCCTGCTTGGCTCTGCTTCCAGTCTATTTTCGTCAGTTCCTTTCTCATGCCCTTTGTTTAACTGTAACACCATTACATCCGATTTTGCCTTCTGTCTTTCAAACTGCAGACTGAACTCTACCATATTATGATTGCTGCTTCCTAAGTGTTCCCTTACTTTTAAGATCTTTTATAAAGTCTGGTTCATTGCATAGCACTGGGTCCAAAATAGTCTGCTCTCTTGTGGGCTCCATGATAAGCTGTTCCAAAAAGCCATCCTGTAAGCATTCCAAGAATTCCCTTTCTTTGGATCCACTAGCAACATTATTTACCCAGTCCACCTGCATATTGAAGTCCCCCATGATCACCGTGACCTTGCCTTTCTGACATGCTTTTTCTATTTCCCGGTACATGTTGCGCCTCTGGTCCTGACCACTGTTAGGAGGTCTGTACATAACTCCCATTATGGTTTTTTTGCCTTTGTGGTTCCTGAATTCCACCCACACAGACTCCACATCATCCGACCCTATGTCATTCAGTGCCATAGATTTAGTTTTGTCCTTAACTAACAAGGCCACCCCGCCCCCTCTGCCCACCTCCCTATCTTTTCGATAAGTTGTAAATCCTTGGATGTTTAACTGCCAGTCCTGAACCCCCTGCAACCATGTCTCTGTGATGTATACCACATCATAATCATTCACGATGATCTATGCCATTAGTTCATCTACTTTGTTACGAATGCTACGAGCATTCAGGTAAAGTGCCTTAATGCTAACATTCTTATCATTAGAGATATTGGAAATCATTAAGATGTCCTAAGTTATCTTTCCTTTTTGTTGCATTCCTAATCTGCCTCAAGGTTAAAACCACCTGCATACATGCTATCCTCCTGCTTATCTTTCCATTTAACTCCATACTCCCTGTCGCTTTCACTTTCACTTCCCCCCCCCCCCCCAACTCAGAAGTTTAAAGTCCTACTGACCACCCTATTTATCCTCTTCGCTAGAACATTGGTACCAGATCGGTTCAGGTGGAGACCGTCCCAACGGTACAGATCCCTCATTCCAAAATTGATGCCAATGCCCTATGAAGTGGAATCCCTCTTTCCCACACCAATCCCTTAGCCACGTGTTTTCTTCCCTAATTTTCTTATCCCTATGCCAATTGGCACGTGGCTCGGGCAGTAATCCAGAGATTATGACCCTTGAGAACCTGTACTTCAATTTCCTTCCTAGTGCTTGATAATCCCCAAACAGGTCCTCCACCCTAGCTTTGCCTATGTTGTTAGTCTCAACGTGAACTACAACAACTGGATCCTCCCCCTCCCGCTCCAATATCCTTTAAGCCGGTCGGAGATGTCCCTCACACTGGCACTGGGCAGGCAACACACCATGCGAGACTCCTGATCTGGCTTGCATAGGATACTATCTGTCCCCCTAATTATAGAATCCCCTATAATAACTACTTGTCTTTTTGCTCCCCCCTCTTGAATAGCCTTCTGCACCATGGTGCTGTGGTCAGCTGGCTCATCCTGTCCAGAGCCCTTTTCCTTATCCGTACAGGGAGCAAGAATCTCATACCTGTTGGACAAGGTCAAGGACTGAGGCTCCTGCACTCCTCAACTCAAGTTCGGCCTGCCTGCCTCACTTACATTCACACTCTGATGTCCCTGATCACTAACTGAATGTGAATTACTTAATCTCCCAGGTGTGACTGCCTCCTGAAACAAAGCATCCAGGTAACTCTCCTCCTCCCGGATGTGCCACAGTGTTTGAAACTCAGATTCCAGATCATCAACTCTGAGTCGGAGTTCTTCCAGCAACCAACACTTGCTGCAGATGTGGTCATTGCCATTCACAATGGGATCAGCCAGCTCCCACATCATACAGCGACAGCACATCACCTGCCCAGCCATCTCTGCTTAGTTAATTACTTTATTACTTTGTATAGGTTTGAGTTAAAATACTTTCTGATACCTCTCTGCTATAGTCTTTTTCTAAAAACCAATTAATAGATAAGCCATAAGAAGTAAATTTTTAACTATTCACCGATAAAGAAATAGAAAATCTTTACCTTAACAAACCAGGGTCCTATTTTTGGTTAGGGGTGGGGGTGGGGGTGGGGGGGAGTGTGGTGTGGATGGTGGTGGGAGACACAACATGTGTAGTGTCTCGGGTTCAGCCACTGCCCAGATATATTAACGGCAGTCCCCTGGTTGTCGCTCCCGCTCTTCCTACTTATTAACTAGGTTAGAGGAAGAGGGCGGGTGGGAGACTCTACAGTTGCAGGATCTCGGGTTTAGCCGCTTTGCTGATATATATGGTCACTGTTTTCCTTCCCGGCTGCTCCTCTGGTCCCCGTCACTTCCTCCGCTGCTCCCACTCCTTCTCCGCTGCTGTTCGCACTTAAAATGGCTGTTGGCATCGAAGGGTGAGTATTTATACTCACTGCTTACCTTCCCGGCTACCCGTCTGGCCTCCATCACTTCCTCCGCTGCTCCCGCTCCTTCTGTGAAAGAGAAAAACACCGCTGCCCACTACTGATAAGTAATTTTAATAAAAACTGACTTACCTTATCTGTAGTCTTCTGAGTCCGTCCTACCTCCGCTGCTGCTCGCACTTAAAATGCGAATAACCCCGAATATGCTAGTATCTATACCAAAATCACCAATCAAGTTAATTTAAGTTTGCTAGAGGTGTCATACATTCAGATGTAGGGACCTATTCTCTGCAAACATGAATATGTTCAGTCTTTTCACCCCTTTGAAATTGCACAGGAACACGGCGAGTTTGCGGTTTCATGTCGGCCATAGCATTGCCGTGGAAAAGGCAATCAGAAATTGTTTCCAACCAGTCAGCACCATTTTCTTCTATAATATAAATAATTGTGTTCGTTTAAAATTTTGTATTTTGCATTTGTTTGACTGAAAGATTGAAAGTTTCAGCAACATGTCTCTCTGTGAAGCAATAGAAAAGCTATTCTCCAAACATTTTGGCATGCCTTGTTTTGTACTTGCATTCATTTGTATTTGAAACATACATAAAATCAGACATAAAGCTGACAAACCATTCATGGATTCTTTCTGTTCTGCTTTTCTAAACACATGTTTTTGTTGTTTCAATGGTGCATTGTTTCATCTTTATTTGTAATTAAACAAAATCGCCACCAAGTGGCAGATGCTTCAAGCGTTAAGTTTTTAAGGTTAAGTACAGCCAGTTGTACACAATCTTCTGAACAAATTTCTAAATTTGTAGGTAGGTTAAGGAAACAGTTTTTCACATGCATAATTCCCATTGAGCGATGCTGACTAGAAAACCCTGATTGATATCTATACCTGGTTAGGATATGCATTAAATCATTCAAAGGCTTTCAGAGATTTTACCCATAAATTAGAGCTGTAAGTGTTTGTTATTCATTCCAGTTATGGAGCACCTTTTCTGAGAAGAATTGTGAAACGTTTCTATGCATTTGTAATTGATTTCGGCAGAAGACTTTTCCTGGGGCAAAAGAAAAGCCAAATAACGGTGGAAAGATGGAAGGTAATAAATAAAGGTAGCTCCTCTGAGATGGAACAACTTTACACAATATTTCACTGCTTCGCAAATAAGGCCTAAATAATATTCAGAGAATTCCCACACTGTGTTTCCTCTCAATTCAGAAACAAAGTCTCATGGTGCTGCTCCTGACACGCTCTCCTGCACTCTTCATTGTTGTACAGTTGGCCCACTGACTCAATGGTAATTGTAGAATGGGGTGGGCGGAGGAATATGCTGAGCCCAATCTGCAATTATTTTCGAGCCAAGATACACAATGAGAGTGTAGGAGGACATGTCAGGAGCCACACCATGCATACCAAAGAATGTAGTTTCAACCTGGTGAACTTACAAAACAGAATTCCTCGTATGCTAAACAGCATAAGCAGCAATAAACAAAATTAATCAATCTCTCAATCAACTGATCAGATCTAAACTCAGCAGTCCTGCGTCATATAGTCCTGAATGTTGGTGGAACAATTAAAACAACTCATTGAAGGAAAAGGCTCCACAAATACTCTAGTTGTCGGTTATAGGGGAGCCCGGCATATCAGTTCAAAAGATTAGGCTGAAGCTAATCTGCAGCCAGATTGCTGAAGGGGTGATCCATCTCAGCCTTCGGAGGTCTCCACTGTCATTGGTATCAGTCTACAGCCAGTCCAATTAACTCCAAATGATACCATGAAATGATGGAGGCACTGCATATTGCAAAGGGTATGGACCCTGACAATGTTCTGGCAATAGTACTGAAGACCTCCAGAACTTGCTGTGCACCAAGCCAAGCTGTTCCAGAAGTTACAATACTGGCATCTATCTGCCTGACCCTGTAGAAAATTTTCCACTGTCCACTATTTGGAGTCATTCAAAGCACAAAGGGAGATGGTTGTTATTGTTGGAGGTCAGTTATCTCTAGGTATCTTCAATTCCAACTCTTAGCAAGTATTCCTCAGGGTAGATAGATTTAATCAACTTGTTCAGAAGTGTTATTACACACCTCTGGTACATGAGGGACTTGAACCCAGGTCTCCTGTCTCAGAGTAAGGACACTTTTACTGCACCACACTATTCTTCAGGGTACAGTCCTAAATTCATCTCTCTTTAGCTGTCACCTTTGCTTCATCATAAGGTCAGAAGTGGGAATGTTGCTGATGACTGGAATTTTCAGCACTGCTTGTGACTTCTCAGAGGTTCATGTCTACCTGCATCAGCACCTGGACAATATTGAGGTTTGGACTGACATGGCAAGTCACATTTGTGCCTCACAAATGCCTAGGCAATAACCATCTTTAATAAGAGGCCATCTAACTAATGCCTCTGCACATTCAATGGCATTACCAGCATAGCATTTCCCCATTATCAACATCCTTGGGTTTATCATTGACTAGAAACTGAACTGACCAGCCATATAAATCCTTTAGCTACAAGAGCAAGTCAGAGCCAAGGAATTCTGCAGCAAGTAACTCATTTCCATGTTCCCCAAAGCCTGATCACCATGTACAAATTACAAAGATGAAGGAACACTCCATTTGCCTGAATGGGTGCAGCTCCTACAACACTCAAGAAGCTTGATAACAGCATGACAATGCAACTTGTCCTATAGGCATCATAACCACAAATAATCAGTCCCTCCATCACTGACCTTCAGTAGCAGCAGTGTTAACAATCTACAAGACACTATTCACAAATTTACCTAGACTCCTTAAGCTGCACCTTCTAAACCATTCAATCACAACTGTCTAGAAGGACAAGGGCAGCAGACACATGACAACACCAGGTTCATCTCCAAGCTGCTTACCATTCTGACTTGGAAATATATATTACTTGCATAAATATTACTGTGTCAAAATTCTGGAACCACCTCCTTAAACGTACAGCAAACTTTGTTTGAACTGGCGTTTTATGAACTAGCACTCGGTAAACTGGCAAAAATGATATACCTCAAATACCGTGATGATTACTATGTTATTCTGTCCAATTATTAAAGCTTAAGTGAAATATCACACAAATTGTCAACAGTTGATTCATTTTCGAGTCAATTTCTCCTCAAATACCATGATCTACTGCAATTTCCAAATAGCTCAGGAAGGCTGTCTGCCAGTAAGTTTTACTTAAGGCAAAGTTGCATTGTTATTTAAGTGATTTATGCTGTAAATAAAGTATAACAATGATGTATATACTTTCCTATTACTCAGTGCATGTTTTCACATTGCTTATGTGAACTCTTGATTATCCAGAACAAAAGTTTAACGTAGATAAGTGTGAGGTCTTGCATTTTGGAAAGTCAAATAAAGGTAGGAGTTTCATGGTGAATAGTATGGTCTGAAGAAATCTAGTGGAACAGAGGGACCTTGGAGTTCAGGTGCACTGTCCTCTGAATGTTGAGTCATAGGTAGACAGGGCAATGAAGATGGTTTTTGGCACACTTTCCTTCAACAGTCAGGGCATTGAGTATAGAAGTTGGAAAGTTATGTTGCAGTTGCACAGGATGTTGGTGAGATTGCACTTGGAGTCTTGTGTTCAGTTTTGGTCACCTTGCTGTAGGAAGGATGTTATTAAACTGTAAAGAGTGCAGAGAAATTTACAAGGATGTTGCCAGGATTCAACAGTCTGACTTATAGGAAGAGGTTGGACAAGCTAGAACTTATTTTCTTTAGAGCGTAGGAGACTAAGGGGGGATCTTATAGAAGTGTATAAGATCATGAGAGGCATGGATAGGGTGAATGCACTCAGTCTTTTTCTCAGGGTTGGGGAATTGAAGACAAGAGGGTGTTAAAGGGGCAAGAATAAAAGGGAACCTGAGGGGCAACTTTTTTCCACAGAGCGTGGTATGCATATGGAATAAGCTGTGAGCAGAAGTGGTCGAGGCAAATACTTTAACAACATTTAAAAGGCATTTGGATGACAAAATGGATAGAATCATAGAGTCATACAACACAGAAACAGACCTAGCGAGTTTTGAGACGATTTATAGCTCAGGTTAAGGTTTTGGATGTAGGTTTGCTTGTTGAGCTGAAAGGTTCATTTCCAGACATTTCGTTACCTTACTAGGTAACATCTTCAGCGGACCTCACACAAAGCAATGCTGAAAATGCCTGCTTTCTATTTATATGTTTAGGCTTCTTTGGCTTGGTGATGTCATTTCCTGTGGTGAAGTTACTTCCTGTTCCTTTTCTCAAGGGTGGTAGATGGGGTCTAACTCAAAGTGTTTGTTGATAGAGTTCCGGTTGGAATGCCATGCTTCTAGGAATTCTCGTGCGTGTCTTTGTTTGGCTTGTCCTAGGATGAATGTATTGTCCCAGTCGAAGTGGTGTCCTTCCTCATCCCTATCCTCACTAGTATTCCTTCAAACTTAGCGTTGCTTTTTTTTTACTGTTGGACTGTTTGGAACAGACTCAATCGCACGCACCCACAATTTGTACAACTGAACATTCTGTAACTTCATGGTGAAATTAGGTTGGGAGATTTTGAAAGGAAAGTTGTTTTAATGCAAATCATGTTCATGTACAATTTAAATTTTATGTGGAATGAATGAGAATCAAGCCACAGAAATTTGCATTATGTTCCTTAACCTAACCTTTCACACATATTCATAAACATATTGGGTTTCACACATTGTTCCTAAACACAGCTTCATGCATTCATATTTTCATGTGAGATTCGTCAACACATGAAGCTTAATCTATTGATAGGTACAGTGAGCTGCACATGCACGCAATTACATCTTGTACTTACAATGATTGAAGTATTATTTTAAAATGCTTTAGAGTCTATAAACCTACAAACAAAGGGAGCAAACAGCAGGATATAACCTTTGCATCTACTAGCCTAAATCCCTGTTTATTTAAGCACCCCAAATATCTTTTTCTTTTGTCATTTGGTGACTAATCCAGTCACACTGATTTCCTGTTCTCTGTCACTCTGATAAGACAGTGATGGTCCTACTTGAACTGATGCTTCTTTGTAAAGGTCATTTTGAGAAAACGTGAAAACCTGGTTGAAGTTTTTAAAAATTCAGGGAAAAAGTGGAAAAGTAAATCAGAGGCAAAAAAGAGACTATGAGAAGAGAACAGCAGCTAACATAGAAGGGACTTGCATACGAGAGGGTTAGCCTAGAGGTGTTATCACTCGCATGTTAATCTGGAGACCCCGGGAATGTTCTGATGAATTGGGTTCAAATTGTGCCATGTCAGATGATTACATTTGAATTCAATGTTAAAAAACCTGGAATTACTGGTATAATGATGACTGTGAATCTATTGTAGGGAAAATTCCACCTGCTTCACAAATGTCTGTGAGGGAAAGACACTGCCATACTCACCTAATCTTGGCTACATATGACTTCAAACCCATAGCATTGTGTTTGGCTCTCAAGTGCCCTCTGGATTGGGCAATAAATATTGGCATAGCTGATGATGCCCTCATCCAATGATTGAAAAGACATCTTCCATAAACATATAAACAGTAAGATGATAGTAAGAGGAGGGGTCCATAGAATGGCTGTATGCATAAAGGGAGAGACCATGGCTTAGCTATTAAATAAATATTTTGTATCTATCTTTACCAAGGAAGAAGATGGTACCAATGTCACAATGAAAGCAGTAGTAGATAAGATACTACATAAACTAAAAATTAATAACGTAATGGCACTCAAAAGGTTGGCTGTACTTATTCACCAGGATTAGATGTAATATATCGCTGAGGATACTGAAGGTAACTAAAGGAGGAAATTGCAAAGGTCCTGACAGTAATCTGCCCATTCTCAGACACGAGGATGGTGCCAATGTACTGGGGAATTGCAAACGTTGCACCCTTCTTAAAGAAAGGGTGTAAAGATAACCCTGTCAGGTACAGTCATCTTAATCTGTGAGGTAGGAAAACTATTTGAAACTACCTCAGGACAAGTGTGGATTAATTATTGAAAGTTAGCTTGGAGTTTTAAAGGTGACTCACGTCCAACTGACCTGGATGTAATCTTTGATTCGGTAGCAAGAGTTGACTGTTTTTGTTTTATGTGGTGTATGTGGACTTTCCAAGGCCATTTGACAAAATGTCGCATCATGACTTGTCAACAAAGTTGAACAGCATGGCATGAAAGAGATAGTGGAAACATTAATACAAGGTTAGCAGGAAACAGACTAGTGGTGAAGGATTTCTTGGACTGGAGGATAGCATATAGTGGGGTATCAGAGATCACAGTGTGGACTATTATTTTCCTTGATCTATATTGATAACGTTGATATACACGACACACTTTCACATTTGCACATGACACAAAGCTGAGCTGTGAGGAGAGTAACAGACTTCAAGTGGCCAGAGACAGGTTGGTCAGACATAGAACAGAAAGAGACCACTTATTTTTCATTTTTGAGATTATAAACTGATATGGAAGTTGATCTATGAATGAAATACCAGGAGACATTTGCAGCTTCAAAATAAATGTCATGTGGTGCATATGTTTTTGAATCATAGACTCTGTATTGTGCAGATAGAAGGCCTTCAGGTCTGCACCAACCCTCTGAAGAGCATCCCACCGACACACCGTGTCATCCCGCCTTTCCCAGGACTAATCCATCTACCCTATACATCTCTAATCACTACAGGGGAATTTAGTATAGCCAATCCATCCATTTTTGGATTGTGGGGGGAAACTGGAGGAAATCTGGCAGAAATCCAGACTGACACAAGGAGAACATGCACACTCAACATAGACAGTCGGCCAAGGGTAGAATCAAACCCGAGTCCCTGGCAATGCGAGGCAGCAGTGCTGGCCACTGTGCACCCAGTTGAGTTGCACAATACAATGTTGGTTTTTGGGAAAAAGAAAGAGGGAGAATTTGAGACCAAATATCACAGAGGATCTTTTGAATTAAGGAAACTCAGCCTGACCACAGCCCTATGACTGTTTGAGATGTAGAGTGTTGAAAAGTTATAAATACCAAGAGCAACAGAGAGTAAAAGGAATTCCAAAGGCTGCAGACAGCCTCTATTTCTGTCTTCCTCTCTCCCTCTCTCTCTCTTCTTCACTTGGTCTGGGGAAAAGTCAGAAAAACCAAGGAAACTTAAAAAGGAAGACTTAATGCAAGAAAAGATGTAAACTCACTGGATCAGCCTTCGGCCTTAGTGTCAACAGCATAATATCATTGCAAAAATCAAAAAGTCAGTGACAGCAATAAAGGTGCACCTTGTGGTCAGAATTTTATGATCTTCGGAACTTTGCTTACTATATCTATATTATACATTACAAATGAATTCTTTCCACTGCTGCTGTTAAAAGGTTACAGTAAATAGAGTTTTTGGTTTCAGTTAATGAAGAAAACCTGATGTGATTTGCTTTAATCCTGAGTAGCAGTCAGTCCAATGAATTGGTCATTTAAGTGTTATTATTGAGATTTTATAAGTTTATGCATTTTGTAATCTCTTGTTGTACAGTGGGGCATGATTATCCACACTCCCTTCCTGATAAAGATGAGTCAGAACAAATGAAAATTTGTTGTAAAATGGATACATTTAGCTAGGGAAAATGAGGAGTAGCAATGTATTCATTGTATTGGACACAGTTCTAAAGGCAATGAATATGCAAACATATAAATTTGGAGCAGGAGTAGGCCACTCAACACCTCAAGCCTGCTCTGCCATTTGATTGCTTCATGTTCCGGTCTTCCCATGATAACCTTGCATCTACTTGCTTGTTAAAAATCTATTTGCTTCTGCTTTAAAAATATTCCAGGACTCTGCTTCCCCATGGCTTTTTGTGGAAGACAGTTTCAAAGATTCATAATCTTCTGTGACGTTAATAAATCCGCATCTCTGTTTTAAATGGGTGACCCCTTGTTTTGAAAGAATGACTCATAGTTCAAGATTGTCTGACAAAAAGCAACATCCTTTCCACATTGCAGTGTCAAGACCCCTCAGAATCTTATATGTTTCAACTACGTCAACTCCTGTTCATTTAAACTTTAGCAGATATAAGCCTAGCCTGTCCAAACTTTCCTAATAAGACACTCAGTCCATTCCAATATTAGTCTCATAAATATCTCTGAACTTCTCCCAATACATTTACATAATACCTTAAGGAAGAAAAACAATAGAATGCAATCTAGATGTGGCCTCAGCAATGTCCTGTATAACTGAAGCATAATCTCCCTACTTTTGCATTCAATTCTACTTGACACAAACATTCAAATTCTAAGAACTTTCATAATTAGTTGTGGATATTTCATACTAACATTTTCTAATTTATGCACTTTGACCCCCTTAATCCCTCTGTATCTCAAAGTTCTGCACTCTTCCCACCATTTTCATTTTCCCACCAAAATGCAAAATTTCACACTTTATCTCACTTTGTACTCCACATCTTTGTCCATTTGTCCATTTGTAAATCCATTTGTGTATAAATTATTAGAAGTGGCAAGGCATATTGAGAGATGAATTAAAAGAACATACGGGACCTTGGCTCATAAATAGATACATAAAGTACAAAACCAAGGAAGTTATGACGAGCCTTTCTAAACACTAGTTTGACTGCAACTTGTCCATTTTTGGCAATCACTTTAAGAAGAAAGTTACAAAGCTTTAGAAAGGGTGCAGAAAAGGTTCATTAGAGTGGTTTTAAGGATGAGGGAATCTAGTTGTGAGGTTAGGTTGCGGAAACTGCAACTATTTTCCTTAAAGAGAAGTTGGGAGGAAGTTTGATAGAGCTGTTCAGCAATATGAGGGATTTGACAGAACATATAGAGAGAAACTATTCCCTTCGGTGGAAGAGTCAAGAACCAGAGGACACCAATGTCACATCATTTGCTGAAGAACTAATGGTACCATGAAGAAAATCTTTTTTTATGCAGGAAATGATTAGAACTTGGAATGAACTGCTCAAAAAACATGGTGGGGACCATTTCAATTGTGGCTTTCAAAAGGACATTGGATAAACACCTAAAGAGAAAAGATTTGTATGGAAGGGGCAGTGGAGTCAAAGTAGCTGAGTTGATCTTGCAGGGAGCTGGCACACATACATTTATAAGATTTAGGAGTAATTTTAATTATAAGACTTAAGTCAATTACAACCAATAACGAAGTTTGAGAAAGCCAATCTAAAGGCCTTTTAGGTTGATTAAGCACAGAATCACTTTAAGAATGAGTATGTTTAAGCATATTTCACAGAATGGATATATCCAAATTTATCAAATAGGTTAAAAAATGTAACGATATTGAATAAGAGCAATTGATTTAGTCAATTCACAGTGGAGTCCCAGCTTATTGTTTCTGAGGAAGGGTCGCTGGACCCGAAACGTTACCTCTGATTTCTATCCACAGTTGTTGCCAGACCTGCTGAGCTTTTCCAGTAATTTCTGTTTGTGTTTCATCATTTTTGGTTGTCTGATCTCTACTAACTGAAGTTTACTTTCTGTTTTTAGTCTTATTTTGTGCATTGAACGACTAAAAGGCCCTGCTTATTAACCCTTGCATGATCAAGGACATCCTGACTTTTAAAAACCGAAAGGACTGCAGATGCTGTAATCAGAGCTGAGGAAGGGTCACCAGACCCGAAGCGTTAACTTCTCTTCATAGATGCTGTGCTTTTCTAGCAACTTCTGTTTTGGTTCATTCTGACTTTTAATTGGCTTGCCAATGCATGGATGGCATGTGAACAATTTCAGATTGGTCAAGTAGTGTCCATCCAATTCCTGATTAGTTTCTGTGCAAGTGTTGTCATACCACTTTCTACTTTCTCTTGATTTGTTTCTTAAAACGTTGATTGTATCCCTTTTATGACAACTTACTAACTTCATAGATTTCTGCACAGATAATGTGGCACCAGCAAAGCAATTTATATTGCCTGCTTAGAGTATGCGATGTCACCTCCTTGTGATTTAATAACATCCCAGATATCTAACTAATAAATCTAAGTGTTCTGGAGAATCTCAAAGCTTATCAATAACTTTTAGCTAAAAGCAACATGTGTGACTCCGCAATGTCTGAAACCAGCTAACTAAAAATAACGAGGACAAATTGCACCAACATTGCAAGCTATGCAGCCTGTGTCATTGAAAATCAGTACATACATAGCCCTAATTTAAAACTGAGGTGACAAAGTACACATATAAGATGCAACATTATGCATTCAGTCTATATGTGTCAAAATTATTACAAAACCAATTATAAATATATAAACCTGTTAAATGCACAATAAGTAAAAAGTAACTTTCTCATTAAAGTACTAAGTTAATAAACTAAACTAATTTCAATTAAAGATAAACATAAAGAATGCAGTAGAAATTTAGCAGGCATCATCGTATATGTGGAGACAGAAACAGTTAATGTTTTGAGTCTTATATGACTCTTGTATGGAACTGAAGTTCTGAGGGTTCTGTATTCTGAGGAACAGTCATTCTAAAGAATCATCAATAGAAAAGGAACATATTATTTAATTGAAGAGAGACTATAAATTCCAGGTAGGAAAAGGTTGTCTTATGAGGAAATGTTGAGCAGCTTTGGGCCTATCTTATAGAAATATATAAGATCCTGATAGAGTTTGACAGATTAAGTGCTGAAAGGATGTTTCCTCTTGTGTAGGCAGTTTAGAACTGATGGACAGAGTTTCAAAACAAGGGCTCTCCCATTTAAGATGGCGATAAGAAGTAATTTCTTCATTCAGAGTCATTAGTCTTTGAACTTCTCTCCCACAGAGTGCAATGGAGGCTGAGCTATTAAATTTAGTCAAGGCTGCATTCATCTGCATTTTAAAAAAATTATTAGAATCCCTACAGTGTGGAAACAGGACCTTCGGCCCAACAAATCCACACCAACCTTCCGAAGAATATCCCACCCAAACCTGTTCCCCATTATCTTACATTTACCTTTGACTAATGCCCCTAACCTAAACATCCCTGAACACTATAGGCAATTTAGCATGGCCAATTCACCTAACCTGCACATTTTGAACTGTGGGAAGAAACCAGAGCACCCGGAGGAAACCCACATAGACACAGGTAGAATGTGCAAACTCCACACAGACAGTTGCCTGAGGCTGGAATCAAACCCGGGTCCCTGGCGCTGTGAGGGAGCAGTGCTAACCATAGAGCCACCATTTTGATCTACAAGAAAGTCAATTCTTGTGGGAATTGGCAGCAAAATCAAATTAAGGCCTCAATCAGATTAACAGTGAATGGCAAAACATGTTAGATGTGTCAAAAAGCCTAATCTTGCTCATATTTATATTGATTTTATGTGACTACCAAAGGTTGCACAAGCGGATGATCGCCACATTCTCCTAAGGACCATCTTGGCGCTTACTGGTTGGCAATACATTCTTTTACAAGTTTTGTTCAACATGTGCAATGGAATTTGAAATAAAATATAATGAAAATTAATGTTTTAATTTTCCTTTGTCCTGTTAGGAGGAATTCTAAATCTCACACTTAGTCATGCCATTTTCCTAATCAAGAGATCATTTAATCCTTGTTCCAGGTTCAGGCATTCTCAAAAGCTGCTTGTGGTCATCTGAGTGAGAGTATGTCCCAGCATTGCTCTGACCCCTCAGGGTATTATGTGCATATTTTAGATCACAGAACCTCTGCTTCAAAGAACATTTTTTTTAAATAATAAGGAATCATGGAACATTTTCTTCAGGCAATTCTCAGGGGATTTCTTTAGTTTGCTGTTTACATGGTGTGATTTTAAAATAGAACACTTCTTTCAGAAATGAAGCAAGATGATGAAAGAAGCTGTTATTTGGAGGAATTAGTTTTAGGCATATTTTTGAGATTGCAGTCTTCATGCAGTCACCAGACACTATGAGCTAAAAATATTTGACTTTCTATCAGTAATATGTTAAAGAACTTATGCCTTTCTCCACATTATGACTTGCCCAGTATTGAACTATTTCTTAATTTAGACCATCATACTGACATGTCTCAACTTCTGACAATGCATTCCAGTTGTTGCTTGAAACTTCTGTTTGTCTGTGCTAACCATGTTCGAAACTGTGCCCTCTTCTCTTTATACTTTGGCATTTTAGGAAGTACTGAGACAGTATATTCCTGTTAGGGTGAAAGGAAAGGCTGGTAGGTGTAGGGAATGCTGAATGACTAAAGAAATTGAGGATTTGGTTAAGAAAAAGAAGGAAGCATATGTCAGGTTTAGACGTGATAGATCGAGTGACTTCTTAAAAGAGTATAAAGGCAGTCGGAGTATACTTAAGTGGGAAATTACGAGGGCAAAAAGCGAACATGAGATAGCTTTGACAAGTAGAGTTAAGGAGAATCCAAAGGGTTTTTATAATACAAAAACCCTTTTTATAGGACAAAAGGGTAACTAGGGAGAGAATAGGACCCCTCGAAGATCAGCAAGGTGGCCTTTGTGTGGACCCGCAGGAGATGGGGGAGATACTAAATGAGTATTTTGCACCAGTGTTTACTTTGGAGAAGGATATGAAAGATATGGAATGTAGGGAAATCGATGGTGACATTTTGAAAAATGTCCATATTACAGAGGAGGAGGTGCTGGATGTCTTGAAACGCATAAAAGTAGATAAATCCCCAGGACCTGATCAGGTGTATCCTAAAACTCTGTGGGAAGCTAGCGAAGTGATTGCTGGGCCCTTTGCTGAGCTATGTGTATCATCGATAGTCACAGGTGAGGTGCCTGAAGACTGGAGGTTGGCAAACGTGGTACCACTATTTAAGAAAGGCGGTAAGCGCAAGCCAGAGAAATATAGACCAGTGAGCCTGATGTCAGTGGTGGGCAAGTTGTTGGAGGGAATCCTGAGGGACAGGATGTACATGTATTTGGAAAGGCAAGGACTGATGAGTGATAGTCAACATGGTTTTGTGCATGGGAAATCATGTCTCACAAACTTGATTGCGATTTTGAAGAAGTCACAAGAAGGGTTGATGAGAGCAGAGTGGTGGACGTGATCTATATGGACTTCAGTAAGGCATTTGACAAGGTTCTCCATGGGAGACTGGTAAGCAAGGTTAGAGCTCATGGAATACAGGGAGAACTAGCCATTTGGATACAGAACTGGCTCGAAGGGAGAAGACAGAGGGTGGTGGGGGGGAGGACTTTTTCAGACTGGAGGCCTGTGACCATTGGAGTGCCACAAGGATCAGTGCTGGGTCCATTACTTTTCATCTACCATTTTGTTTATTTTTTATTTGCTTGCCAGCAACCTATAGCATGTCAGGTATAAATAAATTCTGTTTATGCCTGAGGTAATCATGAGTACCATGCTTGCTTCCAATATAAAGTCCATTTGGAATTTATTACTTTTAATCAGTGCAAATGCACACTTCACTGAATTCACTTTAAGGTATATCATTTCCCCTTAGATTCCATAATTCTCCTAGCTAGATATATTACGTACATTTGACTAGCTCATACTGAGATGGCCTTCTCTTCTCCCGTATTATGACCCTAATGGCTTGCTTCTGTGGTCCTCAGTTCTTGCCTAGATCCACAGCGATGAGTTCGACCAGCTTTTAAGCAGTTCTACCCTCTTGTGAAGTGCCCCGTTCTGGGGCTTTGGCAATAATCCCATTAAATGTCTGTGGTCTCACTGAAAGCTTGCCAGCCACAGTTAATCACCTCCAACCCTCAAAGCAGGATCGGGGTTTGCAACAATCTCAGCAGGGTGCACAGAGGTAATTCCCAATGGGAGTGTCACCACTAAAAGGAAATTCCTCCTGCAACATTAAAGGTTTTGGATAGGGCACTGTCAAGGGATGAACCTGTGACCTAATACTCCCTCTGGAAAACTGTGTCCCATTTTGCCACCATATGGTAAATTGGGATGTGTAATTTAGGATTATCAATCCACTCATTGAAATAAGTGGAGCATCTAAATGCTACACATCCCATCCTTTTGAAATGTAAATAACAATTGGGTGGGTTCTGTAATATGTGGGCTGTAGCAGGTTAAATCTCAAGTGATGAAGATGAAAACTACCTCACAAGTAATTCATTAAAATCACAATGGAAGCTATTGCCTTATCATTTAGGGCAAATTTTAACCAGAACAGAGGTCATCTCTTCTCTCCAGGAGCATTCTGACTTCCTTTACTGCTTGAAAATGTGCCAAATTGGCAGCAAGTTGACAGAAGGAAAAGGCTTGCATTTGTATAGTGCCATTCATGACCAGTGGATGTCCCAAATTACATTACAGCAAATTAAGAACTTTTGGAGTGTTGTTGCTGTTTTGCAATATTGGAAACTTCCAGAAACAACAATGTGAAAAGTGACTAGATCATCCATTTCTTTTCATTTTTTTTAATTCTTGGGGCATGGATGTCGCTGGCTGGGCCAGCATTTGTTGCCCATACCTAATGAGCCAGTAAACTGACTTCATGTAACACCTCGGTTCGTTTGATGCACGTATATCCATGATGTCACTGGGGAGGGAGTTTGAGGAGTTTAATCCAGTGATACTAAGTAATGAAGATATGTTTCCAAGTCAGGGTGGTGAGTGGCTTGGAGGGGAGGTTGCAGCTAGTGATGTTCCCATTTACAAGATGATTAGGGGGTTAGATAGGGTTGACAGTGAGAATCTTTTTCCACGTATGGAGTCAGCTATTACAAGGGGGCATAGCTTTAAATTAAGGGGGGGTAGATATAGGACTGATGTTAGGGGTAGGTTCTTCACTCAGCGAGTCGTAAGTTCATGGAATGCCCTGCCAGTAGCAGTGGTGGACTCTCCCTCATTATGGGTATTTAAGCGGGCATTGGATAGGTATATGGAGGATAGTGGGTTAGTGTAGGTTAGGTGGGCTTTGATCGGCGCAACATCGAGGGCCGAAGGGCCTGTACTGCGCTGTATTCTTCTATGTTCTATGTTATATGTATCAGCTACCCTTGCCTTCTAGATGGCCATGTGTTTTGAAAGCAGCTTTGATGAATTTCTGCAGTGCATTTTGTGGATGGTACCCACTGCTATTATGTAATTGGGGCTGGAGTGAGTGTGGATTTGTGGATATGGTGCCAATTAAGCATGCTGTTTTGTCCTAGATAGTTTCAAGCTTCTTGACTGTTGTTTGATCTGAATTCATCAAGACAAACAGAGAATATTCCATCACGCTCCTGACATGTGCCTAGTAGATGATAAACAGACTTTGGGAAGCCAGGAGGTGAGTTACTCACTGCAGGGTTCCTGGCGTCTGACCTTTTGTTGTAGCTACAGTATTTATATTGCTAGTCCTGTTCAGCTTCTTATCAATGGTAACCTTCAGGATGCTGAAAGTGTTTGGGAAATGACTGCTGTCCAGGATAGTGGGAACAACTCCCCTGTTGTTCTTTGAAAGGCTATGTGAGATCCGAAAGGGCAGGCAGATTTCATTTTAATGTCTCAACCGAAAGATAGCATGTGTGACTGTGCAGCATTCCCTCAGTACTACACTGAAATGTCTGGTTGTGATGTTTGTGCTTGAGACACAGAGTTGAGACCATTGCCACTGAACTACAGCTGGCACCTAAAAGAAAGCAGCCAAAGCCTCAGTGTACTCAATGCCCCAGAATTCAGCATTTCACAAGTCAAGTAGAATGGCCATTTTCCCTTGTGTTTGGCAAGTTGAAAATACAACATTGCTTTGTAAAGATACTCCTCTATGATTAAGTTTCTAGTATTAAAGGGGGAGAATCATTTACTTTGTGCAATACGTTAAACCAGGTTGAGATATTCTCACAACAAAACTGTTGTCCCCTGAGTGAGCATGTATGCAAAAAATAACATAGAGGTGTGATTGTAAGAGGCAATGTGAGCCGTGATTGCAAAGTTAAGATCTTGCAAGCTGGTGAGTTTATGCCTGTTAATTCTGGTGAGATGAGCTGTGGCTGGCTTTATCGAGCTTCAAATAGAAATGAAACCAATGAAAATCAATCACCTAGCATCTCATCCGATTTAATAATAATATTGAGAGTACTCAAACTCATGCTCTCTAACCTTAATGAGGCAATTCATGTAATGGTAATGGAAGTGTGTGACAAACAAGTATTCAATTTAAATTGACATTTGATTGTTATAAAAAAAGGTCAAAAATATGAAACCTTTCAGACTACTATTTGCTAGCCTGTGTTGGGTAGTGACAGCAGTTGAGGTTTACTGATCTGTAACTTTAATTTGCAGTCCTATTTCTTATTGTTTTGCTTTATGGTGCATAAAATGGGAAGTAATGATTTTGCTCAACTGTACAGACAGTTCTAGGTGGTTAATGTGTTCTGCAGGCACGGGCTATTTTGGGTCATGGGCTGCGTAGAGACATTTTACAGGAACATTTGCTGTCTGATTATCTTACCACATGCAGGGTTGGATTACTTCCTGAAACACAAGGGAAAATGGCCATTCTATTTGACTTTGTGAAAAGCTGAATTCTGGGCCATGAGCACACTGAGGCCTTGGCTGTGTTAACGGACCGTCGGGTAAATAAAGATCGATTAATCTAAGAAGGCTTATCTCGAGTAGCTAGATTCTCTTTTTCTGAGAACCTTTTTCTCTTGTCCTAAGAGATGAAGGAGCTAACCTTCACACTTGAAGCAGATGGTTCTCTTCAGCAGGCTGTTCAGAGATTTCTAAGACTAATGTTGCAGTCATTTATATTCCACCTTGACCTGAGTTGGAAATGTATTTTACCAGCTTTTAATATCTTGGCTAAGAGCAGACTGCACAGTCAATCATTCAAGAAGTAGCACAGTATGTTGGACTCAACACCATAATGTTATATTTTTCAGATTTTTTTTGTTTCTCTTCATATTTCTCCTTTCTACATTAAGTGCAGCAAAGATCATTGGGATGTCAGCAGCCAGCCTTGTCAACAAGACCATTCTTCATGCATCTGTCATGTTTAAAAATCCATGAAACTATTCTTGGCAAAAAAGCTTCAGCACTTGACTGCTTTTCTATAAATAACCTATGATTGATTGTCCATCAACTAAGCTTGCACAGGCTATATGAACCAGACAATAGACATCACTATAGCTTGGGCGTTTAAGAATGAACGTGGATAGACAGTTAGAAGACATGGCAACCAGGTTAGATCTGTCTTCAAATATTCTGCCTCGACCATGCTTTAGCTTCTCCAATCACAGGTTTCTTCCCTTATGATCCTGCTTCAGAGAGAGGATCTATGATTGGAGGAGCAGCAAGGCTGGGAGGAAGAGGAGCTGTGCTTAGAGTTTGAGAATTAGACAATCTGGCCAGTTCCACTGCTGTCACTCAGGAACTTGCTACCCCAGAGGACTACAGAGAATCAGACACTGAGTATATTCAAAACAGATCATTGGATGGCTCACTATTAGAAATAGGAGGAGAAAGTGAGGACTGCAGATGCTGGAGATCAGAGCTGAAAATGTGTTGCTGGAAAAGTGCAGCAGGTCAGGCAGCATCCAAGGAGCAGGAGAATCGATGTTTCGGGCATGAGCCCTTCTTCAGGAATGAGGAAAGTTTGTCCAGCAGACTAAGATAAAAGGTAGGGAGGAGGGACTTGGGGGAGGGGCGTTGGAAATGCGATAGGTGGAAGGAGGTCAAGGTGAGGGTGATAGGCCGGAGTGGGGGTGGGAGCGGAGAGGTCAGGAAGAAGATTGCAGGTTAGGAAGGCAGTGCTGAGTTCGAGGGATTTGACTGAGACAAGGTTTTTCCAGTTTCCTCATTTCCCCTCCCCCCACCTTGTCCCAGTCAAATCCCTCGAACTCAGCACCGCCTTCCTAACCTGCAACCTCTCCACCCCCACCCCCACTCCGGCCTATCACCCTCACCTTGACCTCCTTCCACCTATCACATTTCTAACGCCCCTCCCCCAAGTCCCTCCTTTTATCTTAGCCTGCTGGACAGACTTTCCTCATTCCTGAAGAAGGGCTCATGCCCAAAACGTCGATTCTCCTGCTTCTTGGATGCTGCCTGACCTGCTGCGCTTTTCCAGTAACACATTTTCAGCTCGCTATTAAAAATATCAAAGGATATGAGAGTGTGTGAGAAAATGATATTGATGTAGCATATCTGCAATGATCTATTGTCTGTCAGAGCAGGTTAAAGAGACTAAATGCCTCCTGCTCCAGTTTCTTTATATTCCCATGGACAATCAGAAGAGATAGGTAGTGATCAGTCATGATGCAGGGATTTCGGATTAGATTGAGATATGTTTTTAGACCAGTGATTCATGATCCCTTGATCTAAAATTCCTCAGAAAATTTCCTTTTATGAAAACAATCTTACTTCCCAATCTCTGTTAAAGAACAGAAGGTATATTTTTATCCAATTTTTGTCTGAAGATAAATTTCCCAAAGAAAATTACTGAGGCTTCATCCCTGCTGTTTTCAAATGTAAGGATCTTCAAGTTGAGGGAAAGGAGCCTGTTCACATGGATCAAACTTAATGTCCCAACATGTCTCAGGCTGAAATCAGCTAACCCAGGGCAGGCAGGAATCAAAGATAGCATTCCGTTTATCCATGTGCGTTGACATCGCACCAAGTGTATATCATTCTAGATCTGTGGCTATGACTGGAAGAGGGATGATAGGCCTGGGGAGTGTGCTTGTGCAACTGTAAAATTGACCACTGTGACACTGGAGTTGTGTCTATTGCTTGCACCTTCCAGGAGTTCCATCAAGCATTTGAACCAAATCAGGATGGCTGTGTATCCCTGGACCAATTGAGACATTAAGTGGTCAATTAATAGCCAATAAGAGGTCGCCACCACTGGGCTTTTACTGTAGCTTTTACTGCTTATCCTCAGAAACTGTCTGTAATCCCAGAAGTAGCCATCATTCCCACTGACGCTCCTGAGACAAGAAAACTGCCAGTCATTTAATTGGTCCGAAGCCCTTGGACTGGACTTCCTCAATGGTAGAAGAAAAGGCCCAGATCAAATCAACTAAAAGTCCAGTGGCTATCAGTTGACTGCGGGACAAGCTTGATGAGGTGCTCTTGAATTTTGTGTTGGGTTACAAGACCATCGCCCCTCTTGTAAAATTCAGCCAGATATGTGGGAATTCAATTTCATCTGATGAAATAATAGTGACTTTAGCAGTAGAAATTATGTGCAACTCCTTAAAGTAAAAAGGTTAAATGGCATCTTGTTCAATGCTTTAATGTCCTTAGCAATCTTTCCCTGGGTTGCTTCAACAGGTTCATATCTTAAAAGTTTGCAGAATAGTTCTGTCACAATTTTCTTTCAAACCTTGTTGGAATCCACTGACACTGTTAACCACATGTTAAGTTGGACTAATGGAAGTTACCAATCTATTGCACTCCCTGGGGAAGTTTATGTGCATGATTGAGATCAAGCCAGGCTTCTACGCAGCGTGACCCTGTGAAGAGTAAAAATTATATTCTGCGAAGTTTTCTTTCTTCTGCATTTATGCTTCTTGACGTACAGCTTACTGAAATGTTATCAAACAATGGAATTTACACACAAAGCCTTTATTCCCTGTGCATAATTTATCTGCACTATATAAACTTTCCACATCATCTACTTTCATCAAAGAATGAAAGTTCAATGTAATGAGGCTATTAAAACACATTGACGCCATTCGACCTAGTTTATGTCACTTCTTCTTTATTTGTGCTCCAGAACAATCACACCCATGTAAACTAGCCAACTAAGTGCTAGGAAAAGGGCAGAATCAATTTAAAGAGGCAGACAAGGATATTTTAATGTTTTGCTGAATCCTTGCTCTTCTAACATTTTTAATGTTTGTGTTCTTTTTGTTCCAACCGACAAATTAATGATCTGTTTCTCCATTTCCTGTCGGACAATCTTGCTCCCTCCTTCACATTGGGTTTTCTATTGTGGATATAGACTCATAGAGTCATAGAGATGGACAGCATGGAAACAGACCCTTCGGTCCAACCAGTCCATGCTGACCAGACATCCCAACCCAATCTATGTTTTAAGAAGAGGAGAAAGAATATGGATAGTAGTCAGGCTGGGCTGTATACCTTTTACTGGAGCGTCATCAATAGTGGTTCATGCAGGAGATATTCCGATCTCTATTTCCCTAAGCCACTTAAGAAACTGCCAAGAGAGAATGTGCAGGGCAATCCTTTGATAATCACAAGGCATGTTCATGCTAGGTGGACACAAAGGGGTTTGTCTTAACTATCGCATTTTATCTGTTGCAAAATCATTTCATTGCTAATGTTCTATAATTCACAAAGCCTTCTCTCCATGTCACAAATCACAAAGTGCCCACTCATCCTGTAAGATGAAAGTGCATTCCAAATTTTGCAAAGGGTAATAACGTGCATCGGGCCAGTTAGCCAATTTTTTTTAGCATGTGATTTAGAGTATTACCAACAGCATGGGCTCAATTCCTATGAGGGAGATTGGGGGGCACCTCCTTGCCCTGGCCCTGTGATTGAAAGCCATGACAAACTACTACTGACAAAAATAGCCAAGAAAACAGTGCAGCTTGAAACTTCAACAGACAATGAGCCAAAGACCTGCCTTTGGGCAGAGCTCTCCTGACATGAATGTTGTCCGGCCAAGATGTTGATGCAATTGCTAACTCTAAGAGTACCTTCTACATCCTTCCACTGTGCTTCGTTTTGATTCCTGTGCCTTCTTATATTCTGCTTCTAAATGTTATCTGAATTTCAATGCACTTGATGTGAGTAACTTAAGTCTCTGTATGAATCCTTTGGGACTGAGCTAGACTGCTGTCACTGGGACTGAGCTGTACTGGCACTGACTGGGAATTAGCTGGTCTGCCCACTGGGACTCAATGGAAACCACTGTGCAATGTCATAGCAGGTGATAATCTGCCTTAAGAAATTTCAGCCTAATATCCAGCGTCACCTGAATACCACACAAATACCAGTCCATGCTTAGCTGAAAATCCAGCCTTTTCTGTCCATTTTTGAAATTATATCCAGCTCTCTTTTTAAGTATAAACCACCTCTTGCACAATATAATATTCCTCAGAAGAAAGAGCATGTACCTACTCTTCTGTTCCTTTGCACCAGTTTCTGTTGTATCTATTCTTGGTGAACTCGCTGAACACAGGTGGGCATTGTGTGAGGGATCACAACATCATATCTGGAGATTTGTGTTGCTACAATGCCCCATTGGACAAAATCTCAAAATTTAACTGAATAAATTAGGGCTTTTATCAATTGCAATATGCTGTGGCAATAAGATACAGTTGGCCTAATCTGTAAATCTAATCATTGTGATACTGAGACTTAGAGACAAGGAAGTTCTCAAATTCAATAGCTGGTGAAGTTTGACTTAGCTGACATCAGCCTCAGTGTTTCTGAAGTGAGGAAAAGTAAAACTCGCCACTGTTCTCATTTTAGTTCACTGTCTTGAGTCAGCAATGGCTCAGCGGTAGTATTCTCATGTCTGAGTCAAAGTTGTAGGTTCATGGAACATGACCATCTGGGGATATTTAGAAAGTCACTTCACAACTGACATTCCCTCTAAGCTACGTGTCTGTGCGTGTAGCCACTCTGACATTCCGTGCGTGATGATTGGCGTGTTGACATGGATTGCATAGTTGATTTCCGGTTTTGCCACCTGTGGTCCAAAAATATTCAAGGGAACATTATTCACAGAATGTGGATGTTGCTGCCTGGGCATTTATTGCCAACACCTAATTTGCTCTTGGGATGGTGGTCATAGCCTGTCTTCTTGAACCACTGCAGTCCATGTGTTGTAGGTAGATCCAGTTAGGGTGGAATTTCCAGGATTTAGATGGAGCAACAGTAAAAGAGCGGTGATATATTTCCAAGTCAGGAGGGTGTGCAAGGAGGAAGGAAGGAGATTTGCAAATGGTGGTGTTCACCTTCTAGATGGTGGACACCATGGGTATAGAATATGTTGTCTATGGAATCTCAGTGAGTTACTTGAGTCCATCTTGTAGATGGTGTACACAACTGCCACTATATGTCAGTGGTGAAGGGAATGAGTGGTGAATTACTTGGGGTACCAATCAACTGGGCTGCTTTGTTCTGGACAGTAATAGGGCTGCACTTATCCAAGCAAGGAGAGAATATCACACTTTGTATTGGTTAAATACAACTGAATGATTTGGCAAGCTATTTCAGAGAACATTAAAGAGTCAACCACTTTGCCATGGATCTGGAGTGTGGACAGACACTCTTTCAATCTTTCGTGGGATTTGGGCATCACTAGCTGGGCCAGCATTTATTGCCCATCCCAAATTGGCCAAAATGCAGTTGAGAGTCAGTCACATTGTTGTGGATCTGGAGTCACATGTAGGCCAGACCAGGTAAGAATGGTAGTTTCCTACCCTAAAAGGGCATTTACTGAACCATATGGGTGTTTCCTGGTAATTGCCAATTGTTTCATGATCATGATTAGACTCTAAAGTCCAGATTTGTTCTTTTTGAATTCAAATTCCACTACCTGCTGTGGCAGGATTTAAACCCAGGTCCCCAGAACATTACCTGGGTGTCTAGATTAACAGTCAAATAAACATACCACTCAGCTGTTGCCTCCCCACATGAGGGCCAGCTAAGGATTGCTGATTTTTGTTTCCCAAAAGATACTGGTGAACCAGATAGGATTCTATCACAATTGACAGTAGTTTCATGATTATCATTAGACTCGCGTTTTATTTAAATTTCAGATTTCTATTAATTGAATTTAAATTTTACCATCTGCAGAACCCTTGTTCCAAAACTTTACCCTGGTATCTGGATTATTTGTCCAGTGACAATACTGCTGTATCACCATCACTCCCTATTGAACCCTCACTGAGACTGACACCCAGGGAGTGCTGCAGTTTTGAACATGTTGTCTTTTGACAAGACATTAAACCAAAGCCCTGCCTCACTCACTTCTCAAGTGGCCAACCGAAGTCCACAGAACTTTGGTATTGAAGAGGAAGGGGAAGATACCTTCAGTCTCCTGGTCAGTATGTATCCCTCCAACAACATCACTGCAAAAAGAGTAATCTAATCATTACAATAAAGGTCTGTGGGAGCTTCCTGTGTGCAAATTGGCTGCCACATTTTCTTTATTTAAAAAATAATTCATTGACTGATAGAGTTCTTCTGGGCTTGTGAAGGTTGCTATAGAAATGCAGCACTGGAAATTGAATACTGAAAACAATAGTGTGTATGTGGCTGTTAGTTTGAGTGAGGCTTAACTGTAATGCTTTCCATTGTTGATTAACAAAAGATAATTCACACCTGGATGAAGTGCTGAAGGTTTGAATACTCTTGTGGTGCTTTAAGCTTCCAAGCTATTTGGGAAACTTATTTACAGCAACATATAAGATGACAACAGACTTGAAACATTAGATGAACTGGGAGGTGGGGAGAATTACAAAAAAAAGAAATGGATGAGGTCTGTGTTCACTGATAAAGTGAAGCATTTATGAAGGTGTGTAGTTTAATGAGCGCTCTTGACATTGGAACTCATTAAAACTCAGGGTTGAAGCAATCATGAAACAACCAGAGCTCAGCAGAATCCAACAGTCGAATGATAATCAAATATAGTGGAGAACACAGAAAAATTTCACTTCTTCTTCAGTGAATCTCATTCCCTGTCTTGTGCAATATTTCACAAAGCTTAATGAGTTGACAAATCCACAATACTTCTTCTTTTAAACCTCAAGTTTTCAGTGAGCACAATTGCAACATCTTTTCAGCTGAAGAACAAAAAGTGCAGACTCAAGTTGGTACTTTTCACTTAATCTAACAGAGGATTTGATACTTCCATTTTGAAAGTGATAACTATAGAGGATGGAAACAGGTGTTTACATGTTCAGCCATTTTGCTTCCACTTACTGTTAGGGCAAAATAGTACAGTGTACAGTGTAGGTGCGAAAGACACAATTCATCATAACATCACAAAATGTTTTTACCAATTAATTAAATATACAGCAATTGACAAAATTGCAACTCAACAATAACAGCTAAGCTGTGTGTTCTGTATGACTCTGACATAAGAGGCTTAATTTTAGACTGAAAACAATAAATAGTGGAGATCACAGTGGGTCTGAATGCATCCATGGAGAGAGACCAAGCGAGATTCAAGTGTCTGTAGTAATTTATTCCTTAATTTTAGCCTGGCGTGGATTGTCCAGCAAAACAAAAGTAGCATCAGATTGGTTTCCCCTTTTAGCGCAGCTCCTGATGTCATTTTCCTTATAATTTATAGTGGAATGGCAAAATGGAGAGCTAATCAGACCTCACCTGTTTCTCACTGAACAGATCTCTCTTTCAAACCCCACCCCCATCCAACCTTCCCTTGTTCTCTCAACAGGTTTTGAGCATGTTTTGTCATGAATCAGTCTAGGCAGTGAGCTTTAGGCTGACATGCCTATGCAAGACTCTGATATCTATTTTCCACTCAGTAGTACATCCATCGTAGGAAGAGGAACCCTGTCTAGTGTTGTCCTTTCCTGAAAAGCCTGCAATTTGGCATTCCCTGGCAATTAAACTAGGCATAACTCACATTTGGTGGTGCTTTAAGCTTCCAAGCTATATGGGAAACTCATTTACAGCAACATATAAGACGACAACAGACTTGAAACAATCTGCTTCAATTTGCAAGATATTGTAGAATTTGCAAAATGAAAGCGCCAATTAAACTTACAGATCCATTATGTGCCAAAAGTTTCATGATATTCTGCAACACTAATTATCTTCCTCAATATTACTGTTTGATCTAATTTGTGTCATTTTGCTTTTTATTGGTTTGTGCAATGTCAGGCCATACAGCACTTATTGTCTAACTGTAGCTGTTGTGGGAACTGTGGTGATGAGCTGCCTTTTTGAACTGTTCCAGTCCTATTAGGAAGGGAGTTCCAGGATTTAATACACTGAAGAAATGGTGATATGTTTCCAAGTCAGAGATAGTGCTGAACATTTTATCCATCAACCCGACTTCAGACTTTATGTTCCAACCAGACCCTGAGTGAGGTTCTTCAATTTGTTACGGTTCCAAATGGGATGGCCCAAACTGTTAAGGCCTGCAATGAGAAGGGATGATCTGTTACCGCTTCTTTATTCAAACACCCACTCGGTTGGTTTCAATTAAATTAACTTATAAAGGAGTACTTCCCTGGTGAATACCTTTCTCCCAGACTGAAAGGAACTTATGTTTTAAAAGGAGCCAATTAAACTTTCTGAGTTAGCCAAAGAGTGAGCATGACAAGAATTAGTAATGCAACACATGTATACACCGATTAGGAATAAGAGTGAATCCAAGAAGATAAAAGTTAAAAATAAAAGATAAAATCAATCTCTGCATTGTTCGCGAATAGTGGACAGCTGAAAGTTGTGGCTATTGCATTAGAGATTACTGGTGGGGAAGTTAGAAAGCCACAAAGGGATCAGTTCCATTTTTCACTTGTTTTCATGGCATACTGGGGATTCAAGGGGTTAAACATTCCACTGCTAAAAGGACTCTCTGCAGTATCAATTCCATACCTGTCCTCTTACAGAATGAGACAGGACATCTCAGGGGGGATGCTGGCTGACTCTCAGAGAACTGAATCTCAGGAGCCATACACGTGGATTCAACTTGCAGCCTCAGACAAAGGTATTTGTCCTCCCTGGACAAAACTGATAGCCTTGGCCATAACCCTATTAACTGCTTCCTGCTCTCATTATCATGCTTCCCCTTCCTATTAACATAGGTATGTGAATCCCACATTGAGAACAAGCAAAGTCCTTCTGTTTAAATCTCTTCCCATCAACAGATGATTATGAAGAATACGAAAACCAGTCCCTGTAATCCATCCACTAGTTACCACAGGACATTGACAATCACCGGGCATTGTAAAATTACAATTGCCCATCTTAAACAATGTAACAACAATCAACCATGTGACTTATAGACCTTTTGTATTATTCCTATAAAAAGTACTGCCTTTGTGTGTAGAGCAGAGATTCTTGGAGAAGTATCACCACAAGTAGACACATGACTTGGGGATATTGAGAATCTCTTGCCGGCTGTCCAATAATAAAACATCTACCATTGTACAGAAACTTGTATCATCTGGATATGATGAACAAAATATACATCAACATTTGTAGCATTGATGTTGACAGTTGAACAATTAATTTCATGATCCTTTGTTTTGCAGATTTTGTTTTTCTGATGCCTATTGACCATCATTGAATTTCAGCTTTCAGGATGAAGGAGAAGCTTTTTGTTCGCTTATTTTCTTTTTTCTGGTTTGCAGTACTCAGGGTAAGAGAGAGCTTTTGTTTAGCTGCAATACATACTTATTTTCAGTTGTGACCTTCACAGCAAGTCTATGATTAAAGACATGTGAGAATCCTCAGTTTTACTAGCACACTCCAGTAGAGTTGAAACTGGCAGTTTAATCCCTGATCTTATGTATTCTTCAAAGGGCAAAGCACAAAGTGTGTCTGCAGTTTGAGGCATAATCTGAAGGGAATGACATGCTGTTGAGCAGGAGTTGTCTGACCCATATTATCTTTGTAGTCCAGTCAATTTTGATTTGTCTCTTACTCCACGCCCTATCCTTTGAATGACAGATGTTTGCAATTCCCTTCATATTACTTGAGTCTCTCTCTATCTCTCTCTCTCCCTCTCTCCAGACAGCTAGCTAATTTATATCTGCAACTATTTTTGGTTGTATCAGCCCTCTTTTATAAAACGCATTTTGGAGTTATGAGTTAATAATATCCACAGTAATTCAAGCTTCCATCCTGTTGTCTTGACACTTATGAAGGGAGGTTGGTCATTGATGAAGCAACCAAAGATTGTTGGGTTTAGGACACTACCTGGAAGAACTCCTGCAGAGATGTTCTGGGGCTGAGATGATTGACCTCCAACTGCCACAACCAACTTCCTATGTGCTAAGTGTGACTCCAACCAGCAGAAGGTTTTCCCCCAATTTCCATTGACTCCAGTTTTGCTTGGGCCCTTTGATGCAACTCAGTCCAATGCTGTCTTGATATCAAAGACAGTCCCTCTCACCTCACCCCCTGAAGTTCACCTCTTTTGTCCATGTTTGAAACAAAGCTGTAATGAGGTCAAGATCCAAATAGCCCTGATAGAACCCAAAGTGACCATCAGTGAGCAGGTTATTCCTTTGTAAGTGACATATGATAACTGTGAGGAGATACCTGGTCAATTTTCCACATTGTCGAACATCTGCCGTTATTGTAACTATGCTCAAACAACTTCGCTAGAGACATGGCTAATTCTGGAGCACTTGTCTTCAGTACTATTGCCAGAATATTATAAAGGCACGTAGTCTTTGTAGTATTCAATCAGATATTTCCTGATATCAAATTCATCTATTTGATAGTCATTTATAAGCTTACTAAAGTATGGATTGTTCTGAATGGGCTGCCAGGTACAAATTAAATTACTGGTATCAGAATGGATACCACATTCCAAATGCAGGGTCCTTTAAGGCTATATACTGTGGCAAATATATAAAATAAGTACATCTCATGATAAAGTTGTACCTTGTGCAGTTTATTTAAACTAATGCAGTCATCTCCATTTTTGTCTCATTCTCACACTGTCACTGAACAGTCTAGAACTGAGAAACTGTAATAGAAACAAAATTGGACTTTGTAAAGAACTTTTATTTAAAAAATGAGATAGAACTCTCGCAGAGTAATGCACAGGGTAAAAACTTACAATGAATAACAAAAAAAAAGGACAATTTTTAAACTAACCAAATCAGGAAGTACCAAAGCCATGGTTAAGGATTTCATCAGTAGATGGGCTGAAGTACTGGTTGAGTGGTGCTGGAGTGAGAGAAGAAATAATTGTCAGGATGCAGGTTTAAAACTCAGTTGAGCATCAAACAATATACACCCCAGACTGTCTCACTGAAATTAACAGTGAGCAGAGCAGCATTGGATTTTGTAGCAAGGGAACATTTGAACATACAAAAAGAATTTGGAGCAGAAGTAAGCCCCTCAATCCTGTCATGTTTTTTAACAAGATCATGGCTGATCTGATTCAGGTCTCAATTCCTCTTTCTTGTCAGCTGATTATAGCCCTCAACCCCCTGACCCTCACGACTAGCTGGGTTAGAGAATTCTGGACATTCATAACCCTTTTGGAGAACAAATTCCTTTGCATCTCAGTTTTAAATGGCTGCCATGATGTGGAGGTGCACGTATTAGACTGGGGTGGACAAAGTTAAACATCACACAACACCGGGTTATAGACCAACATTTTTATTTGGAAGTACAAGTTTTTGGAGCACTGCTCCTTCATCAGCCAGACTATAAACTTGTCTTGTGTGATTTTTAACAGTTTTAAATGAACATTCTTTCATTCTGTAACTGCATCCCGAGTTTAAGATCATCCCCCTAATGAAAACATTTTTTCAACATTTACCTTGTCAAGCCCTCTCAGAATCTTTCTGTTTCAATAAGATTACCCTTCATTTTTAATCTGTAATGAATTAAAGCCTAACTGTTAGTGTTCTTGATAAGTCAACCCCTTCAACCAGTAATCAGTTCAGTGGATCCCTTTTGAACTGCTTCCAACGTCAGTACATTTCCTTCACCCAGAACTGTACACAGTCCTCCAGGTGCAGCCTCACCAACATCCTGTACAGTTGTAACAAAACTTCCCATTTTTAAACACCAACCTTCTTGCAGCAAAGGCCAAAATTCTGTTTGCTGCCTTAAGCTGTCTTAATTACCTGTTGCACCTGCATGATAGCATATTGTGCTTCATGCTCATGAACACCTCCCTATGCCAGACTTTTTTGGAGTCTAGCGCTGTTTAAATAATAATCTGCTTCTTGATTCTTCCTACCAAAGGGCTTGGGCTTACATTTTCTAACAGGAAGTTCAGAGCTGAAATATGTGTTGCTGGAAAAGTGCAGCAGGTCAGGCAGCATCCCAGGAGCAGGAGAATTGATGTTTTGGGCATAAACCCTTCTTCAGGAAATCCTGATCCTTGGATGCTGCCTGACCTGCTGTGCTTTTCCAGCAACACATTTTTCAGCTCTGATCTCCAGCATCTGCAGTCCTCACTTTCTCCTAACAGTAAGTTCAGTCTTGCAGGTTTTAACTCATTTACTCAACTTATCTGTACCACAGAAGATACCACATCGCAACATACCCTCCCATCTATTTTATATATTCAGTAAATTTGGATAAATTACAATCTGCCGCTCTTCCAAGTCATTAATGTGTATTCCAAGTCAGTCAATAATTGAGACCCCATGATTGATCCGTGTCCACTAGTTCTTCATTTCCAACCGGAAAAAGACCATTAATACCAAATTTTGATTTTCTGTGTGTTAACCAATCTTCAATCCATGACAATACAGTACCCCCCCCAACCCCTTAGAGTGAGCTGCTGTCTTGTGCAGTAAGTTTTTATGTTACAGCTTGTCAAGTACCTTCTGGAAATGTACTATATCTACCAGTTCCTCTTTATCAACTCTGCCTGTTATATCCCCAAAGAACTCAAAGTAAATTTGTCAAACATGATTTCCCTTTCATAAAGTCATGCTGACATTGTTTGATTGTGTTAAGCCTTTCTAAATGTCCTCGTATTCCTTCCTTAATATTGGGCTCTGGCATTTTCCTAACGACAGATGTTTAGCTAACTGGCCTATAGCTTCCTTTTTTTACCTCTGTGACTTCTAGAACAGGGGAGTCACATTTACCATTTTCCAATCCTCTGGAACTCTCTAGAATCCAGTGAGTTCTAGAAATATTTTGACCATGCCTTCACTATCTCTGCAGCCACTTCCTTTAAGATCCTTGGTTGCAGACCACCAGACCCTGGTGATGTGTCTGCCTTTTAGTCCCATTAGTTTGTCAAATACTTTGTCTTCGTGATCGAGACCATTCCAAAGTCTTTCTTCCCATTAAAACTTTAGTTATGTGTCATCTTTGGTATATTTATAGTTTCCTCCACTGTAAAGGCTGATCCAGAATATTGGTTTGAATTATCTGCCATTTCCCTGTTCCCCATTATTAATTCCAAAGTCATAAGCCCCAAAGGCACCCCCACATACTTCAGGTGCTTTTAAAAATATATCTATAGAAGCGCTTGGTGTTTTTATTATTTCTTGTCAATTTACTTTCATAATCAATTTTATCCCTTTTTATTAGCCTTTCAGTCATATAGCCTGATTTCTAAACTATTCCCAGTCCTCTAGTCTACCACATTTTGTTTGCCAATCTGGATACCGTTGTTTTTGATTGGATACTCTTCTTGACCACTTTCATTAACCAAATGTGGTTCATCCTTCTCATCTTTTTAATCAGAATAAATTTTTGTTGAGCATTATGAAATATCTTCTTAATTGTTTACCACTGCTCATTCACTGTCTTTTCCCTCGTCTACTTTCCTGGCTTGCTTTAGACCAATCTTTCTAAATGCCTCTGTAATTTTCCCTATTTAAATTGAGGGCATTGGTTTAAGACATGTGTTGTTCTCCCTTAAATTGATTTTGCAATTCTACCAAGTTATGAATGTTACCCCACCAGAGGATCCTCAATTGAAATCTCTTTTATTGATTGCACCTCATTATAAGATCTAAAATAGCCTGTTTCTGGGTAGGCTCCACATAAACTGCTAGGAGAAAGTGAGGACTGCAGATGCTGGAGATCAGAGCTGGAAAATGTGTTGCTGGAAAAGCGCAGCAGGTCAGGCAGTATGCAAGGAGCAGGAGAATCGATGTTTCGGGCATAAGCCCTTCAGGAATGAGGAAGGTGTGCCAAGCAGGCTAAGATAAAAGGTAGGGAGGAGGGACTTGGGGGAGGGGTGTTGGGAATGCGATAGGTGGAAGGAGGTTAAGGTGAGGGTGATAGGTCAGAGAGGGGGTGGGGGGCGGAGAGGTCGGGAAGAAGATTGTAGGTCAAGAAGGCGGTGCTGAGTCCGAGGGTTGGGACTGAGATAAGGTGGGGGGAGGGGAAATAAGGAAGCTGGAGAAATCTGCAATCATCCCTTGTGGTTGGAGGGTTCCTCCAGGCGTTGTGTTGCCATGGTCTGGCGATGGAGGAGGCCAAGGACCTGCATGTCCTTGGCGGAGTGGGAGAGGGAGTTAAAGTGTTCAGCCACGGGGCGGTTGGGTTGGTTGGTGCGGGTATCCCAGAGGTGTTCTCTGAAACATTCCACAAGTAGGCGGCCTGTCTCCCCAATATAGAGGAGGCCACATCGGGTGCAGCAGATGCAGGAAATGATGTGTGTAGAGGTGCAGGTGAATTTGTGATGGATATGGAAGGATTCTTTGGGGCCTTGGAGGGAAGTTAGGGAGGAGGTGTGGACGCAAGTTTTGCATTTCTTGCGGTTGCAGGGGAAGGTGCCGGGAATGGAGGTTAGGTTGGTGGGGGGTGTGGACCTGACGTGGGAGTCGCGGAGGGAGTGGTCTTTCCGCAATGCTGATAGGGAAGGGGAGGGAAATATATCCTTGATGGTGGGGTCTGTTTGGAGGTGGCAGAAATGATGAAGGATGATACAATGTATCTGGAGGTTGGTGGGGTGGTAGGTGAGGACGAGTGGGGTTCTGTCCTGGTGGCGATTGGAGGGGCGGGGTTCAAAGGTGGAGGAGCGGGAAGTGGAGGAGATGTGGTGGAGAGCCACATAAACTGCTATAAGGAACAGTCTGTTATGCTCCCTACAAAATCATCTTCCATGTTATCATTTCCATGATTGTCCAACCAATATGATGATTAAAATCACCTGTCACAGTTGTTATTCCTTGCCTACATGCCTCCATTATTTTCCAACTTGTACTTTGTCCTACACTGAGACAACTTTTTAGAGACCTATAGATAACTCCCATCCATGACTTCTTTCCTGGATGTTCCTTAATTCCATTCAAACTGGTTTCACTTTATGACGTATTGAACCCATACCATTACTCACCACCACACTGTAGCCTTTCCTTATTAACCATGTTACCCCATCTCCTTTTCCTTTAACAGCATTCTTCTGGATGCTTGAAAATCCTTGAACATTGAGTTCCCAGTCCTGGTGATCCTGCAACAACATCTCTTTAATAGCTGTCAAGTTGTAGAGTATTCATTTATTTCTGTTTGTGGCAACAAATAATTTATCTTATCACAAATGCTGCATGCAATCAGATAAAGAGCTTTGAGTTTGACCTTTTACAACTGATACTAATTTCTGCTGGACTCTTCTGTTTATTTTCTACCCTTTCCTGTCACATTTTGACTATCATCCATCACTTCACTACTCTGCACACTCTTTATTTTTGATTTTTTAAACTTACTTTCAATTGAACCCTCCCTCCAACAAATTAGTTTAAAGCCCTACTTACAACCTATTTATATGGTTCTCCAGGGTCTCAGCATGGTTCAAATATAACCTGTCCCAACATCACAACTCTCTTCCCCTTGTACTGGTGCTAATGTCCCATAATCCAGAACCCACTTCTCCACACCAATCTTTGAGCCCCACATTTACCTTTCTTATTTAACCTATGCCAATTTGCAGAGGTTGAAGGGGGCTCTCTGCTTTGCTGCTGTTCTAACCGAGGTCTGTTCTTATCTTTATAAACTGCTGTTCCCAGCCTCTCTCACAGTATATGAAACCACTTTCCTCACTCTCTCTCATGCTATTTATGAATTTGCTATCCCGTGATCTCTCATGCTGTATTCAGAAGCACAGAATCCTCTGCTGTCTCCCCGTCTTAAATGTTGGAACACAGAATAGCACAGAGCAGGGCGGAGAGTTTACGGAGAGACCAAATAATCATAGGTCTGCCCAATGACAAATGAGGGGAATTCAAGATTCAGAATTTGAAGTGTCATACTGAATCTGTATGAGGCAGTACTATGGTCAACAACTATTCGTGTGTAAATATAGGGTGACTTGGTGATGGGATACCAGCCTCTGTGGAATTATTTCCAGTTGTAGGTGTTAAACTGAGTGGCTGCATTGTTGTAGATTCTGCAGCCAGGACAACTAGTCTCACAGCATTTACCATTCAGTTCTCTAAGAATGTTCCATATTTCAATGAAATCATCTCTCAGTTTCCTTACCTCGAAGGAACATACACCTAGTCAACTTAATCTCTTCTCATAGGGCCAATCCCTTATTAGCAGATTAGGTCTAATAAATTATGCTGAAATGTGCTTCCTGAGATCAAGAGATCAAGAGAACGCACCACTGCTCTATGTAACTGCAGTTAAAAACAAATGTCTTATTGTTAAACCTAGCACAAATACTCTGAGGAATTCCCTCAGCAATATTCTGGAACTGAGATGATTAGCCTCAACAATCACAAACAACTTCCTTTGTGCTAGACGTGACTTTCACTGGAGGAGGATTTTCCTATTAACATGAAATTTGCTTGGGTTTCTCAATACCACTTAAGGACAGTGACTCGCATCACATATTTTTCCTGTCAGTCTCTCATTCCATTCTACCCTGATTAAATCCCTTCTCGTCACATTGAAATTAGCCCTCTTTCAATTATTATCTCCTATCTTAGGTTATTCCTTCACTTTTCTCCATTGCTCATCTAAATCTTAACCAAATGTCCCATCATTGACACTTTATCCACCTCATTATGAACATAGAGCACTCAAGGCAGCAAAAGAAATGAGACTGCAAAGTGGGAGGGATGAAGGGGAAAGAGAAAAGTGCAAGAGAAAAAGGGAAACAAAGAAATGATATATTTGGATCTGGATTGGCAAACAACGTGCACATATGGAGATAGAGAAATCCAACATAGATGTGGTTATGTGCTATGTGAAGATTGTTATGCCTTGAAATGGACAATAAGTGGAGAAGAGGACAAGATATGGGGAAAATTAGATTTAAAGCCAGACTTTTAACAAGTAAGAGCAAAATTCTGTGGATGCTGGAAATCTGAAATTGAAAAAGAAACAAAAATGCTGGAAAAACTCCATTTGTCTGAATTCAAAGAAAATTTGTTTGACTTGAAATATTAACTCTGTTTCTCTCCTCCCAGATGCTGCAGGACTTGTGAGATCTTTAATAAAGTTGATTCAGATTGGGTGATATCGCTGTCGAGCTGTTTACTAGGTGAGTAAGATGGGCAAAATACTGGTGCATGTATTTCCAACAATTTCAGTATTTCCTGTGGTTGTGAAAAAGGCAACTATTCCTGTTGTCTAAATTTCCACATGAAGACAGCACAGCAACTGTCAATGCTTGAGCATCACTGCTGATAAGACTAAAAGTTGCAAAGTGCTTTTTCCCAACTATCCACCTGAGAGTCAAGAATAATTTGAGGGAAACAGGTTTCATATTAGTTTGAAATTAATGTTACTCTCCTTAAAAACACAATGCCACTGTGGTTGAATATTAATTGCCCTCTAGGTAATTAGGGGTGACGATAAATGATATCACTTACATCCCAAGAATGAATGAAAAATCCACAGTATTGATGCTGCCTTATAGAATGAGACTGTTAAATAAAAGGATTAGAATTGAATTAATTCCTCAGTTGCAATTGGTGATAAATCAAAAGTCATAGCAGGTGGTTGCAACAGAATTAGGGTTATTGATAATATAATATTCTTGGGATGATTTGATAGTAAATCAACTTGAGACTGTGCAGAGTACTCTCAGCTGCCTAGTTTTCACAAGAAGATTAGTCATAACTTCCTGAAATTTACCAGTGGTGACACTAATATTGTTAGTTTCCTTTTCCCTCACTGCACTGTTGATATGCCAGAAGACTTGAAGTTGGCTAACCTGGTACCATTATGTAAGAAAGGTGGTACAGGAACAACTACCCATTTGGATACAGAACTGGCTTGAAGGTAGAGACAGAGGTTGGTGGTGGAGGGTCAGTTTCAGACCAGAGGCCTGTGACCAATGGAGTGCCATAAAGATCTCTTTTTGTCATTTATATAAATGATTTGGAAATAGACATAGGAGGTATAGTTAGTAAGTTTGCAAATGACATCAATAATCAAGGTGTAGCAGACAGTGAAGAAGGTTACCTCAGATTACAATGGAATCTGGATCAGATCGGTCAATGGGCTGAGGAGTGGCAGATGGAGTTTAATTTAGATAAATGCGAGGTGCTGCATTTCGGGAAAAGAAATCTTAGCAGGACTTATACACTTAATGGTAAGATCCTAGGGAGTGTTGCTGAACAAAGAGACTATGGAGTACAGGTTCATAGCTCCTTGAAAGTAGAGTCACAGGTAGATAGGATAGTGAAGAAGGCGTTTGGTATGCTTTCCTTTATTGGTCAGAGCATTGAGTACAGGAGTTGGGGGTCATATTGCAGCTGTACATGATGTTGGTTAGGCCACTTTTGGAATATTGCGTGCAATTCTGGTCTCCTTCTTATCAGAAGGATATTGTGAAACTTGAAAGGGTTCAGAAAAGAAAAGGATATTGCCAGGGTTGGAGGATTTGAGCTATAGGGAAAGGTTGAATAGGCTGGGGCTGTTTTCCCTGGAGCGTTGAAGGCTGAAGGGTGACCTCATAGAGGTTTATAAAATTATGAAGGGCATGGATAGGATAAATAGACAAGGTCTTTTCCCTGGGGTGGGGGTGCTCAGAAGTAGAGGGCATAGGTTTAGAGTGAGAGAGGAAAGGTACAAAAGGGACTTGAGGGGCAACGTTTTCACACAGAGGATGGTGCATATTTCGAATGAACTGCCAGAGGATGTGGTACAATTGCAAGATTTAAAAGGCATCTGGATGGGGATATGAATAGTAAGGGTTTGGAGGGATATAGGCTTTCTTCACCCACTGATGCAAAATGATATCTCCTTCTGGCTCCTCGCAGCCTCCAGTAGGATACCAAGGAAGGCATCTGTGAACTGGAACACAGCCTTTCAACATTTCATCTCTGTTCTGGAACTTTTTCTTCACTTTTTCCCAACCCAAATTGTTGTAGATGGCCTAATTGGTTTGGTTGTTTATACCAAAGTTGATTGGAGGTCAAATAAAATCATAATGAGTTCAAAAGCCGCTGACAGAAAGTCTTGAACATACTTACAGGTTTCCCACGGGATATACAATATCTTAACCCCAGTGCTATACAATGTGGCAATTAGCAGGGAATTTGTTCTTTTGATGTTGTTTGGGAATTAAATATTGGCCAGGACATTGGCAAGGACTTCTACATTTCACAGCAGATCTTTGATGGCCACTTGAGAGGGCTGACAGTTCAATGCATCAACTGAATGTTGGCATCTTTGGCAATGCACTGCTCCCTCAGTGGAGCATTAACCTAGATGATGTGTTGAGATTTCTGGAAGAGCACACAAACCTTCTGATGCAGTGACGAGTCACAGGAAGCACAACCTATTCAGGTGTCCAGCATGTGAGAAATTCTGTGCAAGGGTGTTCAGTAAAATTTATGAAGGACAGCAAGAACCAAATGAAACTGATAAAATGGTGACTTTTTAAAAAGCAGGCCAGACTGAATGTAGCAATTATAGTGCATGTGAGAATGCTTAGACGAATAATGACCAGGATACAGCTCAGGACAGTGAACAATACTTCAAAATGGGCAGCTAACCATTTTATACCAGAATGAAGCTCTGTAGAAAATCTAAATGTAATCAGGCAGATTTCCCAGAAATGTGTTGAAGAAAACAGTCATTATTTCATAGTTTCTAAGTCAACTATGACACTATATGGCCTAAAGGAATAAGGCAAGTTGAGAGAGCATATTGTATCCCTGAATAACATGTCAGACTGACAGAAACCTCTGTACCAAGAACATGAGTACTATTAGAATGCATCAGAAATAGAATAGTTTAGGTTAACATTTGAATGTGAGACAATGAAAAACAATTTTGCAGATTTATTCAGTTTAGTATCTAACTGCTTATCCACCACCAGTACTGGATGAGCATAAATTTCCTTCATTTAAATGTTGGGAAGACTAAAGTGATTGTTTGCAATCCCTGCTCCAATCTTTGTATCCTCACTCCTGACTTCACCCTCTCCCTGGCAGCAGTCTAAAATTAACTCTATCTAGTTGTTCTCTTAGTGTCATATTTGCTTGCAAGATGAGCTTCCAGTTTCAGATTCATCATGGCTACACCTATTTCCGCCGTTGTGACATTGCTCAGATTTGCTCCTGTCTGCTGAAACTTCCATCCTTGCCTCCAGACCTGAGTATTCTGGTGTACTCCTGCTTTGTCTCCCACAATCCACACTCCTGAACCTTGAGCTCATCTAAAATTCTGCTGCCCATGTCCGAACTCCCAGTAAGCCCTATTTCACTATTCTCACTGTGCTCGAAGGCTTACACTGGCTCCTGGACAAGCAACAGCTTGATTTTCAGATTCTTATCAGCGTTTTCAATTTGTTCTATGGCCCTGACCTTTTGATTCTTTGTATCTCATTTGGCCTCCAACTCAATAGAATATCTGTCCTCATCTAGTTTAGACCTCCTGCACATTCCCGATTATATTTGCTTCATTACCAAGTCAGTGTTAGTTTTCCAGGCTGCAAGCTGTAGAATTCCTACCTTACAATTCTCCACCTCTCTACTTCACTTTGTCATTTAAGACATTCCTTAAAAATTATTTATTTGACTAAACTTTGGTCATCTCATTAGTCACAATGTTCCTTCTGGATCAAGCATGTAGTGGGTGCTGTTTGCCTCTTCCCCCTTTCTTTTTTATTCCTCACTCACTAGACCTGCTTCAGTGGTGTCTCTTGATTTCTTTTCTTTGTTTTACCGAAGTACCTCCAAGGTCTGCCATGAGGAAGACAAGGGCGAGGCGATGGCCTAATGGTATTATAACTAGACTATTAATCCAGTTAATATTCTCAGGTCCTGGGTTTGAATCCTACCATGGAAGATGATGGAATTTGAATTCAATTTGAAAATATTCTAGAATTAAGAATCGAATGCTGACCATTGTCAGAAAAGTCCTTTGGGGTCTTTACCTGGTCTGCCCTACATAAGACTCCAGATCCACATCAATGTAGTTGACTCTTAACTGTTCCACAAGCAAATAAGGATGGGCGATAAATGCTGCTCTCACGAATGACACTTATATCCTGTGAATCAATGAATCAGTTGAATGACCCAGTGGATCTTCAAGCAGTTTAAATCCTCACTGCTTTCTTCTTGTGTTACATTCTAAGAAGGACCATGAGACTGAAGTAGGAACTTTGTTAAGAAGCTGTTCACTTTGCAGACAGCAAGGTTAGATTAAGCTGTTTCCACCCAAAATTGCTAATGACATCACAGAGTCAGACGCTAAAGAAACAGTCTACCGTACTTACCAAACACTCAAACATTGGGCCAAAATCCTGGAATTCCCATCCTCACGGCGTTGTGACCTTACCTGCAACACACCAACTGCATTGGTTCGAAAAGGCAGCTTGTCATCACCTCAGCAACTAGGGATAGGCAATACATGCTGTCCCACCCAGCGATGCCCACATCTCGCCAGTGAATAAAAGATCTGATCTAATATCTTCTTATTGTAGCTCACTGCCATATGAAAACAGAAAATGCCTTGGAGAAACTCAGGTATGGCAGCATCTGAAGAGAGAAAAACATTTCGACTTCAGTGACCCACTGTACATTGTTTTATAATAAGACTCTGAAGTGTCTTGTGACCTTTTGTTACATTATATAAATATAAATTGTTATTGATGTACTGAAAGCAACACAAATATATCCTCCAGTAAAAGATAATATTTGACGAGACTCCCTCAAATGATAAGATTTTAAAGAATTCTAAATTTCTTAATGACAGCAGCCACAGCAACATCAAAACTAGTCTAAATGATGAAGTGCATGTAGAGACTAGAACATCAACAAAACAGAAGACAAAAATCACATCATCAGAGACACAGCAAGATGATGCACACATTACATCTACAGGGAAGGAGACAGAAGGATGTGTATGCCTTGCTGGGTTAGTGACAGAAAGTGGAAACTGTGAAGAAATTGTCAAAAGAAGTATTAGATCTACTCCTGGTGCTTTTTTCAAATTAAGCCAGATATGAAAGGTCTGTGAACCATCTGAGTCACTTTATCGCGGTGTGCTGCATGCAGTACCCTCCATGCCAATTTCCTGATGCTATAAAGGAGAACTCCCCAGAACTTCTTGAAACTGACTCCCGTTATCCCAGACGACCAGATCAAACACCAGGGCACGTCCGGATGGTGGATTGTTATTTCAAGCTTCTTATTTCTGTGAAGATATTTCCTAATTATGATTATGAAAAGGTAACAAGTAATTATTAAGTGGAATGAACTGCCAGAGGAAGTGGTGGAAGCTGGTACAATTGCAACATTTAAGAGGCATTTGGATGGGTATATGAATAGGAAGGGTTTGGAGGGATATGGGCCGAGTGCTGGCAGGTGGGACTAGATTGGGTTGGGATATCTGGTCAGCATGGACAAGTTGGACTGCAGGGTCTGTTTCCGTGCTATACATCTCTATGACTCTATGACTGTATAATTGGGGCTGCTTGGCTTGTGTTACCAGTGTACTGACTTTTGATCATTTCGCAGCTTTAAACAGGCATGTGTCAAGCAGAGGTGAAGCTAAGAGAAGGTGATGGGTATCCTGTGCTTGTCCTTTTAGTTCAATGTTTCAGTGGCTGAGCGTCTGAGTATGGACTGGTTAATGATGCTATGATAAGAATGATGAAATAGCCAAGCATGCAATCTCAAACAGACAGCCCTCCTGTTCTTCAGCAGTAGGAGAAAGGGGTGCATCAGCCAGGCATGGTGTATTATCCCAATGTCAAGGCTTCATATAGACCTGTAAGAAACTCCAGCTGGAGTGGGTGGTTAGAGAATGGAGGCTGTGCCATTCTGATTAGTGCATGGCTGGAGAGGAGAGGGTGGAGCATCCAAAATGTTGTCAAGTGTGTTTAAAATAAGCCAAAAAATAAATTGTAAACAAAGGAAAAGTTGTGCAGAATCTCATGCCTTGCTCGACCTGGCCTTGGAAGATAATAGCATCTCCTCAAACCGGTTTAGCTGCTCAATATTTCAGTTGATCTTTAATGTATTCTTTGTACTTCTGAAAGATTGACAAGTAAATTCACCTTAACAGCATCCTATATTTAGACAAAAAGGATATTGTTTTAGAATCTGAAAGTAAGTGACTTCATTAAAAAATGGATAACGTGTAGGACAAAAACATTTTTTTCTGCAAGACAGTATTAGCTGAACTTTCAGTGTCATACATGGGCAACTTTCCAAAGATGCCGAACCTAGCTGCTGAGACATTCCCTTTATGCTTTGTAACAAACCAAAAGTGGAGTTGTTTGGTTTTATATGATTATGTTGGTGAAATGGCAGAATAGTTCATGATGATGATAAATAATTGAGCCAAAACTATTTTCTGGTGATGGTGAGAAAATAAATATTCAAATATCCAGGCAAAATTCGTTAACTTTTTAATTAGTAATCTTCTCCATTGATTTAGTTGATAGGGTGCTGTACTCAGTGCTCCATAGTTCTCAATCTAGAAGATTGAAGAACGATCTGACTGAGCTGCTGAAATGATTAAAGGATTTGATAGGACATAGGTAGGAAGAGGGGTGGGGAGGTCATTCAAGAGCTCAGGGAGTTAGGCTGGAAGCTAAAAGCTAGGACAGACGGAGTCGTCATCTCTGCGTTGTTGCCGGTGCCACGTGACAGTGAGGCAAGGAATAGGGAGAGAGTGCAGTTGAACACGTGGCTGCAAGGATGGTGTAGGAGGGAGGGCTTCAGGTATTTGGACAATTGGACTGCATTCTGGGGAAGGTGGGACCTGTATAAACAGGACGGGTTGCACCTGAACCAGAAGGGCACCAATATCCTGGGGGGTAGGTTTGCTAGCACTCTTCAGGGGGGTTTAAACTAATTTGGCAGGGGGATGGGATCCGGACTTGTAGTCCAGCAAGTAAGCTAGCTGTGTGTCAGGATGTCCAAGACTGTAGGGAGGCTGTGGAGAAGGTAGCACTGACAGGGAATACTTGCGGACACAGAGATGGGCTCAAGTGCGTATACTTCAACGCAAGGAGTATCAGAAATAAGGTGGGTGAACTTAAGGCGTGGATCGGTACCTGGGACTACGATGTTGTGGCCATCACGGAAACGTGGATAGATGAGGGACAGGAATGGCTGTTGGAGGTTCCTGGTTACAGATGTTTCAGTAAGATTAGGGAGGGTGGTAAAAAAGGAGGGGGGGTGGCATTGCTAATTAGAAATGGTATAACGGCTGCAGAAAGGAAGTTTGAGGGAGATCTGCCTTTGGAGGTAGTATGGGCTGAAGTCAGAAATAGGAAAGGTGCAGTCACCTTGTTGGGTGTTTACTATAGGCCCCCCAATAGCAGCAGAGATGTGGAGAAACAGATTGGGAAACAGATTTTGGAAAGGTGCAGAAGCCACAGGGTCGTAGTCATGGGCGACTTCAACTTCCCAAATATTGATTGGAAGCTCTTTAGATCAAGTAGATTGGATGGGGCGGTGTTTGTGCAGTGTGTCCAGGAAGCTTTTCTAACTCAGTATGTAGATTGTCCAACCAGAGGGGAGGCCATATTGGATTTGGTACTCGGTAATAAACCGGGACAAGTGATGGGCTTGTTAGTGGGTGAACATTTTGGTGATGCTGACCACAATTCTGTGACTTTCACCCTGGTTATGGAGAGAGATAGGTGCGCACAACAAGGTAGATTTTACAATTGGGGGAAGGGAAATTACGATGCTGTAAGACAGGATTTGAGGAGCATAGGCTCTCAGGGAAGGATGTGGTGGAAATGTGGAACTTTTTCAAGGAGCAGATACGACGTGTCCTTGATATGTATGTACCTATCAGGCAGGAAAGAAATGGTCATGTGAGGGAGCCTTGGTTGACGAGGGAGGTTGAATGTCTAGTAAAGAGGAAGAAGGAGGTTTACATAAGGTTGAGGAAACAAGGTTCAGACAGAGCATTGGAGGGATACATGATAGCCAGAAGGGAGCTGAAGAAAGGGATTAGGAGAGCTAAGAGAGGGCATGAAAAATCCTTGGCGGATAGGATCAAGGATAACCCCAAGGCATTTTATGCGTATGTGAGAAACCTGAGAATGACGAGAACGAGGGTAGGTCCGATCAAGGACAGTAGTGGGAGATTGTGTATTGAGTCGGAAGAGATAGGAGAGGTCTTGAACAAGTACTTCTCTTCAGTATTTACGAACGAGGGGGACCGTATTGTTGAAGAGGAGAGTGTGAAACGGACTGGTAAGCTAGAAGAGATACTTGTTAGGAAGGAAGATGTGTTGGACATTTTGAACAACTTGAGGATAGACAAGTCCCCCGGGCCTGACGGGATATATCCTAGGATTATGTGGGAAGCAAGAGAGGAAATTGCAGTACCGTTGGCAATGATCTTCTCGTCTTCACTGTCAACGGGGATGGTACCAGGGGACTGGAGAGTAGCGAATGTTGTGCCCCTGTTCAAAAAAGGGAATAGGGATAACCCCGGGAATTACAGGCCAGTTAGTCTTACTTCTGTGGTAGGTAAAGTAATGGAAAGGGTACTGAGGGATAGGATTTATGAGTATCTGGAAATACACTGCTTGATTAGGGACAGCCAGCACGGATTTGTGAAGGGTCGGTCTTGCCTTACAAGTCTTATTGAATTCTTCGAGGAGGTGACCAAGCATGTGGATGAGGGTAGAGCAGTGGATGTAGTGTACATGGATTTTAGTAAGGCATTTGATAAGGTTCCCCATGGTAGGCTTATGCGGAAAGTCAAGAGGCGTGGGATAGAGGGAAATTTGGCCAATTGGATAGAAAACTGGCTAACCGGTCGAAGTCAGAGAGTGGTGGTAGATGGTAAATATTCAGCCTGGAGCCCAGTTACAAGTGGAGTTCCGCAGGGATCAGTTCTGGGTCCTCTGCTGTTTGTAATTTTAATAAATGACTTGGATGAGGGAGTCGAAGGGTGGGTCAGTAAATTTGCAGATGATACGAAGATAGGTGGAGTTGTGGACAGTGAGGAGGGCATTTGTCGTTTGCAAAGGGACTTAGATATGATGCAGAGCTGGGCTGAGGAGTGGCAGATGGAGTTCAACCCTGCCAAGTGTGAGGTTGTCCATTTTGGAAGAACAAATAAGAATGCGGAATACAGGGTTAATGGTAGGGTTCTTAGTCAGGTGGAGGAACAGAGGGATCTTGGAGTCTATGTACATAGATCTTTGAAAGTTGCCACTCAGGTGGATAGAGTTTGTAAGAAGGCCTATGGTGTATTATCGTTCATTAGCAGAGGGATTGAATTCAAGAGTCGTGAAGTGATGTTGCAGCTGTACAGGACTTTGGTTAGGCCACATTTGGAGTACTGTGTGCAGTTCTGGTCGCCTCACTTTAGGAAAGATGTGGAAGCTTTGGAGAGGGTGCAGAGAAGATTTACCAGAATGTTGCCTGGAATGGAGAATAGGTCGTACGAGGATAGGTTGAGAGTTCTCGGCCTTTTCTCGTTGGAACGGCGAAGGATGAGGGGGTGACTTGATAGAGGTTTATAAGATGATCAGAGGAATAGATAGAGTCAGAAACTTTTTCCCCGGTTACAACAGAGTGTTACAAGGGGACATAAATTTAACGTGAAGGGTGGAAGGTATAGGGGAGATGTCAGGGGTGGGTTCTTTACCCAGAGAGTGGTGGGGGCATGGATTGCACTGCCCGTGGGAGTGGTAGAGTCAGAATCATTGGCGACCTTTAAGCGGCATTTGGATAGGTACATGGATGGGTGCTTAATCTAGGATAGAAGTTCGGCACAACATCGTGGGCCGAAGGGCCTGTTCTGTACTGTATTGTTCTATGTTCTATGTTCTATGATAAACAGAGAGAAACTATTTCCACTGTTGGCAACTTCAGATTAAGAGGGCGTGAACTTTAAAATGAATAAAGGTGATGTTAAGAAGCACTTATTCACACAAATGATCATGTAACTCTGCCTCGAGATTTTTGTTAGGTAAATACATTGAGGGATATGGAACCAAGGTGAATAAATCAGTTATGATCTAACCGAGTGATGGATCAGACTCAAGGGCTGATACAATTGATATGCTCACAGACCATCAAAGTCGTAGGTTTGTTGAGTTGTTGATCTTATGATGCCTATATTGACTTCAGCATTCTTAAGACACAAGCCCAGAGTTACAGACCCTAAAGGAAGTCAGTGACACTTGGAGGTGTACACTTTCAAACACATAATGCCAATTTGACCTGCTCTGATTCACATGGAGGATGAATATTTGGATGAGACACAAGAGTTATGTCACTGTTAAGAAACGTAGAAGCAATAGAACAGGGGCAATTCATTCAGCCCTTGAGTCTGATCCATCACTCGGTTAGATCATAACTGATTTATATCTGAATCAATTTATTCACCTTGGTTCTATATCCCTCAATGCATTTACCTAACAAAAATCTCGAGGCGGAATTACATGATCATTTGTGTGAATAAGTGCTTCTTAACATCACCTTTATTAATTTTAAAGTTCACACCTTGTTAATCTGAAGTCACCATCAGTGGAAATAGTTTCTCTCTGTTTATCCTATCAAATCCTTTAATAATTTCAGCAGCTCAGTCAGACCGTTCTTCAATCTTCTAGATTCAGAACTATGGAGCACTGAGTACAGCACCCTTGCTTGTATTATTGTTGCAAGGGGAGAGATCAAAGTTAGAAAATAATAAAACATCTTCACTAACTCTGTAATGTCATTTGCTGGCACAAATTGGATTTGAATGTTACCTTGTGCATGCATGGTGGTGTCATTATTCAGCAAAAGAAATTGAGCTTATTCTGGGAGACATGCTGGTCTTCTTGACCAACCAGACAACAGAAATGTAATATTTGCTTGTAAATTATTTATATGAAGTGATACCAACAACTATATACAATTATTATTTCAATATTCTAAAATATGAATATTCAGTGTCAGTCTGATTTATTTCTTAATGCATTTGATTGCACATGATAATGTAAGAGGATTCAGGAGCAACTGAGGGGGTGTTACTGGGCTACCTGGGCACTAAGTTTTTTTAATGAAGAGTTTGTAATCACAGAGTGTGCAGAGGAAATCTTCCTTGAATGCATTCCCTTAATTGAAACTGGTTCCGCAGTAATTAATTCAAGTAGGGTATGACTTTTAGTCTGTACACCGAATATGACAATAGTCTTAGAAAATGGGAGCATCTCTTCCTCATACTGAATTTCTGTCATGACTCTACGGCATGGATCCTCAAATCCTCAAGTCAATTTCCTTTCTCCCACGTTCTTTTCTCCCTTAGAAGGATTTTACATGTTGATTGACACCCGTTAGGCCATACGAACACTCTCTCCATGGCCATTAATTCTTGGAGTGTGACAACAGAATAATCAAAATTATAGTTTTAGATTGAGAGTCTTCATGATCTGGAATATACTATCTGAACACATAATGGAAGCAGGTTTAATCCAATGGCTCACTTGTTTAGTGTTGAATTATGTTGCCTGTTAAGTTGCAGTCATTATTTTGCATATTGTAAGTCAAGCCTGAGTGTGTAAAAATTAAACTTGAACCAAGCAGTGAGAATGAGAGGACAGACATTTTATAAAAACACATGACTGTGCATATAGAAATTGATATACCTTCTTTGCAAATCACCGAAGCTAACAGTAAAAGCCCTTTGAAGGGAACAACTTGAGGAATTTTTTTGGGATGAGCAGGAGCGTGGGACAAATTACTATCCTTTAAAAAGATAGAATGTGCAATGAGCTGAATGGCTTCTTGTCAAGCTGTAAGATTTTTGACTGCTCCTGACAGCAGTAATATGTTATTATAATTATAATTCCTAGAATTACTGGGGATACAGACAGGTCGGTTTGCGCACCAAACCATGCTGCAGTTTACTTTGCCACCTGAGCATCCATATTTAATTCCCTCTCCTGATTGCTTCTTCAAGCTTCTTGCATTTGGGCTTTTCTAGCAACTAGAGCACGTTTTTGTGATAGATTCTGTCGTCATGTATTAAATGGTTATATAAAGAAGCTAAAAGTAGGACTTGATAGGGTCAATCTCAAACTGGCTTGCCAGTGCTATTTCTTCAGTTATTTAATCTGGCATTGGAAACCAAGGGATAAACGTTCTGCTAGTTGGAGACATACTTAACACAGAAGGCATTGGCTGTGGTGGTTGGGGACCAGTCCTCTCAGCCCTAGGATCTGGCTGCAAGTGTTCCTCAGGATAACATTATGTGCTATCTTCAGCTACTTCACCAATAACCCGACTGCATATCACTGGGACAGTAGTCAAAGTGTTCATTAATGATTGCACACTAGTGAGTGCTATTCCTGACTCCACAAGTCCTGAGGCAGCATAACGTTCCTTCTATTCTTTTCATGAATCTTTCTCAATCCTAACATTAGAAAATGGAAGTGTCTCCCAAAAACATCAGCTTCCCCACCTACCAACCCCCCACCCAATCCCAAACCGAACTTAACAAGACTACTTGGTTGGATAGTCAGTGAACAAATCATAGAAGCACAGACATACGTGTCAACACATTCAATTAATACCTCATTATTTATTCTGAAGGCTGATTTTTACCCTCTACACAGCATTCTGAACTACAGTGAGAAGCTATTACATTCAATGTTTCATTCACAGCCTATACCTGCCACGATGAAATAGAATCTTATTATAGTACAAGTATTGTGAAATACTTTACATCATTTACATGATGCTTCAGTACATAATGTACTTTGGACATAATAATACCTTGCTTTAGTAATACCTTGCTTTAATACCAGCCAATACCTCGAAGCGATATGGGTTTTGATAATAATCCAAATCTGTGTGATGATGTGAACCATCTTATCTGATTTGGCATGATTTGTATTATTAATGTTTAATTCTCTGAAGACTGATATAGTAGTTCTGGAACTTGACAAACGTAATTGATAGAAGTGGTTAGACTAGATTGCTGGATGTGGCTCAGATTGTAACATTCTTATCACAGAGGCAGTGCTTCTGAGTTCCAGCTCCATTCCAAAGACTTGAGCATGAATCTAAGCTTTTGGATTTGGTATTAAACTCAGGCCCTTTCTGTCCTTGATTGTGGGTAAGCAGGATCCCATGGCACGATTTGAATACGTGAACCAGAGTTCTCCATATATATTGCTTCACCAACACCACTGTTTTGTCCAGAGGTCCTTTAGCCCACTGAATCTGCAGTGACTTATCTAGATTACTCCCACCATTCAGCACAAGCTTGAATGTTATGACACTTCAAGAGTGCATTCAAGTACTTTTTAAAAGTGGTGAGGTTACCTTCCAGACAAAGGTTTCCAGTTCTCACCACCTTCGGGGTGAAAACATTTTTCTCAAATTGCCTCTAAACTTCCTGTTTCTCACTTTTAAAGGTTATGCCCTGTTGTTATTTGCTCCTCAACAAAGGGAAACTGCTTCCTATCCACTATGTCCAAGCCCCTCATAATCTTGCACACTTCAATGAGATCCCCCATCAGTCTTCTCTGCTTTAAAGAAAACAACCCAAAGTGTATCCAGCCTCTCTTTATAGCTAGAATGCACCATCCTAAGCAACAACATGGTCAATCTCCTCTGCACCCATTCCAGTACAATCACATTCATCCTGTAGTGTGCTGACCAGAACTTCACACAGTACTCTAGCTGTTGTCTAACCAAAGTTCTGTACATTTCCAACATGACCTCCCTGCTTTCGTAATCTATGCCACACCTGATAAAGTCAAGTGTCCTGTTGTCTTATTAACCACCTTCCTAACCTGTCCTGCCACCTTCAGGGATCAATGGACAAGCATCCCAAGATCCCTCTGTTCCTCTGAGCTGCCTGTTGCCCTGTCATTCATTGTGTATGTAGTAACTCAGGAAGCCCGACTGAAAAAGAGCATCATTTGCTGTTGAATACCAAATAAAGCCGCTCTTCATGGGATACATAGGCCAGTCCCAGCCAATGTTAGACAGTTCTGCAGATTCATCCCTGGGTCTGCTTTTCTTAAATTTAACCTATTTTTCTAATCAATATGTTCAGAGATGTTATTACATAACCACTGGAACATGTGGAACTTGAACCCAGGCTTTCTGGTCCAGAGGTAGGGATACCTCCACTACACTGAGAGTTCCAGCTGTGCAGGGCTATGTTACCAAGGGAACTCATAGTCAATGAGCTCCACAAGGAAATTAGTTAGTGATTCCCCATGGGTGTTAACAGGGTTATCACAGTCTACTACTCCCTTGTCTCATTACTTCCTCCAAAGTAGATCACCTTACACTTGTCAGGGTTAAGTTCCATTTGTTCAGGGTCAAACTCCACACATTTCAGAATAAGAGGGATCAATTGCACCCATCCTAAGACCATCAGGAGACGTGTCTGAATTAAACGGATTTGGAAAGGGAACACAGTTGAGGAATCACACGGCAAGGCGTGTTTGTCCTTTTTGTTACAATCATAGCGAAAATCAACTATCAATATTCAATTTTTATCAACTTACTTGAATACCTGAGAATTTTGTGGACTAAAACTGGTTTTAAAAGGGACATTACTGACTAACATGACTGCTGTGATCTCCTGACACATTAAGGCAAGCTACATGGAAAATCTGAAAGCAACTGCATCGGAATTACCATTTAAATCAAGAAAACTGAAACTCGGTAAAGTGTCAAGAAATTTGCATCTCTTGTTTTACTCATACTTGCAAGATAACTATACATATTGAGAGATGAAAGGTTGTCTGAACTATCCAGCTTGGAATGAAACAATGACACAGTGAGCAGAATCCACCATTGACCCAGATACCAACTGCAGCATTTGTGCAACAAATGAAAGAGAAAACAATATGGATTGATAATAGCAAGGATACTGAAAGCTTTTCTCTCCCTGTCTCGCCATCTCAAGAAGCTTACATCGGTGAAAAAGCAACGTAGAAATACTACTATTTATATTGAAATCAAGATTATCTGCAATACTTGTCAGCCCTGAAGAAACAGAGCAACAACCAACTAGTTGGAACTCAGGTTTCATTCTTACAACTCAAGGGCTTTAAAAACTTTCAACTTTGACTGCTTGTAACTTCTTGCCTGCATAAACATGCTTGTTCCTTCTTTTAAGCTTATTTTCTGAGTTTGAACCTATGTTTGATATCACTTTTGAAAAATTTTCTGTACTGGTGTGCAATAAAATCCCTTTTTTGCTCAATGAGATCTTGGAGTTGTCTCTTAAATTTTGACCGAGTTATTTTATTTGAAGCATGATAGCTACATGCTAAGGACCAAATTTTAAAAATGGCTGCGACTGACCAAGAGGGGAGTAAAAGGAATGGGATTGATCAGCTCTCATCAGATTGTTGTAACCTATTGACTGTATAAAGCGAGGCAAAACAAGAAATAAATCTGCAACACCTATGCATTAAGAAGCAACGAGACATTCGTGCACCTTAAGGTCTCTGAGCTTCTGCTCTGTGTCCATTAATACAGCAAGTGACCTCCTGCTGATGATATCTGATATCTTTACAGGACAGACTAAAACTGTGTGGAACATATAGAAAGTCAACAACTACCAGTAACTAAAACTGGTTTATTTGGATAGATACATATAAATGGCCACTAGAAGATGCATTAGATTCCTTCCTTATTAATGAATATGCTACACGATGTTCAAAATCCCTCACAATTTATATATATTACTTGTTTTCCATTTGTTAACAAATTTAACAGAATCCCAGATTCTGTTAAATTGAAGTTCTAAATTGGAGAAAGGCCAATTTTGACGGTATTAGGCAAGAACTTTCAAAAGTTGATTGGGGGCAGATATTCGCAGATAAAGGGCCAGCTGAAAAATGGAAAGCCTTCAAAAATGAGGTAACAAGATTCCAGAGAGAGTATATTCCTGTAAGGGTGAAAGGCAAGGCTGATAGGTGTAGGGAATGCTGGGTGACTAGAGAAATCGAGGTTTTGGTTTAGAAAAAGAAGGAAGGATGTTGTCAGGTATAGACAACATAGATCGTGTGAATCTTTAGAAGAGGATAAAGGCAGTAGCAGTATACTCAAGAAAGAAATCAGGAGGGCAAAAAGGGGACATGAGATAGCTTTGGCAAATAAGTTAAGGAGAAGCTAAAGGGATTTTATAAATAAGTTAAGGACAAAAGGGTAACTAGGGAGAGAATAGGGCCCCTCAAAGATCAGCAAGGGAGCCTATGCATGGAGCCACAGGAGATGGGGAGATATTAAATGAGTATTTTGCATCAGTGTTTATTGTGAAGAAAGACATGGAAGATATAGAATGTGGGGAAATAAATGTTGACATCTTGAGGAATGTCCGTATTACAGAGGAGGAGGTGCTGGATATCTTAAAATGCATAAAAGTGGATAATTCCCCAGGACCTGCTCAGGTGTACTTGAGAATTCTGAGGGAAGCGAGGGAAATGATTGCTGGGCTCCTTGCTGAGATATTTATATCAATAATAGTCACAGGTGAGGTGCCAGAAGACTGGAGATTGGCTAAAGTGGTTACACAATTTAGGAAAGATGATAAGGAAAAGCCAGGGAATTATAGACCGGTGAGCCTGACATTGATGCTGGGCAAGTTGTTGGAGAGAATCCTGAGGGACAGAATTCACATTTATTTGGAAAGGCAAGGATTGATTAGGGATAGTTAACATGGCTTTGTGCATGGGAAATCATGTCTCATGAGCTTGATTGAGTTTTTTGAAGAAGCAATGAAGAGGATTGATGAGAGCAGAGCAGTGGACGTGATCTATATGGACTTCAGTAAGGCATTCAACAAGGTAGACTGGTTAGCAAGGTTAGATCTCATGGAATACAGGGAGAACTAGCCATTTAGATACAGAACTGGCTCAAAGGTAAGATAGAGGGTGGTGGTGAAGGGTTGCCTTTCAGACTGGAGGCCTGTGACTAGTGGAGTGCCACAAGGATCGGTGCTGGGTCCACTGCTTTTTATCATTTATATAAATGATTTGTATGTGACAATAGGAGGTATAGTTAGTAAGTTTGCAGATGACATCAATATTGGAGGTGTAGTGGACAGCAAAGAAGATTACCTTAGAGTACAACGGAATCATGTTCAGATCAATGGGCTGAGGAGTGGCGGATGGAGTTTAATTTAGATAATGTGAGGTGTTGCATTTTGGAAAGGCAAATCAGAGCAAAACTTATACACGTCAGGTTCTGGGGAGTGTTGAACAAAGAGACCTTGGACTGCAGGTTCACAGTTCCTTGAAAGTGGAATCGCAGGCAGATAGGATAATGAGGAAGATGTTTGGTATGCTTTCCTTTATTGGTCAGTGCATTGAGTATAGGAGTGGTAGGTCATGTTGCGGCTGTACAGGACATTAGTTAGGCCACTTTTGAAATATTTTGTCCAATTGGTCTGCCTCCCATTCAGAAGGATGTTGTAAAACTTGAAAGGGTTCAGAATATATTTATAAGGATGTTGCCAGGGTTAGAAGGTTTGAGCTGCAGGGAGAGCTGCTTAGCCTCTGGCTGTTTTCTCTGGAACACCGCAGGCTGAGAAGTGATGTTATAGAGGTTTATAAAATCATGAAGGGCATGGATAGGATAAAAAAGACAAGGTAGTTTCCCAGGGGTTGGGAAATCCAGAACTAAATGGCATAAATTTGGACTGAGAGGGGAAAAAATTTAAAAGGGACCTAAGGGGCAACTTTTTCACACGGAGGGTGGTGCTGAATGGAATGAGCTGCCAGAGGAAGTGATGGAGGCTGGTACAAATGCAACATTTAAAAGGAATCTGGATGGGTACATGTAAGGAAGGTTTGGAGGGATATGGACCAAAAGATGGCAAGTAGGACTAGATTAATTTAGGACATCTGGTTTGCATGGATGAGTGGACTGAAGGGTGTGTTTCCATGCTGTACATCTCTATGACTCTATGACATTTGTTTCATATTCCTTACAGGATTCTTCACTTTTGACTGAAGGTTTCAAGGGAAAGGACATTGATCTGTTTTGATCTGAGACCAAGGAGAACTTTGATGTTCCCCTTCATCAGACATGCTTATCTGGCTCTGGCTGATTCAGATTTCAGCTGGTTTCAGGCAGGATTGGTGTGCGACTAACTATTGGTACTCAACTCATATCCCAAATGTCCAAATGTCCCAAATTTCATTCTAGTTCTTGAACTTCTCCAAAACCACAATTTACGGACAACTCAACCTGGCTAATTGCTGCCCTATAAGTATATTCTTCATCATCAGTAAAGTGAAGGAAGGTATTCTCAACAGAACTATCAAGCAGCACAGGCTGACCAATAACCTGCTCACTGATAGTCAGGTTGGATTCCACCAGGACCACTCATCTCCTGACTTCATTACAGCCTTGGATCGAATGTAGACAACAGAACGAAACTTCAGATTGATTGATTGTCCTTGATATTAAAGCAATATTTAACTGGGTGTGGTATTAAGGAATGCTGGCAAAACTTGAGTGAATGGGAAATTGGGGGAAACTCTTCACTGGTTGGAGTAATTTCTAGAACATGGTTATGGCTGTTCTAGGTCAGTCATCTCAGCTCCAGGAGCTGGAGCTCCTCAGGGAGTGTCCTTGCCCAACCATCTTCAGCTGCTTCATTAATGATCTGCCCTCCATCTAAGGTCAGAAATGGGGATGTTTGTCAATGATTGCACAATGTTCAGGACCATTTGTGACTCCTCAGATACTGAAACAGTACATATCCAATTGCAGCAAGACCTCGATAATATCCAGTTTGGAGGACAAATGGCATTTACATTTACACCACACACGTACCAGAAAATGACTAGCTCAAACAAAAGAAAATGTAACCATTGTTCCTTGACACTCACCATCACTGATTCCCCACTCTCAATATCATGGGAGTTAATATTGGCCAGATCTGAACTGGACTTGCCATATGAATGCTATGGCTACAAGAGCTGGTCAGAAGCTAGGATTCCTGTAGTGAATAACTCACTTCCTGCCTCTCCAAAGCCTGTCCTCCATCTACAAGCTGTAAATCAGGAGTGTGCTGGAAAACTCCCCTCTTGCTTGGATGAGTGTAGCTCGAACAACACTCATGAAACTTAACAATATCTAGGACAAAGCAGGCCCACTTGATTGGCAGCATATCCACAAATCTTCCCTCCCTCCACCCAAAATCACAGTATTAGCAGTGTAAAGCATCTTCACTTATGCACTGAGGATATTCACCAAGGCTCCTTAGACAGCACATTTCAAACTTCTGACCAGGGACAAGGGCAGCAGAAACACACCACCTCCAAGTTACCCATCCAAGCTAATCTCCACCCAAACTTGGAAAAGTATTGCCACTCCTTCAGTTAAAATCCTGGATTTCCCTCCCCTTGGCATTGTGGGTGTGCCTGCTACACATGGGCTGCAATGGTTTAAGAAAGCAGCTCACTACTACTTTCTCAAAGACAACTAGAGATGGACAGTAAATGCTGACCCAGCCAGATAAGCTGACATCCCATGAACAAATAAAAATGAAATTCCTCCCACCATCACGTCCCTGGTCACGATTCATTGGAAAGTTACATGTGGCCATTTGGTCATCCTGCCATTAGGTGGCACTACTCATGACTCTAACCCAGAAAGATGGTGGGGTTAGGATCAGAACAGGGCAGTGCCTCAGGACAGAGGAAGGAAAGAATATTTGGTTGGAAGTAATGTACCAGTGTTTGAGTGCATTTTCTTTGAAATAAATTCCTTTAATTATGTGCTCACATACTCTATTTGCACATGAGCCACTTTTGAGGCAATGTGTCATTAGTCTGTTGTTGAGCCATTAAGGTGTAATTGCAACTTTACGTGATCAGTTCCTGATCTCAGCAGGATATTCAATGAATCAGAGGATGAAGAGCCTCTCCCAAGTAATTAACTATTGGTATTGAGAGGGACTAGAATATTAGGATGGTATTGTGATGTTGTGGCAATGTCTCTTTCTCTGAGTTAGAAGATCTGGATTCAAGTCCACCTGCCCTAAAGTTGTGTTATAATATGTCTGAGTGCCGAAAAATAATTAGAATAGATTCTTCTTGTACTGAATCTGAAGATAGAATTGATGTGCTAATGGCATAGAATCACAGTACATGGTGTAGGTACATTCATGCGGTAACACAGACTTTAATCTGTTTAATAGAACAATACTGCACAGTCGAGGCCTTTCGGCCGTTGATGTTGTGCCAACCTTTCATACTACCCTAAAGTCAAACTAACCTACGGACCCTTCATTTTACTATGATCCATGTGCCTATCCAAGAATCGTTTATTTCAAATCTAATTTCATCCCATGGTAACAACTTTGTTTCACTCTGTTTACTCATGACACTTTTAACTCCCTGTTGTCAGAGAAAGGAAATTATATTCCTAGACAGTGAGTGCAATAGTAGCATACTTAAACTTTACTGACTCACCGCAAATGAATCAAAACTTTGGCGCCACAACATTATGGCTTCTTATGTGTCTGAGGATCATACAATCATACAATGGAAGGAGACCATTTGGCCCATCTTGCCTCTGCCAGCTCACCACATTTTTGATGTAGTTCTATGAGACTTTTCTTTTCATACATTGATCTAACTCCCATTCAGACTTCCTTTTAAAGATCTTCTTACACCAACCCTATGGACAATATATTCCAGTCTTTGGAAGCCTTTACTTTGCCTGCAGGCACGTTTATTGATTTTAGTCGTTCTGACATGACCTGTATTCAATGGGACACAGGTCAAATGCATGGTTAAAAACTGGCCTGCGTAATCTCGACTTTGTGAAAACCCTGTGCTAGGTGATGATATATGGACTGAAAAAAGTAGTGGCTGTCAGTATGAGAGTTTTCATTATTTTCCATTCTTTATAACTTCCACCAGCAGCATCGATCATGAAGTGGGACTCATGACCTCACAAGATGCAGAGGTTTAAAGTATTAATGATGCTTCATTGCATTATCAATTTACTTTGACGCTATAGTACATAAAAGTAGTGACTCACATTATGGTTTGTGACCCAACAGCACAGCAGTGATTTTCCATTGTGGAGCTGAAGCATGAAGCGTCTGTTAAATATATGACCTTTGGGAGTCACACTTGAAGTCACAATAAGTGGATTTGGAGTCATAAATGGGGAGAAACAATGTCAGGACACTTTATGTCCTAAAGCTAAATTTTCTTCAAGGAAGTTATATTCCTTTTTAATCATCAAAAAAAGCATTAGCTCAAAACTATTGAGCATCAATGTACTCCTCTGCATAGTGCAGACTTTATCTGAAAATGTTTAATGTCCATCTAGAATGAAAGCAGGGCCTCCTTGATAAGTTTATTTAAAACAGTAGTAAACCATTTTGTATCTAGGCAACATCTTGTGCCTTACTAACCCTTTGTGAACTGGACTGATTTCTGCAATGGTGTTAATGAGCTGGCATTCTGTGTGAAGGTTGTTTGACTTACATTTTATGACCTGTGCTGCACCCAGATCTGAGGTCTGGAGGAGGACCACAGTATGTTACAAATGAAATCCTGGCTCATCGCCAAGATTTTTAACAATGATGAAACACTTGATGAAGGAGCAGCTCTCCAAAAGCTTGTGATTTCAAATAAACCTGCTGAACTGTAACCTGGTGTCATGTGGTATCTGACTTTGTCCACCCCAGTCCAACCCCGGCACCTCCACACCATAACAAATACACAAGGAGAGATCAGCAATTTAGAAGTTGTCATGAGGATTCTAAAGTTGGAGAAGGACTTTGGTCTGGCTTCATAGGCCTTAATTATCACACCCTCAGACTGTTGCATGAATTGTTATCTCCTAGAGACAGAAATCCACAGTTAAGATCATCAAATAATGCAATGTAATAAATGAAGAAAGCCTCGGTTCATCTGTAATGTGGAGGTGCTGGTGTTGGAAGGGGCAGCACTCCAAAAGCTTATGATTTCAAATAAATCTGTTGGACTATTACCTGGTGTTGTCTGATTTCTGACCTCTGTTCACAGAGATCCTGACAGCAGCCACTACCCCTACCCTATAATAGCACAATTCTTCAAACTAATTCCAAAGATTTTCCGTCCACTACTTTATTCTGACTTTATTCCACCCATTAATTAACCATATGCAGAAGAATGAACTGTTATCTGTTTGTATGTACTTATTAGTTTGAACCATGTCCTCTTGTTTTTCTCCCACAATTTAATTTGAAGTAATCTAACACTCTAGGTTAACTATCTCTATTTCCTAAAAACACTTATTTACCTCAAAAAACAGCCTTTTTGAAAATAGGTTTTAGATTTAGATTTCAATGCCATGTGCACTCAAGTACAGGATACATGAGTCCAATGACAAAGTCACCGGAACTAACTTGGTTACAAAACCAGAATTTAAAAACAACAATAGAAATAAAAGGAAGACAAAGGATAAGAAAAACATCCAGATCTTAAGTCTCATCTTCATAAAGGGTATTTGGATCCACTAATGATGCTTCATCGCATTATCAATTTACTTTGACGCTAAAGTACATAAAAGTAGTGACTCACATTATGGTTTGTGACCCAACAGCACAGCTGTTTCAGGCCTAACCATAGCCTGAAAGCTTCCTTTTGCACCCTGAGGTATTCCTGTAGAAATCTGCTGGGCTTGAGATAACTGACCACCAACAAAGATAGTCATCTTTAATTGTGCAAAGAATGACTCCAAAAAGTTGCCTCCTCCTCTCCCTCACCTATAAAACGATGATCCCTTATTCCCAATTTCTCCACCTCCCCCGTATCTGCTCCCCAGGAGGAACATTTCCACTCCAGGATATCCCAGATGTCCTCCTATTTCCAGGACCACAATTTTCCCTCCCACAATAATGACCCATACCCCATCTCCTCTACTTTCTGTACCTCTGCCCTCGAATCCCACCCCTCCAAAAGCAAAATGATAGATCCTTCCTGGTCCTCACCTTCCACCACATGAATCTCTCAGATGCAGCGCATTATCCGCCACCATTTATGCCACTGCAATAAGACCCCACCACCAGAGATATATTTCCCTCCCCATCCCTTACAGCATTCCTCAGAGACCATTACCTCCACGATTCCTTCACCAACCGATCCTTCACACTCGGCACCTCCCTTGCTGCCGCAAGAGGTATAAAACCTGGGCTCACATTTTCCCCTCAACTCTGTCCAAGGTCCTAAAGGATTCTTCCACATCCAGCAGGATTCTCCTGCGCATCCACCCAACTCATCTACTGCATCCATTACTCTCGATGTGGTCTCCTCTACATTGTGGAGACAGGATGCCAACTCATGGAGCAGCTCAGGGAACTACTCTGTGACACACGCAGCAAACAACCTCACTGCCCTGTGGCCAACCACTTCAACTCTTCCTCCATTCCTCCAAGGACCTGCAAGTCCTGGGCCGCCTCCACCGCTAAATCAACTGCCAGCAGGAGGAAGAACGTCTCATCTTGCATTTTGGGACCATAAGACCTCATGGCATCAACACTGACTTAACAAGTTTTCAAATCTTCCCTCCCCCCCACCACATCCCAGTCTAACCCTCCAACTAGGCACCACCCTCTTGAACTATCCTACCTGTTCATCATCCTTCCCACCTAGCAGCACTACCCGCCCCACTAATCTAACACCATCATCCCCTACCTGCATCCTTTGCCTTCCCAGCTATCTTTCCCCCAGCCCCACCCCCACCCTCCTATTTATCTCTCAGCCCCCTTTCCCACTCTACATTCTTGATGAGGGGCTTATGCCCAAAACGTCAACTCTCCTGTTCCTCGGATGCTGCCTGATCAGCTGTGCTTTTCCAGCGCCACACATTTTGACTCTGAAGTATTGCCCAGCATTGTAGGAAGAAGGTCAATCACCTTTTCCATCTTGCCAGTTTAAGTGTCACCACCTTCTCTTTGATACCTCACTCTATCTCTGCTACTGTGCCCGTCTCCCACCAAGACTCATGCTTTGCAACTCTCACTTTTGCCTGCAGCGCCTTCCCTCACTTGCTGTCACCCATGCCAGTTGCGAGACCACTCACACTGTATGCCCTCTGTGCTGCCTACTCACTGGCCTCCCCACCTCCACCAAAAGGAACAACTTTGCCATTTACTTTCAACTCTCTGTCTTTCCAGGAAAAGAACAGCCCACGACTGGATAGAAAGATTCGAGACAGGTGGTAGGCAGCCCAAACTTTGGCTCGTCACCTCTTTAGTGCAGAGGATCCTGACTCACACTGCCTCAAGTGGTTGACTATCAATATCTATTCCCTGGGCTGGTATCAGAGGCTGCCCTTGTCATACAGTGCCAGGACATCCTGAGTGAAAGCCAGTTTCCTTGATTTGACTGAGTATAGCTAATAACCATGACAGATCTCCTGGCCTTGTATCAGCACTGAGGTATTAGAGCAGAATTGTGAGCCTGGTATCTCTGGCTGAAGGGCAATGTGCAAAGCAAGAATACTGTGGGCAGCCATGTAGGCTCAAAGTGAGTGCCAAGAGAACAAGCATGCAGTCTAGCGATGCAACCTGGCCCAGCCTTAGAGTTGGGTGTGTGTCCCCTGAGCACACAGTGTCCTTGTTGTGGTAAGATGGAGGTACAGTGGGCCAAATGGCCTCATTCTGCACCATGATAATTGCATTTCTGTGACTCATTATAATGATAGCTGCCCGTGCACTCAGAGATGAAGCATTGAATTGCAGAAGTGTACTGTGAGTGCATTGCCATGGAGGACAGCACATGTCAGATGCCAGTTGAATTGGGCTACATGGGGTTGCTGCTCCAGAGCATGGCCTGAGATGTGGATGTGTGGTGACCATCATGATTGGGGCGGTACAGTGGCACAGTGGTTAGCACTGCTGTCTCACAGCGCCAGGGATCCGAGTTCAATTCCTGCCTTGGGCGACTGTCTGTATGGAGTTTGCACATTCTCCCCATGTCTGCGTGGGTTTCCTCCAGGTGATCCAGTTTCCTCCCACAATCCAGGTCAAGTGAAGTGGCCATAGTGTTAGGTGCGGGAGTCAGGGAAAACGAGGCTGGGTAGGTTACTCTTCAGAGAGTCGTTGTCGACTTGTTGGGCCAAATGGTCTATTTCCTCACTGTAGGTAATCTAATCTTTAAAAAAAGGAACTTTTTCAGCCAGGAACTGAACTCCTGGGTTACTCTTTGGAGGGTCAATGTGGACTTGTTGGGCCAAAGGGCCTGTTTCCATACTGTAAGGAATCTAAGTGTCTTGAAATGGGTAAAGGTGCATAAATCCCCAGGACATTCAGTCTGAAGAAGATTGATGAGGGCAGAGCAGTAGATGTGAGCTATATGGACTTCAGTAAAGCGTTCAACAACGTTCCCCATGGGAGACTGATTAGCAAGGTTAGATCTCATGGAATACAGGAAGAACTAGCCATTTGGATACAGAACTGGCTCAAAGGTAAAAGACAGAGGGTGGTGGTGGAGGGTTGTTTTTCAGACTGGAGGTCTGTGACCAGTGGAGTGCCACAAGGATCAGTGCTGGGCCCTCTACTTTTTGTCATTTACAAAAATGATTTGCATGCGAGCATAAGAGGTACAGTTAGTAAGTTTGCAGATGACATCAAAATTGGAAGTGTAGTGGACAGTGAAGAGGGTTACCTCAGATTACAAAAGGATCTGGATCAGATGGGCTAATGGGCTGAGAAGTGCCAGATTGAGTTTAATTCATATAAATATGAGGTGCTGCATTTTGGGAAAGCAAATCTTAGTAGGACTCATACACTTAATGGTAAGGTCCTAGGGAATGTTGCTGAACAAAGAGACCTTGGAGTGCAGGTTCATAGCTCCTTGAAAGTGGAGTCGCAGGTAGATAGGATAATGAAGAAGGTGTTTGGTATGCTTTCCTTTATTGGTCAGAGCATTGAGTACAAGAGTTAGGAGGTCATGTTGCAGCTGTACAGGACATTGGTTATACCACTGTTGGAATATTGCGAGCAATTCTGGTCTCCTTCCAATCAGAAAGATGTTGTGAAACTTGAAAGGCTTCAGAAAAGATCTACAAGGATGTTGCCATGGTTGGAGAATCTGAGTTACAGGGAGAGGCTGAACAGGCTGGAGCTGTTTTCCCTGGAGCGTCAGAGGCTGAGGGGTGACCTTATAGAGGTTTACAAAATTATGAGGGGCACGGATAGGATAGATAGGCAAAGTCTTTTCCCTGGGGTCGGGGAGTCCAGACCTATAAGGCATAGCTTCAGGGTGAGAGGGGAAAGATATAAAAGAGACCTAAGTGGCAACATTTTCACGCAGAGGGTGGTACATGTATGGAATGAGCTGCCAGAGGATGTGGTGGAGGCTGGTAAAATTGCAGCACTTAAGAGGTGTTTGGATGGGTATATGAATAGGAAGGGTTTGGAGGGATATGAGCCAGGTGCTGGCAGGTGGGACTAGATTGGGTTGGGATATCTGGTCGGCATGGACAGGTTGGACCGAAGGGTCTGTTTCCATGCTGTACATCTCTATGACGCTATGACTCTATGTCCTGATCAGGTGTACCCGAAAACTCTGTGGGAAGCTAGAGAAGTGATTGCTGGGCCTCTTGCTGAGATATTTGTATCATCGATAGTCACAGGTGAGGTGCCAGAAGACTGGAGGTTGGCCACTGTTTAAGAAGGGTGGTAAGGACAAGCCAGGGAACTATAGACCGATGAGCCTGACTTCGGTGGTGGGCAAGTTGTTGGAGGGAATCCTGAGGGACAGGATGTACATGTATTTGGAAAGGCAAGGACTGATTAGGATAATCAACATGGCTTTGTGCATGGGAAATCATGTCTCTCAAATTTGATTGAGTTTTTTGAAAAAGTAACAAAGACGATTGATGAGGGCAGAGCAGTAGATGTGATCTATATAGACAAGGTTCCCCATGGGAGATTGGTTAGCAAGGTTAGGTCTCATGGCATACAGGGAGAACTAGCCATTTGGATACAGAACTGGCTCAAAAGCAGAAGATAGAGGGTGGTGGTGGAGGGTTGTTTTTCAGACTGAAGGCCTGTGACCAGTGGAGTGCCACAAGGATCGGTGCTAGGCCCTCTACTTTTTGTCATTTACATAAATAATTTGGATGCGAGAATAAGAGGTACAATTAGTAAGTTTGCAGATGACACCAAAATTGGAGGTGAAGTGGACAGCAAAGAGGGTTACCTCAGATTACAACAGGATCTGGACCAGATGGGCAATGGGCTGAGAAGAGGTAGATGGAGTTTAATTCAGGTAAATGCGAGATACTGCATTTTGGGAAAGCAAACCTTAGCAGGACTTATACACTTAATGGTAAAGTCCTAGGGAGTGTTGCTGAACAAAGAGACCTTGGAGTGCAGGTTCATAGCTCCTTAAAAGTGGAGTCGCAGGTAGATAAGATAGTGAAGAAGGTGTTTGGTATGCTTTCCTTTATTGGTCAGAGTATTGAGTACAGGAGTTGGGAGGTCATGTTGCGGCTGTACAGGACATTGGTTAGGCCACTGTTGGAATATTGCATGCAATTCTGGTCTCCTTCCTATCGGAAAGATGTTGTGAAAGTTGAAAGGGTACAGAAAAGATTCACAAAGATGTTGCCAGGTTTGGAGGATTTGAGCTATGGGGTGAGGCTGAAAGGTTGGGGCTGTTTTCCCTGGAGCGTCGGAGGCTGAGGGGTGACCTTATAGAAGTTCACAAAATTATGAGAGGCATGAATAGGATAAATAGGCAAAGTCTTTTCCCTGGGGTTGGGGAGTCCAGAACTAGAGGGCATAGGTTTAGGGTGAGAGTGGAATGATATAAAAGAGACCTAAGGGGCAACGTTTTCATGCAGAGGATGGTACGTATATGGAATGAGCTGCCAGAGGAAGTGGTGGAGGCTGGTACAATTGCAACATTTAAGAGGCATTTGGATGGGTATATGAGCAGGAAGGGTTTGGAGGGATATGGGCCGGGTGCTGACAGGTGGGACTAGATTGGGTTGGGATATCTGGTCAGCATGGACGGGTTGGACCGAAGCGTCTGTATCCATGCTGTACATCTCTATGACTCTACAACTCGACAAGTACTTGTTGTGACACCTATGTTGAAAATCCTCAGTGTTTAGTTTGCTGGTGGCGCACCGTAAAATGGAAAGCTGAGTATTAATAAGATGAGATGTGCAGGTAATAAAGCTGTTAAGGAGCTGTTAAGTTCTATTTTTTTTTTACTATATTTCTTTGATCAGATATCATGTTAGCAGCAAATTTAACAGCCTTTCTTTTGAATGAGGATCAAATCTAGACTCTTGTAATGTAAAAATGTCTTTTATCTCAAATGCTACTCACAAGACATGTTAGTAACCATGTGTCATAAAGATGGAGGTATGAGGAGTACTTAATCATGCTCCCCTCCTGGGTGTGCACCTAATAGTCATATGTCAATAGGTGGAACAATACCTGGGATGAACCAGTACAAGTCTAACCAAGAGCAAACTCATTAAGTAAATCTTGTTTTAAAATATAATCATTTTGCAGTAGCATTTTCATTCTGATACAGTAGACAGGGAGAGACTGTTTCCACAGGCAGCATGGTCAGAATTCAGCTAATTTAGAAGGGCACAAGAAGAGAGATGAGTCAATTCATTTGATATGATGAGTTCCTAAGATATGTACAGTAATTCACTGCCTGAAGTTGTGGAGAATGCCAATTCAGTTGTCACTTTATGAATTGAATTGGACAAATACTTGAAAGGGAAACCCATATAGGGCTGTGGGTAAAGAGGGAGTGGGAAGAATTAAACTACTCTCTGAAAGAGCTAACAAAGACAGGATGGGCCAAATGGCCTTCAACTATGCATAACAAAACTTAAGATTCTATGATCTACTGATTTAATTCATTTTTACAACGTAAATATAATTTTATGCCCTGTAAATTTATGCTTCTTTTTGCTTTTGCTTACTGCCCATGCTTCTCCATGCAAAATGCACCATTGTCCTATTGAGAAGGTTGATCAAGAGGAAAATGAAAGTGAATTTAATCTTTGCTCTGCATCTTCTCCTGTCAGCATAGCTCAAGCCTGAATTTTCTGCTGAGCGGCAGTAAAGAGTTTCTGAGTCGAGAGTGTGGTGCTGGAAAAGCACAGCAGGTCAGGTAGCATCCAAGGAGCAGGAGAATCGACGTTTCAGGCATAAGCCCTTCATCAGGAATGCGGCTTGTGGGTCGGGGCTGAGAGATAAATGGGAGGGGATGGGGTTTGGGGGAGGGAGCTCAGAAAGCGATAGGTGGATAAAGGTGAGGGAGAAGGTGATAGGTCGGAGGGGGGAGTGATGGGGGGTCCGGAGGGTGTTGCCGAGTTAGAGGCTTGGGACTGGGATAATGTTGGGGGGTAGGGAATGAGGAAGCTGTTGAAATCCACATTTATCTCGTGTGGTTACAGGGTGCCAAGGTCGAATATGAGGCATTCCTCCTCCAGGCACCACCTATCTTCTCAGAAGATGAATGGGGGAATGAGTCGAGAGTGTGGTGCTGGAAAAGCACAGTAGGTCAGGCAGCATCCAAGGAACAGGAGAATCAATGTTTCAGGCATAAGCCCTTCATCAGGAATCCTCAACTCTGATCTCCAGCATCTTTGTGGATTTTAACAGCTTCCTCATTTCCCCTCCCCCCACATTATCCCAGTCCCAAGCCTCCAACTCGTAATTACCCTCCAGACCTGTTCATCACTCCCCCCTCTGACCTATCACCTTCTCCCTCACTTCATCCACCTGTCACTTTCTGAGCTACCTTCCCCTAATCCCCACCCCCTCCCATTTATCTCTCAGCCCCAACCCACAAGCCTCATCCCTGATGAAGACTTATGCCCGAAACGTTGATTCTCCTGCTCTTTGGATGCTGCCTGACCTTCTGTGCTTTTCTAGCACCACGCTCTCAACTCTGATCTCCAGCATCTGCAGTCCTCACTTTCTCCTAGTAAAGAGCTTCTGTAAAGATTCAAGTGACTACCATCGAACATGTGCCTTGGACAACCATACAACACACAATTAATTGTGACTAAATGAACCATGAACTTTTAGTGTTATGACACACAGAGTGCGAAGGTTCCTTATCTGTTTGAACTTTTGAAACTAACCCCAGATGATAACTGTCTTTGAGCTAATTATGAATGTTTGTCAGAAGCTGGATAAGTACAACATTAGGCCTTCACATTGACATTGTCTGAAAACAATCACTCAATCAGATACTGAGGACTTCTGACACTAGCATAGGTATGTACCATCAGCAGTCACCACCTGCAGGACAAGGGACAACAGAAAACCAAAAATAGGAGCGGTATGGAGTAATGAAATTATCTGTTATCAATTAAGAATCCAATTTATATGCTGTATTAACCTACTCTATCTGCCCATATCTTCCATCTGCAATTTTTTACCCCATCCTATGATAGCACTTAACTCTGGGACCATTGGACCCAATACCTACATATGTGATTTGATGTTCTCTCCAAAAGAGCTCATTATTTAGGATAAATATATCATTTATAAAGGGAATATAGGACCAAAGTGGGCCTGGCATCATTCTCCATGAATTTCACACTGCAAAATCAATTAAAACCAAGTTGAGATTTTTTTAATATTAGATCCACTTCACATATAGTGCATAATGAGAGGACTCAGCACCACATTTGTTTGATACACACCATGTTCTTTTTGGTGGTTGTCCATGGGGTGTACTATATATTTGAAAATGCATTTGGAAAACAAAAATTAAGCATCAAATGTACCATGTGGTGCATATTCATCTGATTCATGAAACAGAGTTTATTGGGTATTGTAACTTTCTTTATGATAGTGGACTGTTTTTTGAGAAGTTATGAGTTCAATTCCCACTATAGCAATTAAAGTGAATTCAACAAAACTGATAATGGATAACTGATAGGATGATCCTATAAAAACAGGATTAATGTCTTTAAAGGAATGACTTCCAGTGTTACTTGTGTGGCCTACATGTTACTTCAGTCTCACATTGCCATTGATTCGTAACTTGTGCCAGATTTTAGCTTGCGAATGTTTTAAAATTTCGCTTTTAATGTCTTCAGGCCTGTCAATTTAAATGCAGCCTTGTTAATGTTAACCATGTTCTCATGAAGAAAAATCCCCTGGTACTATCTTCTGAAAGCCCTGTAGCAAATGTACTGTTCCATATTAATAGAATTCAATTGGCAGCTGTATGGTGTAAAGTAGGGGAATTCTGAAATCAGCAGTACAGGCTTACATTTTTCCTTGACTGATGATTAAATTCAGGTTTCCATGTAAAGCTAAATGTACAGAATCAAATTACTTCTTTTCCACCTTCCAGTGCAGACCTCCAGTCTCTAAATGGTTAAGTGATAAATAGGAGAAGGCTATACATGGATGACAAAAAGATGCCATTTAAATGCTGGTCCATGTGACTCCTGACTTTATCATCTAAATTTGCCAAAACTTTGAGTCATTGAATTTGGATTTAGTAACGTTGACTCAGTATAAGTACCCTCAAAAACAACGTGCATGTCTTGCAGTCAATTAGTTTGCTTAATGCAGGATGTTGAATCTATGATCCACAGGTAGATTTCACAAGCAGCCTGAAATCCTTTCTTTATCTCTCCCTGATAGATTATAATGGGCTGCTTTTGTAAATAGGATTGTAGTTTCTTTCATTAGCTGGGTGTGATAACCATGCTAAAGGATGGGTCATAGTCTGTCTCAACCATTCCAGTCGTATCACCTGTTCTTGATTCAGCTGTGAGTTTGCCAAGTTGCTGCCTTTATTTTCCATTATAGTCCAGGCCGTTACGTAATATTTAAGTGTGAATGGGCTTGTCTGAATTTGTCATTCTGAGTGTGCTCAAGAATATTACACAACATATTAACTATTTCACTGCTGATTGTCTATTAAAATCTGCAGGCATGGGTAACACACATTGCTCAGTGTGTAATAGCAATGAAAAGGTTGGTCTGAATGATACCATTCAACAATGTTCAATGTTTGACCTCTGACTTTGCTGAGTTAGCTAGTAACATGTATACACAAGTATCAAATATTATGGCTCAGAAACAGCTTAAGCTATCCAACAAGTCTCCTCCCCTCTTACTTCACCTCATCCTCTCAACATATCTTTTGATTCCATTCCCCTCCATGTGTTTATCAGCTTTCTGTTAGATGCATCTATGCCATTTACCTCATTCATCCAAACAGATAGTGAATCCCAGCTTTACACCACTCGGAGTTAAGAGGTTTCTCTAAAGTCCTTCATTAATGAGTTAGAATGAGAAGTGCAATCCTAGAATAACAAAGCCAGAGACCACTCTTCTCATTGTGTTTGCCATGACACTTCAAAACACTATCCAGTTCATTTGTTCTACCAGCTGATCTCTTCGTGACCCTGTTAATATATAGTTCCCTGTTGAGAGTTCTTATTAAATCAGTTTCCCCAACACTTTCATGGAGTGCATTCAAGATTTCAAAAACTCACTGTGCAAAGACAAAAGCTTTGTCTTTGGCCTTTTTGCCAATCACCTTAAGTTCATATCCTCTGCTTAACTGACTTTTCTGCTACCAGAAGGACTTTCTGCTTATATACTATTTAGGAATTTGAACACCTCATCAAGCCTCCCTGAAATCTTTACTGATGTGAAAAAAAAATCCCAGTTTCTTTAGCTGTTGTATCTTAAGCTTTTCATCGCCACCAAGTCATTGACAGATTTCCTAAAATGTGGTGCCCAGACCTGAACACAATAAGACAGTGTTTAAACATATCTTGGTTTTTGTAATCTACGCCTCTATGAGTCATGGATCCCAAGTCTTTTTAAACAGCCATCTGAACTTGTTCTAGCATTTTCAAAGATTCATCTATGCACATGCTCAAGTCTCTTTGTATCCACATTCTGTAGCACTGTACACTTAAACAAAAACAATGCACTGCAAACGCTGGCAGTGTAAAATAAAAGTAGAAAATGCTGGAGAAACTCAGCAGGACTGGTCACATCTGTGAAGACGGTTAACATTGAAATTATTATGAAATTGAGTTCCTCCACAGCATGGTGGCTCAGTGGTTAGCATTGCTGCCTCACAGCATCAGGGACCCAGGTTCAAATCCCGCCTTGGGTGACTGTCTGTATGGAGTTTGCACATTCTCCCTGTGTCTATGTGGGTTTCCTCCAGGTGCTCCGGTTTCCTCCTACAATCCAAAAATGTGCTGGTCAGGTGAATTGGCCATTCTAAATTGCCCATAGTGTTAGGTGCATTAGTTAGAGGGAAATGGGTCTGGGTGGGTTACTCTTCAGAGCGTTAATGTGGACTTGTTGGGCCGAAGGGCCTTTTCCACAATGCAGGGAATCTAATCTATTATCTGTCATTCAGATGAAACCATTTAGTTTAGGCTCCCTTCATTCTTCCAATCAAAAACAAAATGCATTCATAAAAAATCTTTCACAACCCAAAAGCATTTTATAACCAGTGAAAAATGTCTGAAGTGTATTCACTGTCATAATTTGGGGAAGAGATATCAATTCACACAAAGCAAGGCCCCACAAATGTTACTTGGATGGATAACCTGTTTCAATGAAGCAGAGTCTACATTTTTCCACAGATTTAATTAAATAGTAAGTTTGACATAGAACCAGAGGACTGCATAGTGCCTATGCTAACCATAAAAAGACAAGAAAATGGGTGCATTGTTGATTATTCACATAACTTTATTTGTTACTTTGATTAGTAATACACAATAGAATCTTTGAATATGAGTTGATTAAACAAATGTTCACAAGCTACTGCACAATTCTGACGACTGCAGTTTTTGGATTATAAATCACTGAACAATTTCTGCCCCTCTTAGAAGTAGCATAGTCTGGTTCAATATTTAGAGGTGGCTTTTCCATCATAAAGAATGTGTTGTCTTGTACAAAATAAAGACACAGATTATACATTGGATTTTGTGGCTTATCACACTGAGCTTTCATTTTCAATCTGAATTGCAAAAGTGATTAAAAATCTTCTACAGACTCCAAGATTGCTTGGCTCATATCACTTTAGATGGTATAAAAATGAGTATTAAGAGTAAGCCAATCAATCTTTTATAGTTACAAAGAAAATAAGTTTAATAAACTTAAATGATAGTGTTGCATGGTAAAGGGACAATGTAACAGAAACTCCAGATAATCAACTGTTTACATTGGCATACTTTTTACATTCTGTGTTGCCAGATTAACAAGATTGAGATATCCAACTGTGTCTACATTGTGATCTACATTGATGGAGGAATGGTATTCTGTGTGTTGTACAATTTTGAATGCAGATACCATTCTATTACAGCATGCATTCTCTTGCTTCCTTAATTTCCTATGCTATCTGGTTTCCCATTCATTTCAGACCATCTACTTAAGGATCTTTCTGGGCTACAAAACGTCTGTTAGCTTGGCGACTCTCCACCTTGTTTTGTTCCCTTTCTTACTGAGCAGATAATGGGCTCTGCTTGGCTGCCGTTTGCCAAGGCTTGAAGCGAATTGAGCCTCCTGCCCACGTGGTACACCTTGTTACTCTTCTCTCTTCAACTGTTGACAAGACTTCTTGATTCTTTCTGCCATACTTGCTAAATCCAAGTTTTAGTCTTTCTTTTTCCATGTTCCATTAGCGATAGGCATCACGCATCTTGGTGTCATTTGATTTCACACCAAATACTTCAGTCACAGCTGAAAACATATCTCAATAAGAGACCATCATTTGATCTGTGGAAGAGTAACAGCATTCATGTTTGGTGATGGTCATGGCTATTATTGAGTACGTTTTGGTAGATATCTGACTGCAGGAACCGATTGTAGCCATTATTTTCCATCAGACTATAGATTTTCTTCTGTGCAGCCTCAAAGCATGTGTAGGTTGGATGTTGAAGATTTTGAGTGATTGCCTCTTTGGTGTAGTAATCCAAATTGATCTGTTTTTAAAAAAAAATAAATTATTCATTGGTGATTGCCACACATCAAGTTACATTGAACTATTCTGCAGTAATTATTCACTGTCTGATGCTAGAGAAGCTCAGATCAATGATGATGGACCCCATTGCCTTGGTCCATTTTAAGTTAACTAATCATGGAGCAGAGGTGCCTCATGTGACATATGGAGACAGTACTATTGTGCATTCCATTGTCCTGGTTGATTACTTAGACATCTGTGTCCATATAGTGTTCAATGAAGTAAGCCTAGTAAAAAAAAAAGGGGAAACATTACCTCTTTTGGAGACATTGGTTCCACAAAATTGGCAAAGATCTTCTTTGCCTTGGAGGCCTGCTTTGCAGGTGACTTAATTTTCTTGTATTCCTCACAGGCTAGCCAGAACTCAATGTTTTCATCATTGTACTCTGATTTGAGGAAGGATTTGAAAGCAATCAGGCCATCTAGGGAAAATAATGGACAAACAGATATTACTTACTGATACAAATTCATTCCATTGTCACAATTATGTTACATGAAACTGTGCTAACCTGACTAATTTCTAATTTTTATTCTATTGAGGATTTATATATATTCCCAAAGTATTTGATTAATGCAGTATCAAATCTATACTGGATGCCAGTTAGCTTAGTTGGCTAAATTTCTGGCAGATGGATCAGATTAATTGCCAACAATATTGGGTTTGATCCTCTTGTGGCCTGCCTCCTTGCCCTGCCCATGGTACAAATCCCAGCGATTTGTTCTGACTTGGTGAATAATGTGCCAAGGACCAGTCTTCAGGCAACAAATTCAAGAAGAGAGTATCTTGTATAAGCTAATACTTCCTATCCAATTTCTACAGTTACCTGTAATTTTGACATATGCAACAAGACATGCAGAATATAGAACAATGTTATTATTCACAATGTTAAATATTTTGATGTTAATAACATGTTCTTTAAATTATTAGAGCTTCAATTAGTCTTCATGAAGCCAAATCGTACTCTTATGACAGATCATGTGTAAAAGTTAGTGCTGAGGGAGATTATTCGTGAACAACTGCTTTTGAATTTTCTCTGAATTTGTTGCAATTTTGAGTTTTCAGTCAACTATAAAATCAATTGTTTTCTTTAAGTAGATATGCAAATGTAATGAATTTTGATAAATAAGCAAATTCAAATCAAGTCATGTTGTGCTCATCTGTAATAATATTTTCAGTAGTTAGATTATAAAGGATTACAATCTATTGAAAAGTCACTGAAATGCTTTTTCTGATGACTGATTTTTAATAGGCACCTTTCATTTGGATATTTTTAAAGGGCATGCCAAGCTGCTTGTTGCATTTTGCCAAGAAAGGGATAGTCAGCCCTGTAAGTGGCCTTTTGCCAAAAGGCATCAAAGATGCTTACATTTATGAGCCAGTAAGTTGTCCAGAGAATCAGCCCACTTCAATACTTCTTCACGGGAAGGACTGTGGATAAAATAGAAATAAGATAAATACAAATGTCTTCGCCTGAGAATAGGCTACACTTGGATGGGGTTCAACAATGAAAGATGTAGGTAATCGTAGTAACTTACTTCAAAGTCAGCTTTCGTGATTCTGAATTGACTGCCTCTTGTCGAGAAGATTCAGTGGTTGTCTTGTTCTGATGCAAAAGGTGCAAACATCGGCTCTTCAGCCCTTTAATACTGTGAAAGAAAGGTATGAATATTAAGAGTGATGCAGGACAAGTCACAAGTGACACTATGTTTGAATTGACTGCACAGCATTAATTATCACTTTTCCCCAGATTATTAATTCCCAGCTCAACTTTGTGATCAAGGGTTATATCTTATTGTACATTTTAAAAAATGAGCAAATAGGCAAGTCAAAAAATTGTTTGATCCCAAGAGCAATGCAATATTTCCCTATTTTCTAAAATTTACTTTCCACCTGGTACCGAATAGCAGTATTCTAGCAATCAGATTAGGTTTTGTCTTTTTGATTAAGTTATTTTAAGTATAAAAATGTTGGCAAAATACAGAATTAAACTAGCGTCTTTTATAGGCTGCTAACATTGTACTTTACTGCACAGTTTTAATTATGCACAGAAACAGGAATGGTTATGCCCTATGTCTACCAGCCAAGTGTCCAGTATTTTTGCTGAGTGTCAGCAGGCTATCGAACGGTCATAACTGAACACATGACAGCCTTTCCAGCCGAACTGACCGGGCAGGAGCTTTCCAAGTACAAAAGTATTGAGCATGCAAAGGTTTTTCCGCAGCGTCCAGTTGAAAGACAATGCCTTATGCGATTGCCCAAGCGCCTAACACACACACACACACACACACACATATATATATATATATATACAAGCAACTTTATTGAGTCTGCATAACAGCTTACGTTGACGCTTCAAAGGTTAGTTATTACTTACAAGCTATGCTCCTTCATGTTTGCTGGCATCTTGTTTTCTTCCTTGCAGTGCTGGTACTCTTTCTTGTTTAGAGAATGTTCCTGATGAACAAGCAAGATCAGACCACTCTGCATGTTTTCTTTGCTGTAAGCTGCAACTCCGTTTTCACAATTATTCACCAATTACTCTCTCTGCCGAGATCTACTGTTCTGCCTTCACTCGTTGCCTGCCTCTCTCTATATATACATATACGGACTGACATTTAGCTAGTGGGCGTGGATTAGCTGTACCTGCTGTGATTTGGTATTGAATGGCAAGTAAGAACCAGATCCAAGATAATGGGCAGGGAACCCTTATTTAGTACATTGTTGACGTATGAACTTCAGCCGTACAGCCGTACTGTGTTTGAACTGCCTCAGGCGAAACAACATTAGGATTGCATGACAACAGCAACCAAGGATACAAGCCATATTTTTGGCTCATTGAGTGAAAGCAAGAATTGTGTCAATAAACAGCCACAGGAAATGAGATTAATAATGTTAGAGCATTAATATAATGAGAATTCTTTTAAAGATGTGATCCCATTTGCGCCACATTCTTTGACACTCGGGAGTGAATAAAATGCGCGGTTCACCATGTATCTTACGACATTACAGGTTCGCATTATCACAAAATTTGCTTTTGTTGCAATTTGTTTTTTTTAAAAAGGTAGGAACCAACTTCTCTTTGCTATCCCCTTGTACATACTGCAGAGGTATTAAGTTCACTTAAGTATTTTCAGATTTTTAAGAGAACAAACAAATCAAAACCTGAGTTGTTTGAATCCCACTTTATTATTTGTGTGAAATAATTTTCTACTTTTTAATTACCTAAGAGGTGAATTTTTGCACACTAGGCAATGTCGAAGTATCTACCAACAATGCTGCCTGTGATTTGGGGCAGTGGTGTAAATTAGGCTTGACTTTGAGATTTTCCTTTCAATTTATGGCTTAAGTTTCTTTTAGACAATTAAAGTTAATGCAAAACTTGTGAAGAAGCAATTCCAACAATATTATGGAGTTATACAGCACCGATACAGACTCTTTGGTCCAAATTGTCCATGCCAACCAGATATCCTAAACTGATCTAGTTTCATTTGCCAGCATTTAGCCCATGTTCCTCTAAATCCTTCCTATTCATGGAACCATTCAGAAGTCTTTTAAATGGTGTCATTCTACCAGCCTCCACCACCTCCTCTGGCAGCTCATTCCATACACACACCACCCTCTGCATGAAGAAGTTGTCCTCAGGTCCCTTTTAACTCTTTCCCCTCTCACCCTAAACCTATGCCCTCTAGTTTGGAATTGCCTGCCCTGGGAAAAAGACTTGTCTGTTTACCCTATCCATGCCCCTCATGATCTTATAAACCTCTATAAGGTCACCCCTCAGCCTCCGACACTCCAGGGAAAAGAACCCCCCCTATTCAGCCTCTTCCTCTGGCTCAGATCCTCCAATTCTGGCAACATCCTTGTAAATCTTTTTTGACCCCTTTCAAGTTTTACAATATCCTTCCAATGGGAGGGAGACCAGATATCTTTCTTAAAGCAAGGAGACCAAAATTAAATGCAGTATTCTAAAAGTGGTCTCACCAATGTCCTTATCCAACATGGTGAGACACCAGTGAGTTCACAAATGATTGCAGATCATCTTCTGCTGTTGTTAATCTCATCTAGGACTGATTGTGTTCATTCTGAGAGTTGGTGTTTCTTTCAGCGGATCTGAGTATTTGGACCACAGTTTACTATTCTGGTTATATGTTGAATCAAACAGTTTTTTTAAAGCACTCATTATGTTTGTGTCCTTGATGTCTCTGTAAACTGAGAAGGTTGGAAGCAGAAGACTTACAAATGGGAAACTCAGAGTGAATATCAACATCAAGATCTAACAGAGTTACTCTTTATTCATTGAGTCCATACAGTTACTTTTGTGCATTTCTTTGGTCTTTAATCACTTTGGTGTAGAATTTCTAAACAGATGGATGTGTGTTTTGTTTTGTGCTTATTGTCTGCAAAATTGGCGGCATGGTGGCTCAGTGGTTAGCACCAGAGTCCCAGGTTCAATTCCTGCCTCGGGTGACTGTCCGTGTGGAGTTTGCACATTCTCTCCATGTTTGCGTGGGTTTCCTCCGGATGCTTCGGTTTCCTCCCGCAGTCCAAAGATGTGCAGGTTTAGGTGAATTGGCCATGCTAAATTGCCCATTGTGTTAGTTGCGTTAGTCAGAGGGAAATGGGTCTGGGTGGGTTACTCTTCGGAGGGTCAGTGTGGACTTGTTGGGCTGAAGGGCCTGTTTCCACACTGTAGGGAATCTAATCTAATCTAATCTAAATTCAGGCTGAAGTATTGAAGGAGTGAAGCACTTTTGGAGGTCGCAACTTTGAGAACAACTATAAAACTGAGGCATTGTTGATCCTAATGGAGAATGTAAAGTCCTCAAAGCACTGTTATAAAGAAAAGCAGGCAGGTTTTCACCAAAGTCCAAGCCAAGCCATACCCCTAAACTAACAGCAGGAGGTATATCATTGTCGCATAGGAGTTTGTTGTGCACAATTTGGCAGCTGTGTTTCCTACTTTACAATAATGATTATATTTGGCTGGAAAGTACATAGTCACCATCTTGAGATCAAGAAGACCACTAGGAAAGTTTTAAGCATTTTACACGAATGATAATACAGGAACATGGAAGCTTTGTGAGTAAGGTTTGGTAAATGATTCATTAATTTATAGCAATGGAGGCACTGGGCATTCTGAGCAAACACCTGTCCAAAGGTCAAAAGCAATCTCATGATTTTTAAATTGAGCATCCAGTGGTTTCCAACTGTAACTTCTAGAGATCTTGAACACGAGTGATATATTTTGAGTTGTTTGCATGTCAGGGAAAACTTCAGTTCCCAAAGGGTGATGAGAATGGGGGAACTTGACACCACAGTGAGTGGTTGAATTGAATTGTCAGTGCGTGATTAATGGGGAAGTCAGTTAAGCACATGATACATGTACATGGAACTTTGCACTGACTTTGAGGCAGTGTCCCATGCTGTGCAGCCATCTCTTAATGTCCTTGGCAGCAGTCCCAGAGAAAACAGTCAACAGGGAAAAAGAAAAGTGCCCCAGTTTCCTACCACAGAGCAACAATGTGCAGGTTAGGTAGATTGACCATGGGAAATGCAGGGTTATGGGAATAGGGGCGAGGGGAGGTCTAATTGGGAATGCTCTTCAGAGGGTCAGCATGGACTCGATGGGCTGAATGGCCTGCTTCTACACTTTAGGGATTCCACAATTTTATGATTCTATGAAAGATCATCTTGAAATTAACTGGTATCTGGTTAAAATTGGTTGTTGACCTATTGAGGCTGAAACCTCTACTTGCCCCCAAATATGACTTGGAGAGGCAGGAATTGAAAACAGGCAGAAGTGAGGTCTGCAGATGCTGGAGATTACAGTCAAGAGTGTGTTGCTGGAAAAGCACAACAGGTCAGGAAGCATCCGAGGCCTCATTCCTGATGAAGGGCTTTCACCCAAAGCGTTGATTTTCCTGCTCCTCGGATGTTGCCTGACCTACTGTGCTTTTCCAGCAACACACTCTCGATAGGAATTGCAAACAGTCAGGCATGGGGTTTGTAATGTCAGGTGTACTTCAGCAATTGAGGGTACAGGCTGAAAATCAAAGCCTTAATCCCTAAAAACACAAAGTACATTTTGGATTCATGGAAATGCTTTATCAAGGTATAGGTGAAGTGGAAAGAATGGATGTTTTAATGACATAGGGTGGAACATTAAGGTTGATAGAGTCCAATTTTCAATTGCTCTGAGCTCTATGGATTTCTGTGTAAACCTGAGGCCTGTACAACTCAGAAAAATAACAGCAATGTCCATGACTGGCTGTTTCGTTCCCTGCAGGGAGTGATATCATGTGAAAATATTGCTGTTGATAGGTGAGAATAAGAATAGTGGAATGTTTATATAATATGTACCAATAGCAAATAGAACAATGCTGCTCATTTACTTCCATGACTGAGGTTCAGTTGTTTACTTCCAACTCACAAGGTTTTGGATGGGAGTCTCATTCCTGGGCTTGAACACAAGAATCATGGCTGACAATCTAGTGCAGTACTGTTAGAGGCGGTGCCTTTCAGGCGAGATGTTAAATGAGACCCCAAGAAGAGCAAGGAAGTTTTCCCCAGTATCCTGACCAATATTTACTCCTCAACTATTATGACAGGAAAAGAGTGGATTATCTGGTCACTGTCATCTAGTTGCTTGTGGGGCTTTGTTCTGTACGTTTTAGCTGTCACATTTCCTACATTACAACAGTAGCTACGCTTCAATAAAAAAACAATTCATTGGTTGTAAAGTGATTGGATATGTCCACTTGTCATTAAAATGCAACATAGTGTTCTCTTTAGATACCATCGGCCCTCTGGCACTTTGCCCATCTTTGGCAAACTTAGCACTGAATATGGATCAGTAGTTTTACAATGAGTAATCAACATGGGCTGAGCTGAATCCTGATCTTGTCGGCTGCACCTACAAATACATTCGGCTGGTTTACCACCTCCCAGCTGTGCTTAGGAACTCCGACGTATGGTAACCTGTGCCTTGTCACACTGGCTGAGATCACAAGTAAATTATTTTCAAAGCTGGGAAATTGAATGGTCAGACCATGTGCACCCAAACTGAACTGCTTCCTTTTCCATGATGTGTACAATGCTGTAATACTCAGCAGTGGTATGAACTGAGAGCTGACGAGTGTAATCTAATCTAATCTAACTATGTGAAATAGGAAATAGTGGTGAGGTCAATTCAGGTTGTGTGTGTAGGATGTCTATAAGATTGTTCAAACTTGATCCTAAACCTGAAAGGCAATGCATGTCGATGAGAGATCGTCCTGTAATTATAAAGGTTTAGCAATTTAATGTTATGCCTTGCACAAAAGAGTTTAAGTCTAGAGTGCTAAACTGTTGTAATGTGATTGTACTCATGCGGAATGATTTAAAAACAAAAGAGGTGTGGCTCGAATTCTACACATAGTCAGTTCCTAATCTTTCCGGAGTCCTTTAAAGGAGATGTCTGTGATTTGGAGGTATTTCCCTTCAGGGACGTAAGACAGGTAGCGAGTCAATCATGATTGGCCATAGCTTGGGCAGAAGGGAATGGAACATAATGTTGATGAGAAAGTATAACACAATGGGATGGGAAATTGGGGAAGAGAAGGGAAAAAATAAACTGAAAGTGAGCTTTCCATGCATTGTGAAAGGGTTGGATTGTTGGTTTCCTTCTTAAGATAGAAGATTAGAAAATAAAATAAGCCTTGGATATAGATAATGCTATTCACAATCTTGAAGTTCCAATTGCAGTACTCTACAATTGAACCTGCAGGGACATTGTAGTATTTGCACTTTTCTGCACTGCAGAGTTTCTGTCGTACTCTCTTGGTCTATTTAAAGTCTTAACATTGTTTCTACATTGATGTCTCACATTGAATACAAATACATAAGGTAAGCAGCAAAGATCCTTCCGCTAGCATAGGGTAATTTAAAACTAGAGGAGCATAACTTTAAGTGAGATGGGAAAGATTTAAAAGGGACCTAAGGGACAGTTTTTTTCACACAGAGTGTTGTGCATATATGGAATAAACTGTCAGAGGAAGTGGTAGATACAGGTACAATTACAACATTTAAACGGCATTTGGATAGGAATATGAATAGGAAGGGTTTAGAGGGATAATAGTCAAATGGGACTAGTTTTGTTGGGGAAACCAGTTCGGTGTTGATGAGTTGGGCTGAAGGCTCAGTTTCCGTGCTGTATGACTCTATGACAATCAAAAGACACTACAGCCAATGTCATATGGCTGAAATGTAGTTCCAACAAGAACAAAGATGTAACTTGGCTGAAGTGAAATGGGCACTACCTGTCAGATCTTTCATGTGTGTCTGGACTGTGTGCACCACCGCATGTTGTTCTCCAAGTGGTTGTGGGTGCTAAAATACTGTGTCACACATCTCCTTCTGGAATGTGCCTTTGCAAAGAAAGTCTGGAGAAAAATGCAGGTTTTTATTGACATCTGCCTCAAGCAGCTCCATGATGTAGGACTCTGCATTCTAAGGGCTGTTCCCCAGTATGCACAGCATGCCTGGAAGACCATCATGAAAGATGCTCTTTGATCTGCTTGAAGCCTGTTGGTCTTCCAGTGTAAAGTGTTGACCTTGACTGAGTGTTGCAGACTGGCACATTCCAAGTTCCAGGACTACGTGCTGAGAAATGCACTAAAGCTTGAGGTAGCTGCTACCAAGGTGTAGTGGGGAAGGGCCAGCGTCTAAGGCCTTTCCACCAAAGAATAACCACAATCCATTCAGTTGTCAAACCAGCTTGTTGTCTGAAAATGTATATAAATAGTATCCTGCAAGAGTAAAAAATACCTTTGATTGCAACTGTAGGAAAGCCCTGAGGGATGTCAAATTCCAATTTGTTTGATTTTTTTCCTCTGTAAAGACTATATATAGAACAATTTTAGTACCTTGTGCATGTCATAAAGATAATATTTTTATGAACAAAGTATGGTTTTGCAATAAAAATAATATAGTTGAAATTTGGAAAGCATAACCATTAATAAGCTCAGCAAACTCCCACAAACAGCAGTATGATAATGACTAGAATATCTGTCATTTTTAGTGATGTCAAATCACACATGAATATTGACCAGAACACTAGTGATAATTCCTCTGCCGTTCTTCTAGATAATGCCATAAGATCTTTCATATCCACCTGAGCAGGCTGGTGAGATCTCAATTGAACATCTCATCTGAAAAGTGACACCTTTCACAGAGCAGAATCACTTAGTTGAACTTGTTTATTATTAACTAGATAAAGACTCCCAGATTGCTTTCAGCTTCATCCTCCTTTTATCACATTCTGCTCATTGACTGCATGCTAAAAGCTTCTTGAAGAATTATTTTCAATAGGAAAAGAATACAGAACACAAGACAAAGCGTTTACAGAGAAACAGAAGTGTAAATGTGAAGCATTTCTAAAGTTGCCCAAACCAACTTGCTTTAGCTGTGGCAGCTCCCTTATGGATTGCAGTTACTCTTCATAATGTCTAGAAAGAAACCTGGGAAAGAGTAAGAATTTTTCTATCATGCTACAGAGGGAAGGTTTCTCTCACATTTAAAAAGAAAAAGATACACCGCAAGATTTTTTGAACAATATTATAAAACCTCCTCTTAACTGTCTCTTCAAAGAGATCAATCCCAGCTTCACCCACTTTCCCCCGTAATTGAAGTCTATCGTTCTCCAGAAATATTCTGGTAAATCTTTATTGCACTCAGTCATGTCTCTCCCACAGTGTGGTTCCCAGAAATGGATGCTGTTCTACAGTTCAGGGTCAGGGTGTGACTTGGAAAAATTATTGTCTCAATGAATAGAGTTTGAAATATCTTCTTGGATTCAATAAGAGCAAAGTCAGAGGATTAGTTCACCACCTTCATCAGAAAGATCTCAACTTGCTGTAATTTTATATATTTACATGCATTTGTATAAAAATTCTATGTCTTACAAGCTCTTATTATCTTTTATAAGCTTTCAGTTGGTGTGGTTTGGGGAATGGTGGGCATGAGAATGAGACAGCCGACCCCGGAAAATGGTGTAATGGTAGACATTTCACTTTTCCTGCTGTATCTAATGGCCTCCCTGAGTGGCCATTCCAATCACACTTGACTCCGACTGCCACACCCTTCAATCCCTTAGACCAACCCCCCAAATCAAACCATCCTCATGAGGCCTCCAATCCAAAACCACCAAGGCCTCTGTTCTTCACCATCTCTCCCAGCCCTACCTTCAATTCTTTCTCCCACACCCCATGTTATTTCTTGCCTTCCTGGACCTGGACTTGTGACCCCCACCCCTGCACCTCCCCTTTTACCAGGAACCTGGAATGCCAAGATTGGACATTTGTCCCCAGTTCATCTCCCCATCGTCGACCAATGAAATGTCCTAGCTTCTGAAAAAGGGCCACTGGACCTGAAACGTTATGTTGACTTTCTCTCCACAGATGCTGCCAGACCTGCTGAGTTTTGCCAACAATTGCTGCTTTTGTTTCTTATAGTATCAGCTTCTCATGGGGTCTTCCCTCAAAACTCAAAACTTCCCTCCTTCCAAGCCTGTGAACCAGTCTTGTTACCGAGAGGAGTGTGTCAGTGATATCACGTGCATGGTGTAGGTTAAATTTCTACATTATATGGTGTACTGCTGATCTCTGCATTTCTACTGTTCTACCAACAACTCCACTCGCTGATGAGTCTTTATTTCTCATACCTAAAGTCGACAGGGATAAAAACACCCAGTGTGATAAATTGAAATGAACTTCCTCTAATCTTCTGTTTTAATAAAGCTGTCAACCGTTTAATTTACCCATTCTAATATTTTTTTAACATTGTGCTGAGGGAAATTATACTTCTTAAATCATCCATTACCAATGTTGTTTAGTTCAATTTTTATCTCAAATGAATCTACTTATGCTCTCAAGTTACCTGTAATTAATCCAATAGAACATGACGAGACTGTCAATATTTATTCAACAAACACAATCAATATGAATTTGGATCAGAAATGTAATGGTCTACTGTCCTCTATGCAGTAGTGATTTTGAACACTGGTATGTATTACTTTACAGTTCTCTGTTTGTTATATACCTGTCCGGATGAAAACTTCCCTAAACTATTATTAAACTCTTATAGTCAACTGATACATCCTGCTTTCTCATGCAAACTTGTGACATCTGCCGCGTTGCCAGATTCCACATACACAATGAAGTAATAGCATGTAAGTAGCATTGGAGGAATGCTGAACTTACCAGTCATCCAGTCATTAGCTGACTGACTTTGCACTAGTGTGGCTTCTGAGACAATATATCAGTGCCCAAGTATAGACCAAAGCCACAATGGGAATCCTTTGTAACTTTGCAAGATGCCATTAATGACAAAAGATAGCTGTCAAATCTGGGCTGTCTCCATAAGGCAGAAACAAAAGGCACAGATCTCTGATATTAAGGAAGGTGGTACATTTACAGAAGATGTTGATGTGCTATTTGAATGGCAGAATAATACTTTTAAAAAGTCCAAACTTTAACGACTGCCTCAGGCTAGGACTGAAAATACTTGACACTGACACCTTGTGGTCCAAGTATTCATCTGTCCAGCACGAATGTCCCTCATTGAGCACAAAACTGTGCTGCAAGGAGAGAGTGAAGTGCACAGGAAATATTCATACTTACTGTGGCTAATGATGAAATACCTGAAGCAATATGGTATGTGGCCAACTTACTGTGATACTAATGCAAAACAGTATTACGTATTTATGTAGTTATGTATTTTGATTAAAACTGATGGAAGAAATCCAGCTTACAGGAATGTGAGTAGAGTGACTCTCAATAGCTTGACAATGAAATAAGCTCATGTGACACTAACTTGCGTGGTTTGCAGACCCCACTGAGGTTGGCACTGACAGTCGGCGGAGCCCTGAAAATGCAATTTCCAAAGTTAACCAATTATACTTCCAAGCTAGACAACTAGTTAGGGCTTTAGGAGTGAGTAATGGAGGCTGAACGATACTTTCCAATTGGCTTCCAGTTTTTTGAGAGAATGGGATCTCAGTTTAACTTACTGCATCCGGGGCAGGCCGGGGAGCTACCGCTCTGGGCAGGCCGAGAGACTGATCCTTTCTACCTGAAGCTAGGGAGACATAAAGGCTGCCCTGGAGAGGGAATATCCACCATCAACCCTGACAGTGACTGTTCCTGTTATTAAGAAAAGTGACTGAGATGGCATCTCCTGTTGAGAAATCCCCTCAGTTTCTTATAAATTACTGCAACTTGTGTATCCCTGATTGATCGTCCAGCTTTGGGAGCCTCCCCACCACACTATAATGGGATAGGGAACCTGTCTCTGAGCACCCCAGTCAAAATCACAATGAATGTCTGCTTCTCCCTTCTGTTTCCCATTCCTTTGCAAATGAAAATTCAGCTCATGATCTTATGGATACAGTCCAGTATAAACATCTTTTTCAATTATCATTTACCTGCTATGTTTATTAGTGTATTTTTGAACAACAAAGGAATCACAAGGTTTCCTGAAAAGGAGCACATGTACAATAAATTGCACCATTAGTTGTTCTGAGATACAGCCTATTCAATGAACTGAGCAATAACAGAAGGTAAGTAATCTGCCCTAACCTTGCTATTCTGGATGTCACGTTAACCAACCAACCAAAAATGTTCAGACATGATCTTATCATTTTAACTTGCTAATCACAAGAAAGTCAAAAACATCCTGCTTTTCTTATTTCCTGGCACTGAATTGCTTTTATGAGAATTCAGCTTGAAAAGACCACTATGAAAGCTGACTGAATGTTTGCGTACTTTTCATGATGAACAGTTTCCAGCCACGCATGCAAGTCATTTAGAAATCTGCAGCTGTAGAACAAAACTAGAAAATGCCTCTCCTCTCTAAAGGATGTTAATCCCAATTATGGTCATTGCAAGCGTGCTTCAGTGGGTGGCTTGGAGCTTAGAGAATCTGCTAACACGTGGAATGAATCCATCGCTCCAAGCAAAGAAACAAACCAAGCAAAAAGAAAATATCAGCTCTTTGGTTTGCAAGCTGGAATGTCACAACTCTGTGCATGGTCTTGACAGAGACTTGCCCCTGGTTGATAATAGGGTCAAAGTGGCTGAAGATGATGTGGCTGAATATTGACATAGCTCTCAGAGCTGAGGCTAGCCCAGAATGGATCACTGAGAAGACACAATAAATATTAATTTGACAAGGAAAATGTTCACATGACATGCCTGAGCAAAGCTTATGCCTTGTTGTTATCAACTCATTACTCTCTACGATAAAACTCTCTCTATTTAACGCTGTAGCCAAATAGGGTCAGTTAACTGCATGAATATTTATGCCCTCAATGATTTGCTACATCACAAAGATGAAAGGCCATTTCTGTCAGAAGATTGACGCTGATATAGCAGAATGCTGAAGTCAGAAGACCTTTATCTGTGGAGGGATTTCAACCTAAGACTGGGCACAGACTATGAGGCACTGTCCTCCTGTCTCAAACGTCATAGCCTGAGAAAGATAAACAAGGACCATTTTGGATCGGGTGTAAACCTTGAATTCATGTCATTTAAAGCAGAAAAGATACATTTATTTCAAGATTATCCATTCTAACTTCTTAGATAAGAACCAATCATTCCCTGACTTGAATGAACAGGTGCTCCCCAGAGTTCCCACACAGAATACAGGTGAAGTAGAACATTTTGAAACACCAAGTATAATATCATTCTCATTATATGAGAAGCAAGACAGGAAAAAATGAAGACTACCTTGAAGCTAATATCTCTGCAGCTAATCTCTCATTAAAACCAAACAATTTGGTCTCATTAATTACAGGAGACCTCTGAATGAGCTAAATGTGGATGCATTAATCCCTGCTTGAAGTAAAATCCAACAGACTGCGAGATGATGTGCCAATGACTACTGGTTACGATTTTACTTGTGTGTCCAAACGTCCTTTCCCATATGGAATTCCAGGGGCACATGTATGAAGGCATCAGACAGGCAATAGATTCATCAGTGAAGAAAATGACTCAATTGAAAATGGGCAGAGGATTCATCACCAAATGCTATAAACAGTTTGAAAGGTGAATAAAGGATTACCTTGGTACTTTTAGGAGAGCGCAGTCTTAAGGAAGCTTGGGACACTATTCAGAACCAAAAAAAAGCTTTGATATTGAACCTACAATGGAGGAACTTTACAAAATTGTTGTTGGTCTTGTCATGGTCAAGGCTCCAGGTTCTGATATTATATTGCCTGAACTCTACAATCAGTGGAAACTGGATGTCTGTAGCATCTGCACAAACTTCACCATCTAGGGAGGGAACAGTGCTTTTAATATGTTTATTGTAAAGATTGTGACCCTGCACAAGGATAAGATTTCAAGGATTGCAGTATTTATCATTAATGCTCCTAATGAGCTTCATGGAAAATGTGTTTTCTCATGTTGTCCATGTTAGATTGTAGATTCTGACTGAACACACATAACTGAAATCCCAACATACCGTCAGAACTTGAAATTGTACAATTGGCACAATCTTCTCAGGTTAAATCCAGCTCCCCCAGCCGTATCTGACAATTTTCAACTTACAGTACATTCCAGCACCTTTTTGATGATGGTGCAAATCATTCCTCAATGTGAGAGAAATCTGCTAAGTCTTTGGTATGCTTCTTTGTGTGGGGAGTTTCATTGATTAATGAAGTGCTAACTGTAGTAAAAATAAGCTTTAATTTCGAATTTCTTTGGAGCATTACGCAACTTTTTTCTATCTCTACTTACTTGCTGCTGAAACCCTCAACCTTACTCTCTTTCCCTCTAGTCTTGACAGTATGAGTCTCCATCATTCTACCCTGCATGAACATGATATCATCCAATTCTCTGTTGCCCTTGTCTAACACATAGCAATTCCTGTTCCCTTAACAACCCTGTGCATGCTGGCCCCAATCAAGCCACATTTTGATCTCAAAATTGCGAAATCCTTCTGGTCCTTGCCCTGCCATATCTCTGGAACCTCCTCCAAACCCACAGCCTTTGAGATATCTGTGCTCCTTTAATTCTGGTCTTTTGTGAATTCCTAATTTTAATTACTTTATCATTAGTGGCAAAAAGTGTGGTGCCAGAAAAGCACAGCAGGTCAGGCAGCATCTGAGGAGCAGGAGAATTGGCATTTTGGGCATAAGCCCTTCATCAGGAATGTGGGGAGGGGAAGAGGACTGAGAGATAAATGGGGGCATGGGGCTGGGGGGTAAGATAACTGGGAAGGTGATAGGAAGATGCGGCTTGGGGAGAGGGGTGATGGTAATAGTTTGGAGCAGAGGGTGGAGTGAATAGGTGGGAAGGAAGATGGACGGGTAGGACAGTTCAAGAGGTTTTGTGGAGTAGGAGGGTTAGATCTGGGATGAGGTAGGGGGAGGGAAGATGAGGAAACTGGTGAAATCGATGTTGACACCACGTGATTGGAGGGTCCCACTGCGGAAGATGAAGTGTTATTCCTTCAGGTGTTGGGTGGCTTGGAATTGATGGTGGAGGAGGCTCAGGACTTGCATGTACTTGGCAGAGTCGGAGGGGGAATTGAAGTGGGTGGCCATAGGATGGTGGGGTTGTTTGGTGTGTGTGGCCCAGAGATGTTCCCTGAAACTTTCTGTGAATTGGCATCTTGTCTCCCCAATGTAGACAAGACCACATCCAGAGCAATGGACATAGTAGATGAGGTATTTGGAGGTGCAGGAAAATCTTTGTCAGATGTGGAAGGATCCTTTGGCATCTTGGATGTAGGTGAGGGGGGAGTTGTGGGCACAGGTTTTGTACCTCTTGCCCCCCACCAACCCACCCTCCACTTCCGGTACCTTCCTTTACCACCACAAGAGGTGTAAAACCTGTACCCACACCTCCCCAATCACCTCCATGCAAGGGCCCAAAGGATTCTTCCACATCTGACAAAGTTTTTCCTGCACCCCCGAACACCTTCATCTACAGGGTTGGTTGCTCTCGATGTGGTCTCCTCTACAGTTGGGAGACAGGATGCGGAAAGTTTCAAAGGACACATGCACCAAACAACCCCATTGCCCTGTGGCCAACTACTTCAACTCCCCTTCCACTCCGCCAAGGACATGCAAGTCCTGGCCTCCTCCATTGCCAAAATCCAAGACATCCACCATCTGGAGGAAGAACGCCTCATCTTCTGTCTTGAGACCCTTCAACCACACGACATCAACATCGATTTCACCAGTTTCCTCATTTTCCCTCCCCCCATCTCATTTCAGATTCAACCCTCCAACTTGGCACTGCCTTATTGAACTGTCCTACCTGTCCATCTTCCTTCCCACCTATCCACTCCACCCTCTGCTCGGACCTATCACCAGCAACCCCACCAACCCCCCCCCCCCCCCCCCCACCCCCCCACCCCCCAGATTTACCTATCGCCTTCCCAGCTACCTTCCCTCCAACCACACCCCCCTTCTATTTATCTCTCAATGCCCTTCCGCCACCTCCACCACCACCATCGCCCCCCCCCCCCGACTCCCACCCCGGCCCCCACATTCCTGATGAAGGGCTTATGCCTGAAACATCGATTCTCCTGTTCCTCGGATGCTACCTGACCTGCTGTGCTTTTCCAGTGCCACACTTTTTGACTGATCTCCAGCATCTGCAGTCCTCACTTTCTTCTTCATCATTAGTGGCCATGGTTTCAGCTGCCTAGGCCTCAAATTCTGGATACCCACCCTACTTCTTTCTGTCTCCATACCTCCCTGTTCTTCTTTAAGACTGGAAGAGGAGGAATATGTCTAGATGTGGGGGGAGGAAGTAGAACTAGTTAGTTGTGAATTGTTCCTAGGAGGGGCCAGTATGATCACAATGGATCAATTGACATTCTTCAGTGCTGTAACAATTCTATGATTCTATTCTGTGAGACATCTCTTAACATAGAACATAGAACAGTACAGCACAGGACAGGGCCTTCGGCCCTTGATGTTGTGTCAAACTTTTATCTTACTCTAAGCTCAAACCAACCTATGGTATCCTATATTTTACTATCATTCATGTGCCTATCCAAGAGTCACTTAATGTCTGTAATGTATCTGACTCCACTACCACTGCTGACAATGAATTCCACACCAATCACACTCTGTGTAAAAAACCTACCTCTGATATTTCTCTTAAACGTTCCTCCAATCACCTTAAAATTGTGCCCCCTTGTGATAGCCATGGGATAAAGTCTCTGGCTATCCACTCTATCTAAGCCTTCCTCATCATTTTGTACATCTCTATCAAGTCACCTCTCATCCTTCTTCTGTCCAAACAAGAAAAGCCCTAGCTCCCTCAACCGCCCTTTCCAGTCCAGGAAACATCCTGGAAAATCTCCTCTGCATCCTGTCTAAAGCTTCTACATCATGGGGCAACCAGAACTGAGCACAATATTCCAAGTGTGGTCTAACCAGGGCTCTAAAGAACAGCAGCATAACCTCACTGCTCTTAAACTCAATCACCTTGCAATGAAAGCCAACACTCCATACACCTTCTTAACAACCTTATGACCTTTGGTGTTAACTTTGAGGGATCTATGGATGTGGACCCTCTGTTTCTCCATACTGCCAAGAATCCTGCCTTTAACCCTGTAATTTGCATTCAAATTTGACCTTCCACATGAATCACTTCACACTTTTCCAGGCTGAATTCCATCTGCTACTTATCAGTTCAGGTCTGCATCCTGTCAATATCCTGTTACAACCTACAACTGCCCTCCACACTATCCACAACTTCACCAATCTTTATATCATCAGCAAACTTACTAACCCACCTGCCACTTCCTCATCCAAGTCATTTATCAAAATCACAAAGAGCAGAGGTCCCAAAACAGATCTCTGTGGAATACCACTGGTCACGAAGCACCAGGCTGAATGCTTTCCATCTACAACCATCCTCTGTCTTCTATGGGCCAGTCAATTCTATATCCAGACAGCCAAATTTCCCCGTATCCCATGCCTCCTTAATTTCTGAATGAGCCTACCATGGGGAACCTTATCAAATGCCTTGCTAAATTCCACATGCACCACATTCACTGCTCTTACCTTCACCAATGTGTTTTGTCACATCCTCAAAGAATTCAATAAGGCTTGTGAGGCATGACCTGCTCCTCACAAAGCTATGTTGACTATTTCTAATCAAGCTATGTTTTTCCAAATAATCATGAATCCTGTCTCTCAGAGAAGCTTCTCCAATAATTTTGCCCTTCACCGATGTAAGACTAACTGGCCTATAATTCCTAGGGTTATCCCTATTTCCTTTCTTGAACAAGGGATTAACATTTGCCACCCTCCAATTATCTGGTACTACTCCAGTGGACAGTGAGGATGCAAAGATTTTGCCAAAGATGCAGCAATCTCTTCTCTTACTTCCCATACCAACCTTGGATAGTGTATCCCATTTGGCCCAGGGGACATATCTATCCTCATGTTTTTCAAGATTCCTGTTTGAGAATATCAGCCTGTTTCATGCTGTCCTTACAAAAGACAAGGTCCCTCTCATTAGTGAATACTGAAGCAAAGTATTCATTAAGGATCTCCCCTACCTCCTCCGACTCCAGGCACAGGTTCCCTCCACTATCCCTGATCAGCCCTACTCTTATTCTGGCCATCCTCTTGTTCCTCATATTAGTGTAGAACACCTTAGGGTTTTCCTTAATACTACCCATCAAGGCCTTTTCATGTCCCCTTCTCGCTCTACTAAGTCCATTCTTCAGATCCTTCTGAGCTACCTTGTAACCGTCTAGAGCCCTGTCTGATCCTTGCCTCCTCAACCTTAAGTAAGCTTCCTCTTCCTCTTGACTAGATGTTCCACATCCCTTGTCATCCAAGGTTCCTTCACCGAACCATCATTCCTTGCCTCAGTGGGACAAACTTACCCAGCACGTGCAGCAAGTGCTCCCTAAATAACCTCCACATTTCTGTTGTGCATTTCCCTGAGAATATCTTCTCCCAATTTATGCTCCGCATCTCTTCCCTAATAGTATTGGAATTCTCCCTCACCAAATTAAATACTTTCCCACACTATCTGCTCCGATCCCTCTCCATCACTATAGTAAAGGTCAGGGAGTTGCGATCACTATGACTGAAATGCTCTCCCACCGAGTGATCTGACACCTGACTTGCTTCATTGCCAACCACCAAATCCAATAGGCCCTCCCCTCCAGTCGGCTTATCTACGTACTGAGTCAGGAATCCTTCCTTGACACACCTGATAAAATCTGCTCTATCCAAACTATTTGCACTAATGACAACAACCCTGTTACTTCTGCACCTTTCCAAAATCTGGCATTTTTAAAAATTAGATTCCCTACAGTGTGGAAACAGGCCCTTCAGCCCAACCAGTCCACACTGACCCTCCGAAGCGTAACCCACTTAGACCCATTTCCCTCTGACTAACACACCTAACCTATGGGCAATTTAGCATGGACAATTCACCTGACCTGCACATCTTTGGGAGGAAACCGGAGCACCCAGAGGAAACCCACGCAAACTCCACACAGACAGCTGCCCGAGGCTGGAATTGAACCTGGGACCGTGAGGCAGCGGTGCTAACCACTGAGCCACTGTGCCATCCATCATGTGTTTGAAGAATTTGCAGGTCAACAAGCAACCTGTTTGGCCACATTACGAATCCAAATTTCTTGACGATCAAGTCCTTAATTTAGAGTCATAGAGATATATAGCACGGAAACAGACCCCTCAGTCCAACCCGTCCATGCCGACCAGATATCCCAACCCAATCTAGTCCTACCTGCCAGCACCTGGCCCATATCCCTCCAAACCCTTCCGATTCATATACCCATCCAGATGCCTTTTAAATGTTGCAATTGTACTAGCCTCCACCACTTCCTCTGGCAGCCCATTCCACATATGCACCACCCTCTGCGTGAAAAAGTTGCCCTGTAGGTCTCTTTTATATCTGTCCCTCTCGCCCTAAACCTATGCCCTCTAATTCTGGACTCCCCCACCCCAGGGAAAATACCTTGTCTATCTATCCTATCCATGTCCCTCATGATTTTATAATCCTCTATAAGTTCACCCCTCAGCCTCCGACATTCCAGGGAAAACAGCCCCAGCCTGTTCAGCCTCTCCCTGTAGCTCAATTCCTCCAATCCTGGCAACATCCCCTTGTAAATCTTTACAAACACGGAGTTTTTGATTCAGAAGCAGGGTAACTCTCTATTGTGCCACAAGACCTTCAAAGAGGCTACAATTTATATGCTTACATTTAGTAAAATTAGTGAGCAAAAGAAAATCTAGGCCAGTAATATTGACCTTGTAACAGACTGTTAGCATCACATACCATCTTCTAAGTATTGTTAGCCCCCATATGTTAATTATTGCTTAAAACACAATTTACAGCCTTTGATTATTTGATAATCATTAATGCTTTAGTATGAATTGGATCACTTGACTAACTAGATATCACAATGGCCAATGAAATTTGCTAAATGGTAAAGCAAACATCATAGATGATCTAAAATGATCAAACATAGTTTGAAGCCATCAATTATTATGGGGAAACATCTACTATTTAATTCCGTTAGGACAGAACGGCTAAGATTAGTAAAAGAATGAATAGTCTTGACAGTTTAATTATAACAACAAATATTTTATTTTCTGTTCATGAGCATCAGAGGTTAGAAAGCCAGGATAAACCAACATTTATTCAATCAATCTTGAAAATATCTTTTAGTAATGTTGTAGGAAGAGTGATGGTCATAATTCCCTTGTCAGTAAAGCTATCTGACCGAATAGATATTTGATAATTGATGATCAGGATCTATTTTATCAGGATTACTCAGATTTCAAATCATATCCTCCAATTTGCTCATCATTATGGTGTTGATCATATGACCAATGGAATTTCCAGAAGGAAGCTCATTAATAGCGTTAAAGGCAGATATAGTGGGTGTAATTTCTTTTCACAAAACATTTTATCACCCATCCTTCTGTGTCTGTGCGTTAACTTTGGTCAGATGGCATTCCTTTGACATGTGTCTTATTGCATAGAAGATGCTAGCCAAGATACATACTTCCACAAATAGAAGGTCAAGGTAAGTTATTTCACATTCTGAATGTTTGCAGTGACTGCAATCTAGCTTTATTCAATAAATCTCAGAAATCAAATAAGGCACTAGTGGATGAGTTGAGATAGTTCCTGCAGACCATGACCATGACTCAGCAGTCACCATCACTGTACATTATGGCAACAGCCTTCGCAAGACACCACTTGCAGTTGAAACGCTGCAGACTATCCAAAACGCCAAAGTGTTTTAATGAACTTAGGTCATATATTACCATTAGCTGCAACAACAGGTTTAACATGATCTACAATCTACAGGCTTTTTCATGACATTGCAATTATGCTATGCTCAGAACATTTCATTTAATATTAGAAAAAAATAAAATAATAAATAAATACATTTTTTCACCCAAGTTCCTTCTTTCTGCATCAGAATATTACATAACATTTTTTAAAAAGGATTGTGCATCAGGATATGCAGCATTGGAGACTTGCACTAACATCAGATAAAACTGCGCCACATAGCTTATGTTGCAACTGTCAAAGGAAATGCTTTTCTTTTCAGTTTAGGATCCAGTGAGTATGAACAGGAAAGCTCAGTTCATGCTCCCCTGCACAAAAATATTCAGCCCCTTTACTCAAACAAACTTGTCACAAGTTCACCGTTACATTCTTGCGTGAAGAAAAAACTATGGTCTTGATAATGATGAGAAAGTTTGTAATTACACACATATGCCAGAGCTTTGGGAAATACAGCATTTGTCCTTGAAGATTGTCCTAGTCCTTCATTGTGTCTTAGCTGTGTTACATATGGAGTCATTGTTCATTTGATATCAAGTTTAGGTTTAATTTCCATTTCCCAGCAGATCCAGCTCTCTAGCTTTGTGAAGTACTGTGGTACACTCAGAAATGAGCGATACAAACTAGACTTTCATACTTCGCTTTATTTTTGGGTCAGAATTCTTCATTTAACTGTTGTTCTTGTTGCCCTGTGCCTTGTTTATCAGGTTTAAGTAGGCATCTGACTTTAAGAACCTGGGGTAAGAGTCTTTCTCCATCAGGCTGAAGATAATTCGCTGAGCCGCCTCAAAACAAGTTGGAGTTGGCAGTAGAATGCTTTTGCTGACCAAATCTCTTGTATTACCATCAATGTTGACCTATGGATAGAACAAGACATCTGTTGAATAGACCATTCTCTGTTTTCCCTCTTTTCACTACTGTGAATAATTTGCTTTTACAAGCTGAACAAAACTCTGATGTGATCACTAGACATCACGGGACTAAGTCAATTTCCCCAACCATTTGTTTAAGTAACTGCTGCATCACCCACCTATCATAAAGAACGGTCTTTTTCCGAGGACAATGAAGATTTATTTGTGGTTGCTAGACATTTCAATTCTGCAAAACAGAACTAGACAAATGACTCACTATTCTTCCATGAGGTACTTTATTGGGTGATAAGATTTTATACTTTGAAAGCCAATGGTGCCTGAGCACCCAATTTCCCAGATTGCACAAATCTAGTTCAAGCTAAAACTATGCTTTAGGTTATGCCATGTTCAAAGTGCTGTGTCCAGATTAGTGTGTGATCTACTCCACATTGGCTTATTTCAGCAGTGTTCATGGGGATTGCAATGGTAGCTTGCACTTGTACTGATTGTGGAATAACTTGAAGTTTAGCACCCAGTCATTTTCACACTCACTCTTCATTACAGCCGTTGTGACTCAACTGGGGGTGAATTTTCACAAATAGATTTAGTTTTCCTCAGGGGGAAATCAGAGTTAAAAAACGAGGGTGAGGACTCCTTCCAACCCTTTGGTCACTTGAAAACAATGTACTTGAAAATATCTGTCTGCTCATAGGTTGTCTCTAACTAAAGTTTTAATGCTTAAAATAGTGTCTGGGAAATACTAGTCTGAGTGCAGATGCTTCTTTTCATTAAATAGTTGAGTAGAATATCATCATTCAAGATTGGGCTGGGACCTGACTCGCACTTTCTTAACCTGTAGTATTTGTCATTGCAACTCAATGAGCTAAAGATTTAGGGATGCTTTCTTTTGAGTTGATTGGACGATAATGACATTCTTCAGTTTTGTTACCATACCATTTCAAATGGTGAAGGGACTCAGTCTCAACATGTGTACAAAGGATTTACACCACATTCACTGGGACTGTTTTTGTTTAAATTAGTGACAGGTTAGTCAATTGTGTGGCTTTCATCTATCATTATTTATGCAGTTTAGCCCATATGGCGTTTCTGTTGACAAAAGAAAAAACACTCACTTGTTTTGGGGCATCACTCCGTATGAATTCTGAGTAAATATGTTGAGCCTTGGAGCCCAGTTTTGAAGAAGACTTGGTTTTTTTGTAATCCTCACAGACCAACCAGAAGTCAATGTTTTCCTCACTGAACTCTGACTTAAGAAAATCCCTGAATGCAGCAAGACCACCTGGAGGAAATGAAAATGTCAAGTCAAATTATTACTCATTGTTATTAAAAAAAAATCCAAGCAATAGAATTCTAGCAGCACTCATCAAAGAGTAAGAAATATCACTTACATGGATCAGCCAGGAGAACGTCCAAAGACTTGGACCATTGCATAGCTTCTTCATGAGTGAGTCTGTAGAAAGAGAGAAGAAATAACTTAGAATATTTAACTCCTAAACTCAAAGCAACTTTTAACTTTTTTGTTAGATTAGATTACTTACAGTGTGGAAACAGGCCTTTTGGCCCAACTAGTCCACACTGACCTTCCGAAGAGCAACCCACCCAGACCCATTCCCGTACATTTACCCCTTCACCTAACACTACGGGCAATTTAGCATGGCCAATTCACCTAACCTGCACATTTTTTTTTGGACTGTGGGAGGAAACCGGAGCACCCGGAGGAAACCCACGCAGACACGCTTAAAATGAACAGACTTTCTGATTTTTATATTGGTAAGATGAAATATAGGATGAATAAAGAACATTGGAGTGTTAGGCTTAGCCAGTGAAATGAGCTTGGTTCTGAAATATTTTTTCGACTGTTAGTAAACACTTTTATTCCTATAATATGAAAAGTACATTGTAGACTCTATCATGCTGCAGATTGCAATTATACAATGTTTAACTTGCAATCAAATATTTTTGACAAAGAGAATTCAGTGGTCAAAGGCTTGAATGATAAGGTACTCACCCAATGGACAGATTTAATTTCGCTGACATCCTGGGTAGAAAGCTAATGGATGAATGTTCAGAATTGGAGTTCAGTAATGCAGAAAGCAGCCGACTCTTCAAGTCCTTGCTTCTAAACATCATTTTCAGAAAAGCAACTGTTAGTATTGTCAAAAGAAGATTTTCTAATTAAACAATCACAATTAAAAGAATTAAAGCAATCTGTTTAAGATGTCCTCATTAGAATTTCCTTTGTTTAGGTTTGTTTTACTCAAATATAACATTCATATCCTATGTTGTTTAAAGAAATGGAATACAGTTAGCAAGCAGTAAGTTATCTCAAGAGTACCAGAAGCAGAAGTAAAGTGCATGAAGAAAATACGGGTTTAGACAAAATGGAACAGGGTGACCTCTGAAGATGTGCTGTTGAAATGGCCTGAGATATAGATAGACTAATGCAGGCAGGCTATGCTTTATAGATAAAGCCTCTGTGTTGAAATCATTTAGAGCTCTGCTGACGTTTCATCTTTGTCTTCAAATAATTTGCATTAATTTTTCATCTTGGATCCCAGTAAAAGAATGATATTTTCATATTTGATTAACACAATGATTAACAGTAAAGTATTCAGAGTACAGGACAACTCTAATTTGCATTGTAATCTGCACCCTTCTTTCTGCAGCATGTAATTTTATAAATAAGCAGAGAAGGTAACAATGTACATGAGAAATATTTGTTCAAAGACATTACAACTGACTTTCCTAAAGTATCCGTAGCTCTGTTTGAGTTTAAATGTTTTTAATATAAAAGAACAAAATGGTTTACGTTATTTGCAAATGTGCAGATTTACTGTTAAAGTGCAATTTGGGAGGGAAAGTCAGTCATGTTGGCATAATACTAATTTGTAGAAATTAGTTAGAAATGCTATAATTTGGAAATGCCTAGTAAGAGTAATACTTACAGGTTCTTTGCTTTCTTTTTCTCTCTCTCTTTAGTTCCAGTAGAGCTACAGTTGCAGTAGACTTCTTCCAAATTGCTTGACGTATTCTGAGGGAGCTTGAGTTCAGGCATCTCCGACTGGTTGACTTGCCTTAGAGGCACTGCTTCACTTGCTGTTCTGTTCACGTTTCTTTGACTATTTCTTGTTCCTCTTAGATTGCACTGATATATATGTAAGAGCTCTGGTGTTGGGGTGGGGTGAGATGAGGGGGGGAAGTATTTGTTTACTCAAACAGAACTGGGTGATGTGAGTTCATGATACCACAAAAAAGGAAGTTCTGTCTTTTTGGGCCATTGTTGACGTTGTTGCTCAACCCAATAGCAGTATCATACGCATGCAGAACTGCACTTTGGTTTCTAATTCAAATAAGTGCAAAGTCTGAAGATCATGCAAATATTGTCCTTTTGCGTAGGTCTCAGCAGAGATGCGACTAGTGAACCATATTTTCACTCGGATGTTTTTGCTACAGCTTCAAAAGATGTACTGTTTCAGTGTTACATTACGGACTGCGTCTATAATGTGGTTGCGATTCATTAACAATTCTTGTTCTGCCGGTGATTGAGGTTAGCAATGCAATAAATATTTTGTTAGAATCCATGACTTCCACTGAAGGTTGATTTAGAATCCTAAATGGCCCAGCTATTGAAGCTTTTCTCCAGCGTGGTTAATGTCTGTAAGATGATGTGACAACAGCATGCATTTATACTGCACCTTTAGAAGAGGGTAAAAGGTTCCAAAGTGTATGCCTGAGGTCAATGACCTTTTCCAGAAGAGGACTGAACATCTGGATTAAACAGACTTTCTGAGTTTTCCCACCTCACTCATCACAACACCTATATGACAACCCATCCAGATGGCATGTGGTATGAGTTCAGACTGTATCTACATTGTGGTTACAGCTGTCCATGTTGCAGGTTTCCCATTTAAGAATGAAACTGCAGAAAAAGCAGACTTATTGAAAGCCTTTGCACCCATCACCGACAGAGTAAATAAAGACAAAGAAGATACTTACTGCATAGAACAGAAATAACTTGAAATCATTCATGAAACACCAATCACCAAAGAATCAACCCAAGAGAATCACATAAGTGTAAAAGCTAAAATCGTGACCTTTGAATATAAGACCACTAAATCTTAATATCTGGTATGTTGATACAACATGAACAGTGACAGCTATCTCAGTTTCTTTGGCCAAAATCTTTCATCAGTCACAAGTTGCAGTGCACCCCAAAGAACTGTTCCAGCAAATCAATATGATTCCTCAAACTCTGAAATCTAATTTCAGACATTTGATGTTTTATAAGAACAGATCATTAGAAGACTATTCTCCTGTTTTGGGCCTTCCATTTAATCTTTGCAGATCTCTACATTAGCTGCATTTACTTGCCACAGTTCTGTCAAATGGTATTGACTGGTTTTGAAATTTTTAATTTACCTACTTTCATAGATTTGCAGGGAAAAGAAGTTGCTTCCTGACATCATCTCGAATTGCTGAGCTCTAAATATAATTTTAAATTTGTATCCTCAAACATTTGCTGGCTTCTTTGTTTAGATTACCAATCTTAGAAGATGTGGCGGTACCAGTGATGGACTGAGGTGAACAAAGTTAAAAATCACAACACCCAGGTTATTGTCCAACAGATTTATGTGGAAGTCATAGCTTTCGGAGCACTACTTCTTCATCAGGTGCCCCACCGATTACCTGATGAAGGACCAATGCTCTGAAAGTTAGTACTTCCAAATAAACCTGTTGGACTATAACCTCGTGTAGTGTGATTTTTAATCTTAGAAGTGTTTATGCAGATACACCCTCAGTGTTACAATTAGCATCCTAAGCACCATCCAAATACTGTACTATACTATCCTATAAGTTCTGTGCTATAAAAAGGACATCAAATCATATCAACAGAAGAAAGTAAAATTACTATCGAATTAAACATAATAAAGCACTGATTACCCAGATTAGTGACTGGGATGATGGGATTCAGAGATGAAAAGGCTTTTATTATTACCTTTATGAGTTCTTCTATGTATTATACTCCCTTACAGGGTGGTATAAGCAGACTCAGTTATCACTTTCAAAGGGGAATTGGATCTCTACTTGAAAAGTATTTGCAGGCCTATGGGAAAGGGCAGGACACAACTAGTAGCTCAGTAAGAATGTCAAGGCAGGCATAATAAATTACCTCTGAATCATGTGTTTTTATTAGCTGGAGAGTAACTGGGATTGACTAACATACTGCAAATGATGTTGCATCACTCCCGGTACAACGAAGGAAGTCTGTGGGTATTTTATCATTGTACTAAATTAATGCTGATGCCAAGAATGTAACCTGTTATTTGGAAAATAACTTTGGTAATTTTTTTTGTTCAGTGAAGTTATCAGGCTGACATGTACTTTTGTCGTGGGAAAGACAGTGTTTCATCAGCTAGGTAAGACAACTTTACACAAACTGTCACATGACATAGGCAAGGTCTGAGTTTTGATGATTGATAATGTAAATCTTTCCAAGGCAGTTTTTCCTTGTTCTGATCTGATCAAAGAATGATTATTTTAGTAAACAAAGAGAACAAACAAAAAACAAAGAATATTACAGCACAGGAACAGGCCCTTTAGCTCTCCAAGCCTGTGCCAATCCTGATCCTTTCTCTAAACCTATTGCCTATTTTCAAAGGATCTGTATCCCTCTGCTCCCTGCCCATTCATGTATCTGTCGAGATACATCTTAAATGATGCTATCGCGCCTGCCTCTACCACCTTCGCTGGCAATGTGTTCCAGGCACCCACCACTGTCTGCATAAGGAATTTTCTACGTGTCTCTCTCTTAAACTTTTCCCCTCTCACCTTGAACTCATGACCCCTAGTAATTGAGCCCCACTCTGGGAAAAAGCTTCTTGCTATCCAGCCCATACATACCCCTCATGATTTTGTATTACTCAGTCAGGTCCCTCCTCAACCTCCATCTTTCTAATGAAAATAATCCTAATCTACTCAACCTCTCCTCATAGCTAGCACCCTCCATACTAGGCAACAGCCTGGTGAACCTCCTCTGCAACCTCACCAAAGCATCCACATCCTTTTGTAAATGTGGCAACCAGAACCCGTACACAGTATTGCAAATGACTAGCCAACTCTTATACTCAATACCCTGTCCAATGAAGGCAAGCATGCCATATGCCTTTTTGACCAATCTATCGACCTGCATCGCTACCTTCATGGTACAATGGACCTGAATACCCAGATCTCTCTGCGCATCAATTTTCCCCAGGGCTTTTCCACTTACCATATAATTCTCTCGAGAGTTTAATCTCTTCCAAAATGCATTATCTTGCAATTGCCCAGATTGAACTCCACCTGTCATTTCTCTGCCCAACTCTCCAATCTATCTATATTCTGCTGCATTCTCTGACAGTCCTCTTCACTCTTTGCTACTCCACCAATCTTAGTGTCATCTGCAAACTTACTAATCAGACCATCTATACCTTCCTCCATGTGTGGGGAGGGCTCGGAGGTTAGTGTAACGGGGACAAGGAGAGATACTGGTTCCATCTCCAGTGATGTAAATTTTCACCTGAAATACACACTAGATCAAATGTCACCTTGTAGCAAGTTGTCATAGAATCACAGCACAAAAACATCATAAAAACAGACCCTTCAGTCCAACTCGTCCATGCTGACCAGATATCCTAAATTAATCTTGTCCCATTTGCCAGCATTTGGCCTGTATCCCTCTAAATTCTTCCTATTCATATACCCATTCAGATGCCTTTTAAATGTTGTAATTGTACTGCTTCCTCCACCACTTCCTTTGGCAGCTCATTCCATCCACACACCACCCTCTGCGTGGAAAGGTTGCCCTTTAGGTCTCTTTTAAATCTTTCCCCTCTTACCCTAAACTTATGCCCTCTAGTTTTGGACTCCCCTACCCTGGAGAAAACAAAACCTTGTCTATTTACCCTCTCCATGCCCCTCATGATTTTCTAAACCCCTAAAGGTCACCCCTCAGCCTCCGATGCTCCAGGGAAAATTGCCCCAGCCTATTCAGCCTCTCTCTATAGCTCAAACCCTCCAACCCTGGCAACTTACAAGCCTGAGGTGGGTGGGCTTATGATTGGTGGCTCCTTTTCAATATCTTCCTCATGAAAAATTCTACATCACATCTTGCTTGGTCACAACAAGGTTAAGTTAGAAAAGATCTTTTATTTGTTCTAGAAGAAAAACTTGCTTCTAGAACAAATTAAATTAAAGTTTACAAAAAGCCAATTTAAACTGACTTTTTTGAATTAGCAAAAGAGTGAGTTTATTAATTACTATACACATGAAGAAATAATCTAATGCAACACACAAGCACACAGATAAGAAGTGAGTCCAGTAATAGATATACAGATCAGTTTCTGAGTTGTTTTTGAAGAGTGGACTGAGGAAAGTTGCACATGTTACCTTGGGTGATACTTGGAGGAAGGATTTTAGTGACTCAGAAATCAATTTAGCTATTTTTGGCTTTGCAGAATCATTGACATGCTTTTATTCTGGCTACTTTCAATGGTGGCTGTCCCGCACCATGCGGAGTCAATGGTATTTCTCTTTCTTTACTTGCAGAGGAAGGGTATTTAATGGTTGTTCTCAAACCTAGACATCACAGACGAGCATGTTAAACCACTAATGCAGAAAGACCACGGTTTGCAGTCCATTTTTAACCTTTTGTTGTATACCCTGCAGGAGGTGGCTTCCTTCTGAGACTTAACAGCAATCTAGGTTTGTTCTATATATCATATACATTGCATGCATGATACTGTGATCTTTTGCTGTAATTTCTATGTCTTATGGTCCTGCTCCACAGCTACATGATGAAGGAGCAGCGCTTCAAAAACCAGTGCTTCCAAATAAACCTGTTGGACTATAACCTGGTGTTGTGTGATTTTTACCTTTGTCCTTCTGAGAAGGTTGTGGATTGGCAGCCCTTTGTTATCTATATCTGCTAGTCTTTCCCTGAATCTGATAGTTCACACAGGACTCTGCCAGCCAGTCACTAATTTCAGGTGAAAATGAGGACTGCAGATGCTGGAGTTTAGAGTCAAGAATGTGGTGCTGGTAATGCACAGGAGGTCAGGCACCATCCGAGGAGCAGGAAAATCAACTTCATCAGGAATGAGGCTAGGAGCCTCGGGGGTGGAGAGATAAATGGGAAGGGGGTGGGGCTGGGGGTAGGGGCTGGGGGGGGCGGTAGCTGAAAGTGCAATAAGTGGATGGAGGTGGGGTAAAGGTGATAGGTTGGAGGGACAAGTGGTGCAGATAGGTGAGAAGGAAGATGGACGGATGGGACAGGTCATGAGAATGGTGGAGGAGGCCAAGGACCTGCCTGCATGTCCTTGGCAGAGTGGGAGGGCGAGTTGAAGTGTTCGGCCACGGGGTGGTGGGGTTGGTTGGTGAGGGTGTTCTGAAGGTGTTCTCTGAAGTGCTCTGAAGTTCCAACCCTCCAGCTCGCCACTCCCTTTCCATCCGACGCCTGGAGGAAGGACAACTCATCTTCCGCCTCAGGACCCTCCAACACCATGGCATCAATATGGATTTCACCAGTTTCCTCATTTCCCTTCCCCCCATCTTACCCCAGATCTAACCTTGCAGCTCAGCACTGTCCTCATGACCTGTCCCACCTGTCCATCTTCCTTCCCACCTAGCCGCTCCACCCTCCCCGCCGACCCAGCACCTTCATCCCCACCTCCATCCACCTATTGCACTCTCAGCTACCTTGCCCCCAGCCCCAACCCCAACCCCTCCCATTTATCTCTCCACCGCGAGGCTCCCAGCCTCATTCCTGATAGAGTCATAGTCATAGAGGTGTACAGCCATAAGAGTTTGTCTACCTCAAAGGTAACATCAATTCAACTTATGATTGGCTATGCTATTACATAGAGTCATAGAGATGTACGGCACGGAACCAGACCCTTCGGTCCAACCCGTCCATGCCGACCAGATATCCCAAGCCAATCTAGTCCTACCTGCCAGCCCCCGACCTAGATCCCGCCAAACCCTTCCTATTCATATACCCATCCAGATGCCTTTTAAATGTTGCAATTGTACCAGCCTCCACCACTTCCTCTGGCAGCTCATTCCATGCATGTACCACCCTCTGCATGAAAAAGATGCCCCTTAGGCCTCTTTTATATTTTTTCCCTCTCACCCCTGTGCTTTTCCAGCACCGCACTCTTGAGTCACTGATTTTATATTTATAGTAAGCTTTTAGCTATATCAATCCTCTTTAAAAACAAACCATAATATCACATGTTGATGAATTGAAACAGGATCAGTGCATGAACGGGGCTCTGTGTAGCATTACATATTGCATCCAGTATAGACAACTACACGGCACTGCAAATCTGACTGACAATTCCAAATTGGCAATGAGTATATTTCTTCACACATTAGTTTGACTCTAATCAGCTGAGAGATTTCTTCATTGACTCCAATATTTCTAGGACTAAAAACAAATATACATTTTTGGTTCCCAATAAGCTATGGGCGGCACGGTGGCACAGTGGTTAGCACTGCTGTCTCACAGCGCCTGAGACCCGGGTTCAATTCCCGCCTCAGGCGACTGACTGTGTGGAGTTTGCACGTTCTCCCTGTGTCTGCGTGGGTTTGCTCCGGTTTCCTCCCACAGTCCAAAGATGTGCAGGCCAGGTGAATTGGCCATGCTAAATTGCCTGTAGTGTTAGGTAAGGGGTAAATGTAGATGTAGGGGTATGGGTGGGTTACGCTTCGGCGGGGCGGTGTGGACTTGTTGGGCCGAAGGGCCTGTTTCCACACTGTAAGTAATCTAATCTCTAATTTAGCTCAAGATTTTTGTTGAATTCAAATTTCACTATCTGCCATGCTGGGATTTAACCTGTGTAGCTAGAAAATGAATTAGAGTTTTAAGATTACTCATCCAGTGACATTACCAGTATCCTCCCAGCTCCTGAATTCATGTCTGAGTTCAAGTCCTAGAATTCCCTCCCTAACAGCATTGTGTAGCTGTCCACCCTAAGGACTGCAACGCTTCAAGAAGGGAGTTCACCATCGTCTTATCAAGGGGCACTTGGAAATGCACTATACCTGTTGGCTTAGGCAGCAATACCCACATCCCATGAATGAATAAAAAAAACTGATGATTTCCTGAGTAGGAATGGAAGAGCAAGTGGCATGCAAATGGGTAATCAACCAGTCCACAATTAATGATAGGGTTTCTGGGGTGAGGCGGGGGGAGGGTAGGTGCAGTGTTGCTAGATTACACCTGTGCCACCCACCAAGTAAGATAAACAGACCGATACATGTGAATCAAATATGCCAGTGACATCAGAGGGATGAGCACTTAGCTTGATAAACCAGAGGACATTGCTGAAAAAAGACACAATTTGTCAATGCTTCTTGTCTTGTACTGATCAGGACAGTTTGATTTGATTTGATTAATTATTGTCACATGTACCAAGATGCAATGAAAAGTATTGTTTTGCGTGCTATCCAGACAAATCATATCTTACACAAGCACATCAGGGTATTAGAACAGAGTGCAAAATACAGTGTTACAACTACAGAGAAGGCACAGAGAAAGATCAACTGTAAGATATGAGAGGTCCATTCAAAATTCTGACAGCAGCAGGGAAGAAGCTGTTCTTGAAACTGTTGGTATGTGTTTTCAAACGTGCCTGATGGAAGAGGGTGGAACAGAATATAACTGGTAATGAAGGGGGCTATGATCATGTTGGTTGCAGTCCTGAGGCAGTGGGCAGCATACACAGAATCAATGGGTGGAAAGCTGGTTTGTGTGACATTGTTCACGGCTCTCGGTAGTTCTTGGGGTCTTAGGAAGAGCAGTTGCCAAACAACATTGTGATGCATCCGGGTAGAATGCTTTCTGTGGTGCCGCTATAAGAGTTGGTAAGAATCCTTGTGAACATGCTGAATTTCCTCCGCCTCCTGAGGAAATTGTTCCGCTTTCTTGAACATTGAGTTGACATAGATGGACCAGGACTGATTGTTGGTGATCGTCATTCCCAGGAACATTCCCAGGTGATGCTCTCGACCATGTCCACCACAGCACCATTGATGCAAACAGGGGTGTGTCTCCACTCAACTTCCTGAATTCAGTGATCAGCTCTTTTTGTTTCGCTGACATTGATGGTGAGATTGTTGTCTTTACACCATTCTGCTAAGCACACAATTTCTTTCCTGTATTCTGTCTCATCATTGTTTGAATTCGACTTACAATGGTGGTGCTGTCAGTAAATTTGTAAGTGGAGTTGGGATGGAGTTTGGCCACACAGTCATGAGTGGATTAAGGGTATAGTAGGGGGCTGAATACACAACCTTGTATGTGATGCAGATTATGGTGGAGGAGGTGTTCTTGCCTATTCTTACTGAATGTAGTCTATGGGTCAGGAAGGCGAGGAACCAGCTACAGCAGGGGGGAGCTGAAACCTAGTCTCAGAGTTGAGAGATGAGTTTATTTGGAATTATGGTGTTGAAGGTGGGAATGTAGTCAATAAGTAGGAGCCTGATGGAAATATCCTTGCTTTTCCAGGAATAAGTGTAGGGCCAGGGAGATGGCGTCTGCTGTGGACCTGTTGCACTGGTAGGCAAATTACAAAGGATCAAGGCAATCTGGGAGGCTGGAATTGACATGAGCCATGACGAATCTCTCGAAACACTTCATAATTTATGGAAGGTCAGAGTCACCAGGCGGTAGTCGTTGAGGCACACTGCATGATTTGTTCTTTGGCACTGGGATGATGGTGGTCTTCTTGAAGCGGGTGGGAACTTCAGGCAATAGTTAGGCTAGGTTAAAGTTGTCTTTGAATATTCCCACCAGCTGGTCCCCACAGGATCAAAGTGCACAGCCAGGAATTCCATCTGGGCCAGTCACTCTCTGTGGGTTCACTCTCATGAAGGCCAACCTAAGGTCTGGTGTGGTTACCGTGGATACCGGTGCATCTGAGGCCGATGGGATAGGTGACATCATTGACTTTCTGTACAAAGCGAGCATAGAATGCATTGAGCTTGTTGCCCACAATTCTGTTTGACTTCGCTTTGTGGCCCATTATGTTGTGTAAGCCTTGGCTCACTCCTGCTATGTCTGACTATGCCTTAAAATATAAGGATTTCTCAGGTCACGAAATGTAAGGCTTGTCCGTGTGGTTGTTCTGGGTCTCAGCTCAGTTTGGTATTGCCTCTTGGTGACTCTGATGGCCTTGCGAAGGTTGTGCCTGGATTTCCTGTATAGGTTAGTGTTGCCCAACTTGTACACCACAGATCTGGAGTCCAGTAAGGAGTGGATCTCCTGGTTCATCCATGGTTTCTGGTGGGGAACATGCAGGTCAACATCTTTGACACATAGTCTTCTACACTTACTAATGAAGCCTTTGAAGGCGGTGCATACTCATTTACGTTGGCCACTGAGTTCTTGAATATGGACCAGTCCACCAACTCTAAGCAGTCCTCTAGAAGCCCTTCCATTGCCTCAAATCAACAGTACATTACTTTCTGTACTGGGTCCTCACATTTCAATAGCTGCTTGTAAGCCTGGTGGTGGAACAAAGTGTTGTGATCTGATTTTTCCAAAATGCAGCAGGGAATGCAGCAGACATTTTTGATGTCAAGGATGTTTGGACCTTTGGTGAGAAAGGAGTTGTGTCAATGGCGTTTTGGTAGCGTGCTTTTGAGGTTGGCCGGATTGAAATCATCGACTACGATGAGCAAAGCCTCAGGATATTCTGTCCCAACATTGTTTGTAGCGTTGTATACTTCGTCAAGTGCACTCTTCACTTCTGCATGGGGTGGAGTGTAGATCACAATCAGGATGACAGAGGTGAGCTCACATGGTCAATATTAGGGACGGCACTACACTGTTTGGTATTCTAGGTCAGGGGAGCACTAACTCACCAGGATCACCATATCTGAGCGCCAATGGGTATTGATTAGGAGGCAGACCCAACCATGCCTTGCCTTGTCAGACGATGCTGAGTGGTCCATTTCGTGACCTGCGAAATCCTTATATTTTAAGGCATAGTCAGACGTAGCAGGAGTGAGCCATGTTTCTATCAAGTAGAGCATACACCAGTCTCGCTTTAAGGTCATCCATCTTGTTTTTAATGGCTTGGACATTTGCAAGGAGTATGCTGGGGAAGGGGGACTTATAGTTCCTTAGTTTCAGTCTCACCTGAATTCCAGCATGTCTCCCGCATTTCCTGGAGAGGTGACTGCTCTTAGTCGATCCCGGGTGTGTGTGAGGGAGGTCTGCTGCTCTGAAAGGTGAGTTTGTGTTCCTGATAGGGTCCTGGGCACCTGTCATGGTCTTGAGTGTTCCGAGGGGTTTTGTGGCTGGTTCGGTCAGGCCTCCTCGATGTTGGGTCACTGTGTTCCCTGTTCCAGCACTGGTCAGGCCTTGGTTCCCGGTTTCCATGAGGTCAGGCCTGCAAGAGACCAGAAGGCCTCTGGGCTTGTGGCTCTAGCATTGGAAAGGAAGGTAGGTGCATCCATTGGGGTCCTGGGTACTATCTCATTCATGACTGTTCCATGCAGTCATGCAGTCGGTCTGGTAGGGTGTCCTCAATGTCAGGTGACCGTGCAGTCAAGTCTTGCTACTAAGCTATTCGGGTCTTGGTTATGGGTTTCCACAAGGAGGTCAGGCTTGTAGGAAACCAGTAGGCCCTGAGTTCCCCTGGTCTTGTAATTCTGGTATCAGTAGTCGAGACTCATTGGTCATAGAATCTTTAAACCTGAAAATAGATCTAAGAGAACACTGTTAATAATCCTGATAGACTTAGAATTGAGGTTTAGGAGAGCGGAACTGGAGGCAACTATGGTGCCACTGTTTAAGAAGGGCGGTAAAGACAAGCCAGGGAACTATAGACCCGTGAGCCTGACCTCTGTGGTGGGCAAGTTGTTGGAGGGAATCCAGACGGACAGGATGTACATGTATTTGAAAAGGCAAGGACTGATTCGGGATAGTCAACATGGCTTTGTGCGTGGGAAATCATGTCTCACAAACTTGATTGAGTTTTTTGAAGAAGTAACAAAGAAGATTGATGAGGGCAGAGCAGTAGATGTGATCTATATGGACTTCAGTAAGGCGTTCAACAAGGTTCCCCATGGGAGGCTGATTAGCAAGGTTAGATCTCATGGAATACAGGAAGAACTAGCCACTTGGATACAAAACTGGTTCAAAGGTAGAAGACAGCGGGTGGTGGTGGAGAGTTGTTTTTCAGACTGTAGGCCTGTGACCAGTGGAGTGCCACAAGGATCGGTGCTAGGCCCTCTACTTTTTGTCATTTACATAAATGATTTGGATGTGAGCATAAAAGATACATTTAGTAAGTTTGCAGATGACACCAAAATTGGAGGTGTAGTGGACAGCAAAGAGGGTTACCTCAGATTACAACAGGATCTGGGCCAGATGGGCAATGGGCTGAGAAGTGGCAGATGGAGTTTAATTCAGATAAATGCGAGGTGCTGCATTTTGGGAAAGCAAATCTTAGCAGGACTTATACACTTAATGGTAAGGTCCTGGGGAGTGTTGCTGAACAAAGAGACCTTGGAGTGCAAGTTCATAGCTCCTTGAAAGTGGAGTTGCAGGTAGATAGGATAGTGACGAAGATGTTTGGTATGCTTTCCTTTTTTGGTCAGAGTATTGAGTACAGTAGTTGGGAGGTCATGTTGCAGCTGTACAGGACTTTGGTTAGGCCACTGTTGGAATATTGCGTGCAATTTTGGTCTCCTTCCTATTGGAAAAATGTTGTGAAACTTGAAAGGGTTCAGAAAAGATTTACAAGGATGTTGCCAGGGTTGGAGGATCTGAGCTACAGGGAGAGGCTGAACAGGCTGGGACTGTTTTCCCTGGAGCGTCGGAGGCTGAGGGGTGACCTTATATAGGTTTACAAAATTATGAGGGGCATGGATAGGATAAATAGACAAAGTCTTTTCCCTGGGGTCGGGGAGTCCGGAACTAGAAGGTATAGGTTTAGGGTGAGAGGGGAAACATATAAAAGAGACCTAAATGGCAACTTTTTCACGCAGAGTGTGGTACGTGTATGGAATGAGCTGCCAGAGGATGTGGTGGAGGCTAGTACAATTGCAACATTTAAGAGGCATTTGGATGGGTATATGAATAGGAATGTTTTGGAGGGATATGGGCCGGGTGCTGGCAGGAGGGACTAGACTGGGTTAGGATATCTGGTCTGCATGGATGGGTTGGACCAAAGGGTCTGTTTCCATGCTGTACATCTCTATGACTCTATGACTCTATAAGATATGTAAGAATAAGATCTACTCTAGATAGTTTGTAAAATGTCGCCATGCTTAGGTGCCATCTTGAATCCAATAGAGCTCTCCCTGTGGAACTTCCAGAAGAAGGAAGAAGAGCACATCTCATCCTGATCCACAGTGAGGACCCTGGACTGAAAGTTTATCTTGGAGGGCTCTGAGGCAAAGCGCAATACTTGCAGGCTCTTTATCTCCTGAAGATCCTCCATGACATCAATTTCCATCACCTGAGGCAGGAACAAGTTCTGTAGCTTTTCTGGAGTCTGGACAGTTTCCCCCACCTCCCTCTCTCACTCACCTTCTGAACACCTTTGAGTGTCAAGGCTCTCTTGATATTCTCCTTGACTGTTTGCCACCATTCTACTGGAAACTTTTTTAATACCTTTTGAGTTCCTGAATGTATTCTGGGGTCAACAGTTTCACATTCAGCTTCCCCATTCCCTTGCCATCCCACTGCATGTCCTGTTGGTGACAGTCAGCCAGCAGGAGACAATGGCCAGTGAAGAACAATGGCTTGATGTCAATGGATCTGACCTAGAACACTCAGGACACAAACAGGGAATAGACCCGCCTGACTGCGACCAGGTATATCTGTGCTGCATTCCATCTGCAGGGGTGCTAAAGACGTCATGCAGCTTGGCATCTTTAACCATCTCCATCAGGAATCTGGATGTGCTGTCCAGTTTGCTAATAGCTCCTCAGGATCGTCCAAGCACATCGATAATGCAGTTGAAATCTCCAACCAGAATGACCGGCTGAGACGTTCCCAGCAGCAGTGGGAGCTGCTGCAGGACAGCCAGCCATTTGATCTTTATCACCGGGACACGATATGTTAATTAGTCTCAGAGAAACGTTCCTCCTATGAGGAGACGCCCACCCACTACCTCCTTAGCCTCGGGGATGGTGAAATTGCCTCTGTACAGCAGAATATCCAGGCCGGACGAGTGCCAAGCTCTTGTTTTGGTCTGCTCCAGGTTCAGAGCATCACTGTTCCCATCAACGGGAGCTGTGGTGCAATGGGTACTTTGTGAAACCTGACAGCAGGAGGTAGGGTTTCATCAGGCCACTCGCAATGTTTAGCTTTGGTTGGGAATTGCTCATCTCCTCCCCCATCTTAATGCTTTTCCTCTTTTCCTGTTTACAGTCATCCTCCTACACATCTTCATCAGAAGAGGAGCCACTGGTGTGTCCTATGTGCTGTTGTCTGTTGCTGGCCTGTGGTCAATGGTCTGGTAATCTCTGTAATGTAGATTATGGGGGATTCCATGATAGTAATGTCACCAAATGTCAAAGAGTGATAGTTAGGTTGTCTCTGGCTGCAGATAGTTGTAGCCTGGCATTTCTGTGGTGTGAATGTTTCTCACCATATTTCAGCCGGACGTGCAGTTTTGTTCGGGTCTTACCACATTTGGACATGGATTACTTCAGTATCTGAGAAGTCATGAATGGTGCTGAACATTCTGCAGTCACTGGTGAAGGCCCCCACGTCTGACTTTATGATGGAGGGAAGGTCATTGATGAAGCAGCTGAAGGTGGTTGATCCAACAATCTTTGGGACATACGGCCTACATACCTAGCATCCCACCAGCCCAGAAATTCACATACCTCAGTACTAATTTGTATGACTGGCAGAATGTCTTTTTGAATTGACTGCAGCATCCTGTCGATGGTGTTTCTGTTGCATAGTGGCAGCGTGAAACAACTAGCTTCATCTATTGTTTAAATGTCTGAGATACCCTCACCTTTCCAGGATAATCTGATGCAGACTGATGCTTTTCATTTGTTACAAATGAGGCCAATCTTAGAAGGCAACTGTGTACCCCCAATGTATATACCCACCAGTGAAGAGAGTTTTCTGGTTGACAGTAACAGCGAATCTCTTGACCAATGTCTCATTTAAAACATCAAGGAAAGGAAACTCATTTGATTATTCCATTCCAAACATGAATTTCAGCACAAGATGGGGTCCATTAATTCTTGTGAAGAGATTCTTATGTGCAGCTGTGCATTCAAAGATCAGAAAACTATCATCATCATATCAGCAATAGGAAAGTCAACTTAGCAAATAAGGTAAAAGCCATTCATTGGTTAAACTCAAAGATAGATGACAGCTGCTGGTGGTGAGGGGTTCATTTTCAGACTGGAGACCGGTGACCAGTGATGTCCCACAAGGATCGGCGCTGGGTCCACTGATTTGGATGTGAATGTAGGAGGTATGGTTAGTAAATTTACAGATTACAGCAAAAGTGGAGGTGTAGTGGACAACAAAGAATATTACCTTAAAGTACAATGAGATCTTGATCAGATGGGCGAATGGGCCAAGAAGTGGCAGATGGAGTTTAACTTAGATAAATATGGGATGCTACATTTTGGAAAGGCAAATCAGGGCAAGACTTACACACACATAATGGTAAAGTCCTGGAGAGTGTGGCTGAACAAAGAGACCTTGGAGTGCGGGTTCATAGTTCCTTCAATGTAGAGGTGCACTAGACAAGGTAGTGAAGAAGACATTTGGTAAACTTACCCTTATTGGTCACTGCATAGATTATAGAAGTTGGGAGGTCATGTAGTAGCTGTACTGAACATTGATTAGGCCACTTTGGAATAAGGTATGCAATTCTGGACTCCGTGCTACAGGAAGGATGTTGTGAAACTTGAAAGTGTTCTCAAAAGATTTACAAGGCTGTTGCCAGGGTTGGAGAGTTTCAGCTGTAGGGAGAGGCTGAATAGGATGGGCTACTTTCCCTGTAGTTTCGGAGGCTGAGGGGTGACCTTCTAGAGGTTTATAAACTCCTGAGGAACATGGATAGGCTGAATAGCCAAGATCTTTTCCCCAGGGTGGGGGAGTGCAAAACTAGAGGGCATAGGTTTAAGGTGAGACGGGAAAGATTTAAAAGGGACCTAAAGGGCAACTTTATCAGCAGAGGGAAGTGCGTGTATGAAATGTTTTGCCAGAGGAAGTGGTAGAGGCAGGTACTATTGCACGATTTAAAAGACATTTGGATTTGTATATGAATAAGAAGGGTTAGAGGGATATGGGCCAAAAGCTGGCAAATGGAACTCAATTTATTGAGGATATCTGGTCATCATGGATGAGTTGGACCCAAGCGTCTGTTTCTATGCTATACATCGCTATGACACTACTACTCTCTGACTCTATTTCTCAGCTTTCTGAGTTTACCATTTAAGCAAAAATAGCAGTGACCTTCCTAGATCTGTGGCATACAAAGATATCATTGTTGATTATGCAGGAATCACACTGCCATTGATGAAGCAACCCATATTTTATGCCCATGTTTATGTTTCAGAGCTTGAAGAATGAATGAAATTGTCTCATGACATCTGAGGTAAAAATAATCCCAATTGAGTCATTGATTGTTATTTTGGGAAGAATTCAAAGAAGATCAGATTCAGTGTATCAAAGACATTGAATGCTTAGCTGTTTGCAATTTCAGATGTGCACAACTTTGAATTCCACTTTGCCCCTGTCCTTCCAGATAGAAAAGTTTATTGGTCAGCGATTTCACACTGATACGCACCACAATGTTAACTTCAGCATAAAGTGATTGGCGCAAGAATCTTGCATTTCCCTAACACTTCATGCAGGAACCATATTTCTATTGATTAAACAATGCTTAATTTATCCTCAAGTTTCATATTATGAGTGCTGGGGAAATGAATAGAGCTGTTGTGTGACAAATGAGACAAAAATAGTTTTAAATGATGAAAGGCGTGACAGTTCTGGAAAGAAAAGAAAACACACCTGTTAAATGATACTGGTTGTCACTAAACAAAATAAATCAGCAATCCCACTGAAAGGTTTGTTTGAGACAAGAGTGGAAAACTTCATACCAGCCAAATTGCGATTACTACAATAAAAACAAAAAAACTGTGGATGCTGGAACTCTGAAATAACAAGCAGCAAGTTCTGGAGCAACTCAGCAAGTCGGACAGTGGGGATGGAGCGAGAATCAGAGTTAATTGTTTCAAGTCTACTCTGGACGCTTCTTCAGACGAGTGGTGGCTAGTCTGGGTGTAGGGTTAAGGCAAAGTGGATTGAGTAGGGTGAACATTCAGTGATTTCACCTGTCGAGTTCTCAATGATAATAGTATCCAAATTAGCAAAAGGAAATAATCACCAACATTGTCTTCTCTCATCTTGTTGAGTCCAGAGAAGCAAAGTTTAAAAAAAAACCATGTGATGGTAACTGCAGCTTTGACCACAGTGTACCACATCAACTGTGAGAGCCTTGCAGTAGAGAACATGTTGTACTTTTCGATCCTCGGATACAGATAACAGCATTTTTCTACTGCTGTGCAAAAGAAGTTTGAATCTAACCAAATGCCACAAAGCTATTTTTATGCTTTTCCTCCAATTCAGAGGTTAACAGGAGGGCACAAAGTTGTTTTTGTTTTTGTCTGTGACCAGCAAAGATGTTGGAAGGGCATCAAATTAATTTTGTACGTATGCAGGACCTATTGATAAATGTACATGGGCTACAAGTGACTGCATACAAAGAGTGGAATTCTTTGAAAACTATTCATTGCTAACTGGTGAAAAGTTGCAAGGCTTTTCTTAATTTAACTCATTCAAACCACAAGCGTCACAATGGTGAAATTTGAAGCTGTTACAACTTATTCACAACCTCATGGTGTTGTACTGAAAATGTCACAGCAAGCAAACATCCCAAACCACTTCACATGTAACTTTAAAAAGCCTTTGCCTGTTGCCATTTCAATAAAAAGCAATGAGATATACAATCTGTTAACCTGTTCTTGGAGGTGTTCAGTGCAATGAAAGCAGCAATGGCAACTATTACCTTACACATTGGTGATCTTGATAGCAATAAACTATTCCATTTTGCCCTTCCTGATGTGAAAGAAGTCCAATAACTCTTGGTGGTTTCACCTTTGCACTTTAGGTCAGAGTCACATCGCCTTGGATTGAAGTCCTACTCCAAGATGGAAACTTTGTTAATTTCTAAGTGAATTACTAAGAGCAGCAATGTGCTTCACATAAGTTATTGAAAGTGTTGTATTGCTGTTGAGAGAGAACTAAGAATTTCTCCTGGTGCCTTGGCCAACATTCCTCCCTAATTACCATAGTCACTTGGTCATTTACCTTATTGCTATTTAATCAAATGACAGTAATGGGACTTCAAAGTAACTTGCTTGTAAAGTGGTTTTGAATATTTTCGAGAGAAATTCGAAGGTGAAATTTTCTTTACAATTTTTGCAAGCTTGAAGAATAACCATAAATTAACTCCTTACACAGATATGGCAATGCAGCACTCTATTGACGCCAGTGAATACCCTGCAATTTATTCTTTCCTTTATTAGAAACCTCATCTCCCACATAACTTTTAAAAAAAACTCATTCATTGGATATATGCATCACTTGGCTGGGCCAGCATTTATGACCCCTACCTGAGTGGCTGTAGTCCATGTTCTGTAGGTAGACAACGTGTGTGTGTGTGTTCTGCATTTTGGCCCAGACACAGTAAAGGAACAAAAATATCTTTCCAAGTCAACATATTGAGTGGCTTGGAGGGAAACTTGTAGTTTCTGATATTCCCACGTATCTGCTGCTCTTGTCTGTTAGAAGGTGCTGTCTTAGGATCTCTGATGAATTTCTGCTGTGCACTTTGTAGATAGCACACACTGCTGCTACTTAACATCAATGGTGGAGTGAAAGGATGTTTGCGGATGTGATGCCAAGCTGTGGTGTTCCAGATGGAAGCAAGCTTCTTGAGTATTGTTGGAATTCACTCATCCAGGCAATTATGGAGTATTCCATCACATTCTTGACTTGTGCTCTGTAGATGATGGACTGGCTTTCAGGAGTCAGGACTTGAGTTACTCGCTGCAATATTCCTGGCCTCCTACCTGCTCTGGTAGACATAGTATTTAAATGGTTAGTCCAGCTTATTTTCTGGTTAAAGATAACTTCCCAGAATGTTGGTAGTGGGAGATTCAGCAGTAGTAATGCCATTGAATGTCATGAGATGATGCAGATGGTCATTCCCTGCCATTTGCCATTTTTTAGCTCCAACCTGGATATTGTAAATATCCGTACTTCTAACCTGATGATAGAAGGGAGGTTATTGATGAAGCAGCTGAAGATGGTTGGGCCAAGGACACCACCCTGAGGAACTCCTGCAGAGATGTCCTGGAGTTGAGACAACTAACATCCATCAACCTTAACCATTTTCCTTTGTGCCAGATACAACTTCAACCAGAGAGTTTTCCACTAATTCGGATTAATTCCAGTTCTGTTCGGGCTGTTTGGTGCTACACTCAGTCAACTGCAGCCTTGATGTCAAGGGCAGTCATTCTCATGTCACCTCTGCAATTAAACAATTCAGGGGCTGTTTCTTTTATCTATCACACGTTGTTTGTCAGGAATTCCACTCTATCAGAAACAAACTGATTATGTGTTACTGACTTGAGTGTTTTATGAAATGGGAAAGACATTAAGGTTTGCGTTTAGTTACAGTTAAAAAAAAAGGTTGATGGATTTAAAATGACTGCTTTTGCCATTGAGGGGTGCCATAAATTCCACAAGTCAATTTTAGTTTTTCATCTTGCAACCCAAGTTCAGTTATATGCCAATCTCTGAGACTCATTTATCGACAGTGCCTGAACAAATTTTATAATTTTAATGCTGACTATATGACAGCTTTGTATACAACTCTTCTCAATCTGAACTGAACTCAAACATCCTTCAGAATTTGGACCTAACCAAGCTGTAGGTGCAGAATTTGTACAAAGAAACCTCAATGACAGACTTTGAGATTAGCCACCATTGAGCCGACATAATACATATTTTGAGTTCCATTGTCATACTCACTATTCAATATTGCTTCAGTTTTTGTACATGATGTTGGTTATTGAATGGTAACTTTCAATGTAGGAGACGAATGATGTTCTCTCCTCATGATTCAGTCGGCATGCCACTTTTATTTTAGCACAGAACACCCAAACTTCTCAACTTTCCAAAAAAAAAACATTTAGCTCCATTATTCACTATTTTAAAGTTGTCAGTTTATAATACAGGCCACATCTCTACCAGCTGCACTGAATCAGATTGTCCTGACCTGATTGAGAAACAGGAACTGATACTTTTGACATTCTATCACCATGAATACTGTTTCACTGTTGATAAATACATGGTGCCAATTGAAAGAACATACCGTCGCCCCAGGCAACTTGACACCAGTGGCTTAAATGTATGACATTACAGAGACTGTTAACTTTCTGTTCCTTTAGTGACTTAATACATTGCGCACCTAATCTCATCCGTATTCTCACACCTTGGCACCTACTTTTGTTGCTGACCTGTTGATCAGGATAAATTTTATAGGAGATTTATTTTGGCTATATTGATTGTGAGCATCATACTCTTGGCTTGTGCTTACAGGTAGCTACACTCCAACATCACCACATTCAGGTCCTCTCCAAGTCACTCACCATCCTGACTCGGAAATATATCATCGCTCCTTCACTGTTGCTGGGTCAAATCCTGGAATTCCCTCCCTAAGGGCATTGTGGGTCAACCTACAGCACTTGGAGTGCTCCCGTTCAAGAAGGCAGCTCAACACCACCTTCTCAAGGGTAACTAGGGTTGGACAATAAATGCTGGCCAGCCAACGACACCTGTGTTCCACAAGGGAACTTTTTAAAAAAGGTTTCTGTTTGCAGCCAAACTTTTGCGGAAGGGAGTTGAAAAGAGATTATACCTAATCCTATTGAGAGGAGTGGGAGAAGAGAGTTACAGGTGAAGTGATCCTAACAGCTAGTCATATCCACCCTGGTTCAGGGAACAACTTCACTGCTTGAACATCAGTGAGGAACAAGGTGGGAGAGGTCTACATTTCTTAGTGTTGATATGCTTGCCTGAGTCATGGTGACCCCCAGGTTAAACCAGCTCCAGTTGTCCCTCTATTTAATAGGAGAGCAGTCATAGAGTCAGAGAGATGTACAGTATGGAAACAGACCTTTTGAAACAACTTGTCCATGCTGACCAGATATCCTAAACTGACCTATTCCCATTTGCCAGCACTTGCTCCATATCCCTCTAAACACTTCCTGTTCATATATGCATCCAGATGCCTTTTAAATGTTGTAATTTTCCCAGCCTCCATCACTTCCTCTGGCAGCTTATTCCATACATGCACCACCCTCTGCATGAAAAAGATCCCTTTTAAATTTTTCCCCTCTCACCTTAAGCCTATGCCCTCTAGTTCTGGAATCCCCCAGTCCAGGGAAAAGACTTTGTCTATCTACCCTATCCGTGCCCCTCATAATTTTATAAACCTCTATAAGATCACCCCTCAGCCTCCGACGCTCCAGGGAAAACTGCCCCAAGCCTATTCAGCCTCTCCCTATAGCTCAATCCCTCCAACCCTGGTAACATCCTTGTAAATCTTTCCTGAACCCTTTCAAGTTTCTTATGGCCTGCTAAGACTATGCAACTTTACAATTGCTCACTCAAATCTTTGACTTACTTCAGCCAAAGGCCAGAACCAGGGAGCGCATTGCTGGAGGCTCTGAAGGTGGCTTTTGCCATCAATCTTTATGCATCTGGCTCCTTTCAGATTGGAGCAGATAATGTTTGCAGCTTGCCATCAGTTGTTTGCATATGGGAGGTCACTGAGGATCTGTTCTGGCAGAGAGCTGAATACATCTAATTCCCTCTTCACAGGGAGAGGCAGCTAGAGTGAATCTGGGGCTTTGTGAGGATTGCTGGGAGCTCCACGCGTGGCAGGCACTAATGACAGCACAAGCTTGCCTTGTGGGCATTTATGGGTCAAATCTGAGATGTAACTCGACTGAAGCAGGTTCTGCTCCCCCCGTGGTGAGCTGCTCTGTCCCGATACTCAGAGAATCATGCACATTGGCACCCATGATCCCACCAGAAGCCGTTATACTTTTATTCTGCCGTGGTCCTTCTCTGAGTTACATGTATCTGAGACCGAGTGACAATAGCGATTCTTTGGAGACTTGGCTCCTGATCCCTGTCTTCAGCGTCTATACAATAAGCGTGAAATGTAATGGAGCAACCAATGGTGTGTTGACCCTATAGGTTTGCCGCCTGGATTTATTTGGAGGAGCCTTGTGGAACTGAGCAAATTGGGTACAAGGAATTGTATTTGTCTGCTGCATTCTGCACGACCTTCCCAAAATAAGGAGACACATCAAGCCCCAGGTCTGCACTGGTCAGCGTGAACTCAACTTTGCCTCTCCATTCACACACAGTACCTGCACCCCTCCCTGTCGCACACCATCACACTGCCCGCTTGGCTAAAGTAAATCCAATGCAAAATAAAGATTCTACACCAAGTTTATAAATGACATGGCATATTTCATGCAGCTCAGCAATAAGTACACCACTGTTCTGTAATGGAAAAGGACAGGCATCTAAGACTGGCTCCAGTCAGTCAGTATGACACAATGTGTTTTTGTCATGCAGTTGTCATTACTGAAGAATTGGCAGAGAATGCAAGCTGTGAGATCTGGGTGTGACAGTTGCAGCAATGCCTAGTGTGTGAGGGTGAGGTGAAGCTATGAATGTTACTTTTGAGTCATGATCAGTGGACATTGTTGTAAGATGAAATGTAGGTGTGTAATGTATTCAGCAGTCACTGTGTCAGATCCTGGCCACTCCTGTGAGGTTGTTGAACTTTTGCAATGTCAGGTGTCAAAGAACTCATAGCAACCCTGGTGTATTCATTGGTATGCATCAAAAATCCAATTAACAATTTTTCAGTTTGATATGAAGAAGGTTAAACATGTGAAGTCACTTAAACATTGCACCTTATTATTCACAATGTTAACGTCAATGGCATATATCCATTTTACAGCAGAAAGGGTGATAAAGAATGACCAAATGCGAAAGGTTTATTTCTGGCATTCACCACCTCAGTTATCTGGCCCTCCTGTCTTCAGTCAGTTTGTCCTCATGGCTCCTGATGGATAAATCACATGTCTCTTCTCCTGTTCCTCTTCACTGTGGTGACCCAGTGCCAGGTTGAGAGATTCTTGGAGATCACACTGTCTCTCTGTTGCACCACTCCTGTTCAGACTATTTAGCAAGCAGTTTTACAGCATCCACCTCCAGCCAGAAACCACCTCCCCTCAAAAGTATGCAGGTTATTTTAACTGGTGTTATCCTTGTACATACTCTGACACCCCACCTGAGGCAGGCAGCCACTCCACTGTGTGGTTAATGCTGGCTTCACGTAGCAACTTTGTAAATTAGCAGGCAACACAGAGTTTGTATGCTGTTTACGTGGGAGACAAAAAAAAACTGCAGATGCTGGAATCCAAAATAGACACATAGGAGGCTGGAGGACTACAGCCAAGCCAGGCAGCATCAGGTCAATGTTTGGGTGTAACCCTTCTTCCGGACTGGGGGTGGGTGTGGGGGGAGCTGCAGATAAAGGAGGTGGCGGAGGCAGGATGGTGAAGTGGGGATAGGTGAAGACAGGTAGAGGGTACGACCTGGTTGGTCAATGGGAGGAATGAATCCAGTTGGTGGCAGGGAGCAGTGGAAGGGAATCGGGGGATCAGAAGGGAGGTTATTTGAGATTGGAGAACTCAATGTTGACTCCTATGGGCTGTAGGCTGCCCAGGCGGAAGATGAGGTGTTGTTCCTCCAACTTGTGGTGTGGTTTGTTGTGGCAATGGACGAGGCCAAGGATGGTCATGTCAGAAAGGGAGTGGGAATGGGAATTGAAATGGGTGGTGAGTAGGAGGTCCAGTCAGCCCCTGCAGGCCTGGCTGCGATGCTTGGTGAGCCATTCCCTAAGTTTGCGTTTGGTCTGCCCGATATGAAGAAGACCACATCAGGAGCACCTAATGCAGTACCGTGTATTTCAAGCCCCATATCCTTTTTTTGGGTTCATCAAGGTTTGTCATCAATACCCACGCTCATGACGATTGCACACCAACATATGCCATTTTCTTCTGTGCCATGGTGTCCAATGTTAATATGAAGATTACCAACAAAAAGGAGTTATTTGTAATCTGTTTTGAAATACCTGAAACTCTTCAGCATAGACTGTAAATTTGTAAAACACAGCACTGTGTATATTTTGAGTGGCTAAAATAGGGCCTTGGATAGTGCTATAGAACAGAGAGACCTAGGGGATCAGGTACACAATTCTTTGAAGTTTGCATCACATGTTGACAGGGTGATTAGCATGCTTTCCTTCATTGCTCAGATTTTTAAGCGTAGAAGTTGGGACCTCATGTTAAGGTTATACAGGACGTTAGTATAGGTCTTTTCTGGGGTCTTGTGTCCACTTCTGGTTATCCTGTTATAGGAAAGATATTATTAAGCTGGAGAAGGTTCAGAAAAGATTTACGAGGATGTTGCCAGGAATGGAGAGTTTGAGTTGTAAGGAAAGGCTGAATAGACTGGGACTTTTTTCATTGGAGTGTCGGAGGTTAAGATTAGGTTAGATTACTTACACTGTGGAAACAAGCCCTTCAGCCCAACAAGTCCACACCGACCCTCTGAAGAGCAACCCATCCAGACCCATTCCCCTACACCTAACACGACAGGCAGTTTAGCATGACCAATTCCTCTGCTACATTGATGACTGCATTGGCGCCATCTCGTGCTCCTGCGAGGAGGTTGAGCAATTCATCAACTTCACCAATATATTCCACCCTGACCTTAAATTTACCTGGACCATCTCTGACACCTTCCTCCCCTTACTGGACCTCTCCATCTCCATTAATGACAACCGACTTGACACTGACATTTTTTACAAACCCACTGACTCCCACAGCTATCTGGATTACACCTCTTCCCACCCTACCTCCTGCAAAAATGCCATCTCGTATTTCCAATTCCTCTGCCTCATGCAGTATCTGCTCCCAGGAGGACCAGTTCCACCACAGAACACACCAGATGGCCTCCTTCTTTAGAGACTGCCATTTCCCTTCCCAGGTGGTTGAAGATGCCCTCCAACGCATCTCATCCACAACCCGCCCCTCCGCCCTCAAGCCTCACCCCTCCAACCGTAACAAGGACAGAACCCCCCCCGGTGTTCACTTTCCACCCTACCAACCTTGGCATAAACTACATCATCCAAAGACATTTCCGTCACCTCCAAACGGACCCCACCACCAGGGATATATTTCCCTCCCCACCCATTTCCGCTTTCCGCTGCCCTCCGTGACTACCTTGTCAGGTCCACGCCCACCAACAACCCATCCTCCCTTCCTGGCACCTTCCCCTGCCACCGCAGAAATTACAAAACCTGCACCCACACCTCCTCCCTCATTTCCATCCAAGGCCTCAAAGGAGCCTTCCACATCCATCAAAGCTTTACCTGCACATCCACCAATATCATTTATTGTATCTGTTGCGGTCTCCTCTATATTCCCCCACCTTCCTCTCTGACCTATCACCTCCATCCCCACCCCCATTCATCTATTGTACTCTATGCTACTTTCTCCCCAACTCCACTCCCCTCTCATTTATCTCTCCACTCTGCAGGCGCCCTGCCTCTATTCCTAATGAAGGACTTTTGCCCAAAACGTCGATTTCCTTGCTCCTCGGATGCTGCCTGACCTGCTGTGCTTTTCCTGCACCACTCTAATCTAAACTCTGGTTTCCAGCATCTGCAGTTCTTGTTTTACCCAATTCACCTAACCTGCATATCTTTGGACCGTGGGAAGAAATCCATGCAGACACGGGGAGAATGTGCAAACTCCACACTGACAGTCGCCCAAGGTGGGAATTGAATCCAGGTCTCTGGCGTTATGAAGCAGCAGTGCTAATCACTGTGTCACTGTGCTGCCCACGGGGTGAATTCATGGAGATTTATGAAATCATGAGAAGATGAATAGCAGGTGTCTTTTCCTTAGGGTGGGGAATTTCAAGACTAGGAGGTTTTTATTTAATGTGAGAGGAGAAATATTTTAAAAAGAAATGAGGGGCAATTGAGGAGTGGTTTGTGTAAGGAATAAACTTCCACAGGAAGTAATGGATGTGGGTTTAGTCACAATGTTTAAAAGACATTTGGATTAGTAAATGAATAAGAAATGTTTGGAGGGATATGAGCCAAGTGCAGGCAGGTGGGACGAGTTTAGTTTGGGATTATGGTCAGAATGGAATGGTTGGACCAAAGGGTCTGTTTCTGTGATATATGACTCTATCTCAGTTTGATATCACAAATGTAACAGCCTGAGGGCAATTCATTCCCTTAACCTACATTTAAAAGTCAAACTGTCCTGATTCAACATGCAATAGTACAGTAAAACAATCAAATTCCTGCGGCTAACTCACAGCAAATTTAATTCGTTTGCCAAATTTTGTTTTTGTTGTCTCCCCATGACAAACATGTCCCAACTGAATTGCAAAGGATTGAGTGTAATTTCCCACGTCGGTTTGTGGATCACAAACTTGGACATGACGAATATTGGCTGCGCCACTGATTGAAGAACCACATGAAGTCCCTTGTGTCTTCCAAATAAAGCACCATTAGACGTGATGTTCTTTTTTGTCAGGTTGTGCTGTTTATTGGGAACTGTAGCTGCAGGAAGATGGCCAATGCTATCAGGCAGGTAAAGGCAGGCTTCCATATGTAAAATGATGAGGTCACTGGATTTGCTGCTGGAACATATGGATTATGTGTAGGGAAAGCAGAGGCACTGAAGTGGGGGTAATATTAACCAACTTTATCCCTCTGCGGACTGATGGAGATTGAGTACAATGCAGATTTACATAGTGCCCAATTGTACTGTCAATTGAAAAGAGTATGACTCAGGGGATTAAATCAGTGTTCCACTTAATCCTGTTGACTTCTTGAATTAAAATTGTCTCCAAGCAGTTCCCTAGTTTTGAGCTCCTTGGGAAAGAATGAATCAACGTTTGTGATGATTCAATTAGTGTTGCAAAAATAAGAGGATTGTTGCCTATTTGAACAGGGATTATCTACAAGGCAGAGTCAGAATGACTGCTTGGTGTGACATTGCTACACAATGGATATTAACAAAACTCACTTTAGTCTTTAGGAAGGTTGGAAAAAGCTCAATCATTGCACACTTTCAGGAATGGTCTCTTCACATTCTTGGAGCAGATGATGAACCACTTAATAGGAAGTGCAGTTCATGAAGGTGTGAAATGCCTAAAATAAAAAGGGGACAAATCATTTCAAAGTCAAGGGCTGTTTCCGGGCCCCAGTTTAATGGAGGTTGCTGTAACCTGTGTTAGGTCAGGTTTGAAATGGTGGTTAGCCTCAGTCCTAGCCCTCCTTTGGTCTGGGGAAGTAACACTCTGCTCTGATTAAAGGCAATGGACAAAGAAGATCACCAGGATGACTTATTTTGAATTTGCTGCAGGTTGAGCTTGAAACTGTTGGAGTAAAAATGTACATTTCATGTCATTTCTGCTCCATTCCACCACAGCAAGGAAACTGTAGAGAGTCTGATAATTGCAAAAATATCCCAAGAGTCATGACAATGAAAGAGCTGGATTTTATTCTGAGGAAGGAATGTCAATCCCGTTGCAATAGTCACCTACTAAAAATAAAGGTGCTATTTCAATGCAAAACCTTCAAATGCTGAACTCTTCAGTACAAGTAGCAACAGAGTGGCATGGTGGCTCAGTGGTTAGCACTGCTGCCTCACAGCACCAGAGACCCTTGGTCGATTCCAGCCTTGGATGACTCTGTGTGGAGTTTGCGCATTCTCCCTGTATCTGTGTGGGTTTTCTCTGCGTGCTCCGGTTTCCTCCCATAGTCCAAAGATGTGCAGGCCAGGTGAATTGGCCATGCTAAATTGCCCATAGTGTTAGGTGCATTAGTCAGAGGGAAATGGGTCTGGGTGGGCTCCTCTTTGGAGGGTCAGTATGGACTTGTTGGGCCAAAGGGCCTGTTTCCACACTGTACGGAATCTAATCAACAGATTGCCCCTTCAGTAAAGTTGCTCTTTTAAAGAGGCATGTCTGAAGTCAAGATCCCTGTTGCATTTGCTACTTTGGGAACTGCTGTAGGTCAGGACCCTGGACGCTCAACACATGTTACATTAAAAGTATGCAGATATTTGTTTCCAGTTAAGCACTCTGTTGAGGTTAAGGTAAGCTGTTTCATGTGTTCAAATAAATAAGGGAAGCGAAACTATTGCTTTAGGCAGCAGCAGGGTAAAGTGGAGGGGTTTGGGTGGGGAGTCTTGAAGATTATCTAAGGGGAAAGATCTATTAGTCAGGTTCCAAAGTGGGGGTGATAGGGGTTTTACAGTGGTGGACTGCCCCTTGCAGAGTGGTTAATGCAGAAGCTTGAAAGGGAAATTTTGCTTAGTAGAGGCTAGGGGGAGTTTACATAAAATGAATAACCTTGCAATAAGACACTTGAAGGTATCGCCGATGTGGTATCATATCTGAATAACTGTGGTTGACAATCCCGTCAGTTTACTGAGATCAGCATTGGAAAAGTTGAGGGGGACTCCATGCTTAAAATGATCCTGTATTTTCCTTAGTCTGGAACCAGAAGACACTTGTTGGATTAATGACAAAAAAAGACAAAATCTTGAAAATTGCTCTCAGGTCTGGCAGGAACTGTGAAGAGTGAAGCAAGAGCACAAAATTTGCATTCCCTTGGGTTGGCAGGCATGGGGGAGGTGAGGGGTGGGGGCAAGTGGTGGAGGGGGGGGTTGCGATTTGATATATCAATGGTGTTGACTCTTTGCCTTTCTCTTGATTATCCTTTGGTAGCTTGCCCATGGGAAATAAGGCATTGGGTGGGCCACTTGGGTAAACTGAGGCCCTTAGTTGCTCAATTGCTGAACACTTCAGGGTCTCTTGCCGCTGCCACCAGGGTTTGATGGGTGAAGTTGGCACGAGGTATGTTTGGACAAGGTGTCCACATGCTTCAGCATTACTTGTCTATTGGAGCTACCATCCCCCACCCTGCAACCTCCATTCCTCAGCATTTCCCTGATTCCAGTCCATCCCAATTTCTCTCCTGCATGCCTCTCTCACCAGGTTCATCTCAAACAAGTCCCAGTGACATACATTTGCCTGTAAGGTGTCCTTCTCCAGAGACTGCCTGCAGTTTCAGCAGTGGGGGTTCCAGCTTTCAGTGACAGTGCTCGGACAAGAAATCAATGAACTGGTCAGCCACTCTCAGACCTGGCCCTTAATGGGAGTGGAAGGCTTGCTTCAAGCTAAATAAAGGCTTAAGACCTGTCAAATAGCTGGGGGATGAGTCAACAATATGGACACAGAGTGTAGGGGTCACCTTGAGACAACTGCTCCCATGTAAAATTCAGCTCTGATTCAGGTTTCAGTTTGATGGCCTTCCAATCACATTTTGTGACTTCCAATGAGCAGCCAATGATGCCAACCTTGGCTCAATAGGTAGCATCCAGCCAAAGGTCCTTATAATAACAGACAAGTGAAAAGATAGATTTAACATTCCCACCCATCCCCTGACTTTCTTTCCAGCTCCGCCTCCTCCCTTGCATTCCACCTACCGACCCTTCCTTCCGGCTACCAACCAGATTCATTTCTTCCATCGACCAACAAGGTCATACCCACCACCTCTGTTCACCCATCACTACCTTGCCATTCTGCCCCTCTCCCCACCCAAATCTTTCCCCTCCTCTTTTTATCTGCAGCTTTCCCCTATCCCCATCTCCATTCCTGAAGAAGGGTGTATCGGAAATGTCGACTTCTCCACCTCTTGCTGCTGCCTGGCTTGCTGTGTTCTTCCAGCCTCCTGCTTGTCTATTTTGGATTCCAGCTTCTGCAGTTTTTTTGTCTCTAAGATAGATAGATTTGGCAGCCTGGAATTTGGCTTGGAGTTTGTGCCAAACTAAACTGATGATTGATTTTGGAAGCAATGTTGTGTTTTCCAGCATAGACTGAAGGCTCCCTGGCTGCTGGTGGATGGAGCAAGAACAGGACCAGGGATCTGGCCACCAAAGAAGAGGGATGAAACATCATTGGAAGAGTGAGAATTCATCATTGAGAGGGTGGCTGCCTCAGTCATTGGAGTTTGTCACTAATTGCGAACAAGTCTGTCATTGAGACAGAGTCCATCTTTGGTCAATTTTCCAATGGCCAGATCGTGGTGGGAAGGGGAGTGCACGGTGGTTGGACGTTGCGGAAGGGGTTTGCAGGTTCTCTTGTTGCCCGTGGTGAGACAGGAAAGGAACCATTTTCCTTCTGTCTTTTCCTTCTTTCCTGCTGTAAAGTTAACTACCACATGGATCTGGCCCATTACCTTCCTCTTCACTCGCAAGGTTTCCTGATGCCTGAGAATCCGGGCCTGCAGATGCTAAAAAGAAAAGTGATCCAAAAATATTCAGCTTCCTTAACATAGTTGAGGCGGCATGGTGGTACAGTGGTTAGCACTGCTGACTCACAGTGCTAGAGACCTGGGTTCAATTCCCGTCTCAGGCAACTGTCTATGTGGAGTTTGCACATTCTCCCTGTATCTGCGTGGGTTTCCTTCAGTTTCCTCCCCCAGACCAAAAATGTGCAGATTAGGTGAATTGGCCATGCTAACTTGCCCATAGTGTTAGGTGTAGGGGAATGGGTCTGGGTGGGTTGCTCTTTGGAGGGTCAGTGTGGACTTGTTGGGCTGAAGGGCCTGTTTCCACACTGTAAGTAATCTAATCTAATCGTAATTAAAGCCTCAATTCTTGAGGTGTGCTGGTGTCCCTTTGCCTGTTTTTTTAAACATTCCTAATGAGCTTTCCTAACTACTCTCAGTGCGGAGATTTATCTCTGTCATCAAGCAAATGCGACATTTGAGGAGAACAGAGTCAAGTATCTTTAGGACAACAGGGCACAGCACAAAACCAATCCTTTCATCTATTACCCTGATTTTGACATCTCAGGCAGTATTTGCAATCAATTATGTAAACTGAGAGTGGACCTAAATTCATATGTGAGATGCCATCAAACCAGAGGTAAATTTCTTGCTGAACACTCACTCACGAGCATGCCAATCCATCCCAGACTTCTTCATTTTACAACTCTTTCATTGATTGTTATCGTTAAGGATCTAATTATTTTGTTTTCCAGTTTCTCTGGAATATTGATCTGGGTAAGGAGAATCTAATTAGAACTATGCTGCATCAATTTCTTCAGTTGATAAGACAATCTCCTCACAGTGAAACATGTTCTCATTGGGATAATTTGCTCTCATTTTGTTATCTCTTGAGAAATTCTGTCTTGTTAAATTTAATGGTTATTCCATCACGTAAAACTTTTAATTCTATGATTCCATACTATCCACCAGAGCTACATTCCCTCCCATTGCTTAATTAAAAAGATAGCATTTACCCAGATGTTTTCCATTTGTAAGATGAAATTTTTCTGTGTGCAGCCGATATCACAAATTGCAATCTCTCTGAAACTTAGGCCAATTCTCTCATTAAGCAGACGGTTAAATACGTTTAAAGAGAAAATAAGATGAACACATGAGAAGGGTTGGAATAGAGAGATATAGTTGATAGAATTAGATGAACAAGGGTGGTTGTAGGTGGTTCATTCCAGCATGGCCCAGCTACACTGAATTTCTGTGCTGTAAGTTCCATCTTCAAATTAAATTCTTCCAGTGCTGTATGTTCAAGCTGTAGCACAAATGTTCAATGCTCACAACTTTAAGATAGAGTCATACTTTCCAACAACAAATAAAAGCCAAAAACTCATATTTCTACAATGTGAAGGCAAATCAGTAGCCATATGAGATTAGAATATTTCTAATCAATCTGGTTAACTACATCCTAAAGTTACATGTTACAATTTTTTGGAGTGTGATAGATATTCTCTTAGGTACAACAGTTCTGGCAACTTCTGGAAACAGTCTAAGCATCCTGTGTTTCAATGTATACCCTTACTGCCAACATTTATGTATTAAAGAGTGCAGCATAGGGTTCAGAATCATTTTGACTTTGTGAACTGAAGTGAATAAATGATCTTTTATGTACCCTGGTGCAATTTTCCATTCTCTTGGGCAACAAACAAGTTTTGTGACACAGATACAAATTGGTGAGCTGTTTTATTTTACAGAATGCAAGAGTATGTACAGTATAGCAACCAATAACAATATCACCAATTAACTGAAACTCTCTTCTGTTGTCAAAACACGGGGAAAACATAAGTCATAGAGCCTGTTACTTTCATATGCTAATTTACTTGTTTTCACAATACTGTAACTTTCTTTCTAGACCACTCCTGGCTGCATTTTAGCTTCAGGTTGCAAGCTCTGACTGGATGTATTTCTACAAGTTTTATTGCATGACCTTTTGCACCATCCATTGCCGAAATGGTTATTCTTCTTGTTTCATGTATTTTCTCAAACTAACAAGCATAATGCTGCAATCAAAGTAAAATAACTTACTTTAATCCCTTGATTGTGTTTCCTTGCAGTCCTCGCAGCTGCATCCAAAAGATTAATCTCAAATGATTATAACTCCAGAGCAATATTGGAAGGTTGAAGCAGAGCTTTGGAACCTTGCATGCACTGTGTAGATTTTTGTCCAGAAATCTTGACTGTTTCATTTTCTTTCTGGCCAGTCATCTGGAATTGGAGACAAGTCCTTTAATTGCTTCATCTCTAATAGAATGGACTACCTCTCCTTCTGCTTTGGTGGGTGTTTCTCAAGAAACCATTCCTGCACCTCTTCAATATGTGCAAGCTTTGATCATTTAGTTTACATCTTGCAACTTTGCTTAGATGTAAAACAAATGGCAGGAGCTTTTGGGGATTTGTAACAAAGAAGAAATGTATGGGATAATGAATGACTGGTGAAAGGATTCAAGAAAATGATACTGGGAACAGGGAGTCCAATCAATATTTTTCGATGTGATTAGTTCACAAAGTATACATGGGAGATATCCAGCATGAGATAATGTGTACCCTCTGAAGCCACCTTATAGGAAAGCATATTCTACTTTGAGATCTGCTAGAACACAATTCAGAACTTTAAAATAATTCTATAAAGGAATGGTTATTCTCCCAATCTCTCACCTCTCTTCTGAATTGTAAGATACCTGATTCCATTTTTAACAGATTTTTAAATGTATATGAGCATAATGCACGTTGAAATACTCATAAGTGTGACGTTAACATTAGAATATCTTTGGTTAAGATGAAACATTCTTTTTCCTGTCTGCAGAATATCACATTTTTATAAAGCAATCTCTAGCCGATGGGATTTGTCTTCTTGATCTGCAGAAGATCTCCCAGACCGTCCTCCCAGAGTGCTATTAAAGTGAGGGAATGTCAGGATATTGGCCCGGAGGTAAAGAATGATGGTGTACATCCAAGTTAAATGTGCGTGACTTATTGGGGAGTTGGCAGTGTTCCCATGCATCTGCATTATTGACTGTTTTTAGGTTGTGGCAAGTATAGTTTTAGCATGTGCTGTGAAAGAAACGTTACTACTGTAGACATACCCTGTGCATCCATGATACACTGATGGTGGATAATCACAAGCAGTTCAATAGATTCAATGCAAGTACGTTAAAGATAACACAGGATGAATAAGGAGACAGCCTCTTTGGAAAATGTGTCCAAATGGAGTGATAGAGATGTACAGACCCTTCAGTCCAATCCGTCCATGCCGACCAGATATCCCAACCCAATCTAGTCCCACCTGCCAGTGCCTGGCCCATATCCCTCCAAACACTTCCTATTCATATACCCAAATGCCTCTTAAATGTTGCAATTGTACCAGCCTCCACCACTTCCTCTGGCAGCTCATTCCATACACATAACACCCTCTGTGTGAAAACGTTGCCCCTTAGGTCTCTTTTACATTTTTCTTCTCTCACCCTAAACCTATGCCCTCTAGTTCTGGACACCCCGACCCCAGGGAAAAGACTTTGTCTATTTACCCTATCCATGCCCCTCATAATTTTGTAAACCTCTATAAGGTCACCTCTCAGCCTCCGACGCTCCAGGGACAACAGCCCCAGCCTGTTCAGCCTCTCCCTGTAGCTCAGGTCCTCCAACCCTGGCAACATCCTTGTAAATCTTTTCTGAACCCTTTCAAGTTTCACAACATCTTTCCGATAGGAAGGAGACCAGAATTGCACACAATATTCCAACAGTGGCCTAACCAATGTCCTGTACAGCCGCAACATGACTCCTGTACTCAATGCTCTGACCAATAAAGGAAAGCATACCAAACACCTTCTTCACTATCCTATCTACCTGCGACTCCACTTTCAAAGAGCTATGAACCTGCACTCCAAGGTCTCTTTGTTCAGCAACACTCCCTAGGACCTTACCATTAAGTGTATAAGTGCTGCTAAGATTTGCTTTCCCAAAATGCAGCACCTCACATTTATCTGAATTAAACTCCATCTGCCACTTCTCAGCCCATTGACCCATCTGGTCCAGATCCTGTTGTAATCTGAGGTAACCCTCTTTGCTGTCCACTACACCTCCAATTTGGATGTCATCTGCAAACTTACTAACTATACCTCTTATGTTCGCATCTAAATCATTTATGTAAATGACAAAAAGTAGAGGGCCTAGCACCGATCCGTGTGGCACTCCACTGCTCACAGGCCTCCAGTCTGAAAAACAACCCTCCACCACCACTCTATGTCTTCTACCTTTGAGCCAGTTCTGTATCCAAATGGCTAGTTCGCCCTGTATTCCATGAGACCTAACCTTGCTAATCAGTCTCCCATGGGGAACCTTGTTGAACGCCTTACTGAAGTCCATATAGATCACATCTACTGCTCTGCCCTCATCAATCTTCTTTGTTACTTCTTCAAAAAACTCAATCAAGTTTGTGAGACATGATTTCCCACGAACACAGCCATGTTGACTATCCCTAATCAGTCCTTGCCTTTCCAAATACATGTACATCCTGTCCCTCAGGATTCCCACCAACAACTTGCCCACCACCGAGGTCAGGCTCACGGGTCTATAGTTCCCTGGCTTGTCTTTACCGCCCTTCTTAAACAGTGGCACCACGTTTGCCAACCTCCAGTCTTCCGGCACCTCACCTGTGACAATCGATGATTCAAATATCAGCAAGAGGCCCAGCAATCACTTCTCTAGCTTCCCACAGAGTTCTCGGGTACACCTGATCAGGTCCTGGGGATTTATCCACCTTTAACTGTTTCAAGACATCCAGCACTTCCTCCTCTGTAATCTAGAGATTTTGCAAGATGTCACCATCTATTTCCCTACAGTCTATATCTTCCATATCCTTTTCCACAGTAAATACTGATGCAAAATATTCATTTAGTATCTCCCCCATTTTCTGTGGCTCCACACAAAGGCCGCCCTGCTGATCTTTGAGGGGCCCTATTTTCTCCCTTGTTACCCTTTTGTCCTTAATATATTTGTAAAACCCCTTTGGATTTTCCTTAATTCTATTTGCCAAAGCTATCTCATGTCCCCTTTTTGCCCTCCTGATTTCCCTCTTAAGTATACTCCTACTTCCTTTATACCCTTCTAAGGATTCGCTCGATCTATCCTGTCTGTACCTGACATATGCTTCCTTCTTTTTCTTAACCAAACCCTCAATTTCTTTAGTCATCCAGCATTCCCTATAGTTACCAGCCTTCCCTTTCATCCTGACAGGAATATACTTTCTCTGGATTCTTGTTATCTCCTTTCTGAAGGCTTCCCATTTTCCAACCGTCCTTTAACTGCGAACATCTGCCTCCAATCAGCTTTTGAAAGTTCTTGCCTTAATACCGTCAAAATTGGCCTTTCTCCAATTTAGACCTTCAACTTTTAGATCTGGTCTATCCTTTTCCATCACTATTTTACAACGAATAGAATTATGGTCGCTGGCCCTAAAGTGCTCCCCCACTGACACCTCAGTCACCTGCCCTGCCTTATTTCCCAAGAGTAGGTCAAGTTTTGCACCTTCTCTAGTAGGTACATCCACATACTGAATCAGAAAATTGTCTTGTACACACTTACGAAATTCCTCTCCATCTAAACCCTTGACACTATGGCAGTCCCAGTCTATGTCTGGAAAGTTAAAATCGCCTACCATAACTACCCTATTATTCTTACAGATAGCTGAGATCTCCTTACAAGTTTGTTTCTCAATTTCCCTCTGACTATTAGGGGATCTATAATACAATCCCAAAAAGGTTATCATCCCTTTCTTATTTCTTAGTTCCACCAAAATAACTTCCCTGGATGCATTTCCGGGAATATCTTCCCTTATCAAAAATGCCACTCCCCCTCCTCTTTTGCCTCCCTTTCTATCCTTCCCCTAGCATTTGTAACCTGGAACATTCAGCTGCCAGTCCTGCCCGTCCCTGAGCCATGTTTCCGTAACTGCTATGATAATCCAGTCCCATGTTCCTAACCATGCCCTGAGTTCATCTGACTTCCTTGTTAGGCCCCTTGCATTGAAATAAATGCAGTTTAATTTATTCGTCGTACCTTGTCCCTGCCTGCCCTGACTGTTTGACTCACTTCTGTTCTCAGCTGTACCCATCTCAGATCGATTTCTTTCCTCACTATCTCCCTCGGTCCGACCCCCCCCCCCCCCCCCGACCCCCCACCCCACAACCCCCCAGCCCCCACCCCACCTTACTAGTTTAAATCCTCCCAAGCAATTCTAGCAAATTTCCCTGCCAGTATATTAGTCCCCTTCCAATTTAGGTGCAATCCGTCCTTCTTGTACAGGTCACTTCTACCCCAAAAGAGATTCCAATGATCCAAAAATATGAATCCTTCTCCCATACCCCAGCTCCTCAGCCATGCATTCATCTGCTCTATCCTCCTATTCCTGCCCTCACTAGCTCATAGTACTGGGAGTAATCCAGATAATACTACCCTTGAGGACCTCCTTTTTAAATTTCTACCTAACTCTCTGTAATCTCCCTTCAGAGTCTCAACCTTTTCCCTTCCAATGTCATTGGTTCCAGTGTGGACAATGACCTTCTGCTGGCCCCTCTCCCCCGTGAGAACATTCTGCATCCTCTCTGAGACATCCTTGATCCTGGCACCAGGGAAACAACACACCATTCTGCTTTTTCTCTGCTGGCCACAGAAACGTCTGTCTGTACCTCTGACTACAGAATCCCCTAACACAATTGATCTCTCGGAAGCCGATGTACCCCTCGTTGCATTAGAGCCAGTCTCGACACCAGAAACTTGGCTGTTCGTGCTATGTACCCCTGAGAATCCATCACCCCCTACATTTTCCAAAACAGCATACCTGATTAAAATGGGTATATCCACAAAAGACTCCTGCTCTAGCTGCCTACCTCTCTTACCCTTCCTGGAGTTAACCCATCTATGTGACTGTATCTGAGACTTTCCTCCCTTCCTATAACTGCCATCCATCACATACTGTTGCTGTTGCAAATTCCTCATCGCTTCTATCTGTCTCTCCAACCGATCCACTCGATCTGATAAGATTCACATCCAACAGCATTTATGGCAGATATAATCCGCAGTAACCCTTAAACTCTCTTTAAACTCCCACGTCTGACAAGAAGTACATATCACTGCAAAGGCCGTTTTTGCTCCTTCACAATCTACAGACCCAGAAAATAACACCGTCTTATTCCTCTACAAACACTGCCCCAGGTTAAATTAATACCTATGGCTTACATTTTAAGTTTAATCAAGAGACTTATCTCCAAAAACATATAATCAAGAAAGAGTCCACTGTACCCACTACTGCAGCCTTTCTCTTGGACAGACTTAAATCATCAATTAACTTATCTGATTCTGTGCTGTGAACTTCGCCCAACAGTTCCTCCAAGATTAGTTGTGAATTTCACTGTTTGTTAATTTTCCCAGATGCACTCCGATGTCCAGCGATACACGAATTCAAACAGCAAAGACAGTAACTGTGCAGGTTTTTTTCTCTCTCTCTCTTGCACTGTCCTCACCATGTGCTTCCTTTGTCTGCTCTTCTCCCTTTTAAACAGCCGTTGTTGTGACTTTTTTGTTTCCAAAGTTAAAGGTAGAGGAAAGGAGGAACCTGATAATACAGATCCTCCAAGACAGGATAGAGGTTTAAGCCTTAAAGAAAACAAACAAGGCATTCAGTTTCTTTACTAGAGGAAGAAAATTAAAAATTGAGAGTTGTATTGAATTGTTTGGAACCTTTGCACAGACCGCTTGTCACCTTGCAGACATGTGTTTCAGATGTTGAAAAGGATATTGAGGGAATGCAGAATGTGCAAAAAAAAAGATGATTGTACTGGAACTGAAGTGTTGAACATATCAGCAAAAGTTGAACAAGAGACAATTCTTTTCTTTAGAAATGATAAAGTAGAGAAGAAATCTCCAGTTGTGGGTAAGACTACAATTAGAATCCATTAACATAAAATAGTCACTCATAATGCCAATCAGGAATTTGGGAATAACAGGAGGTGTTAATAATGTTAAGGAGGAGGCTCATGTGGAGTACAAATCTCAGCATGGACTCAATGTAGTGGCCCTTTTCTATGTTGTAAGTACTTTGAAATATGCCAATTGTCAGTTCGCTGGTTGATTTCGCACTTCCTGCCAATCCATTCCTTGAAATGGCCATGACAAAGGAAAAGCTTGCTCTCCAGTGTTTTTTTTATTCACAAGGGACTCAGGCTGAAAATGAAGAAGTAGCAAATTTATGGGGAGAAAGCAGGAGAATAGCAGTGGATTAATTGCCCTTTTGTAGGGCTGATGATGGGCTAAATGACCTCCATCTGCCAGAAACACTTCTGTGATTCCTTGACTTAGGCAACAAAGTAGTCAAGGATTAACATTTGCTTACTAAAGAGCAATTTTTTTTTAAAATTGTGCAACAACTGAAGGATGGCTTTTTGTGTGAAGGTTAGAACTGAAACCTAATCCCGAGATTGCATGAAATAGAATATTATAAGAGCAAAAACGTTCTATCAGATGGATTAAAAAAGTTTAAAAAGTCAGTTGATGATAAGAAAATTAATTTAAAGTACAGAGCAAAATGCAAAGTGGGAAAAAAGTCTTACAGAGAACCCAAAGATCAAACTGTAAATAAAGAATGTTGTTGGTATGTGCACTCTAAAGAATAAAGGATAATACTTTTTATTATTACTAGGCATAATTGTTTTTTCCAGTTCTATACTGCACAGTATTTGACAGGTACATGATTTTCTTATGCAAACTGAGCGGCCATATTGATTTGCATTTGTTGATTTTGAAGTAATTGTCTTCGGGATCATCTCAAAATGTGATCGTTAAATGTGAACTGTGCAACTTTTGTTATAATAGTAATTAATACATGTAGTGCCATTTTCTGCATGTTTTGTAGATGAAATTCTTCTTTCCTTTATTGAAGTGATGCAGAACATTCTCCTGCACAGCCCAAACAATTGTGTTTTGAGGTTTTTATAACTTGCTCTCCAGTACTTTTTGTATTCACAATGGCACATTTTCCCCTGACCTCCACAGAAATCATTTCTACAACAACACATGTTCCTTGCCCAATTTTACCCTTGAATATACCTGAGGATTACAACCCTTCTGGTGAGGTTTCCCAATTTATTACTGTCCTAGATGGGATACTTCAATCCAATAATCTCCCAGGTGAGGAGAGATGTATGGGCTGCCCTTGGTTGTTCACTTACCCATCCCTCACCCCTGTTACAACACAGTTGGTTTGTGAGGATGCCTTTTAAGCGTATGGATACCTTTCTTGCAGACCCATACACACTTACTTTTAATAGGAGCCAATTTCACCAGACTTTCTTGAGGTGAAAAGGAAAATGAGTTTATTAATTACTAAACCTGAGAAGAAATAGTAATGGAACACACATGTATATAAGAGATGATTACAAACAACCGTGAAAATTTTAAAGGAAATAAGCATGCTGATGAGTTTCTGAATTGATCTGAATATTGTCACAGCTGCAGAAGATGTTTCTGTTAGTTGAGCAGTTGATCAGTTGATTTGACATTCTTTGCTTGAAGCTTTTTTTTTGTCCTGCTTCATTTTGGCCTTGGCTAGTTGGCAGCATTCATTGTGAGTCAGTCTTCATTTTAGATTTATCTGCAGTGCAGGGGTGTTAAAATAGCTGCTCCCAGGGCTGTGACCCTCTCAGCACACTAATCCATGCACCAAGCTATCAGGCCACTAACATTCACACAAAAACCAGAGTTGAAACTCACTTTTAACCTCTGTCCTTGTGTTTTCTTGAAAGGTGGAATTTGCCTGTTGCTTACAAAGGTATATGCTTTGAAACAAAGTTAAAAATCACACAACACCAGGTTATAGTCCAACAGGTTTATTTGAAAGCACTAGCCTTCAGAGCACTGCTTATTTATCAGGTAGCTGAAAGTGTTGTGTAATTTTTAACTTTGTCCACCTCAGTCCAACACTGGCTCCTCCATTTCGTGGCTTCTTTCAAACCATCATGTCCCCAGCCTGGGTTATTTGCAGGAGTTTGCACATTCAATTTGTTATACATCTTCTCCCTCTGAAACTGAAATAACTGCACAGAGATCGGTATCTGGTCACCAAGTCACCCTTTATTTAGTTGTGGCCAGCCAGCTCAAAGTGAGTCCCCAGACTGAGGAGATTCTGAATCCTCTGTTTATATTTTACTTTCTGAGAATTAATCTTCTAGTCATTTTTTTTCCCAAACACACCCCACTATCGCCAGACAGTGGTAGTGCTTATTTATACCCCAGCACCCATGTGTGTGCCGTTGTAAGACAGTGAAAGATGAGTGCAGAAATTTTTATTTCCCCTGTTTATATATATTTTTTTCTTTTTTTTACATGTCGCTATATTTTATTACTTTAGGATGATTCTGGTACATGGAGCAATATTAGTAAAAGTTGACTGATTTTCAATTTTTATGATCCTACGAAATTGGGAGATGGAGCTGAAATAACTCCACAGAGGTCAGTATCCCATCATCAAGTCACCCTTTATTTACACATGGAGAGTTCTTGACACTGCTCCAGCCTCCTCAGAGTCAGCTGTCAGAGCGAGCAGAACCTCTGATACTTCTGTTTTTTTTTAGAGTGAACAGAATATAGGACATTCCTGTTCCTTTTTTTGCTGACACTCCTGCTTTTTTTTGTTCTTTCCCACACTATTGCCTAACTGCGGTAGTGCTTATTTATTCCCCAGCACCCATGTCGTGTGTGTGCAGTTGTGGGACACAGTGAAAAATGAGTGCAGAAATCTTTGTTTCCCCTGTTTATATTGGTCAGCCAGGGTTTTCCTGATTGGCCCAGGTTAACAACACCAATCAAGGATCTCATAGTCAACGAGGTCTACCTGGTTTTAATCACGACAGAAACTTCTTTGAATTCTTGCCAGATGTAAAATTCTAGACTCTTTCCCTCTCCAGGCATTCATTAAATTTACATCTGCAGTCAGCATTTGGCTGTATGCTCTTTTTGTTAAAAAAACAAATCAAGTCAGGGATCCAAGGTAATGATCCATGGTCATAACACCTGATACTTAGTTTACTGGTAGGATGATTTATCTTGAGAGATGGGATGCACCTTCGTAATTCCTCTTCAATGATGAGGGTGTGATCATGAATTTCACTGCTCTCAAATACTAACTCTAGGTTGTCGAACAATTGACCTTGAAGAGAACTTACTTTAAACAAACAGATTGATAAAATAATGTTCAAGATAAATTTAACAAATATCAGATGCATATAACTGTAGAGAAGTAGGTTATAGACGCTAGCTAAACAAAGCTTGTTTACTTAAAGATCTCCATGGGAAAGAAGTGGAAAGTTACAGAATATTGAAAATCTTTGAAGAGTGAAGTTGGTTGTAATGTTAATTGTAACTCTTCAAGTCTCCTTTAATGCACCAACATGCAGTAGTAATTGTGTGTACCATTTACCAGATACTCTGCAACAACTCACCAAGCCTCCTCCAAACCATGATCTCTCCCAGCTGAAAAGGCAAAGGCTGCAGAAGCATGGGAACAATTGAATTTTTGAAAAAGTAATAGAGAGGATTGATGAGAGCAGAGCGGTGGACGTGATCTATATGGACATTCAACAATGCCTTACTGAAGTCCATGTAGATAGGAGACTGGTTAGCAAGGTTACATCTCATGGAATACAGGGAGAGCTAGCCATTTAGATACAGAATTGGCTCAAAGGTAGAAGACAGAGGGTGGTGGTGGAGCGTTGTTTTTCAGACTGTAGGCCTATGGCCAGTGGAGTGCCACAGGGATCGGATCTGGGTCCACTACTTTTGATGTGAGCATAAGAGGTATACTTAGTAAGTTTGCAGAGGACACCAAAATTGGAGGTTAGTGGACAGTGAAGAAGGTTACCTCAGATTACAACAGGATCTTGATCAGATGGGCCAGTAGGTTGAGGAGTGCAGATGGAGTTTAATTTAGATAAATGTGAGGTGCTGCATTTTGGAAAGCAAATTTTAGCAGGACTTATACACTCAATGGTGAGGTCCTGGGGAGTGTTGCTGAACAAAGAGACCTTGGAGTGCAGGTTCATAGCTCCTTGAAAGTGAGTCGCAGGTAGATAAGATAGTGAAGAAGGTGTTTGGTATGCTTTCCTTTATTGGTCAGAGCATTGAGTACAGGAGTTGGGAGGTCATGTTGCAGCTGTACAGGATGTTGGTTAGGCCACTGTTGAAATATTGCATACAGTTCTATCAGAAGGATGTTGTGAAACTTGAAAGGGTTCAGAAAATATTTTCAAGGATGTTGCCAAGGTATGAGGATTTGAGGTATAGGGAGAGGCTGAATAGGCTACGGCTATTTTCCCTGGAGCATCGGAGGCTGAGGGGTGACCTTATAGAGGTTTATAAAATCATGAGAGGCATAGATAGGATAAATAGACAAGGTCTTTTCCCTGGGGTGGGGAATCCAGAACGAGAGGGTATAGGTTTAGGGTGGGAGGGGAAAGATAGAAAAGAGGCCTAAGGGGCAACCTTTTCACGCACAGGGTGGTATGTGTATGGAATGAGCTGCCAGAGGAAGTGATGGAGGCTGGTATAATTGCAACATTAAAAAGGCATCTGGATGGGTATATGAATAGGAAGGGTTTGGAGGGATATGGGCCGCAAGCTGGAGTTGGGACTAGATTGGGTTGGGATATCTGGTCAGCTTGGACAAGTTGGACCAAAGGGTCTGTTTCCATGCTGTACATCTCTTTGACTCTATGACTCTATGAGTGTTTCCTGTCATTAGCTCCAACAAGTTATCTCATGCAGTTCTCCACTGCTCACTTCCTTATGTATGCACCACTCTCACGTGATCTCAGCACCATGCTGAAAGCTCAGTTGGGCAGCAGGTTAATCACTGCCAGTCACCCTCCCACACATAGTGGGAGGGAAACAATAACGCTTCTGGGAACACAAAGGTCACATGGGTAATACGGCATTGTAACTAGAAGCTTGTCTTTGTCAATGTATTGTCATTTTATGTCATTGCCTATCTGATCACCTGTCATCGTAAGTGCAGCTACAAGAATTAAGCTCTTCAGCCTATCTGCTTTAATGTCTAGCATGTTTAAACACTACTCTTTCATTATTCAGGACAGACTGTGGCTTAGACCCTGACTGATTGAAAGGATAGCCCTGACTCATGAGTGGTCAAACTGCTGACTGATCTCTGCACACAATTCCCAGTTGCAAACCATTAATCTTCTATCTGGTTGCAGTTGTCCTACAGGACTTAGCACAGGCCACTCCTTGGACTAGACTCGATCTGACTGCTCAAGGTTTCTCACTGTCCAAGCCCTTGATCTGATGTCGGATGATGCCATTAACAATAACAACTCCTTGGAATCAGCTGAGGATTTACTTCCCTTAGACATTCAGGCATTGCCATTGGGTTGATGCACATGCAGTGTACTTGCTGTTTAAGGTGCTGGCACTTAACCTTGTGTGACACCCCTTGTCTGATCGCCACTGGCAAGCATGGCCAACTGTCTGACTTTGTGTCTCCAATGGCAAGATGAGAGTACATTGGGTATAACTTCTGAATGATGTAGTTTTGTGGCAAGGCAATGAAGCCAACAAGGCACCCCAAGGTGCACCCTACTCCAATCAATGGGACGGGTGCCTCTCCCTGTGTGCAAAGTGGACTGGCAGGGGTATTGCAATGCAGGGTGTCAGTGTACTCCAGTGTGCAGCATAGAAACAGGCATAGGGCAATCAGCCTTTCAAACATGTTCCATTTTTGAAATGATCTTGCTGATCTGTGATGATGTGTCCCTGTCTGATCCCAGAACACCCTCTGGAGCAGTTTACCAGAGGCAGATTTCCAACTGGCCGCTCTGCACTTGTTGCACAATTGAAGCCTGTGGACAAGCTAGGAAAAGACAACCTTTAATACGAGTTCGCATAGCAATATCAGAATGGCAAAACCGAGAGGGAGAGGTGAGCACCACTAGAGAAGAAAGAGAGTTTTGGGATGGGAGACACCCCATAATGGAAGCACTCACAAAGGCCTCCTTCTTCAGTGGCTGGCTTTTGAAAGCAATTAATCCTTTTAGAAGTGATTCTTTCCATTGTGGTTGGGATGGTTGAGAAGATTTGGAAGAGGTATAATACAGGCTTGTAAATATTAAAGAGTTTAACCATCTGCAAGATCCCCTCAAAGGCAGTTTATCATTCCTTCATTGTCACTGGGTCAAAATATTGGAACTCCTTTCCAATCACCACGGGAGGTACACCTACACCACATGATTGCACTGGTTTAAGAAGCAAGGGCACTTTGGGATGGGCAATAAATGCTAGCTCTGGCTTGCCATATCAATATCCTATGAGCAAATTTAAAAAAAAGAAGCAGGAATGCTGCATTTGGGTGCATCATACAAGCTTCCAGCCAGTCATAGGCCCCATCCACACAAGCCACTGCACACCCACCCTCCCCACCACTGCCACCACCACCACCACCACCACCAGCCAGCCGCACCCCCCCCCCCCAACCCCCAGACTGTATTTGCTGTTTAATTGATTCTTCATGAGAGCCAAACACTTTTCTAAATGCAGAATCTGCAGCAGTTAACTGAATCTGAATTTGGTTCACTTAGCAGTCCATGCTGTATCAAAACCTGGTGATGTAGCTCTGTTGACTCTGTGCCCATGTGAGCGCAAATCAAATTTCTTCCCCACCTTGTGATTCATGAAAAAATAAAAGTACAAAAGAAATTCTATTGCTGTAACAAAGCCCTGCAGACTCCGGCTGGCAGAATAAATGTGTCTATTGATTCAAGATTTATTGCTAAACACCCCATTGAAACCAGTTGACAGAGAAAGCAATGTTTTGTAAGTGAATCAGAAGGTTAAGCAGCAGTTGCTAATATGAAGGCTCAGAATAGATGGTATGTGGTCATTATAGGAAATTGTAGATGAGATGTGTACGTGCCTTGAGAATTGTCAACCTAAATTTAGCGGGTAATTGTTTCAACATGCAGATTGTCCATAATCTTCCCAAGATTATACTAATTTTCACTGCTCATCATCAAGGCATTTCCACAATCCTGTGGTCGAATCTGATCGGAGATTTGTTTTCTCATGGCATTGATGCAATGTAAATGCAGTCGTTCCTTGATTGCAATTAAGGAAACAGTGCTGAAACAGTGATGTGTTAAATTCACGGAGAGAAACTTATCCTGCTTCATTCTGCATTCAGACCTCACCTTTATCTCAGATTCACAATCCATCTCTTTAATCCCAATATGAAGGAGAAATGACTCGAGCTAAACTGAAATGAGAAACTCTTATAGTGTAAGTGCACCTGTAATTAACCTTACTGTAGATCCTCTTATGAGAGAAATTGTTATTCAGTAAACTGCAGGAGGTATGGATAGGTAGTAGACCCCCAAATCAACTGTCGAAAAGTGTGATGCTGAAAAAGCACATAAACCTGAAACGTTAACTCTCCTGGTCCTCTGATGCTGCCTGACCTGCTGTGCTTTTCCAGTGCCACACTTTTCGACTCTGACTCTCCAGCATCTGCAGTCCTCACTTTTTCCCCAAATCAACTGGTATTATCATCTTTACAGGGACACTCATGGACATTATTGACGGGCATTCTTTCGATAATGTGTGACAGATGCAGAACACGACTGAGGTTCTGGGTTTTCTAGATTAGAGGCACATGGCATAACAAACTGAACAAAACAAAACAGGAAATTCCATTATATTTCAGGAAGTTACATTCCAGCGTGACTAATCACCACTATTTGAACACAGTATTGGTGGATATTTTCTCACTTTCAGTTAAAGTGCTTCATTAAGTGAGATTCACAATGTCTGCTGTGGCTTGGAGCAACATTTCTCATTAAATCGTCCCTCTAATCTCCACTTTATTAATTAAATGTCATGATAGTGGAGGAGCCCCGAAGTACGGCCAGCCATATTGAACTCTCAATGACATTTCTTGCTGTAATTGAATGACAGCAGATGTAAATTTGGTGGCTGCCTGAAGAGAGGGAGAGGGAGAGGGAGAGACCCTGGGCACATCAATGAGGTGTCAAGGAAACTTCAAAAGAATTAACTTAAATTGGAGAAATACACTATAAACTGAACTGTAATCTTCTGGGAATTTTCTCAGACTGTGAACAAGTTGGGAGAAAAAACTACCATCTGTGTCAGAGATATATTTCATGTCTTCCTCTGTCAAGAATACACAGGAACAGGAGTGAAAAAACAGCTCAACCGTGGTGTGTGTGCTATGAGAGAAAGTATGCTTGTGTGTGCCAGTGAGTTGACACACTCAAGTGTGGTAGCTTAGATTTAAGTGCGAGTGTGCTATCAGTGTCACAATTGAAGAAGCACCCACTAGTTACCCCAAGGTCAGAAGTAAGGGACTTTCTCGCTCTCAGTGTTAGAAGCTGGTCAACTGGAAACAAGGCAAAGGAGGCACCCTGTTGCTATGAGTGCTGCTTGTTAGCCACCATCAAAAGAAAATAGGACAGAAGAATTCTAACTAACCCACCAAAACCAAAAATCCAGAAATTGACTCCTTAATTACCAAAGCGTTTCACAATCTACTCTTCACAAACGACTCAGAGACTGATCTGTGCATCTTTTAACTTTTATCTTTCTTTTGCTCTCACTTGTCAAATATAACAATGCTCACATATCCTTGTACACTAAGCAGGGGTTACTTTACAGATTATCTAGTGCATGTTACACAAGGATGTCCAAACCCTGCTCGTTCATCCTGGAAGACGTCTTTAGTGAGATTATGTCTAATCTCTTTTCCACCTTTCTTGCTATTACTCATGCCATGCCATGCCATTGAGAAGAAAATTCCACCTCCAACAGCTTTTGAACGGACCTCTCAAATGTTAATTCTGATCTCTCTCTGCATCTTATCCGCAGTTGAACACTGTGTTCTGCACTCTATTCTGCTAGCTTAGAATGGTGCTGGAAAAGCAGAGCAGGTCAGGCAGCATCCAAGGAGCAGGAAAATCGACGTTTTGGGCAAAAGCCCTTCATCAGGAATAGAGGCAGGGAACCTCCAGGGTGGAGAGATAAATGGGGGGTTGGGGGGGGCGGAGCTGAGGAGAAGGTAGCAAAGAGTGCAATAGGTGAATGGGGGTAGGGATAGGTCAGAGAGGAGGTGGGGGAATGTAGCAAAGAATACAATAGGTGAATGGGGGTGGGGGTGGAGGTGATAGGTCAGAGGGGAGGGTGGAGTGGATAGGTGGGAAGGGAAATTGGCAGGTAGGACAGGTCATGAGGACAGTACTCAGCTGAAAGGATCTGCAGTCCTCACTTTTGCCTGCTCTATTCTGCTAGCCTGATGCACGTTGTATGGTATGCTCTGCAAGTCTAGGAAGCAAAACAGCACTTTTCACTGTATCTCAGTACATGCGACAATTAAAAATCGGTCAATCTGTGTTGCAGCAATATAGATTGGCCAAAATCATAGCATGTCAGTAAGAACCATGATATGGACTTGACAACATAGTGTGCCTGCCCCATTAATACCAGCAATACAGCTGCTACTGTTTGAAATGACCTGTGCAAAATATCAAAGTGATTCAGGTGACAAATCCTTTTGATTTGGAAACTGAGGCCCCATGATATTAATAGGATCCACTTGTCATTTTAGACTGGAAGTGGTTGCAGCCAATGTGGTTAAGGGGGAATAGAAGCAAAGAGGCCCCAACAAAAGCACCTCTTGAATTAAGATCTTGCATCTCGGAGGAGCAGGGGATTTACTTCAGGACCTGAGATATAACCTGGGCCTCTACTGACACACTATGACCCTGTAACCAACCCAACAACCCATTTCTTGTGAGTTGTTTTCCTGGTGGGTCATGTAAGCACCAACGGTTGGCATTCTGCAGCTCACCTGGTGCCTGGGATAAAAGATCAAGCCTCAAAACAATGGTGTGAGTGTAGGGAAGGTATCCTCCCCACTCCCAGAATGGGTAAGCTATTTATGGGTAACAATGGGTAACTTATCTCATTGGCTGGTCACCCAGCCGTCATGATCTATCAAATTGATCATCTTCACTCTTCAAAGATTTTTAAAATGCCCAATTGTATGGGAACAAAAGACCTACAAGAAATGCTCCACAAATCACAGGTCATAGATCATTTCCATGAATTCATGAGTATCGTGTAAAGCGACCAGCAACCATGCAAGCAACATTAACAGTGAGGTTGGAAAGGGACTGTATGAATTTAGCTCATTTTAGTGGCTTTATCTTTACCTAGAGATTGACCATTCTCCTCTTCATAGTCTTGAAGTCTCTCTGATTGACTGGAGAGGAGTTTCCCTCCTCTGCCCAAATATGCCACCTAGAAGTAGTCTGGGTCTTTCCCTTTTGTTGTATGATGTTACAACTGTCCCAAACCATCTGTAGCTTCTTCAAATAGTGCTTACTGAAAGTCTTCTCTCCTCTACTTTGTATCCTATGTATCTCGGCACAGCACTCCCCTCCATCACCGCCTCTGTTTTCTTTTCCACTTTCCTGATGCTACACAATACTTACTTCTTTTTCCGAACATTAAGCCAGCCAAGTTGTTGACTCAGTGCCAATTTTTTTATCTGAATGTGCTTCTGCAAAGTGCCTGTGAAGTTGCTATATGAATGCATGATATTATTGTTTTCACACTCGCGAAGCATTGTTTCCTACTTGCCTCTTTTTTAAGGTTGAGAATCTGAGGGACTGTCTTCTTCTGGGGTTACACCATTTTCCAGCTGCCATTCCAGCCAGCACTGAGGGGCTGTGAGAAGAAATTGGACAGGGGGCTGTTGTACATTTGTCACTGGTATTCCCTGCAGTTATTGCTATTGGGCATTCAATACCTATCCCAAATTTGGACAGACATATGATAATGATATGCAGATGTCTTAGCACAATCATCATAATGTGCAGTGCATATGGGTTTTAGCATTGCAGTTTGGAGAGGGTCATTGATTAGATTACTAACAGTGTGGAAACAGGTCCTTCGGCCCAACAAGTCCACACCGACCCACCGAAGCATAACCCACCCAGACCCATTCCCCTACATTTTACCACTTCATCTAACACTATGGGCAATTTAGCATGGCCAATTCACCTAACCTGCACACTTTTGGACTGTGGGAGGAAACCGGAACCCCGGAGGAAACCCACGCAGACATGGGGAGAATGTGCAAACTCCACACAGAGAGTCGCCCGAGGCGGGAATTGAACCTGGGTCTCTGGCGCTGTGAGGCAGCAATGCTAACCACCGTGCCACCGTGCCGCCCACTATTGACATAGATTTGGACTTCTAAACATTCCGAAATGCAATCCGATTGATTATAAATCTGTCAATTTATGTGGTGTACATACCTTTAAACACATTTGTGAGGAATAGAATTCTTCTTCAGCTCTCCCTTGGGAAGTTGGCGATAGTAAAGCTGTTGCATAATGCTCAAACCTACAGCTGTGCATTCTCTCCCCTTCCTGAGGCTGGGTCTGCACAGAATTCTGATCAGGATCTATTGCCATTTATTTAAATAGTTCTGTCCTCAGGAAGCCAGCTGGAAATCCCACTCTTACCAGAGGGCCATGGCTGTATGGTGCCAGGATGATAATAGGGACGTTAATATTTAATCCTTTGCAATCCCATCACAGGTTCGAATCCTGTCATGGGATTTGAATTAAATAAATATCTGGAATTAAGAGTCTACTGATAACCATGAATCAATTGTCGATTGTCGAAAAAACCCTTCTGGTTCACTAATGCCCTTTAGAGAAGGAAACTGCCATCCTTACCTGGTCTGGCCTACATGTGACTCCAGACCCACAGCAATGTGGTTGACTCTTAACTGCCCTCTGGGCAATTAGGGATGGGCAATAAATGCTGGCCTAGCCAGTGATGCCTTCATCCCATGAATGAAATTTTTTAAAAGTCTGATTTACTCTTTCATTTGAAGTACAGCATCACAGCAGGATAAAAACATTCCTTTCATAAAACACGATCTGTCTTGATCAAGTACCTGAATTAGCCAGTGAAGCCTCAACCCTCAAATCTGAATATTTTGGATATAGTTACGTTGGGTAACAGCACATTGTGTCGATGAAATTGTTTAATAAGTCATTGACGATATTAAGTACTACTTAAGGACTTAGGGTGTGGGCACAAGGGTGGGGTCCCGGATGAAATTTAAGTATCTCCCCAAATGTTGGTCTGCCACAGGCTAGCTCTGAGTGACTCAGTCCTATGTTGGGGGCTGTCATCAGATGGTCAGCCCTATGCATGTCACTGATTCTCTGGTTTATTATGGCCCACAGTGTTTGCATCAGCTTCCCACATGAGAATCTCACCTTGTGCCCCTCTCCCTGCAAACTCTGCAGTCTTCCTTTTCAAATCGTTATTTAATTTCTTCTTGAATGTCCCGATTAAATCTGCCTCTTCAGGCAGTGCATTCCAGACCCCTAACCATTTAGAGTGTGAAACTGGCTTTTCTCATTTACATTTTGCTTCTGGTACTTAATTATTTTAAATCTGTGCCTTCACATTCCCAAGTGGGAAAACATTCTCCCTTTTTACTTTTATGATTTGGATTACTTCAATTAGCGTTCCCCTCAGCCTTCTGTTCTCCAAAGAAAATAGGCCCAACTTTTCCAATCCATCTTCGTAACTGAACTTCCTCATTGCTGAAAGCATTCTTGGAAACCTCTTTCTGCACTATCTCTGATACCTGTCTGATCCTGCCTGAAATGCAAAATACGTAAGACCGAAATTTAGGCCTTTACCAGTTATGGCTGGCATCATACCTTGAACTCATAATGAGCGTGTAGCTACTTCCTGTCACTTCAAAGGCTGCTGAGCATATGGAAAATCGATGTTGCAAGGCCAAAGTTCAATGTCTCTTTTGCTTTGAGAATAGAAAAGACTTAGGAAAAATTTGGTAAATAGTTATCTTTTACATGTTGTGCTAAAAATCTAACTTATTCAACTGGTTAGTTTCCTTTCAATGATAGCATAGTTGTTGGGTGTTATAACTGTTTGGATATCTGTTTGTGAGCTTAAGAAGAGGAGCTTGCTCTAATCTTTAGGCAGAAGCCACACACTGAAGGGCGGCTGTTGTCAAGTTTATCCTGGCTCTGCTTTGATGAGTGAATAGTTTGCTGCATTGCATCACTACATCTAAAACATTCAAATATCATACGCTTTGTTTAAAGGCTGAAGCTTTGCATCTACAAAGGCCACATTTGATATATTGTGTGCATTTCTGGTGGCCACACTGTAGGAAGGATGTGAGGCTTTGAATAAGGTGCAAAAGAGGTATCCCAGGATGTTGCCTGGATTGGAATGTATTAGCTATAAAGAGAGATTGACAAACCTGGATTGGTTTCACTACAGTTTTGGAAGCTGAGGGGCAACCTGATAGCAGTATATAAAATCATGAGAGGCATGGAGAGGGTGGATAGTCGGAGTCTTTTTCCCAAGGATATGTCAAATACTAGGGGACATAGATTTAAGATGGGGTGGGATGTTTAAAGGAATAAAGCAAGTTTTTTACCCAGAGAACAGTAGGTGCCTGGAATGTGCTGCCAGGGGCGGTGGTAGAAGCAGATATGATGGCAACGTTTAAGAGGCATTTAGACAGACACATGAACAGGCAAAGAATAGAGGGAGACTGACCACATACAGGTAGATGAGATTAGTGTGGGCCAAAGGGCCTGTTCCTGTTCTGTACTGTTCTATGTTCCATGTTTTATAATTAATCAGTGCAATACACTGTATTACTGTCTTCCAGGCTTTCAAGCCCAAGACGCTGTTCCATGGTGGAAAATGCGAAAAAATCAGTACAAGAAATTATAGCCTTAATTTGAAATGAAATCAGCAGACAAACACACTCAGAAAACCAGCCTTCCCTACGTTCATTCCTATTGAATATGTCAGCCAAGCCATAATTAGTGAGATGTAACATTCCTGTCAGGATTCTGGAAACTTGGCAAGCAACTTACTGATCTAACATTTAGCATAGCACTCCATTTGCGGCATCAGTAAGTGAAAATCTTTCCTGTTATGGTCAATGTCTTGTCACTGTGAAGGTGCTTGTGGGACATATGGTTGCAATCAGTCACACCCAGAACAGTGCATGGCCCACGGAGACAGCATCCAGCTCCCATTTGATGTCATGTTAATACAGCAATGTCAGGGGAAACAGATACACTAAGAAGCTTGAGGGATCGAGAAATCTGATGCTGAATTAAATGTTTCAACATTGACTAATGTGCTGTCTGAGGAATTTGCCACTATTATGGGGAGGAGGCAGCTTTATTAGTGTGACCTCCAGCTATGTTACACCTAATAAAAGGACTTCCTCACCTTGCTCCTGTCAGTGTTCAGCAGTGGTATTGCCTCCATATCATGTAAGATCCTGCCTCAAACAGGAATGTTACTCTAGGACAATTACCTTTTGGCATTAAGGAAACACCTCCCCAGAACCATTATGCAAACATCAAGCTCATATGCTGTCTGTTTATTGACATCCCCTGTGAATGACTAACAATGATTCTAAAGAGGGTTTCCTGTAAGAGATCAACAGAAGCACTAGGAAACTATACTCAATTGTGCCAGATTCATGACATCTCCAATAGTTTCTAATAAACCTTGCAGTGGGCAGCCTCTCTGCTGATCTGGCAAGACTCCAAATTAACATTGAGAGCTGGTCAGTTAGACTCAAAACGTCAGCTCTTTCCTCTCCTTACAGATGCTGCCAGACTTGCTGAGATTTTCCAGCATTTTCTCTTTTTTGCTTTCAGATTCCAGCATCTGCAGTAATTTGCTTTTATCCAGTGTTTAACTCACTGCCACCTCTCTTCCAGGAATGTTTTTAAAATTTCAAAATATGCTTTATTCATAGAAATAAATCTTTGGTACTTGTACAATTTGCCATGTCGTTCATAGATATATACATTGCATGTCTTAACATTACAAAGAACAGATTGAATTAATCAAATTTACAGTTATCCTCTTTACAGTTCCCTTTATTAACCATCCAGTCTCTCAGTATTTAGCTCTCTTCCAGGAATGCCTACCCTGACAGGATTTTCTCTCTGACAGGATTTTTGTTTGTCTCTCTCCCCCTGTCCACCTTCACTGCTTTCCTTTTCTCTCTCAGTGTTAGACATGGTAGTTACTAAGACTCACTTCCACTGAGCTTTGACAAAGGGTCAGTTAGACTCGAAACGTCAGCTCTTTTCTCTCCTTACAGATGCTGCCAGACTTGCTGAGATTTTCCACCATTTTCTCTTTTCTGGTTTCAGATTCCAGCATCCACAATAATTTGTTTTTATTCAAATTAACATTGTTGCCCTCAATGAGGTCTTTCACTGGAAAGACTAGACTGTTAGGGACCCATGTATAAACAGAGTTGATTTTGCATTTGAAATAGGATCTTGGGCCTTCAAGCTGGTGTGCTCATTTCAATTTCTGAGAAAGAGACTCCCCACACCTCTCTGCCAACTTCAGGAACGTAACCATAATAACTATCTTCAAGAAACCTGTGGTGGAAAGTATTGGGCTATTTCTATCTCGTCCACAAAGGGCAAGTCCTGACCTGTGTCCTCCTGAATCGCCAACTTTTTGGGGCTGAGGAAATACTGCCAGAGGCACAGAGTGGCCTTTCAGTGGAATCTCTGGCACTGCCTTTGCTACCAGGCTAATCCAGAGAAAATGATTAGATTTCCTGCAGGAGGGAAACAGGCCATTCGGCCCAACAAGTCCACAGCAACCCTCTGAGGAGTAACCCGCCCAGACCTATTCCCCTACATTTACCACTGACTAATTCACCTAACATTACTGGCAATTTAGTAGGGCCAAGTCACCTGACCTGTACATCTCCTCCACCACCAAACCATTACCACCTGACACTTGGAGGAAGAACTCCTCATATTCTGCCGTGGAACCCTGCAACTATATGGGATAAATGTGGATTTTAACAGCTTCCTCCTCCCTCCCCCCACATTATCCCAGTCCCAAGCCTCCCACTCAACACCACCCTCCTGACCTGTCCATCACTCCCCCCTCTGATCTATCACCTTCTCCCTCACCTTTATTCACCTAACGCTTTCTCAGTCATTTTCCCCCCAACCACACCCCCCCCCCCCTTTCCGGTTTATTTGTCAGCCCCAACCCACAAGCCTCATTCCTGATGAACGGCATATGTCCGAAACATTGATTGTCCTGCTCCTCGGATTCTGCCTGACCTGCTGTTCTTTTCCAGCAACACACTCTCCACTCTGATCTCCAGCATCTTCAGTCCTCACTTTCTCCACTAGAGACATCAGGCCGTACAATGTGTGAATGACTGCAATGCCTTTGTTTTCTTTACACCAGATTTTCAAGGCACTCTCGAACTCTTAAATTCTGCATAGAAAAAACTCAGCCTATCCTTGAATGCTACCCATTAAAAACTTGGTCACCATACCAGACCTGGCCAGACAAATCATCTACTTTCTCTATATATTGAAGAAAAGTCTCTGGAACATGTTAAGTATATCCCATATCTTAATGGCCACCTTTCTCAAAAAGCCACCTCCCACTAATTCCAGCAGAGAACATTTGGTAAAAAAAACCGACAAGTCAACAGAAGTCTGGTGTATAGAGCAGCAATCTTTACCACAGTCCTGTTTATCAGTAACATATAACAATATTAGAGAAGGACCCATAAACAATGACCCCACATCATTCTCTGTAATCAATGCTAATAATAAGTAGCGGTTTTCTTGAAAGCAACTGGACAAGCATTCAGGCAAACCTCCTGCAGAATCAATTACAATGGATTGGGAACTGGTTGAAAAATGTCTCCAGTCAGGTCCTGTTTTCACAACATTTAATGGCCAATGATCTGGAAAGGACAAAGAAAACTCTGCAAAGGTATTCTGAAATGTTCTTTGAAGTAGCATTGATGTTGAAGTCTGGGAGCAGTCAGCCACCAATTGTGCTAAACATTGACAATGCATCTATCAATCTGCATCATCCTTCACACCTAAATAACTTTTAAAAAGGAGGCAGGGACTGGCTGAGAAGGAAAGGAAGCAAATCCTGCACTCCAGATTCCGTTATCTCATGGGACATCCTGTCCGTGGACCCAAAAATCTGTAGGTCAAGATTTTGGTCATATTCATAAGATCCACAACACGACCCTGAATAGAAGTCACCCCGGATTTGGGGGGACAACCGCTGATGGCTACAGAAAGATGTACTGGGCACGTTTCTCTCTCCTTGACTGGACATGGGCACAAGCACATGCCGGGGATATGCCTGGAGTCATGTGCACACCATCTCTCCCACTGATAGCCTCACTCTGCAATCTTAGCTAGGTTAGTGCCAGAAAGCACACAAACACGGTCTGTACAGAGGCAGCAGAAGGATCAGTTACTAAAGGACCTGAATGCTTGCAGAGCTGACTTCAAAAAGGACATTAAGGTTTGTTCAGCATTACTTGCTTTGCATCCAGAGAATGTGGCAAAGATATTGTTGATATGATCTATTGACCATATGGCCACTACATTCATGTCGGTCACTGATAATCTAAATCTCTCTGCGGTACAAGAGTATGGTGATGACAACTGCTCTGTACACTCAGATTTATGTGGAGGTATTTTAGTTAAATGCACGCTTCCAAGAAGTTGTCTTTTGGAAACTAATCTTTGAATGTGGAAAAGCCACACGGTCACATTTAATTTGGCATTGTTAAAGACCAATAATGCAACAGGTCAATTGGCACAGTTTCTGTAATGGCAGTGTGTGTTTGTAAGCAGACGTATAAGAGTTGGACAAAAATGTTTTGACAAGGAAGCTCATATTTCTTCAAATGGTTTCAGTTCCAACTTGTTCACATTTAGGAAATGGCAAGGGAGGAGATGACTTGTGAGAATTTTGTTTAAAAAGTCACCTCACGAGTACTCTTTGCATAATTTATCAAAAGGGATAGCAAGATATAAAAGTCTAATACATTTTTACATACTTTTGAAAAAATGATTGGGCAGTGGAGATCCAAAATCAGAGGTACAAGCAAAATCTCAACAAAGACCACTTGCTAAAATGCTTGGATGTGGAAATCCCTTATAGAAGTTCAAGACTTCTGAAAACTTGAAACAAGATCTTTTAAAATGTAGAAAAAGTGAAGGTTGAATTATGTCTCGTACTAAAGCTCTATTCCTTAGCATTCCTGCTTTCCCAATTTAGCATTTACATTTCAGCTTCCCTTCCTGGCAGATTACTCTAAACATGACAATCACTTACACAAATAAAATTCCTCCTGATAGCTTTTCTCATTCTACTATTCACCCATTACATTTATAACCTTGGATCCTATTAACTTGGCTCTTTTTGAAGTGACACTCAGAACTTAATTTTACTCAAGCTCTTTAATATTTGATGTCTATGTATTTAAGCTGAGAATGACAATGTTACAATTGGGCCCCATATTGGAATATAAAGCCAGTACAAGTTGAACTGGTTGTCCATGTCTCAGTCCATTTGTTATTGAAGGCCTTATGTTCTGTTTGACATTGTCTGCTGTTTCAGCCAAGCCTTAAATACAAAATTTCCATTATGATCAACATGCTCTGTGGCTTTGCCCCTCCCTATTTCTGCAACCTCCTGCAGGTTTACAATACACTAAAAATCAATATTCCTCCAATATGGGCCTCTTGTGCCTCCCTGATTTACTATGTTTCACCATTAGAGAGATGTGGTTAGGCTACTTCCTCAGAAGTTTCCTCTTTGTACCTCTCCTCTACTTTAAGTTATCCAGAGTTGAGAGTGTGGTGCTGGAAAAGCACAGCAGGTCAGACAGCATCCGAGGAGCAGGAGAATCGACATTTCGGGCAAAAGCCCTTCATCAGTTTCTCGACTCTGATCTCCAGCATCTGCAGTCCTCACTTTCTCCGTTAAGTTACCTGTAGCTACCTCCTTGACTAAGCTTGTTGTCACTTTTCCTATTATTGCCTTATGTACTTCATTGTTAAATTGTGCATGACACCACTCCTTTAAAAGATTTTCAGCGTTTAAGGTGCTGGAAAGATGCAAGTTGCTGCTGCTGTTCTAAGTCAGAAGCAAAGCTAAATTCGCAGCTATGTCGTAATCTATGAGAGTGAAGCTCGATAATGAAGGCTTCTCACCCAAACCAAAGCTTACACCACTTGCCCATAAGAACCTTATCTATTATAATGTATGTTAGTATTATAGCTGCACTTTGTTCCAAACAGCAAGATACACCACGTCATAAGCAGCAAAATATTTACCACATAACTTGCAGAATGATATCAAATAGAAAGATGGCAGAGAAGTTAAATAGGCACTTCATAGAATCTTCCTAGCTCCTGAACATATAATGAACCATACAAGTCATTTGGGAAATTATGGCAATATTGGAAAAACTAGATTCTTGATGGTAAGAAAATGGCACAAAGGGGATTAGACCTCAGCCAAGTCTGGTGTGAAATTGATGAGGAACAAATGTGACAACAAACAGCACCAACCTTCAGTGGCTACCAAGTAGCTCCTGTGTGAAGAAATCATGGCTGAAAGCCCTCTCAGGATGCAGAGCAAGCGCAGGTGGCCCAGAGACTATCACCCTATCTGCCATTTCCTCCTCTGTGATCATCCATACTGCATCTAGCAGCTCTCTGTCAAATACCCAGAAAGCCGCATAGAATCATAGAATCCCTACAGTGTGGAAGCAGGCCCAGGGGCCAACAAGTCTGCACCAATAGCAAGTCCACACCAATCCATAGGCCATATCGTTGATAACACTCAGGTTGCTGCTTTATTTCAAAGGCTGGATTCCTTAATGCACTCAAAATCGCATTCCAGTTCATAACAATTCACTGCATAAAAACGTTCTCCTCATTTCCCTTGGTTTATTATCCTGGTTTATCCTAAATCTGCTTTCTCAGGTTATTGACAAACTCTCCCAATATAAGAGAGAAAATTTTAGTCAATTTACTGTACAAAATCTTTAATGACTCTTTCATTAAGAATTATTCTAATCAGTACTGGTTCCATCCTGAAATCTTCACTTAAACGTCCCTGCCCTACAGAGAGAAACCCTAGCTTCTTCATTCTTTCCATATAACTGAAGCAAGTCATCCTAATAGTTTACAATGAATGCCTGCTATACCCTCTCATTAAGGCAGGGGAAGTCATCAATGATCAGAATGCATTTAAAATAAAAGAAACTTCTCTGTTAAAACTTTAGTTAACACTGGTTAAGTTCCTATTAAAACATCCTGGCTCAGCTCCTAGTCTGGGCTAAGACTTCAGCCAGAATAGAATGAGTAGTGATACAATTGTTTTTCATACTGTGGGATAGGGGGAGAGTTTAAGATTAAAGGACTCATGCAGGCCTGATTACCATCTTATTAATGATTCTTGAAGGTCAAGGTGATAAGCCAGACAAAAGGTTTCATCTGGCCATATGGGTACGCTTCCATTTGCCTAGGGAAAAGCGTCTCAGTTATGAGCCAACAAGCTTGAGAAGAGACTGACTGCTGGAGGAGCCTTAGCCTGGTGTCACATACAAGGCCTAAAGAAATCCAGCTTTAGACATTGAAACAATAAATAACATTTATAGAACCAGAAACTGTAAGCACAAAGCAGGCCATCTAGCCTGCGCTGCGGTAACAGACACACTGTCTCTCTTTATGTTAATACTTCATTTCTATCACTAACACACCCCACCCTTCCTCTTTTTGGATTATATTAATAGCCTGGTTCCTCTCTTGTTTCTCAGTCCTGTTGGCCCATCCAGAATGATATTGTGTGCTTCCAGCTGCTCTTGTGTTATTCTTTCCAATTTCCATCTTTTTGCAGGATTTACATTTTAATGGCTCATTCAGTGATCACTAAAAAAAACCTCTGCTACTTGACACAGTGTAGGAATACAGAAAGTAAAGAATGTTTGATTGGTTCCTGGAAAATACTGATTTGCAACAATGTTAAAGCTACACATAGAGTGGGTATTAATGGTGACTCATTCAGAGCCAAGGCTATACTGAAGATCTTTCCATATAGATTGGTTCAGTTTTAAAATAATATGAAGGAAGAGTACTTTCATTTCCATACTGTCATAAGAGAGTATTATGTAAACACAATTACAATCAGATCAGACTTGCATAAATGTGGCATTGTTGCTTGTGTTGGAATTTTCTTAGTAGTACACTTAACTGTGCACAGACAGAGCATCTTTGATATGTCTGTCTGATAACACAACCTGCATTTAGAAAACTTCCCAGTAGAAAAATCTCCTAAGATGCTCACAAAAGTTTAATTGGACAGAAGTTGACACTAGCCAAATAAGAATGTTTTAAAAGATGATACTAAAAATTGGTCAATAAGGCAGATTTTAAGGACTGCCTTATGGAAAGACATTGATATATAAGTGGCAACTTCGAGATATTACTGTTTGTATGCCTGAAGGCATAGCTGCAAATGGTGGTGAGAGGGCAGTGCCTAAGAAGTCATAGAATCCCTACAATGTGGAAAGAGGCCATTTGGCCCATTGGGTTTGCACTGGCCCTTCAAAGAGCATTCCACCCAGACACAACCCTCCACTCTATTCTCATAACCTTGCATTTACCGTGGCTAATTCACCAGCACATCCCTGGATACTACAGGGTGATTTAGCATAACCAAACCACCTAACTTGGACATCTTTGGACTGTGGGCGGAAGCTAGACCACTCACCAGAAACTCACGCAGACATGGGGAGAATGTACAAATGCCACACAGCCTGTCCCAAAAGGTTGGAATCGAAGCAGGGTCCCTGATGACCCGACTGTGCCACCGACCATGGTGCCTTTCTCATTCTGGTTAACTACCCTTTCAATTCAACTTAACGTGAACACGCCTAAACACTCCCCTCTAAACTGACTTCTCCTCTCAACCACCACCCAGCCAACAAACCTGGACCTTTTCATTCTTTCATTCTGTGATGCCAGGATTTATATTTTGCTAAACCATTTTATCATTAAAGTCAAGAAAGCACAATGTTACAATTGCTGATACAGCTGTATCAGGTTATATGAGTCATGCACGAGACTATAGCACCCTGATGGGCTGCATATGAACATATGAAATGGGAGCAAAATCTCTGGCTTCAATAATAGCGCTTTCACCACCTTCTGTGATATTGAGTTCTAAAGTCATACATTCCTCTGAGAGAAAATAATTTTCCTTAACTCTGTCCTAATTTTAAAACAGTGTACTCTGACCCCCCATTCTGGACTGACCCATTAGATCAAACGTTCTTTCCAAAATTGTTCAGGGTGTTGTATATATTAATCTGCTCAACCCTCTTTCTCCTAAACACCAGTTGTTTTGCTCATATCAATGGTGAAACACGCTATAATTATTAGTATCTGGACATTTTTGTGATGCATGAAATGATATATAAATATGCGGTCCCTTTGACATGTAGGCATTTAGCTCTACATTATATTTTCATTTCTGTAACAGCAATTATAGAAATATTTTTCATGGCAATGAAAATGCATTATTTCATTGAGGCATTATGACCTGAGTACTTCATCGTATAGCAATATATGCCAGCTGTGCTGATAAGTACAACATTAATCCACTTTGCCTCATTATGTATGGCAGAGGAAAGGGTACTGAGTTCAGCATTGACGTATAAAACTTGTCAGTTAATTTATCCGGTTTTTATAGTTCGTTTAAATGTTTTCAATTTATCTAAATATCCTTTATCAGAAATTTGGCTTATCAGACTTTAGCAATGTAAAAAAAACAATATCTTAATCTTCAGTGTTCAGTGAGAATGCCTTGTCAGTGCTAATGCTGCCTTACCAATGGCATGCATTGGCAATGCTTCATCAAATGCTGCATTGCAATAAAACTTTCGGGGTTGGATTTGGTCTAGGACTTTACAAAGGTAAGTTACAGGATTTCAGGTTAGAGCCAAAAAGCTCTAATTTGCCAATGTATTTAGGTGAGGGCTAACAAAAATTGTCTATACATTTTACAGGCAAATCTGACAAGCCCACTTTGGACAAATAAGTTTCTTAGTTATTACTGCATGAATCAGGAGGGAATATTTGTTTGCGTAGTGCAATTTAAGATATTGCTATGCAATGCAAAATTATATTCCGTTCACAACTGCTATCTAATATACCAAATTTCTGGAAAGAAGTACTTCAACAGCAATTGAAGAAACAATAAATTCAGGGCTGAGATTTATTTGCTGATGTTGCTTTGCGGACAGTGCCACAGGCTATGAGACATTGCAATGCCACCCATTCATTTTATCAGAGCAAGCCATTCAGACAGTACATGTGGAATTGTCACAGTCTGCATGGTGCCATGTAAATGAAGATCTTCTCTTATTTATGGGTATGAGAGTTTCCTGTACATATATTTTCTTTTTTATTAGAATTTTATGTCTTCCTTTCATACAACACAGAAAGAAACTCCTGGGTCTTTTGTTGAGCCAGTTTTAGGAAGGAGCTATCCGTGCAGTCACATTGCCCTCCATTTTTCTCATCACTTGCAATTTTCTAAGTATATATCTGCTTCGCCTTTGAAAGTTCCCATTGAAACTCCACCACTGTTTCAGGTAATGCATTCAAAATCACATCATCTAAAAGATGCACAGCAGTAACTCCTCGAGTCTTCTTCTTCTTTAGCATCTTCCAAACTTCTGACCTCGACATGGGATCACAGCCAGCTGCACGTTCCCCTCTAAGTCACATACCACCCTAACTTGGCAATATATCACTGTTCCTTCATCATTGCTGGTTAAAATCCTGAAACTTCCAATCTAATAGCACGGTGAGTATATGTTCATCACACTGCACTCAAGCAAAAACTGACTCCATCTTCATGTGCATAACTAATTTTTCCCTATCTAAATACCCTTCAAACTTCAACACAGAGCAGTGATTGTTTTAATTTATTATGATTCATTGAAACCTCTACTGCACTGTACTTGTGCATTTATTCAATGATTTTAATTACAATATAATATTGATCTGGCTGCCTTATAATTTTCATATTCTGCCTGTTCTGAAACTACTCCATAGCTAGGATGTAGCATCATATTATAATAAGATGAGATACTCCATAATAAGGTTTCAGTTGAATTTTGGGTTTCGAGATCAACTTTTACAAATTTCTGGGCAGCTAGCTGAAAATTTGACTGTGTGGGCTTATGATGGAAACCGAGTTCTGTTGTGACTCACATGCTGAAATGCCTGCATTATATCTGTTCCCTCCGTATGATGTAGTTCTATTTTTATGTCAGTAATTATTCAATAAAAATAAATAAAGAGTGTTATTGATGTCCAGAGAAATCGTCAGCTGGTTTTCCATAATGTTACTGATGGTCTACATTTATAAATTAATAGTGCAAGCAATTGCCTCATATCTTTGGAACTTTTTAAACACATAAATTATTAGCAATTGTTTAAGACTTTTCGCAAAACTAAACTGCTTTGATCTGCAAGTGAAGTCTTAAAAGTGAAATAAAACAAAGAACGCTGGACACTGGAAATCTGAAACAAAATAGAAAGTGCTGGGGAAACTCAGCAGGTCTGGCAGAATCTATGGGGAGAAAGCAGAGTTAAAGTTCCTAGTCCAGAGAGCCTTTGTCGGAACCCAGAATTGCATTCTGTTTACCTCTCTACATATGCTGCAAGACCTGCTGAATTTCTCCAGCAATTTCTGGTTTTGTTTCTTAAAAGTAAACTGAGCTGTAAGACATCTAATAAACAACTGGGGAGAAAAAAGGCTAATTAATATCAGCCAGTCTAGTTTAGTCATGGGTTTTGTGGTTTCAATCTATTTTCAAGTAGGCCAACAGGATTCATCTAATTGACTACAAACATTGAACAAAAGGAGCATAGTCCTAAATCTATTGCCTTGTCATTCAGGAATTCACTTATGAAGTACTCTGTCATGCAAATGAAATCTTGAACTCTCTTCTCTAAAAAGAATGTGTGTGTTGCATCAATTGAAACTTTTAATTTAGAGATTGATAGATTTTTACTGGGTATAGATAACTTGGAGTGTGAAGCCAGGACATAAATATATGAGGTGCAAATGAACCATAACCTAGTTAGGTGATGGAACAAGACTGAGGTATTAAATGGCCTACTTCTCTTCCTATCCCCTGGAGATCAGAGGAATGAGGCAGGAATCTGCCTTCACCACTATTTGCATCACATCAGGAAGTCCAAAGTCTTAAGAATGTTCTAAATCCTGAAGGATTGATTCAATCTCTCTCATTATTGTAATTATTTGCATGGCTGATTTCTTATCGATCTTTTTTATCCTTTTGTGCAATTCGAATTCTTGTAAATAACTCTAATTACTGCGACACAAGCAGCAAATTGCATTATCTAGTGCCCAAGATGCATCACAGGACTCCTTTCAGAGAAAATTTGATGTCAAGCTTTTAAGATAAGTAAGCAAAGGGCTAGTTAAAATGGTAAATTCTAAGAAGAGTCTTAAAGGGAGAAAAAGTTAGAGATAGGTATTCAGGGAAAGAATTCCAGAGGTTAGAGCTCAAACAGCTAAAGGCAAGCTAAAAACAGTGGTGGAAAAATTCAACTTAGACATACATAAAGAGTTAGAGTTATGCAGAGATCCTGGAGGGATGGAGGTCGTTGAATAACTGTGTAAATATGCAGCCCATGGCCTCTCCACTTTGAAAACTTGCAGTATGTGGGTGATGGCTAGTCCCATGATATAGCAATGTTTCTAATCATCAGAGATGTGGGCATGCTTAAAGAAATTGTCGAGTGCAATGTGACTGGAGCAGAATGGGTTGCAGGGCCAGAGTGGCCAGGGCTGGTTGTTAGACTGGGAACTGATACAGTCAGTCAGTGGCATGCACATGCAGTCAAACCAAGTGTGGAAGCCCGCTGTGCTGCTCTACTGCTATGTAATGTCAACCTGTAATCTGTTTATCTGACTGTAATGTTTAGCCATCTAACTTTATATCTTATTGTCTAAGTTATGCAATGAATCATTGGAAGATAATGTAACTTTTTTTCTTCATTCCTCTATTTTGTAACTAGGTACTTTGTACTTGAGATAGTGCTGTGTGGAGTGACCTTATATACTTTTTACTGTACTCTTTACTTGAGTACACATGACAGTGAGGAGAAAATGAGGACTGCAGATGCTGGAGTTCGGAGTCAGGAGTGCCATGTTGGAAAAGCGCAGCAGGTCAGGCAGGATCCGAGGAGCAGCAGAATCGATGTTTTGGGAAAGAGCCCTTCATCAGGAAGGAGGGCCCTCATAACTGATGAAGGGCTCTTGCCCAAAACGTCAATTCTCCTGCTCCTCGGATCCTGCCTGACCTGCTGTACTTTTCTAGCACGACACATGACAGTAAACCTAATTCTAATTCTAATTCTTCTGGTTGGAAATTCCAGAACTAGAGAGCATGAGTTTAAGGTGAGAGGGGAAAGATTTAGAAGGGACCTAAGCGGCAACTTTTTCATACGGAGGGTGTGCGTGTATGGAATGAGCTGCCAGAGGAAGTGGTGGAGGCTGGTGCAATTACAACATTTAAAAGGCATTTGAAAGGGTATGTGAATAGGAAGGGTTTAGAGGGATATGGGCCAACTGCTGACAAATGGGACTAGATTAGGTAAGGATATCAGGTCGGCATGGACGAGTTGGACCAAAGGGTCTGTTTCTGTGTTGTACATCTCTATGACTCTAAGACTGAAAAGAACTGATGTGAGGCCAATCTTGTAAAATAGGCAAAAGCAGGCCTTAGACAAAATGTTATGTCAACCTGGGCATATGGTGAAACAGCCGTCTTTAAATTATTCAGTGAAATGGTGACAGCGAAACTCTTGTCTGTCCTATTGAAAGCCTTGAATCTGAAAGTCAGGTTCTGTACTGCTGAGCTAAAGAATCACAGGTTATAAATTACTTCATTCACAGCAATGTGGGAGAGGACATCAGTGAACTGTTGCAGAACCTAAATTACATCAACACTGACAGGAGACCCTGAAGCATTATTTTAAATTAGATTCAAAGCACATAGCTGTAGTTATAGGTCTGCTTACTTTCATCATTCTTGCTCTTTATGAAAATAAAGCATATCTTATTAATTGGCAAGCAATCACCTTCAGGCATCTTTCACAGGGCTGTCATGAACTTTAAAATTGTTGGTCATGTATTACCGAAGGCTATACGCAATCGTGACAGCAAATTGTTTTTAGCAAGAAGAAAAATGTGCAGAATCATCTCAATCACGTGGGACAAATAGAGTTTCCACATTTTCTAAGTTAGAAGCCATCAATATAAGATAATCACTAGAGAAAAAGTGTGAAGGAAACTAAAGGGGCTAAAGACCATAATGTTCTGAGGACCCAATCCTGGGATTTTAACGGAAGTAACCACAAACATGGTGCAGACATGGTAATCCACGAATAATCCTTAGATTCCAGAAAAATTCCAGAAAAGTACCAATGTGACAACATTACTTAAAAAAGGAAGGAGGAAAAAAAGAAAAAAACAAATAGGTCAGTAACCTTAACATCTGTTATCGTGAAAATGTTAGAGCCGATTATAAAGCATGTAATAGCAGAGCATTTAGAAATATGTAATATGATAAAGTAGTGGCAAAATGGCTTCATGAAGGGAAAATTATGCCTGACAATCTTTGACAAAGCAACCAGCAGAATAGATAAAGGGGAAGCAGTGAATCAAATTTCTTTGGATATCCGGAAAATGTTTGATAAGGTTCCACATGATAAGCTACTTAATATGATAAGAGGTGAAAGTGTTGGAGGTGGCATATTCTCATAGGTAGAGAATAAACAGCGAGTCGGGAGAAAGGGTGCATTTTCAGGATTGCAACTAGTAATGAGTAGAGCACCATAGAGTCATGGAGCAGAGGCACAGACCCTTCCGTCCAACCAGTCTCTGCTGAACAAGATTCCAAACTATACTAGTCCCACCTGCCTGCTCCTGGCCCATAACTCTCCAAACTTTCCTATTCATATATTTATCCAAATGTCTTTTAAAAGTTGTAATTGTACCCACATCCACCACGCCCTCAGGAAGCTCATTCCACATGCAAACCACCCTCTGTGTAAAAAAATTGCCCCTCATGTCTTTTCTAAATCTTTCTCCTTTCACCTTAAAAATGTACCCCCTCATCTTGAAATCCCTCATCCTAGGGAAAAGACAACCACCATTAACTCTATCTATACTCCTCATTATTTTATAAACTTATATCAGGTCACCTCTCAACCTCCCATGCTCCAGTTAAAAAAAAGTACCAGCCTATCCAACTTTTATTTATAATTCAAACCTTCTATACCTGGCAACATCCTGGTAAATCTCTTTTGAACCCTCTCCAGCTTAATAATATTCTTCTTATAACTGACTGACCAGAACTGGATGCAGTATTCCAGAAGAGGCCTCATGAATAGCCTGTACAACCTCAACATGACTTCCCAACTCTTATATTCAAAAGACTGAGCAATAAAGGCAAGTGTGCCAAGCACCTTTTTAACTATGCTGTCTATATGTGATGCAAACTTTAAAAATTTATGTACCTACACCCCTAGGTCCATCTGTTCTACAACACTTTGGTGGCACGGTGGCTCAGTGGTTAGCACTACTGCCTCACAGTGCCAGGGACCTGGGTTCAATTCCTACCTCGGGCAACTATCTGTGTGGAGTTTGCACATTCTTCTCGTGTCTGCATGGGTTTCCTCCGGGTGCTCCAGTTTCGTCCCACAGTCCAAAGATGTGCAGGTTAGGTGAATTGGCAATGTTAAATTGTCCATAGTGTTAGGTGCATCAGTCAGGGGTAAATGTAGGGAAAGGGGTCTGGGTGGGTTGGTCTTCGGAGGGTCGATGTGGACTTGTTGGGCTGAAGGGCCTGTTTCCATACTGGAGGGAATCTAATCACGACCCAAGACTCTACCATTATTTGTACTAACCCTATCCTTGTTTGTTGTACCACACTGGATCAGTGTTAGGTCCACAGTTATTTATAACATATTAAAGATTTGGATGGATAAATTGAATGCATTGTAACCATGTTTGTAGATGATACAAAAATAGATGGGAAGGCAGGTGGGAAGATGTTATAAAGAGTCTGCACAGGGGTACAGACCAATTAAACACGTGGTCAAAACCTTGACAGATGGACTGTGTGGATCATACACTTTGCCAGGAAGAATAGAGAAGCTAAATATTATTTAAATGGAGAAAGATTGGTGAAAGCTACTGCATAGAGGGATTTCAATGTCTTAATGTGTAACTCACAAAAAGCTAACATCGAAGTTTAGCAGGTAACAGGGAAGGTAAATGGAACATGGTGTTTATTTCAAAGGGAATGGTATATAAAATTAGGGAAGTCTTGCTAACACTACAAAAGACACAAGTCAGACTATACCTAGAATCCGTGAACAATTTTGCTCCCCTTGTCTTTGGAATGAAATATTGGCAGTGGATGCGGTCCAGAGAAGGTTCACTAGATTGATCCTGAGTATGTAAGGACTGTCTTTTGGGGAAAGGCTAAGCCGGTTGGGCCTGAAATCATTGGAGTTTAGAAAAGTGAGAGGTGATATTTTTGAAATGTATATGTCGTTTATGGGCATGGGCAGGGTAGATGCAGAAAGGTTTTTTTCTACTTGTGGGAGAATCTAGGACCAGAGGACATAATCTCAGAATAAGGGAAGGTGAATTTAAAACAGAGGGGAGGAGGAATTTCTTCTCCCAGAGTGCAGTGACTCTGTGGAATTGTTTACCACAGAAGGCTATCAGGGATCAATCATTAAGTATAGTAAAGGTTGAGAGAGACAGATTTCTAATCACTAAGGGAATCAAGAGTTTCAGGGAAAAGTCAGGAAAGTGAAATTGAGGATTATCAGATCAACCATAATCTAATTGAATGGTGGAGCAGATTTGATGGGCTGAATGCCCTACAAATGCTCTAATGCTTTATGATGGCTAGTTAACTCAGAAAGGATCCAACGGAAACATATTTACCTGGAAAATGGTGAGGTAATTGACCTTGCTACCACGTGGGGAAAGTGAGGACGGCAGATGCTGGAGATCAGAGCTGAAAATGTCTTGCTGGAAAGGCGCAGCAGGTCAGATAGTATCCAGGGAGCAGGAGAATCGACAGTTTCGGGCATGAGCTGAAGAAGGGCTCATGCCCGAAATGTCGATTCTCCTGCTCCCTGGATACTATCTGACCTGCTCTTGCTACCACGTGGACAACTTGAGGTGAATGGCATGAATGTACAAAAGGGAAAAACTGAGAAATATATGAAGGAGAAAGGAATAGAAAAAGGGATTAACAATAGTGTGTTGAGAGTGAAAGCATACGTGGAACTCACATTAGGTTGAACAGTTGGGCTGAATGGCCTGTATAATTCTTGAATATTATTACATTATATAATTTTGAAGTATGTAATGGTGTGGGGGAATCCTGGCCCACAAATGGAAAACTTAGGATACACAATGCATGATGTTTGATTCAGCTCCTGATGGAATTAAACCTCCCCCCACTTCCTGTGTCTGGCTGGATAATTACCCTGAAGTGCCCAATGACATCACTTGGAAACCTTTCCAAACTCTTCCTGCCTCACTAATAGTTGTTATTCAGTCTATGACAAAGTATTTCTAATTATTTTTATGCCCACATGCATCTCGGTTGACATTTTAAAAAAATATTTGCTGTCTGTGGTTCTGTTACAGTTGTATCAAGGGAAAATTCAGCATTCCTTGCGAGTTGTTATTTGACCTTGAGAATGTGGTGGTGGGCATTCCCCTTAAACGGCACTGTTCTGTCTGATGAAGGTACAATCACAGGTTGTAAGCGTGAGGATTTTGATCCATCACTTGTAAAGGACATTGTGTATCCAAGTTATGACAGTGTATGGCTTGGAGCGGAATCTCAGGATTTTTTGTGGAAATTTCTGCCTTTGTCCTTCTAAATTAAAGACTACATAGAGTCATCCACACTGACAATAGACACCACTAATGGCAAGCTAGTCCCAACTTCCTGTGCTTGTCCAATATTCTTGAATGTTATGTTTGTGAGGTGCTGCTAAAGAATCCTTTGTGATTTGCTGCAGTATAAACTGGATAGTTCATCTGCAATCTTGCCACACTGGTACGTCAGGTAACAGATGGCTTTCCAATCAAACAGACTGCTTTTGTCCTGAATGGGTGCCAAACCCTTTGAACTAACTCTGCAGGGGCATGGGAACCCAGACTGTAGCTTTAGGGTGCAGGACCTGGAGTGTAGGGAGGTTAGGAATATGGCATCAATCTTAAAGGAGGATGCCTGTAAACAGAAGAGTGGCTTGAAGTGTGTATACTTTAATGCCAGAAGTATACGAAATAAGGTAGGTGAACTTGCAGCGTGGGTTGGTACCTGGGACTTCGATGTTGTGGCTATTACGGAGACATGGCTAGATCAGGGACAGGATTGGCTGTTGCAGGTTCCAGGGTTTAAATGTTTTAGTAGGGTCAGAGGTGGGGGTAAAAGACGGGGGGGGTGTGTGGCTTTGTTTGTCAAAGATAGTATTACAGCGGTGGAAAGGAAGATGGACGAAGATTTGCCATCTGAGGTAGTTTGGGTTGAGGTTAGGAATAGGAGAGGTGAGGTCACCCTGTTAGGAGTCTTTTACAGGCCTCCTAATAGTCCTAGAACCGTTGAAGAAAGGATTGCGAAGATTCTTCAGGAGAAGAGTGACAGTAATAGGGTGGTTGTTATGGGGGACTTTAACTTTCCTGATATTGATTAGGAAAGCTATAGCTCAAGTTCGTTAGATGGGTCAGTGTTTGTCCAATGTGTGCAGGAGAGTTTCCTGACACAATATGTAGATAAGCCAACAAGAGGTGAGGCCATACTGGATTTGGTTCTGGGTAACGAACCAGGCCAGGTATTAGAACTAGAGGTAGGTGAGCACTTTGGGGACAGTGACCACAATTCGGTGATTTTTACTCTAGTGATGGAGAGGGATAAGTGTGTACTACAGGGCAAGAGTTATAGCTGGGGGCAGGGAAATTATGATGCGGTGAGGCATGACTTAGGATGTGTGGATTGGAAAAGTAGATTCCAAGGCAAGAGCGTAATTGATATGTGGAACTTGTTCAAGGAGCAACTATTGAGTGTCCTTGATAAGTACGTACCTATCAGGCAGGGAGGAAAGGGTCGTGTGAGGGAGCCGTGGTTTAATAAGGAATTGGAATCCCTTGTTAAATGGAAGAGGGCGGCCTTTGTAAAGATGAGGCATGAAGGTTCAATAGGGGCAATTGAGAGTTATAAGGTAGCCCGGAAAGACCTGAAGAGAGAGCTAAGAGCAGCAAGGAGGGGACATGAAAGGTCCTTAGTTGGTAGGATTAGGGAAAACCCTAAGGCTTTCTATAGGTATGTTAGGAATAAAAGAATGACTAGGGGAGGAATAGGTCCAATCAAGGATATTAATGGGAAGTTGCGTGTGGAGGCTGAAGAGATTGGGGAGGCACTGAATGAATACTTTTCGTCAGTATTCACTCAGGAACAGGACATTGTTGTCGATATGAATACTGAGGCACGAATAAGTAGAATGGATGGCTTTGAGATATGGAGAGAAGAGGTGTTGGAAATTCTGGCAAGAGGTGAAAATAGATAAGTCCCCTGGGCCTGATGGCATTTATCCTAGGATTCTCTGGGAAGCAAGGGAGGAGATTGCAGAGCCATTGGCCTTGATTTTTGTGTCCTCTTTGTCTACAGGAGTAGTGCCAGAGGACTGGAGGCTAGCAAACGTGGTTCCCTTGTTCAAGAAGGGGAGTAGGGATAATCCTAGTAATTATAGGCCAGTGAGTCTCACTTCTGTTGTGGGCAAAGTCTTAGAGAGAATTGTAAGGGATAGGATTTATGCACATCTGGATAAGAATAATGTGATCAAGGATAGTCAGCATGGTTTTGTGAAGGGCAGGTCATGCCTCACAAACCTTATTGAATTCTTTGAGAAGGTGACGAAGGAGGTAGATGAGGGGAAAGCGGTAGATGTGGTATATATGGATTTTAGTAAGGCGTTTGATAAGGTCCCCCATGGTAGGCTACTGCAGAAAATACAGAGATATGGCATTGAGGGTGAGTTGGAGGTTTGGATTAGGAATTGGCTTTCTGGAAGAAGACAGAGGGTAGTAGTTGATGGCAAAGGTTCATCTTGGAGTGCCGTCACTAGCGGTGTTCCGCAAGGATCTGTTTTGGGACCATTGCTGTTTGTCATTTTTATAAATGACCTGGAGGAAGGGTTAGAAGGTTGGGTGAGCAAGTTTGCGGATGATACGAAAGTTGGAGGAGTTGTAGACAGTGAGGAAGGATGTGGCAGGTTACAGCGGAATATAGAGAAGCTGCAGAGCTGGGCAGAAAGGTGGCAAATGGAGTTCAATGTAGCTAAGTGTGAGGTGATTCACTTTGGTAAGAGTAACAAAAAGATGGGGTACTGGGCTAATGGTCGGATACTTGGTAGTGTGGAAGAGCAGAGGGATCTTGGTGTCCATGTACACAGATCTCTGAAAGTTGCCACCCAGGTAAATAGTGCAGTGAAGAAGGCATATGGCGTACTGGCTTTTATTGGTAGAGGAATTGAGTTCTGGAGTCCTGAGGTCATGCTGCAGTTGTATAAGACTCTGGTGCGGCCGCATCTGGAATATTGTGTGCAGTTTTGGTCGCCATACTATAGGAAGGATGTGGAGGCACTGGAACGGGTGCAGAGGAAGTTTACCAGGATGTTGCCTAGTATGGTAGGAAGATCCTATGAGGAAAGGCTGAGGCAGTTGGGGTTGTTTTCATTGGAGAAAAGAAGGTTTGGGGTGACTTGATAGAGGTGTACAAGATGATTAGGGGGTTAGATAGGGTTGACAGTGAGAACCTTTTTCCACGTATGGAGTCAGCTATTACAAGGGGGCATAGCTTTAAATTAAGGGGGGGTAGATATAGGACTGATGTTAGGGGTAGGTTCTTCACTCAGCGAGTCGTAAGTTCATGGAATGCCCTGCCAGTAGCAGTGGTGGACTCTCCCTCTTTATGGGTATTTAAGCGGGCATTGGATAGGTATATGGAGGATAGTGGGTTAGTGTAGGTTAGGTGGGCTTTGATCGGCGCAACATCGAGGGCCGAAGGGCCTGTACTGCGCTGTATTCTTCTATGTTCTATGTTCTATGAATATTGTTAGGGAAACATCCACTCTAATGATCACAGAGTATTCCTTAATGCTCAACAGAATGGCCAATCTTGATCTTACAGGAAATATTAGTCTGCATATGAATCCACATGGCAGTATTATTTGGTCAGTGCTCCACAGGAAGTGTGAAGGAACGTTTTATACAGCTTCCAGTCAATGAGCTGTTGAGCACTGAACAAATAATATGGCCATGTGGATTCATATACAGATCAATATTTCCTTTTGGTATGGCAAGTAAATAATGTTGTTGACCACATTTTGTAGGAATGCACAGAACTCAATTGACGGAAATTTTCCACTTTTAATTGTTCTTCAGATCAATCTTTCAATCAGTTTTGGACCATTTTCTTCCATGGTAAGACTTTTAAGAGTAGACGTTTCACAATAAGCCTCCTTGTGTGAAGTTTCAAAACGGCTACATAGTAAAAAGAATCAGTGAATGAGTTAAGTACTGATACAACAATCCAAAGCAATGTCTATTTTTAACTCTCTTGTTACTAATAAAATCTCAAACTGAAGGCACTCCTAGTCTATTAGCATGGCAGGAATGTTAACACACCCTGGGTGTAGCCTCCTATTGCACGTTTCACAGCTTGTCATTGTCATGGTGCAGCATCAGGCAGCAAATACTTTACATTTAACAGCTGCACATTGCCCGCGCACAGCACAACTGATACAATAATACATGCAGTAGTGAATACAAGCAAACACTGCTCACAGAGTGCACTTTAAGTAGAATGGTGGGCAGCAGTGAATCACTGTATTGAATCAGTACACTGAGTGCAAAGTAATTTAAAACAAATGATTCAATCTTCCAATTACGAAATCAAAATTTAAGATGGCCATTAAATAATGAACTTGATCTTTAGTTTAAGTTAGCTGATGTTCCTATTCAAAACCTTGTCTCTTCACTTATGTTTCCATCTTATAAAATAACTTTCTAAACTGTTATGATATGCTTGATTTATTTTAGCTCCTTTTCTGATCTTCAGGCAACACATTAACCAAAATACAATATTTCTGCCACAGTGTACATTTATATAATGCCCTTCATGTAACCTACGGACAGAAGAGATACAGATAGGATGATTTCCCTGGCTAGTGATTTTGGGACGAGTGGACATAATCACAGGTTAAGGGACAGGCCTTTTAAGACCGAGATGAGGATGGACATCATCATTTAGATGGTGGTGGACCTGCGGAATTCTATATTCGAAATACGGCAGAAGCTCAATCATTGAACAGGTTCAAATCAGAAGTCGATGGAGACTAAATAATTAAGTGGTATGGAAATGGTGCAGGGAAATGGCTTTGAGGTGATGATCAGCCATGATCTAGAATGGTGGGGCAAGTTCGATGGGCTGAATAATATAGCCCTATTCCTATGTAGTAAAATGTCCCAAGATGCATCTCATGAACATTATTACTGTGAAGTTATAAGGAAAGAGGAAATACAGTGGTGGGAGTAAATTTTGAGAAGGAACTTGAGTGGGTTGGTGCTTTGATAGAGGAAGGGTGGAGGAGATGCAATTGGAGGACAGTAAGTAGTTTGAATATAAAATGCAGCTGGTCATAAGTAAGCAGGAAACTGATTCAGACGACTATGTTTATCATGTGGGAGTGCATGATGGTTGTTGAGGGGTGTGTAAGGGGGTGTGTGAGGAAAATGACAGGGCAAAGGACAAGGATTTCTCCGTTATCTGAAGTCATTGCTTTAGGCCTTCAGTGGAGCAGCACAGTGGTTAGCACTGTTGCCTTACAGTACCAGGGATCTGAATTCAATTCTCACCTTGGGCAACTGTTGGTGTGGAGCTTGCACATTCTCCCTGTGTCTGCGTGGGTTTGCTCCGGTTTCCTCCCACAGTCCAAACATGAGCAGGTCAGGTGAATTGGCCAGGCTAAATTGCTTGTAGTGTTAGGTGCATTAGTCAGGGGTCAGTATAGTGTAGGGGAATGTGTCTGAGTGGGTTACTCTTAGGAAGGTTAGTGTGGACTTGTTGGGCCAAAGGGCCTGTTTCTATACTGTAGGGAGTCTAATACGTTTATGTCAGATTTTCAATTATTTCCCACTCCCTTCAACCACCATGTTCCTTTTTGCATTGTCTATTTTCTTTCAATGTGATTTTGGCAGACTTTATTTTGATTGTTTTTATAATGTCGGAATTCATGGTTCAATTGGATTAAATGCATACCTGCTTCATTTAATAATTTTTTGATTGATTTTGAGTTTGATTTTATTTTTGATATATCCCTGGGTTAATCATAGAATGGCTACGGAGTATAATGATTCTTGCGTCCCAGGTGTTGTAACTAGCAACCACAAAAGGAAATGTAAACCTCGAAAGCTATTTTGTTCCAAATGGGGACAGTATAATAACAAATAAAAAAAAATTCAAATGTTGCTTTGAAGTACCTTTGGTATAGATGTGTGGCCTATATTGTATTATATTATTATTATATTGTATTATATATTGTATTGTATTCTACTGAGGATCTACCCTGGTTTAAATAGCACAAAAGGGTGGCACAGTGGCACAGTGGTTAGCACTGCTGCCTCACAGCGCCAAGAGACCCGGGTTCAATTCCCGTCTCAGGCGACTCGCTGTGTGGAGTTTGCATGTTCTCCCCGTGTCTGTTTGGGTTTCCTCTGGGTGCTCCAGTTTCCTCCCACAATCCAAAAAAATGTGCAGGTCAGGTGAATTGGCCATGTTAAATTGCCCGTAGTGTTAGGTGAAGGGGTAAATGTAGGGGAATGGGTCTGGGTGGGTTGCGCTTCGGCGGGTCGGTGTGGATTTCTTGGGCTGAAGGGCCTGTTTCCACACTGTAATATAAGCAATGTTCTGCTGGTGTGTTAATATGTGAACAAAAGAAGGAACATAGGCAGGTGTGATTCATTTGGTCCCTTGAGCCCGTTCCAACACAAACCTTTTCTTATCAAAAAGCAGTGAAAAGCTGTTTACTTCTATCTAGAGATGGCGAAGTACGAAGTTTTAGATTAGAAAGTATTGCTTACCCACAGAATCAGTAAATTGTGATGGTGCAGGAGAGGCCATTCACTCCTTCTGTTTGCCCTGATTCCCTGAACGTTGTAACATAGCGCAACTCTCCTGCCTTTTCCCATACCTTTGCACATTGTTTCCACGTAAATAATCATTCAGCACCACCTTGGAAAACCTTGATTGAATCTACCTCCACCACACTGCCAGCAAGTGCATTCCAGACCCTGACTATTTTGCTGTGAGAAAAAGTTTGTTATCCCCTCATCACATCACTTCTTTGGCAAAACAATGCAGAACTGGTTCTGAATCTATTTACAAGTGGAAACAGTTTGAAGGTGGTAAACCTGTCTGGAGATTGTTTGACATGGTCTGAAAATAGTCCATTGACACTAAACTCTATCTGCTCAATAACTAAAGCAGATGGGGATCACAGACCGTGTTATCAGCAGCAGCTGCTTACTTGTGAATAGAAAACACAGAGCTTCAGAGACTGGACTCCAGCTGAAACTATTTTCGCGAAACATGTTGAAATTCAAGCTGGAATTGGCGTAGGAAACTCACCAAGTCAGAATGCTGCTCCTTAAAACATGAGGCAAAATCGTTTTATAGAGTCTAGAGATGTACAGCACAGAAACAGACCCTTTGGTGAAACTCACCTATGCCGCCCAGATATCCCAAATTAATCTAGTTCTATTTTCCAGCATTTGGCCCATATCCCACTAAAACCTTCCTATTCATATGCCCAACCAGATGCCTTTTAAATGTTGTAATTTGTACAAGCCTCCACCACCACCTCTGACAGCTCATTACATATACACACCACCCTCTGCATGAAAAGGTTGCCCCCTAAGGTCCCTTTTATATCTTTCCTCTCTCACTTTAAACTTATGCTGTCTAGTTCTGGAATCCCCCATCCTAGGAAAGAGACCTTGGCTATTCATCCTATACATGCCCTTCATCATTTTCTGTCTCACTGTGAGCTATAGGTTCTTCGTAGCACTCCAGGATGAGTCAGGCAGCGGGGTCAAGTCTGACATAGGAAATTAACACTCTTAAATGAGGCTAATAGTCCAACTCAGCATTGAGTCTGCAATGTGCAATGTTCCATCCTTAAAAAAGATGTTAAACCCTATCTGGCCGCTCAGATGCACCAAGATGATCCCACGCCCTTATACAAGATATATGAGGGTATCCCAGTTTCCTGATCAATAATTATCCTTCAACTTTTGTTACTGCAACAGATGATGAATTCACTTAACTCATTGCTTGTGGAATTTTGCTGGGCTGCTGTGTTTCCCTGTTCTGCACCTGGGGACAATACTTTTTTTAAGCAAAACAATTCAATTTCTGTGAGGCAGGTTGAAGGCATCTTAACAATGTTAAATGATGTGTGTCTGAGCAACTCATTCAAGTTGCCAGAAGGCACAAGTCCAAAGCACAAAGTTGCTCATCATTCGCTATTAATTATTGTTCATCTCATTCTGGGAGATCAGAAGGATGGGTGGGCAAAGGAAACATCACTAAGATATACTGGCATAAACCAATCATAGTTCATTCCACACAAAAGATCCAATTGATCATTTCTTTCAATATCACAGTACATATGCATTGGTGACAAATGTCTGCATTGTGGGTGGATTTCCAGACTTAAAGTTAGTAAAAGCCTGTTCAGGGACCAGGTCTGGAAACGCAAAATGTAATGGAAATCTGGAACTGTCTCCCTCAAGAACCGTTGAGGTTAGGGGCCAATTATACATTGCAAAAATGAATCTGATAGGTTTTTGTTTTTGTGTAATATTATGCAAAGGCCGAATCTGTGAAGCGGCTGTGATCTCACTGGATGTGGAACATGTTCTGGTGGACTTACCCCAAAATACAAAGTAAGTATTAGTGCCTGGATCATTTTCTGACATAGCATCTAATTAAGTCATTTGTGCTAATCTGACCAATTTATGATACGCTCATATCCAACCTATGGAAATAAATAAATTTCATAACTTGCTCTGGTGGGATTTGAAACAAAGTCTCTAACTTCATCATCCTTTCCAATAGGTTCTTTAAACAGTAAAATCATGATAAAGCAAGTCAAGGAGCTTATCACGTCTTCAGGGAGTTGCATGAGGGCTCCTTCCTGCAACACTGAGCAGGAGAAAGTCAATACAGGAAAGATTAGTGTCACACAGTTTAGCCACCTCCTGTGAGAGCTGAGTCACATGAACAGCTAAATGTGGAAATTATTCATCATGCTAAGTAAATTTCATGCAAAGGTGTTTTGTTTTGTATGTCAAATGAGAGGAAATGTTCCACATACCCTGATGGGCTTGTGGGCTCATTCCAGCCACAGGCAGCTCAGAAAGAGGGTGGTCCATAGAAGGTTAACTCCTTCACTGCCAGGACAACATCAACACATTGCATGTATACTGTGCTTTTAACGTAATGAAATGTCTCAAGTCACAAGGAGCAATATAAAGCAACATTTGACGCTATACCACAGGAGATATGAAGTCAGATGAATACGTGTTTTGGCCAAAATGATAGGTTTAAAGGAGTATTATAAAGGAGGAAATCAAGGTGGAAAGATGCAGGGAGGGCGCTTGAATCCTTACTGACTGACAATACTCAAACGGCCAGCATTAAAGGAATGCAGATGTCATGAAAGGTTACAGACTGGAGCAGATTATGCAGACAGAGAGGGGTGAGACGCTGGAGGGATTTGAAAGATGATAATTTTAAAATCAGGACACTGCTTGACCAGAAATCAGGAATAAGGCTGGGAGCGTAGGGGGAGAGATAAATGGGAGGGGGTTAGGGCTGGACAGAAGGTAGCTGACAGCCTTTATCCTCACCTCCATCCACCTATTGCACTCTCAGCTACCTTCTCCCCATTCCCACCACCCCTCCCATTTATCACGCCACCCCCGAGGCTCTCAGCCTCATTCCTGATGAAGGGCTCCGGCCCGAAACGTCGATTTTCCTGCTCCTCAGATGCTGCCTGACCTGCTGTGCTTTTCCAGCACCACACTCTCAACTCTGATCTCCAGCATCTGCAGACCTCACTGTCTCCAGAAATCAATATTGGTCAGTGAAATTTAAGTTTATAAAGGAAATAAAATCTACAGAGGATGAAACATGAGAGACCAGACAGCACAGACAAAATTAGAGGTAACAAAGGCATGAATGAATATTTCAATAAAAGAACAGTTGAGGCAGTGGTGAAGGTGAGAGATGTTACTGAAGTGGAAACAAGTGCTCTTACTGACGGTGCAAGTTTTAGTTGCAAACTCACCTTGGGTTCAAGTTTCATGTCAATGACATTTCAATTATTTCTGATGGGTATTTCTAGCATTTTCTGTTTTTATTAAACTATTTTTTGTGGAAGTTGTCCTGGCACTTGACTATCCTCCCGGAGCACAGCTGAGAAGCTGCACTGTGTCACATGATATAAATGCCCTGATGGTCCCCCACAGTCGTGTTATCTACATGGCAATTCATTGCGGTCACAAACAATTACAGCTTCTGGAATCTGCTTCTGTTGAGAAATGCAATGGGTTCGCCTTATAAAACCTGAAATGTTCTAACATTTTGGTCAATTGAAAGGTTTTCAGTCGGTTCTCTGCTGCCATTCTGTGTCCAAGATTCCTGAAGACTTGCAGAAAGTCGGAATTAACATATAGCATGGGACATTGATCAACTTCAGATAGCGTACTGTGAAGGAAAAATGTCGAGAGAGAAAGAACAAATAGCCATCAAGCAACCTTTGGATAACTGAGAATGCTAGATGAGGAGGCAGAGATCTGAGTGAAGCAATTCCATGAGAATAGGTGTCTACCTTGAAAATTAGTCCACAAGACCTCTGCCTGAAGCAATCAGAGACTGACGTCAGGCAGCAAGTTGTGTTATCTTTACAGGAAATGCTCTGTCACCTGTGAACCGTTTAGTCCTGCCTTACTTTTCTTCATTTACAGATAGTGGTTTCCTGCAAGGTCTTACCAGCAGGTGCACTTTGTGAAGTGGGAAGTCTGGTGAATACCACAGAGACATTGTTTAGTAAAAGGTGTCAACATGTGAGTGAGGCTTTGGTCTGCTGAGAAAAATATCAATGAGCTGGGGAATAACGGTCACATGATAGCTTAACGGGGATTTCTTCACACGTGCTGTCCCCAGTTTGCTGAACCTTATCTTTGTAGCTGTTGTTCATAAACTGATGTTTTTCTTCAGCAATGAAATGTCTTCTTTCTCTCTTCAACTTCTATAAGATTTTCCTTTATTCTTTGTATCTTCTCTTGTGAAAGCAGCATCTTATATTGTACAGAATTTCTCAAAATATCAATGGAGCATCAAAGATGTTTCTCCTTAGCGATTTTTGAGAAGATTTGTAGCTCAGGTTGATGAACTTACATACTTATATTTCTCCTTCGCTATTCCCGACAAGTATCTAACTATAGCTTCTTTAGGTGGATCTTTCTCCTCCATTGTATTAGCCCTTTGTTTTATTGCTATTGGCTTCAGCTGCACTATCAGACTGAGTGTAGCAGTACAGCACAACCTAGCCGTGGCAAACGTGCAAATTCCTTTAAATCTGGACCAGGAGAAAGAGCATATTATCTGTACAAGTATATTTTGTTCGAAAGGACCCAAAACAACTTTTGCCCATTTGACTTGGAGGTGCTGGTGTTGGACTGAGGTGGACAAAGTTAAAAATCACACAACACCAGGTTATAGTCCAACAGGAGCAACCACCTGATAAAGAAGCACCGCTCCAAAAGCTAGTGCTTCCAAATAAACTTGTTGGACTATAACCCGGTGTTGTGTGATTTTTAACTTTGCCCATTTGTGCATAGTTCCTAAATAATCAGACTCTGTAATGTAGCCTGAAGGATGGTTGCCTCTCAATGTGGTTTTAGCCTGTGAAATCCACTTCAAATGGATTGGCCTGGTTATGAAGAGGTGTATGTTACCTACGTGAGGAAGTTGAGAGGTCAAAACTTCAAGTGAGCACTCTGGAGTTTTCACATTTAATGTTATCCCTGACCACTCTCTCAGTACTGTGCTGAATTGTCAGCCTGAGGTTTGTTTTCACATGATAAGAGTGGGACTTGAAACCCACAGCTTTCTGACTCAATAGGAGTAAGGAGACTGGACCAGTGCTGATATCAATTGTAACTGATTCTGACTGGTAGAAATTACAAGCAGAGGCAATTAAAACAAGGTGTCTTAATGCCTTTGATTCCATTGCCTCCTTGTCATGACCCTCAAAAGAACCTGCTCTTTTGTTTAAGGGAGTTTGTGGCTGAGAACAGTGGAAGATGGGGCCATGATCTCTCCCAAACAATTGGGAGCCAGGTCCAGATGTCTGGAAGATCAGCTTAAAGGCTTTCTTTTTAGGTTTCCATGCAGACCAGGAAGGGACCAAGTCACAAAGGGAAGGTTTGGGACTCTATTATGCCAGCCTATTTAGTTTCTGTCACCTAGCTAGAGCCTTCCCCTACTTGTGTCTTTATCTCTGCCCAATGTCTACCTGGCTATAGACAGGCTGTGTTCCATTGAAGACTGTCTTGGGGGAAGAAGGGATGCAATTTTGTGATGGAAGTATTTGAAATCTGAGAGCAACATGGTCGTTCAGGGGTTAGCACTGCTGCCTCACAGCGACAGGGACTTAGGTTCAATTCCAGCCTCGGGTGACTGTGTGGAGTTTGCACATTCTCCCTGTGTCTCTGTGGGTTTCCTCAGGTGCTCCAGTTTTCTCCCACAGTTCAAAGGTGTGCGGCTTAGGTGGATTGGCCATGCTAAAATTGCCCTGTAGAGTCTAGGGATATGCAGGCTAGGTGGAATAGCCATGGTAAATGCAGGATTATGGGTCTGTGTGGGTGCTCAGAGAAGGGTTGGTAATGGGCTGAATGGCCTCTTTTTGCACGCTAAAGATTCTATTAAAATTTACTTTTGCGTTCTATACAGAGTTATGACACCAGGTTGCAGTCCAATAGGTTTATTTGAAATCACAAGCTTTCAGAGTGCTGCCCCTTTGTCAGGAACCTTTAAAAAAACCTTTGCTACTCCTGATGAAACAGCAGCGCTCTGAAAGCTTGCAATTTTAAAGTAAACCTGTTTGACGATAACCTGATGTCATGTGATTTCTGAAAAGAGAAGAAACAGAATCATCTCACATAGTTTTGCTGTTAAATTTGCACTTAAATTATTAGTGCGTTTCTTGCCACTTTACAGTTCGATGTTTATTCTTTTGTTTTCATCACATGTTTAGATTTAATCACTGTTCTTACTGGTGCCATTGCCGCGAATGGAAAATATGTCAAGATTTCTTAAGGTTACATGCTAGATACTCTCACATGTGACATAGTTTCAGTTATCACTCAAGTATGTCAAGCTATCATCTTTTATGGACATGATGTCAGGGAGAGTGCTTCGTCTCTGAGTCATCACTGTCGTGATTCAGGAAAGAGGATATGGGCCAGCCAAGCCTTAAGCTATGGACGGAAATTGAGATCGGTTTTGGTGCAGAAATGAGGGGTGGGGTTGTGTCGAGGATGTTATGTGCAAAACACAGCTAAGCACCAGGAGATTTGAGATAGTCCTCAGCCAGGTGAGGTCTGTGTGAACAAGCTATGGGGAGCGGGCAGGGGTTGATTGTCTGTGATGAGTGTGTGGTTGGCAAATCCACCACCAGATGAGGGCTGCAAATCCCAGGGAAGGGAAAGCCTAAAGGAACATTTTAAAATACTTTCAAACTCATTTATTAGGGGCTGTGCAAGGATTCTTGATACCATGGTCTTTCATAGCATTGTATGAACTTAGGGCATCGAAGGAATCCATTGATCCAACTAGTAACCCAGCCAAATTCCACTTTCCATTCATTCGACAGTAGGTTACGGTATTTCCATTGCATATTCATGTACATGTTACGAGTGAAATGTTAAATGAAACCATTTTCCCTCGAATCTCCACTAAGCCTCCTACCTCTTGACATAAATCTATGTTGTTTAGTTACTGACTCTCAACAAAGAGGAACATGCCTTCCTGTATACTAATTTCTTGATTCTGTCTCCACTCAGACTTCTGTGTTCCAAAGACAACATCCATTGCCCATCCAGTCTCTCTTTGTGACTAAAATTTGCTAATCCAGGCCACATCCTTATAAATCTACTCCATTTCCTTTCCAGTGCAACCATAAATCTTTTTAAATATGGTGGCCAGACCTATGCAGAGTACTCCAGCCATGTCTTAGCTGTTGTTTTTTGCTGTTCCAGCATAACCTCTTCTAACCTATGTTTCAGTCAACAAATGTCCAGTATCTACTTGCCACCATATCAACTTGCCCATCCAGCTGCAGGAATCTGTGCACACAGACATCCGACTGTCTTTCTGTTTCTCTCTACTGATTGCTATAGTATGTTTGGCTAGTCACATGTTTCTTGATGGCATGTAGCAGAAAGCTATTCCATGGCTGAAATCAGGCAAAAAAATGCTGTGGTGGGGATGTGTATGAGAATGTGGCGCTAATTCGTCCACCCCCCACCACCTCACCTCCACCGCAGGCATTAGGGAATGGTAGATGAGAGGATCTTTATGAGCATATGTAAAAATGCATTTGTACGTTACTTACGTTTGAGTCCCACACACAAGTCCCCTTTCCCATTTTACTCCCATGAACTTGCAGCAAGATACAAAATTGTGCACATATTTTACACACTTGGGCCTCTTAAACTGTTGATCCCTGCTCAAATTTGTAATGTACTTTAAGAGGCATATCTGACTCACAGCAATCACTCAGATAACCTCACTTCCTTCCTCAGTACAACTTGTACAGACACTATCATTCTATTTACTGTTTCGTGCAATTCTTCCCCTGTGACTGGGCTTTATTTGAAAGTCAAGTGATCGACAAAAGCGGAACTGAATTAGACTATGTGCCATGGACAATGATTCGTTAACAATAATAATGCAAAAACAGCAAGAATCCACTTATTTAATCAAACTTGTATCCACCAACAGATTCTGGAGGAATTGCACAATGGTACTGTATAACCCTATTTATTTTGTAATTGAAAGGTTGAGGTAAAGGGGACTAACAGCCATGGCCGAGAATACCTCTAAAACTTTAAAGAGAAGTCGGGGAAAAAGTGAAGCTGCTTTCATTAGGTGACAGAAGCTTACGTTTGATGACTCTGCAGCAGGAATGGAACACTAAAGGTGATCCACAGCATTGGATTCAGGAAAGGAATATTTTGAAGTTGAAGGATTGTGAACATTAGAAGAAAAGGAATTGTGTAGAGTCGTAGAATCATTCAACATGGAAACAGACCCTTCGGTATAACCAATCCATGTTGAACATAATCCCAAACTAAACTAGTCCCACCTGCCTGCCCCTGGCCCATATCACTCCAAACCTTCCCTATTGAAGAACTTTTGCAAATGTCTTTTAAATGTTATAAGTATGCCTACATCTACTACTTCCTCAGGAAGCTCATTCCACACACAGACCAGCCTTGGTGTAAAAATGTTGCCCCCATATCTTTTTAAATCTCTCTCCTCTCACCTTAAAAATGTGTCCCCTAGTCTTGAACTCTCCACCCTAGTGAAGAGACCCTTGCTACAGATTTTATCTATGTCCCTCATTATTTTATAAACTTCTATAAGGTCACCTCTCGACCTCCAGTGAAAAAAGTCCCAACTATCCAACCTTTCTTTGTGACAAAAACCGTGACAGAATCCTGGTAAATCTCTTCTGAAACCTTTTCAGCTTAATAATATCCTTCACGTAACTGGGTGACCAGAACTGGGCACAGTATTCCAGAAGAGGCCTCACCAATGTCCTGTACAACTTCAACTCCTATATTCAAAGGACTGAGCAATAAAGGCAACTTGAAGCTCCGGCAAAAACAAGAAATGAGTGTTCAATCAGTCAGATCACTTTCTTCTATTGAATTTGTAGCAGTCCAACAAGTTTTATTTTTCAAATCTATGATCTCCAAATGTCTAATTTTACAGCTCATCTGTGCTAGCAGGTACACTGAAACCTGGATGTGTCTTTAGAAAGGAGGGGAACGAGAGTAAATTAGCAGTTGAATTCCCCTTATGCATGTTTCATACAGCGATACTAATTCAGCAGAATGTGTCAAATTTTCCCAGCGAGAGGGAAATACCCCGATAATTTCTAAAGCATGATTTATCTTCATTTTTTAAATTCATTCACCGGATGTGGGGATTGTTCATTTATTGCTCATGCCCATTTCACTTTGAGAAGGTGGTAATACACTATCTTCTTAAACCACTGCAGTGTATTCAGTTTAGGCAGACACACAATACAGGATTCCTAGCGTCTGACCTGTTCTTTAAACTACAGTATTCACATGGCTGGTCCAGCTCAGTTTCTAGTTGAGAGTATGGTGCTGGAAAAGCACAGCAGGTCAGGCAGCATCCAAAGAGCAGGAGAGACGATGTTTCGGGCAAAAACCCTCCATCAGGAATTTCTTGATAAGGAACCTTTGCCCAAAAGATCAACTCTCCTGCTCCTCTGATGCTGCCTGACCTGCTGTGCTTTTCCAGCACCACACTCTCAACTCTAAACTCTAATCTACAGTCCTCACTTTCACCCAGTTCAGTTCCTAGTCAATTGTAACCCCCAAGATTTGATAATTGATAGATCCCATTCTTGAAGGTAGTTGCCATTGTTGCATTCCTTAAGTAGGTAGGTGGGATTTATTTTCCTCCCATCTCTGTAGGATGCATGAATTGAGTCTTGATGTAAGGAAAAGTCTCCAGTTTTGAACACCTCAATTAGAATGCCATCAGCTTTGCAGACTGTAATGATTTTCATCCGTTTTATTGCTTAACTTAGCTTTCTAATGGATGGTGACTCCTCCTTGGGTTCTACTGCAGATAATCAGGGATAACCTGGAGAATTTCAGTCACTGTGGATTAATGGCTGATGAGTTGTTGGAAATGTTTGTTCCAGCATTGACAGATGGTATTGTCATCCAGAAGAGAAAGACAGCATCACATGGCTGAGGGGGATTTTGTCCTTTTGACCTTGGTCTACAAATGGCCAAGGTGGGGAGTATGTTGCTTTAAAGAAAGCTTTGCATATCATTATAGTGTTGGATTTCTTGAGCTTCCTCTTTCCATCATAAATCATCTACCTTCTGGATTTCTCTTTCAGCATAAGCCTTGAGCTGTTTCAATGCTGCCATCTTGATTAGATTAGATTAGATTATTTACAGTGTAGAACAGGCCCTTCGGCCCAACAAGTCCACGCTGACCCGCCGAAGCATAACCCACCCAGACCCATTCCCCTACATTTACCCCTTCACCTAACACTACGGGCAATTTAGCATGGCGAATTCACCTGACCTGCACATTTTTGGATTGTGGGAAGAAACCGGAGCACCCGGAGGAAACCCACGCAGACACGGGGAGAATATGCAAACTCCACACAGAGAGTCACCTGAGGTGGGAATTGAACCCGGGTCTCTGGCGCTGTGAGGTAGCAGGGCTAACCACTGTGCCACCGTGCCCAGCTGAACCCAAAACACTGTCCACCGGCCGACTGGCGCCCGTGCCTCCCTCCCCGGAGGTCAACCTAGCGCTTGTGACTTTGGATGAGGAAGTGGCGGAGGCTGGTACAATTATAGCATTTAAAAAGCATCTGGATAGGAACATGAATAGGAAGGTTTTACACGGATATGGGCCACGTGCTGGCAAATGGAACTAGATTAGGTTAGGATATCTGGTTGGCATACACGAGTTGGACTGAAGGGTCTGTTTCTGTGCTGTACATCTCTATGACTCTATGATATACTTTTACTGTTGTCTATTTGAGCTGGATGTATGAAGAAGTTCCACATTGGTTGTGAGCTGCACATAGAATTCCTCTCTTCAGTCAGCTTGGGCTTTTGGGCCTAGTAAAATCTTGGTGCTGGGTGGATGTGCATCATTGATTAACTTAAACTGATGATCTGCCTTCAGGGATCAGTTCAAGAATTGAGTTCCAGGATTGAGTCACTTTAACCTTTGACCCAAACAATGACAATCCAGGAGGTGCCAACGCTTTGATCCTGGATACTTCCACATGGTGTTATACATTTCCTCTGGATTGTTTATTCTACTGAGGCAATGTTGAGCACTATTTGTCAACATGAAAACACCATTTGCATTGGCTTCTCCCTGTCCATCCCCATGTTTTTCAATTATTCCTCTCCAGACATAAGAGTCACAGATTTTTCTTTCTTTACGATGGCAGTGAAGATTTCATCAAGATCAGAATAAAACTTTTCCGACACATCTTCATATGATGGTGACATAGTGATTACAACTAAGCTGGAAGTGAAGGGTCATGAGCCTTTCATTTAAACAATTGGAGATATCTAGCAATCTATCCAGGATCCTTCCAAATACAAAGCCAACTCCAAAAATCATTGTCAGCCTTTCTTTTCAAATAGAAGGTGTTGATTTCTGTTCCATCAGCTTGTCCTACACAGCAAGGGAAGCCTCACTGAGGTCAGCAATGTCTTGATAGACCGCAATTGCAGGTCTTCTTCCTGGAGCGTCACTTTTGAGTTTATCCATGAGTGCTCAGAAATTTGTAGTCAATGAGCAGAAATGTCCTCCAATTAAATACAGGGAAGACAACAGAAGCCATGTCTTCAGTCCTGGATACAAAGTTTGCTCATGACTCTAACTCACTCATTGGCAATTTTATGATGTTGAAGCAGACTGAAGCACAGCCATGGTGGTCCATTTGATCTTCCAACCACACACTCAAGCCATCATTAAGACTGCCCATTTTAACAAACAAAATGATGGTTGGTTCAGTTTTTGGCTCACGTAATTTGCTGCTGAAACTGTCATCCATGCCTTAGTTCCCCCTAAACTCGACTGTTCCATTACACTCCTGCCTGGTCTTCCCCATTCTACCTTCTGTAAAGTTAAAATCATCCAAGCTCTGCTGTCTGTGTCCTAACCTGCAGGGAATCCCACTCTATTCTTGCGGATCTGCATGAGTTCTCTGTTAAGCAACATGGTCAGTTTCAAATTCTCATCCTGTATTTCAACTTTCTCCATAGCTTCTTCCCACCCTGCATCTTCAATTTTCTTCAGTCTTGCAATTCTCCATGATGTCTGCAATCCTCCAATTCTGACCTGGTTTTGTCATTGGACACTATGCCTTCAGTTTCAAGGCCTTACACCCTGCAATTCCTGAAACCTCCTCCACTTCTCTTTTCTCCCTAAAAGCAATCCTCCAAGTCTATCTCTTTGAAAACGTATTTGGTCGTCATCCCTCAGAAATCTTCACTGTCAAATGTTGTTTTGCTGTGATATTTTATCATTTTATAAATACAAGTTGTATAATATTCAACTGTCGGAGATAGCTATTTTAGTATTCTTCAAATGAAGATGGAATATATCAATCAGCCAAAGATATTTCACCAGACTCTGTCTTTGGTAGACCACATTTTTCAATCATTGAATCTCTGAGGGAGCAGGAGTTTGAAATTTCCTTCACATATCAAACATATTTTATGCATGAAGTAATGGACAATAACAATGTTTGTTGTGTCTATATTGGTTATTGGTTGTGCCTCAGAGGAAAATGTTCAAATACCTTGTTAATTAAGTCTATTAATGTCAGGGCCACAGCATTCCATTCCTATCAGCTTTACAATGCTCCATTGATATCAGGTTTACATAATCTATTGCGGCATGATGGCTCAGTAGTTAGCACTGCTGCCTCACAGTGCCAGGGATCCAGGTTTGATTCTAGCCTTGGGCGACTGTCTGTGTGGAGTTTGCATGTTCGCCCCGTGTCTGCATGGGTTTTTGCCGGGTGTTCCAGTTTCCTCCCACAGTCCAAAGATGTGCAGGTCAGGTGAATTGGCCTTGCTAAATTGCCCGTAGTGTTAGGTGAAACAGTCAATTAGGAATTAGGACTAGGTGGGTTACTCTTTGGAGGGTCAGTGTGGACTTGATGGGCTGAAGGGCCTGTTTCCACACTGTAGGGAATCTAATCTAATCTAATCTAAATTGCCCATAGTGTTCAGGGATGTGTAGGTTAGGTGCTTGAGTCAGGGGTAAATGTAGAGTAATAGGGTAAGGGAATGGGTCTGGGTGGGTTACTCGTTGAGGTTCGTTGGGCCAAATGGCCTGTTTCCACACCGTAGGGATTCTATTTAAAAAATTATAAGCCCAAACATAGAATCCTATTATTAGCAGAGTGAGAGAAGTCCATTGACATCACAATTACCATATAGCATCAGTATCAGGAGGGAATAAACTTGGAAATTGAACCCAGCTTTTTTTTGATAACCATTGGATCATGTGTGGGTGTTTCTTCCTTTTATTTCAAAATCTGTCCCTTGGACATTTGAACCAATAAAAGGCATTAACATTAGTACTAGTTGTGTATGCTGAGCACACACAGGCAATGCATAAAGTGATAATGCGTGGATTTTGTTGAAAAATTAAATGCAGATCAAGCACAATGACAGAAATTAAATTGTGGCACTACATTTCACTCAAGGTTTTAAGGTACTGTTATATGGGAATGAATTTCACAATAAGTCTGAATCTGTTTAGCAATCTGACAATAGATTAAAATATGACAAACATATTTTCCAAGTTCACGTTCAGCAGTTGAACAACATTAATAAACAACTAGAGTAAACAATGAGCAACACAAGAAGGTAACCCAATGCCAATCAGAGTACCACTCTTGAATTTCAGGAATTTGGATTTACTTGCGTTCCCAATGCATCAACCACATGCCAATTTTCCTTTGATGGATGTCAAGAACTTTGAATTAACATACATTTGGAAAGATTTCAAACCTTGTGCGGGTTTGAGTTTGTACCAGAAAACCTAGTCAGAATCATAGAATCCCCATAGTGTGGAAGCAGGCCATTCAGCCCCTTAACATCATCCCTCTAAAGAGCATCCCAGCCAGACCCACCCCATCCCTGTAACTCTGCATTTCCCATGGTTAATCCACCTGGCCTACACATCCCTGGACACTATGGGCAATTTAGCACGGCCAATCCACCTAACCTGCACATATTTGGACTGTGGAAGGAAACCGGAGCACCCAGAAGAAACTCATGCAGACACGATGAGAATGTGCAAACTCCATGCAGACAGAAGCCCGAGGCTGGAATCAAATCCAGGCTCCTGGCGCTGTGAGTCAACAGTACTAACCACTGTGCCATACTGTCCTGGCATCTGAAGTATTAGTAATTATCAGTGTAAGCAAATGCAAGGTAATGTTGATGCAGCATGGGAGTATCCAGTTAACATTAAGCAGTGCAAGAGATTTTAAGCATGATGTCTTTTAAAAAAAATATTTGCATTTATTTAAGGACATTTCATAGCTACCAGATATCTCAAAGATGTTTTATGCAAATAAATCACAGTACTGAAGTGTATTCATTGTTTTAATATAGACTTTGGGTGGAATATGTTCTTTTCATGGAACACTGTGATTCCCCCCCTTGTGAACAGAACATTTATAAATATGTAAAACATAATTGAAAATATTTAGTCGCTATGACAACTGGCAAATACCAACAACGACTGGCCTTTGTACAGGTCAGCAGATATCCTTTGAGAAGCTAAATCTAAATATCTATAGAAGGAACATTATGTAAGATACAGCGGAAGCAAGTGGAAGTATCTCATCTCTGTTTCTCAAGCTCTTCTGGGACAAAATATATCAATGTTTAAAAATCTAATTTATATTGCGGATGTTAAACAAAGTTTGCTGTGTTGTTGCTCAGGACAAAACTTGTTAAAAAAGGCTTGAGTTTTGTATTCTCGTACATATAAGGAATTTGTCATCAGCATCTGTTGTCCCTGATATGAGAAATTATGTACAATGACTCTTGAGAGAATAGCGGGTGGAAAGTTGAGATCTATAGTGGCAGTTCTTTGGTGTTACAGAGGTACTTTGACATTCAAGTGGAACGTGAGGATCATGCACATCCTTCTAATAAGATTTTTCCAGATGTCATTGTGCTGAGGGAGATGGTATTTGACAATGAATTTCCACAGAAAGTATTCAGCATAAGCCGATCTCAATATCGAGCAATGTGAAATGCTCAAAGTAATGCTATCGCTTTATGCATGGCTGAACAGACATTCAGCAACAGGAAAAATGGACCTCCCTACTCCCACACCCAGTGCTTTTCTTTTAAATAGATCAATAGATATTGCATTGAGTATAGGAGTTGGGAGATCATGTTGTGGTTGTATAGGACACTGTAGGCCACTTTTGAAATACTCTGTTTAGTTCTGGTCAGCCTGCTATAGGAAAGATGTTGTTAAACTTGGAAGTATGCAGAAAAGATTTACAAGGATGTTGCCGGGATTGGAGGATTTGAGCTAAGGCAGGAGGCTGAATAGGCTGGGACTATTTTTCCTAGAGCATCAAAGGCTGAGGGGTGACCTTATAGAGGTTTATAAAATCATGAGGGGCATGGACAGGGTAAATAGACAAGGTCTTTTCCCCAGGGTAGTCCATAACGAAAGGGCATAGGTTTCAGGTGAGAGGGGAAAGATTTAAAAGGGACCTAACGGGCAACTTTTTCACACACAGGGTGGTGCATGTATGGAATCAGCTCCCAGAGGAAGTAGTGGAGGCTGATATTTTACAACATTTAAAGGCATCTGGATGGGTATATGAAGAGGAAGGGTGTAGAGGGATACGGGCCAAGTGCTGGCAAATGGAACTAGATTAATTTAGGATATCTGGTCCGCATTGATGAGTTCGACCGAAGGATCTGTACCCATGCTGTACGCCTCTATGATTCTATGACATGACAATTGCTTTTGTGTTTATTTCCGATTGATTTCTTCTGACATTTTTTCTGATTGTATAAGAATTCGCTGTTTTCCAAACTTGATGGAAGTTGCAATTGTCCACGAGATGTGCGCCACAAATGCTGAAGGATATTGTTCTGACTTCAAGACATAGGAGAAGTTTCCAGGTACTTGTAAGTATTCCCCTTTAAATATAGGATAAGCTGGGGAATGGAAGCATGCTCAGCAGAACAAGAGACAGGGGGAGGATGAAGAAGAAGGCTCCCAGTGGAAGACTGTGTTTAGGGAGCAAGTTTCCTCTCCAAAAGCTCAGTGAAAAACAATACCTTTGCTTCGCAAGGGGCAGACTCACCCATATCTATCAGCCTGTACAGCCACGCATACAATTTCAGCGGACTGAAAAAATCCCACAGTGACTGTAAAGGTGACCATGGTGTTGAAATTTTATGCACCTGAGTAATACTTTGAATTGAATTGAATAATTTATTGTGACTTGTATTTAACAAATAAATACAGCGAAAAGTGTAATAAGTCACTATGCTCGTTTTGAATTACAGCAGATATTAAGATATAACTGGAATATAACTAAAGGTTCATCTTCCTCCATTTTTGTGTTGGGTGGGGAGTCTGCACAATGGAATCCAGGGTCTCTGTAAATTGGGTCCGGGCTGGCCAGCATCACTGCCGTATCACTGCTATCGTTAGGAGTCCTGCTCCTGGCCTCCGCCACTAGGAGTCCCACAGTAACCATACCATGCCATCACTGTTGCAGCTGCTACTTCCATTGATGGCAGGAGAACTGATTCGGGCCTACTGCATCATCGCAGCTGAAGACCAACATCTCCAATCCTGACGCTGACCACAGATGCTGTCTACTCCACCAACAAATGGAAGAAGACAAAAAAAGAGAGAGGAAAGGAAATATAAAAGTGAAAATTGGATTCAGCTGGCCTGGTGCTTGGCAGCGAATGGGCTTAGGAGCCCGAACGTTACCTTGCCTACTGTCAGCACCATGTTTATACAGGCTGGAGCTGGAGATATTTTCAGTGTCTCACATTTTGCCATCTACTGTTCTTTAGAGGAAGTTACTGCAGCTCAACAGTTGAAGAAAGGGAAATACATTGAGTTCATGGAAGAGGTGTTCACAGCTGAATGTTGCAGACTGACACATTGTAAGATCCAGGACTATATGACGCACTAAAATTTGGGGAAACTGCTGCAAAATGGAAAAGCCCATGAATTATTGTGTATAGTGCAAAATGCATAATAGGGCTGGAGCCAATGTAAAGCACCGCAGGCTGTAAACACCTGAGAATGTTTGATGTGAAATGCATGTTTTAAACATAACCTGTCACCCCAGGGTGCCACATACTGCACTGAAATAAAGTAAACCATATTGCAGTTAGTTTAACAATTTAAACTTGACATTATGCAATGTACTGCTGCAAATCTTACGAATAAAGTTTTTTTTTCTGGAAATAAACATGGCTTCATGCAGATTGTACGTTTTCTTGTGGTAGAGGAGTCAATGAATGGCCACACTTTTCAGGCACTATATATATGTCTCTATGGTATACCACAACTGAAAGGGATTCCACTTCCTCAGAATCCAGCTGCTTTCTCGTCACAGACAGGGAATTGACACTCGGTGTTCTGGCTGTGCCCTTTCCACCTGCAGTATTGACTCTGCCATCTACACTTGAGTACAATGGTGTCTACTGGATGACCATTGCTATCCTCTTTGGCAAGGAGACACACAGACGCACGCACAGAAACACACATACATACACACATGCATACACACAGACACACATGGAAACACACACACACACTTACACATAGACATGCACATACACACGCACATACAAACACATACGCACAGACAAACACATGGAAACACACAGACACATACACACAGACACACGTGGAAACATACACAGGCACACATACACATGGACACATACTTGCACACAGACACATGCACAGAAACACAGGCACACACACATAGAAACACACATTCAAACAGACATACATGCATGCAGACATACACACACACATACAGACACATGCATGCAGACACACAAACACGTACACACAGACAAACACAAACACACACACACAGACACATACACACACACATATATCTGTAGCCTATGTGTAATAGTATAAGCTGGCATTTGCATGTGAGAAAATGGTCTGTTGACATGATGAGACAATGGTTCTGCTATTTGGAATGTTCTGGAGCAGTCCTGCAGTACCTGACAGAGTGGATGTGATGTTTCATGCTGATCAGCTGATTGCCGTGTGCCATCACCCTCAGGTGAAACCAAGCTTGCCATCAGCTACCCACAGTAACCAGCTGAGAAGGCAGAAGCACGAGGAAGAGGAGGAAGGGAGGCAGCTATCTTGGCTGCTCTGTTCTACCTCAACTCTCCTATTCTAATCTGAGTGAACGCTACCCCAATTCCCTAGTCACCCAACATTTGCACACCTTGGCTGGAATTTAATGCCTGTCTTGGGTTTTGAGGGTGAGGTGAGGAGAGGGCCAAGTAAGGAGTTTCAGGGTGAAGATCCCATTGTCTTCCTGCTTCCTTCCAAATTAGACCAGAGCAGGAGAACTTCACAGCAGCCTTCCCAATCAGAGGCTAATTAAAATCCTTGCCTGACCACTTGAAGGTCTGAGGCCAGGCCGATGATAGTGAACTAGCCATACCACATGGACCTATGCTGGCAGATTGGTCTGGATCTGGTAGGAAACTCTGTCCTTGACAGAAAGATCTACTAATTGGATATGGAGAGATCTGGATTAAGTATCCCCTCCTTTCCTTTTAGGTGGACAGCCATTATATACTTCCTGTCTCACCGGGCTCTCCCTGTCTAGCTGCATCATGCATACCCACAGTCACACACGTACACACTCAGACAGGATGAAATTGTAGCTAAAATTATTTGTGATCCATGACCTACCATGCTGCCTCTACAACATCAGTCAGCATCTGAAGTATTATCTGAAACTGGGTTTTGTAACCGTCACTGTCCTGTCTTCTACCACTATCTGGCCAGTTTCTAGTTTTTGACTATTTGAAGGGCAAAGGCTCAAGCATGTGTGAGGACAGTGGGAATTTTAAGAGGTACATACTTACACCATTTCCAGTGTCTAAATAGAAGCTAGAGCAAGCTGAGGGACAAGTGTAATGTGAGAAAGAGAATCAGGCTTAAAGATCCCACTTTTAATCCTATAGCTGGCCACAGCCCCAGGTTGCTGCAATGCCAGGGAGCACTGTCTCTGCTATTGGAGTAAGGACACGTAGCTACACAGCTCCTCCTTCAGTTAGAAACCACTGCCATTTGTTCAAAGATGCGAGTGGTCCTGTCTAGCTCACCATTTGCTCATCCATAATTGCCCTTGAGAAAGTGGCACTGAGATGCTTTCTTGTACCATGGCTATGCATAAGGGTGTAAGCGCCATTGGCGAGTTTGAGGATTTTGACCTAGTGACAGTGAAGGAACAGCAATATATTTCCAAGTCGGGATGGTGTTTGGCTTATCGGTGTTCCCCTGCTATCTGCTGTGTGATGGATTGAGCAGTGGCTGAGGCTAGTGGTACAGTCAGTGTAATTTGAAGTTGCACTCACTGATATTGACCATGCATGTGATGTCATTGAGATTTTTTTGTCCACTGCATCCAAGTCCTTGGGGGCAAACTCATGCATTGATTGCCACAGCTAGTTGCCATTGGTGTCTGCTGGGCCTTCTGATCCAATATACAACAACGTATCTCACTCTGCACCTTAAGTACAGCATTGGAGTCTCTTGAAGTCTAATATCTCTATCCTTTACTATTATCATGTCTTTTTCCAAATCGGAATGAGTTCCATAGCAACTTGCAGCCTGTTGTGGTGACAAGATAACTTACTGTAAGATGAAGGCTGTTGTCATGTGGTGCAGGATAGCTTTAACCAGTGCTAATCTTGCACAATTTTGGACATTCTGCTCAGGAATGGAACCACTCACTGCATGGTTAGAGCTGGCTGCAAGCTGCAATCAGGTTAGAAAACTGACAGCACAACGTTGCTGTGCAACATACATCAGAGATACCAGGCACAGATTATCCTGCATCGCAGTCTTGCCATCAGTTTTCAGGAGTTGTTGAATTTAGCCCCCAGTATGTTAAATAAAGTCTAGACTAGGCCACCTAATGCAACACACTACAAAGGTTACAGAAAGGAAGGGCACACTGGAGGATAAAGGTCATATGAAGAAGCATTTTCAAAATCAAGAGTCATAAAGACAGGCAGCAGATCAGGTGGCCATTATACATACCAAATTAAAGTAAAATACTTTAGACGCTGGAAATCTGAAATAAAAACACAAATTGCTACAGAGGCCCAGCAGGGTCTGGCAGCATCTGGGTGGAGAGAAACATAGTTAACATTTCAAATCCTGCACGACACTTCTTCAGAACTGAAGAAGTTCAGAAGCTTTGACGAAGTCATATCAGACTCAAAATGGTAACTCTACGCAGATGCTTCTAGACCTGCTGAGTTTTTCCCATATTTTCTGTTTTTTGGTTATGCATACCACATGCTTTGCCTTTCGCTTTCTGCAGAATCAGATTGTTCTGTCAGAGTGGCCATTACATGTACAGTAGTGCCTCGACATACGAACAACCCCGTTCACGTGCAAATTGATTTACGAACAGGATTGTACATAAAATTTTGCTTCAACGTACATACGAAGTTCAAGGTACGAGCGAAGGTACGAACGCAAAAAAGCCTGTGTGCGACCATGTGGTTTCATTGTTCTGCTTTACTATGCGCTTGTTGAACGCAAAAGCTCTCGGGCCCAGCGTAATCTCATTCAGTTCGTCTTTGGCACGTGCGCTGTGAACAACCGTCCAAGCATTCTTACGCTATCTGAACAATAGGAAAAATTGATTCAGTTTGCAAACTTTTCGGTTTGCAAACCAGGTCCCAGAACGGATTAAGTTAGTAAGTCGAGGTGCTACTGTACTAAAGATGGTTTTAGGATCCTAATGTCTCGGGTGACCACTTCATATGCCTGAGAAAAAAATCAAGCCTTTGTAAAAGGGATTGGGGTCAGGGTGGAACTTTACTGGTTCCATTATTCCCTCCACCCCTTGGCCTTGGGAGTTGTAACTCACTCCGTAAATTCAATAAAGTTAACTCGAGAGTTTTGTGTACACCAGATGGGCTGCAGTTATTCAATAAGATGGATTATGTTCGACATCTCTGTCATGAGGGCAGTGACACCTTGTCATCCATACTAGCCTTATCAGCAATGTTCACATTTCATAAATGAATAAAAACAAGTTGGTAGCCCAGTAAATCGGTAGGGTTCACATGCCTTCGGTGGAAGTACAACTGATCAAAAGTCAAGTTGAGATAACACTTCTTATTCAAAGGTGTATGAGTTAATGAAAGGAGCCCTAGCTCTTTATTACATGTAGGCAAGTCTGAATCATGCCATACTTTTCATATTACACACAGCAGAACATTGATATTGGGACGTCTGCATGAAAATGGCTCCCATCAAGTAGAAATTCCCATTGCTGCTGCTCACATACAGAACTCTAACTGTGTTCCTCTTTATGCAACACCAACAGTAAGCTGTTAAAAATAACACCTATGCGGAGGAGAATTTATTTGGAATATATTGTGTTCCTGGTTGTACTTTCTGCCTATTTGCAGTGTGTAAACCACAGGTCAGTAAACAAAAAATCATTTTCAGGATGTGGGTGTTTTTAGCAAGGCTGACATTTACTGTCCATGTCCAGGTACTTCTGAGAAGTGCTCTGATCATGGGCGTTTCTCTTGAAACACTGCTGTTCATCAGGTGAGGCTACTGCAATGGTGTTAGGTAGCGAGTTTTAGGTCTTGACACAGCAATATTAAGGGATGGTGATGTGTATCCAAGTTGGGATGGTGTGCGACTTGAAAGGGAACTCAGAGCTGAGTGTGTTCCTGTGCACCTGCTACATTAAACAGAAGCATTTAGAATATCAGGAATGTACTGGCAAGTAGATGGAGTGTGATTCAAATGAGTCTCTCACATAAAGCTAAGTTAAAATAGTAAAAAGTAACCTTTTATAGAAAGTATAAGATTAAGAGGATATCTTTAATGTAATAATACATCTGAATGTCTTTACATTCATTTGGAATTCCTGTGTGGACTACTTTAGCATGTTAATTAAAATTGAGATAAATGTATTAAAGTATAGTGCACAATAATGTCAACATTCAATGTGACCATTGCCAGATTGAATTTCATTCCATCAATAACAGCATTAATCACACTCTAACACATTGCTTACATTGTTTAACATTTCACGGCATGCTTTTAAGATAAAGTTTGCTTTGAAATTTTCTTATTATTCATGAGTGTTATTTATTATTAGCAGCTTGAACTGTAGCTGAAAAGAACGAGAGTACACAGTTTGGAAAGTATAGAAGACAAAATTCAGAAAGTGATGAAGTAACATCCAGCCTGAGTATGCTCAGTGAAGTAAGTTGTGGATAAAAATGTAACAAAGACTAGCAGGACTGTCAGTACAGTTTGGGTAGAGCTTCAGCAGGAATGTTGGTAACAGTGCACCTTATAATATCTACTAGACCCAGTTTAGGCAACATGTGCAGAGATAATCTGACATAAGCAAAAATCATCTTGATTTCAACAGAATGATGTCCAGAGGATTTTAACTCTTTGAACTTGTCTGCATTGTGTCCTGGATAAACTATTAAAACTTCATTGCAATTTAAGGAACGCTGTTTAAAATATTGCTACCAATCACAAACCCTTAGAACAAAGTCAAATGCTGCTTCCATTCAAATTAAAATGCACAACAACAGCCTGAGTTTGCAGCAGGATTTTATTCTGTTGTCAAAGCTATAAATGATTTTAAAAGTAACAGTTACAGAGTGATGAAATTAGGAAGCATGACAGCAGTTGATAACAGCAGACTAATAGCTGGTGACCAAATAAACATTTTGAGTAGCCAGTGACAGTTGCAAATGATGAAAGAGTATGTGATAGTCCTTTATTGGTTTTCCTTATCAAATCTAAAGATAATTTGGAGAGTAGTTATACTTTCCTGAGTCATTTAAAGTGCATTCTTGCCAAATTTGGAGCAGATGGCTTTAATCCAGTCCTTTGGATGATCGCTTTTTATAAAGCGATTGAAATTTATATAAATAAATTATTTGAGAAAAGAATAGTACCATCTATAATAACTAAACACCCAGAAAACAAGGCCATTTATTCCAACAGTCTTTGAAAGTTATGACAGAACCTACATAAAAGGCAAAATGAGAATGTTTCAGTATAGGTCTCCCTGAATTCACTTTAAGGTGAGTATTATCACCTCATTAATTGGAAGAAATTTGAATTCATGTCGTGAGTTAAGCATTGAAATCTTATTGTTCTAACTTAAGCAATTTTAGACTCTTAGATGTTCATGACTAAAATCCTATTATGCTTAACAGCCAAACTAACATTTCAATCCCAAATAAGGACAACTCCTCTGGGAGGCCCACAATATTAGCAACAACAAGATTTAACACTCTACAGTATAATGTTCAGATCAAATTTGGAGATTAACACAGAGTCCTTCAAATCTTCTGACAATAACTAAGAAACTAAATGCACTGAGAATATTCTTCTTTAGGATTACAGCAGTCTAAATATTTGGGAACATTTCATTAATCACTTTTGTCATTAATTATTTCAGATCAGCCTGATCTATCCAGATGGCCTTAAATTACTGGCAATATTCTCACTGTCCAGCCAACAACTAATTACTATTTCTGGTCTGATGATTTACTGCTCGTTGTACATAATGTCAAAACAGAATGGCTTCATTTCTGCTGACTTTTTTCTGCATTGGTTACCAGTTCCAGGTAGTTGTTGGACCTCAGGAATCTGGGATAACAGTCTTTCGCCATCAGGCTGTAGATTAGTTTCTGTGCCAGGTCAAAGCTGGAAGGGGTAGGCTCATTGATGCTTTTGGCAATATTCTCTCGTGTTGTAAAATCAATGTTAATCTGTGAAAAAAGAAAATGAAGGCATGAAAATGAAACTAGATGATGTTCCCTTGCAGTGCATATTCCAGAGCCTTTCTGAAAGCAAATTATAATAAAAGTCTACAACTTTACACATAAGTCAGCATGTCATATGGTTTTGTGCTAAGGTTTAATCTGAGGTTCTGTTTTCCTGAGGAATGTGAAAGGGGTGTTACCCTGTACAGATTGCTCTGGATTTAAAGATGAACTTCTGGGATCCTGCTGTAAATCTTGTCAATAATCCATCCAGTCTAATTCCTGAAATAGAATATAATGTAAGAGATCTTCAGAGACTGCAGTGTAGTTGACTGCAGATGTGGCAAAGTGACATTTTTGTTGAGTTTCAAGCAGGGTTTCTCTGTCCGTGAGGTTGAATGATTTTTCTTACATTACAATCCTATTAATGCCTCATTAACTGCCTGCCATGTCCCAATGACCACCATTTTCATCCAATGCCAGCCTAAATCTCCCACTCATCACAGCTTGAAGTATTTGTGACTGCTAGGATGTCCTATGATCACTCATGGGCCCTATGGTATCTCAGTGTTTAGCACAGCTGCCTCACAGTGGCAGGGACCAGAGTGCGATTCCATCCTTGGGCGACTGTGCGGAGTTTACACATTCCCCCCCAAGTTGGCATGGATTTCCTCTGGGTGCTTCAGTTTCGTCCCACAGTTCAAAGATATGCAGGTTAGGTGGATTGGCAATGGTTAGAAAAACTGCCCTGTCATGTCTGGGGATGTGCGGGTTAAGTGGGTGGCCACGGTTAAAAACCCCATATGGGGTTATGACCATGGGGTGGGTCTGAGTGGGATCCTCTTCAGAGGGTCAGTGCAGATTTGATGGGCTGAATGACGTCTTTCTGCACTGTAGGGATTCTATGATCCACTTGCACCAATGCCACCTTTAAAAGGCCTGTATGCATCCAGACAAGTGCTGTCAATCTGGAGCTGCCCATTGTGGTTGTGCCCTGTTTTGTGGACAGGAAGCTGGGGGGTCTTGGGTGACAGAATGCTGTGGAAGATGGATGTCCTCTTCCCAAAGGATCAGCAGAGGAGGCAGTGAGACCAGATCATTCCAGCCTGGTCTGTGGTTGTCACCAGGTTAGGGTAGTCTCTGCCATCTGGAGAAATGTCTAGCAGTGCAGGAAGAAGGTCAATGAGGGTATGTGCTATTATTTCCTTCCTGCAACCTCACATCCATTCTAACTCTGCCACTGCACACACCTCTCACCAAGGCTCATGCTCTGCCACTTTGTGTTTTTGTAGCTATATTCCAATGACAGTTGCCAGCGCAGTTCAAAGTGCAACATTAAAATGCAGAAGTGTATACCATAAGTGGACTGGAGATGTGTTACGATGGTGCAGAGAGCTGTGTAGCTTGTGCTGTCCATGTAGCACCCTGGTCCTGGAGGAACGCTGTCTTGTTAACTGTATCAATTGTATATGGTAGAAATGACAAATAAAATCTACTCTACTCATATGTCAGATGCCAGTTCCCTTTGGATGTGGGATGCATGCAGCCTCTGCCCAATCAGTGCACAGTGAGACCTTGATGCTGGCTGTCCAAGGTGGAGGTCCAGAGGAGTAAGTGGTGAGTTGGAGTCGCCAGGTACCCACTCAGGCTTTCATGCTGATATTCTCTCATTTCTATCTGATGGTGGTAGTATCGGAGAGCAGATACTAATAAGGTGAGGTTATGTATTAGAAAAGGTGAAAATTAGTTATCCCAGTTAAAAGGCCTCTTACCCCACTCATTAGTTAGAATCTCAACCTGACGCCCAGAACATAGTTGGAAAAGACAACCTGACTCTCTTGCTATCAAGAGAAACCTTACTGAGCTTCTCACAAAATTCTCCCAAATTCCTCATTAAAGCCTACATCGAGGAAATCAGTACCAAATCACCTGGTAAGACTGTGTTGTTATGACCACACCAGCTCAGAGGCTATTGGTAAATTCTAGGAATACCTTTCCACAATGGGGCAACACACAGACTGTGTAGGAAAGCGCAAGGCGATTCAAAGTACCCCAAATTAGAGGACCTTCAACTTCCAGAAGCCATCCCTAGTCCTGTTTAGAGCTGAGCTTTACAAATTCTAAGCTTTTATTGCTGATCAAAATACTGAATGATCAAATAAATTGGCCACTTAACTGAGCAGGACTTTGAAGATGAAGGTTATGTGATGAAACCTCTAAACTGCAATTGCCAAGAGATAGCAATTGATCATGATATGAAAATTAGACCTGACTCTGACTATAATATCCTGATCATTAGGTAGCTAGCTTGCATGCTTAAGAATTGGACATGGCTGTGAACACCTCTATCATAGAATCCCTACAGTTTGGAAACAAACCATTTTGGCACAACACATCCATACTGACCCTCCAAAGAGTATCCCACGCAGACCCATTCCCCTACTCTATTACTTTCCATTTCCCCTGAGTAATGCACCTAACCTACACATCCCTGAACACGATGGGCAATTTAATATGGCCAGTCCAACTAACTTGCACATCTTTGGACTGTGGGAGGAAACCGGAGCACCTGGAGCAAACCCACGCAGAACGGGGAGAATGTGCAAACTCCACACAGACAGTCACCTAAGGTTGGAATCCGACTCAGATCTCTGGCGCTGTGAGGCAGTAGTGCTAACCACTGAGCCACCGCGCAATCTAAATAAGAAGCTTCCTGGACTAAATATCTCTTTCTCACCTAATTCTTCCTTGTGCTCTTACCTTCTCCTTACTAATATATCCACAACCAGGTTAGAAATTAATGGCAAGTAATCAAAACTGCAAGCTTCATAACATCAGCTGGCCATCGATATAGCTTGACAGTTTTAAATATAGTCCACATCTTCCTTTATTACATAAAAGACTGAATGATTACATTTTAAATTCTGCCTTTCACATTGTTGAGAATAAATACTGAATGGTTTCCATTGGTGCTCTAATTAGTCTCTCTTGATCTTGACCTGTACCCATTAAACTGTACTTCCCTTTGTTCCATATATCAGAGAGCTGGGGGGTGATACTGCGATGTACTCCCCGGGAAGAGTAGATCAGAGGACAGGAGGTACACTGCTGACCTGGATCTCAGTGACTGGCACTCAGAGGAACTGTCAATTTGTTAATTCCCATTGCACTTTCACCTTGAGATCGAGCAATCAAGCTGATTTGAATTCAATGTAGGAGACAATTTTGAATGGGTAGACCCGAGGTCCACTCAATATTGGGTCCCGGCCCACATTATCACTAGACTGGGGGAGTTGTGTGTAATACCTACTGTGGAGCTGCAGGCAGAACTCAGATGAATGATGGGCTGGTAAGACACTTGCATCGGCCATTAGGTAGGTCTTGAGCCTAATTCATGAGTAATTTCAAGAGATCCAAGTCATGTCTCAGAGCCTGTGCTGGTGCTGTTGGATAATCTTTGTGCCCAACATGTTTCTGGTTCAACTTAGGCACAGAAATACATTCCTTAGTTGTGCCATCGTGTTTACTGTGCAGAAAATAGTGGACCTAGTTCAACCACATCTGAATCTTATCTCAAAGTTAGTCAGTAAAGTACAATATCCTTGAGATTTTAGAAGCAAAATTTACAGAAACATTCAGAAAAAAAACTTTCAAATGACCATGACCATTAACAGAGTCATAGAGTCATCTAGCACGGAGACAGACACTTCGGTCCAACTCATTTGTGCCGACCAGACATCCCAATCTGACCTAGTCCCATTTGCCAGCATTTGGTCCATCTCCCTCTAAACGCTTCCTATTCATATACCCATCCAGATACCGTTTAAGTGATGTAATTGTACCAGCCTCCACCACTTCCTCTGGCAGCTTGTTTCATACTTGCACCACTCTCTGTATGAAAAAGTTACCCCTCAGGTCCTTTTTAAAACTTTCCCCTCTCACCTTAAACTTATATCCTCTAGTTTTGGACACCCATTCCCTAGGAAAAGGACCTTGGCTATTCACCCTATCCATACTCTTCATGACTTTATAAACCTTTACAAGGTCACCTGAGCCTTCAATGCTCCATGGAAAATAAGTCCCAGCCTATTTAACCTCGCCCTATACTTTAAACCCTCCAGTTCTGGGAACATTCATGTAAATTTATTCTACACCTTCTCAAGTTTAACGACATCCTTCCTGTAGAAGATCAACCAGAATTGTACAATAAACATGATGATACCAATGACAATTATTTCCTTTTATTGATTGATTTTACTCTGTTCGTGGTGATCCCAGGATGTAGGAAAATGAACATTAATTACAGCACTAGGAGAATTCCTCTAGGCCTGTTTTTCCAGATGGTACTGTTAGTTCGTATTCAATAAGATTAAAGACAATTGCTGTCATAGAATAGAACAAAGTTAACAATCATACAACACCAGGTTATAGTCCAACAGGTTTATTTGGAAGTGCTACCTGGCAAAGTAGTAGCGCTCCGAAAACTAGTACTTCCAAATAGACCTGTTAGACTACAGCCTGGTGTTGTGTGATTTTTAACTTTGTCCACCCAAGTCCAACACCGGCATCTCCACATCATAGAATAGGACAGTAGAGCTCTAGACCAGGCAACCCATTAAATGTGTGCCAGCGTTTTTGAAGATAGATCCAATTCATTCCATTGGTCTGGTCTTTTCTTAAGTCTCTGATCAGTCCTCTGAATATTTATTCAAACCCCTTTGAAGACCTGCTGTTTTTTTTATGAATTTGACCCTAAGAATGAGGAACCCCAGTTACCTGGATTGATTGGAGAAGCTGGGGTTCTTTTCCTTAGAGAAGGGAAGGTGGAGTGAAGTGATTCAAAATCATGAAAAGTGCAGATGGAGAAACTAGAACAAAGCTGTTCCTATTCCCGGAAGGGAGCTAGCCTGGGAACCACTGAGAGGAGAGAAAGATTGGGATTGTGCAGATCGACATTGGCTGTGATTCCTTAGCGATGAGGTGGATTGGCACTCGTGAGAGATCAAGTTGTGGACATTTGAGGTGAGGTGGAATGGAGTCAGTTGGGCGCGATCCTTCCTCTAATATGTATGTGGGTACAATGTGCAACAATCTGAAATGCACTATGCATTGAACTAAACGGGACACTCAGAACTTTTGGACAGGACACTTGTTCCTGACACAAAGTAACATTCAAAGGATTTTGTAGCATGCTCTAGCTGATGAAAATTTAAAGGGAACATTGTATATCATACACAGTAATTAAAGTTAGTCACAAATCAAGATCATAGTATTAAAACATTTGAAACATTTAACTATAATTCTATAACGCAGAATGCATTAATGTAACACAGTAACGTAATACAGAAACACAAAAATGCTACAAGTATCCCAATCAGTGGATACAATTTACAACTGCAATTATAGTTTCCTAGATTATTTTCCATAACATTTACATTGTATATCTAACTCATCTCTTAAATAGTGCATACGGGCGGCACGGTGGTTCAGTGGTTAGCACTGCTGTCTCACAGCGCCAGTGACCTGGGTTCATTTCCCATGTCGGGCAACTGTCTGGGTGAAGTTTGCACATTCTCCCCGTGTCTGCGTGGGTTTCCTCCGGTGTTCCAGTTTCCTCCCACAATCCAAAGATTTGCAGGTTCGGTGAATTGGCCATGCTAAATTGCCCGTAGTGTTAGGTGCATTAGTTAGAGGAAGGGGTCTGGGTGGGTTGGTCTTTGGAGGGTCGGTGTGGACTTGTTGGGCTGAAGGGCCTGTTTCCACACTGTAGGGAATCTAATAAGAGAAAGGCTGACTTGAAGAAAAGCTTCAACAATGGGGTCAAATTACACATTTCTGCATTGTACTGTTGTGACTTCAATAAAAATATCTCTGGCAGTTATGTAAATGTTTAGTTCTGAATTACTCCTTCAGTTCACGAACAAAGATACCAATAAATTAACAGTAAACTACCACAGTAAATGTCTTGAATTTGAAAAATAACTTGCAAAAAAAAAATTGGACCAAAACTGTTACCAAAGTAACTTTTTACGGTCCTGTATTTGACTCTATTTTTGAAGTCATAGCCAGGTGAATTGAAATACAAATCCACAAAAAGAAGATAATGAAAGTAACCAAAACTAGATGCCAAAATTAGAAAATTATTTTTTCTCCTTGCACAAATCACGTCACTTAGTTCAATTACTACAAGGAATAAAATGACAAAATGACAAACTGTTGCCAAATTCTTTGTTTGCTCCTTCCTGTTGTTTGGTGATGAAAAAAAGGTGACATTGAATTAGAGAAACAATACATTGTATTAGCCAAAATCCTGAAGTAACAGGAAATGCTGGAAAGGTCAACGACCTGAGACATTTATTCTGTTTCTTTCTCAACAAATGCTGCCAGACCTGCTGAGTGGGCCAGACATTTTCTGTTTTTAGGAAATGTTAGTCAGTATTGAATTCATTCATGACCATATAATCAAGAACACAGCACTGTTATTTGCACACAAGCCAGAACAGTAGTGATGTGGACTCGGGAGGGGCCACTCTGATTGGTCACTGTGGCTTATGGAGGTCCTTTCCACTGAGGAGGGCTGTCTGCTACTGAACCAGCCACCCCCTGCCCTCAGTAATTACCCCACCACCCCTCAAAAGTGTATGGAAAACTGAATGAATCAGTTGAACCTGACTGATTCCTTGAGAACAAAATGGTATATAGTTCCATCCAATCTGCAAAACAACCAATCATCACTATTGAATATTTTATATGTCTGTTAGGAAATTTGGGATCCATGTTACACCATTCCTTTAATCCCAAGTGCATTACTTTATTGCTCACTCGTGTATTATCTGAGACTTTATTAAATGTTTTTAAAAATTTACACCCACATCAACCCCACACAACACTCCTGCTGCTGAAACAATGTGTTCAACTAGGTTTAATGAACATGATTTGCTTTGAATAAATCTCTGCTAACTTTCTTTTGTTATCCTGGATCATTCCAAATGACAATTACTTTGACCATGGCTGTCTGTCAATTGGATGGGGCAAGACCATGCAGAGATTTGATATGAGATCTTGTAATATTCTGCCAAAGTTTTTCCAGTTTTCAATTTGATGACAGCTACAAGCATGAAGTCATTTTTTCAAAAGAAAAAAATCCATACCTCTTCAGGTGCCTCAACTTTGATAAATTTGGTATAAATCTTCTTGGCCTCACAAGCTAGTTTTGTAGGACACTTGATTTTCTTATAGTCTTCGCAGGCCAACCAGAAATCGATGTTCTCTTCACTGTATTCCTTTGTAAGGAAGTTTCTGAAAGCAACCTGACCAGCTGTGGTAAAGAAGTGAACTTTAAGCAGACCATTGGAAACATATCTGTAACAAAACCATGCATTGGAAAACAGAGAATGATGGAAATACTCAGCAGGACTGACAACAAAAGAGAAACAGAGTTAACACTGAATTATGATCCCCCAGATGTCATAGAGGTGTACAGCATGGAAACAGACCCTTTGGTCCAACCCATCCATGTCGACCAGATATCCCAACCCAATCTAGTCCCACCTGCCAGCACTGACCCATATCCCTCCAAACCCTTCCTATTCATATACCCATCCAAATGCCTTTTAAATGTTGCAATTGTACCAGCCTCCTCCACTTCCTCTGGCAGCTCATTCTACCCTCTGTGTGAAAAATTTGGCCCTTAGGTTTCTTTTGTATCTTTCCCCTCTCACCCTAAACCTATGCCGTCTAGTTCTGGACTCCTCCACCCCAGGAAAAAGATTTTGTCTATTTATCCTATCCACACCCCTCATAATTTTGTAAACCTCCATAAGGTCACCCCTCAGCCTCCGATGCTCCAGGGAAAACAGCCCCAGCCTGTTCAGTCTCTCCCTATAGCTCAAATCCTCCAACCTTAGCAACATCCTTGTAAATCTTTTCTGAACCCTTTCAAGTTTCACAACATCTTTCCAATAGGAAGGAGACCAGAATTGCACACAATATTCCAACAGTGGCCTAACCAATATCCTGTACAGCCGCAACATGACCTCCCAACTCCTGTACTCAATACTCTGACCATTAAAGGAAAATTATCCATTCGCTTGAAATGGTGAGGAAGGTGGAAAGGAGAGCAAATAATTTGACCATTTAGCCCCAGAGACTTCCCTCCCTACCACCACCTAAGTCCACGCATTACCATGATCACATCAGATAGTGCTGTCAGCATTAACCCCTTCAGACCTCTTCACCTTTATACACCTGCGTTCCCAGCAGCTGAGACAAATGGCTAGTTTCCTGACTAGGAAACCAGCACATGCTGCTGGCATGTTTTCTGACTAGTGGGGGCAGGGAGTCAGTGACCACTGAAGATGCTTCCCCCCAACCACTTAAGACAAGGAAAGGTCCTGGCTTCTGTATCTCTTTACAGAGATGTTGCCAGACCCAAGTATTTCCAGCACTTTGTGTTCTTATTTCAGATTTTTGTGTGCAACAATGGACATACTCTAGAGACACTCAGCAGGTTAGATGAGTCAGAAACCAAAAGAGAAAATGCTGGAAAATCTCAGCAGGGCTTTCCGCATCTGTAAGGAGAGAAAAGAGCTGACGTTTCAAGTCTAACTGACCCTTTGTCAAAGCTAAAAAAAAGGGAGAAATAGGGAGGTATTTATACAAGGCTGAGAGAAGGTGAGTCATGGCTCTGGAAGCAAAGGTAGTTATTAAGAGGTGATAGTGACAGTGCATGGAGAGATTTTAGGGAGATTAGGAGCTGTGAATGACCAAGACTGAAGCCAGTGCAATGTGACAAAATATGTGGGGGATGGTGGGGATGGGTGAAGCAGAGGTAAAATGGAAAACAGGGGAGAAGGGTAGCAAAGGGGGACGAGGAGAGGAAAAAGGTGATGAGAGGGTGGGGAGCGAAAGAAAGAGTGACAATCAAGAAATAAGAGGTACAGAGCAGTGAAAGAAATAAAATAAAAAAAGATAAATAAAATAAATGAAATAAAATTCCGGAGCAAAATGAAAACAGAGGGGTTGAGATGGGATAATCATCTGAAGTTGTTGAATTCCATGTTGAGACCGGCAGGCTGTAACGTGCCTAGTCGGAAGATGAGATGCTGTTCCTCCAGTTTGCGTTGAGCTTCACTGGAACATTGCAGCAGGCCAGGACAGACATGTGGGCATGGGAGCAGGATTGTGTGTTGAAGTGGCAAGCCACAGGAGGGTCCTGGACCTGATTGTGTACAGACCAAAGGTGCTCAGCAAAGCGATCACCCATTCGGCGTTTTGTCTCTCTGATATAGAGGAGACCACAATGGGAGCAACGAATGCAATAGACCAAATTGAAAGAGGTACAAGTGAAACGCTGCTTAACCTGAAATGAGTGTTTGGGGCCTTGGATGGTGAGCATGGAAGAGGTAAAGGGGCAGGTCCTGCACCTTCTGCGATTGCATCGGAAGGTGCCATGTGTGATGGGAGAGATGTTAGGTGTGATGGAGGAGTGGACTAGGTTGCCCTGGAGGGAATGATCTCTGCAGAATGCAGACAGGGGGAGGGAAGGGAAGATGTGTTTAGTAGTGATGTTGTGTTGGAGATGGCGAAGTGGCGGAGGAATATTCTTTGCATGTGAAGGCTGGTGGGGTGAAAGGTGAGAACAAGAGGGACCCTATCCTTGTTTTGGGAGGGGAGGAAGGGGGATGAGGGTCGTGGCGTGGGAGATGGACCGCACGCTGTCGAGAGCCCTGTCAACAACTGTAGGTGGGAAGACACGGTTGGAGAAGAAAGAACACATATTAAGAGCACCACTTTGGAAAGTGGCCTCATTGGAACAAATGCAGCGGAGGCGAAGGAGCTGAGAGAAAGGGATAGAGTCCTTACAGGATGTAGGGTGAGAAGAGCTGTAGTCCAGATAGCTGTGGGAGTCAGTGGGCTTGTAATGGACTAATACAAGTGGCTTGCCACTTCAACACACAATCCTGCTCCCATACCCACATGTCTGTCCTTGGCCTGCTGCAATGTTCCAGTGAAGCTCAACGCAAACTGGAGGAACAGCATCTCATCTTACAGCCTGCAACATGGAATTCAACAACTTCAGATGATTATCTCATTGCGACCCCTCTGTTTTCATTTTGCTCCATAATTTTATTTCATTTATTTTATTTATTTCGTTTATTTTAGTTTTTTCACTGCTCTGTACCTCTTATTTCTTGATTGTCTTTCTTTCTCTCACTCCCCACCCTCTCATCACCTTTTTCCTCTCCTCCTCCCCCTTTGTACCCTTCTTCCCTGTTTTCCATTTTGCCTCTGCTTCACCCATCCCCACCATCCCCCACATAATTTTGTCACATTGCACTGGCTTCAGTCTTGGTCATTCACAGCTCCTAATCTCCCTATAATCTCTCCATGCACTGTCACTATCACCTCTTAATAACTACCTTTGCTTCTGTAGCCATGACTCACCTTCTCTCAGCCTTTTATAAATACCTCCCTACTTCTCCCTTTTTTTTAGCTTTGACAAAGGGTCAGTTAGACTTGAAACGTCAGCTCTTTTCTCTCCTTACAGATGCGGAAAGCCCTGCTGAGATTTTCCAGCATTTTCTCTTTTGGTTTCAGATTCCAGCATCCTCAGTAATTTGCTTTTATTAGATGAGTCAGAATGTCAGATAACAAACTTGCATCAGAAATGGAAGCTATCACAGATGAAAGCAAGGGGGAAGGAAGCAGAGAAAGAGACATAACCACACAACAGGGAAAGAAGCTGACCCATAACAGTGGTGAATAGGAACGAGCTGAACAAAGTGTTGTTTGTGTGAAATTATAATGGTAGTAATGAAAGTAATGAGGGATCTGCTGTCTGCAGCTGATGTCAATGGAGAAAGTTTGATCAGGTTTGACCAATATCTTTCCTGGTCCCAATGCTCCTCACCTGGAATCTGTCCATTCTCTTTTGAAAGTAACCAAAACTGGCCCAAATTTCTTTCTACTTGACTTTTCACCATTCCCAGAAGATTCTCTGATGAATATTATGGGTGTTGGGAGTGGGTGCAGTGCAGAGCCATCATGTTTTATGGCAGCATGACTGAGTGGAAGAGCTTCGATTAAGTGTCTGTTTAAGTGTGTGTTCCTCTGCTCCCCCACAAACTTCCACTGCCTTCCCTTTCTTTTAAAATGCTGTCGTTCCCAGCCAGGAGAAATCCACTCTTCTGTTTTCTCTCCACAGATCTGTCGTGTCCACTCTATTTCACGTTTCCTGAATCTGCAATGTTTTACTTTTTATCCTGTGTGGAATAAACAGTCAAACATTTCCACAGAGGGACCTAGGTGGTGGTGGTGATGACTGGGGAAGTGGGGGCAAGGGTAGGGGTAATGATAGGAAGGCAAAGAAGAAGAAGATTACCTCCATCTGCATCAGGAAAATGCTCTTCAATAACAAACACAACATTAAAAAGCATAGATAATTAAAAGATATTTCCAGTAACTGTATTGTGCATTTCAATGAGACTTTACCTTTGTGAGACAACAGTTTATCCACCGATTCAGACCACAGCTTTATTTCGTCATGTGTTGGCCTATGAAAACAGTGACAAGACTTGAAAATAACATTGGTAACCTTCCAGCATTTCCTTTGGAATAACTGACTAACTTTCATCATTAAAGTGATTAACTTTCATCCGTGTATCTCTCTGACTTATATCACTGGTGTATCTGGATTATGAAATTTAGCCACAGACTATTCCCATAGAAAGATAATGTCATTCATTTCTCAAGCCGTAATTTCTAATGACAAAAGTGGACTCACTTTTTTGGCATCTTGACCTTTGTTCTGGCTCCTGAGGTGAGTAATGGAATCACTAGTACTGTTGATGAAAAATTCAATTAATTTGAGCTTTCAGTCCTTTACTTCACTAAATATTAAATTGCCTCGTTGGCAGCAAAACATTGTACATAGTGTCTTCAGCAGGAAGGTGCGTTGATTAATAGAATTTTGAGTACGTTTGCAATCAGATTTCCTAAACCAGACCTAAAATTTATTTTAATGTAAATAATCAATTATCATGTAGAGTTACATAGAATTTCAGTGCAGCAACAGGATATTCAATATTAGCCTTAATAATCCCTACTTCATCGAATCCATAGCCAGTGGATTACCACAGGGACAGTACTGAGACCTTAACTATTTACAAACTATATCAGATGAGGGAATATTGTTTCTAAATTCACCAATGAGAAAAAGATATGTTGAAAGGCTAGCTGTGAGGTGAAAAAGCAAAGCAGAGAAGGTAAGAGGAAAAGACTGGCAGCTAACATAAAGGGGAAAACCAAGGTTTTCTATAGGTGTATACATAGTAAGAGAGTGGTTGAATTAGAAATAGGGCTGATTAGAGACCTAGAGGGGATTTACACTTAGGAGGCAGAGACCATGGCCGAGGTGTTAATTGACTACTTTGCATCTGCCTTCATAAAGAGAAGAGTGCTGCCCAGGCCATGGTGACAGTAGAGAGAACTCTGTTGCTGTGGGTTTGAAATTAATAATGAAGACATCTTAGATAGACTGTTAGTACTTAAAAGTTGACAAGACACCAAGACCGGATGAGGTGCGTCCAAAGATTTCGAAGGCAGTGAGGGTAGAAATTTTGGCATTGGTCATAAACTTTCAGAAATAAATTACAGGAACTGTGCAGAAACCCAGCAGGTCTGGCAGCATTTATGAAGAGAATGCAGAATTATTGTTTCAAGTCTAGTGACCCTTCTTCAGAACTATAATCTTTCAGTCCTCACTGGACTTGGAAGAGGTGCCAGAAGACTGGACTATTGCAAACATTATGGCCTTTTTTTAACAACAAAGTTCCTAAAAATATGCTCAGCAATTATAGAGCAGACAGTTTAATTTCAGTGATGGGGAAGCTTTTGGAAACAATTATTCGTCATGGAATTTGTGGTGACACGGAAAATGTTTGGTTGACGAGTAAGCATGAATTTCTAAAGAGAAAATTATGTTTAGCTAACTTGCTGGAGAGTTTTGAAGAGTTAACAGAAAGGCTGAGTGATGGTAACACTGTTGATGTGATATACATGGATTTCCAGCAGATGCAATGTAACATGGCTGACTTATGAGAAAAATTAAAGATCATTGGTATAAAAGGAACAGTAGCAATGTAGATACCAAATTGGCTAAGTGATTGGAAACAGAGAGTAATGGATATTTTTCAGGCTTGAGGAAGCTTTTCCTGATATATATTAATGATGTGGATCTTGGTCTCTCAGGGACAGTTTTGAAGTTTGCGGATGATGTGAAGCTTTGAAGAACTATAAACTGTGAGGAAAACAGCATAAAACACCAGAAGGATATTAACCTGTTGCTGGAGCAGGTAGGTAGGTGGCAGATGAAGTTTCATGCAGCAAAGTGTGAGGCAATGTACTTGGTTAGAAGAACATTATAGAAACAATATGAAATAGGGGGTACAAATCAAAATGAATTTAATGAATAATTTTTTGTCATGTGTATTTTACAGTGAATAATGCAGTGAAATGCTTCAACTATCACCACGATCCAGTGCTGTTTTATGTAGCTTCAGAACAAAAAAAACAAAAAGGTACAGCTGAAAGAGAGTCCATTTTCATTCCACTGCCTCCACCATGAGTCCTGAGCCGGCACACCAATGATGCCTGCTCCATCAACCCTCCTTCACCGACTCAATGCTGGGTGCAGGAACAATGACCTCGGTGTATATGTGCACAGATCATTGAAGGTAGCAGAAATGGTGGAAAGAGTAGTTAATAAAGCATACAGTAATCCTCAGCTTTATTAATAGCAGCATAGAGTATGAGAACAAGGAGAGGTGTTCAGCCTATAAAAGACATTGTAGATTATTTACAATTGTGTGCGCCACATCTTAGAAAAGACATGAATGCATTGCAGAGAGTGCAGAAGCAATTAACCAGTTTGGTTCCAGGAATGAGAAACTTCAGGTATTGAGAATCAAATGAAAAATCTGGGCCTGTTCTTCTTGGAGAGAAGGAGACTAAGAAGAGATTTATTAGAGATTTTCAAAATCATGAGCAAGCTGGGTAGAGTCGATAGGGAGAAGCAGTTCCTGCTCATAAAAGGAACTGGGATGAGAGGGCATAGATTTGAAGTGATGTGTAAAAGAAGCGATGGTAATGTAAAAAAAGATTTTTTTACTCTGTGAGTAGTTAGGCTATGGAATGCACTGCCTATCGGTATGGCAGCGGCATGTTCACCTGAGGCACTCAAGAGGGTATTTGATGATTATTTGGATAGAAATAGTGAGCAAGGATATGGGGAAAAAAGCAGAAGATTGCCCTTAGGTAATGAAGTTTGTTTGAAGAGCAGGCAGGCACAGTGGGTTGAAAGGCCTACTTTTACGCTATCACAATTCTGCGATTCTGTCAGGTGCTGAGGTAAATGGGCTAAAATGTGACGGATTGAGCAGAGGGAAATTCAAAATTATCCACGTTGGGAGAAAGCATCAAAAAGCATTTAATTATTGAAATGGCTAGGAGTTTTTAAAAAATTCATTGTTGGGATTTGGGCCTTGTTGACAAGACCAGAACCGAGTGACTTGCTGGACCATTTCAGAGGACAGTTAAGAACCAGCCACATTGCTGTAGATCTGGAGTCACATCTAGACCAAGTCAGGTCAGAAACAACATGTTCATTTCCAGCAGGGCATTATTTTTGGAGTTTTATGACAATTGATGGTGGCTTCAGGGACACGATTAATGGGATGAGCACATAAGGCTCAGTGCAGAGCAATCTGGACACCATTGTACATGAAACACCACACATTAATATGCAAGTAAAACAAGTAATTAGGAAGGCAAACTTAATGTTGGCATTTATTAAAAGGGGATGGAGTATAGAACTAGGAAATTTTTGTTCTAATTGTAAAAGGCATTTAAGAGACTACACCTAAATGATCATATTCAGATTTTGCCTGCTTATTTAAAAAATATACTTGCATTACTGATTGGCTAATGCTGTTGAGTCATGTGTTGAAATGGCACCCCAGCTGCTGTTGGAATTGAAATGCAATGAATAAACCTAATAACTAATCTCAGTAATGGTGAGCATGAAACTATCTATGATTGTCATCAAACCTCACGATGTGCCATTGAATATATTCAACAATGAATTAGGCTTCTGATCTACAACTGAGTCAAAAGTTCCGAGACTGGAAAGTAGAGCTAAGGTCGCAATAATCTTGATCTTATTGAATGGTGGCTTCAGGGGCAGAATGACATGCTTCTGCTATATCTTACAATCCTACAAACTTAGAAACAGCCGTCAGCTGTTATTTTAATTTCAGCTGCACGAGTGGAACCAGTGATTGGTTTTTCAAAATTCTCAAAACTCGCTACCAGCAACTGTGTTATTTATTCACTCACATTTTCTGAACACGTGTGGGAATGGCAAATGTAAGGATAAATGACTCAGCATTCAATACAACATTGTTCTGTGCTCATCACAGCTCACTACCCTGTTGGTGCTCATTCATTTCAGGAGGTGGGAGGAGTCAGTGAAATGCCAGTTTTGCAAGTCTGATGAACCTTTTTGACAACCAAGCACTGTTTATTATTTTAAAAACAGACACCCTGTACACCTTATTTAAAATTAGTAAAAAATATAAAAAGTAAATTGGAGGAATCATTGAAATTTTCAATAAATAAACTACCTGCATTCTTAACTTTGTTATGTGTTATTTAAATTCAAAAAGCATGATGCTGGAAAAAGCACAACAGGTCAGGCAGCATCCGAAGAGTAGGAAAATCGATATTTCAGGCATTATCGCTTCATGAAGGGCTTATGTCCGAAGCGTCAATTCTCCTGCTCCTCGGTGGCTGCCTGAACTTACTGTGCTTTTCCAGCACCACACTCTTGTCAATGTAGTCAGCTTGCTTTGTTCTGAATGGCGTGTCGAATTCCTGACACCGTTCAAAGTTACAACGAGAGGATCAAGAGATATGCCTGAAATGTCGACTCTCCTGCTCATTGGATGCTGCCTGACCTGTTGTGCATTTTCCAGCACCACACCTTTTGACTCTGACTCTCCAGCACCTGCAGTCCTCACTTTCTCCTATGTTTTATTTTGACAATTGGGTCCTGAACATGATAAATTTGAATCATTTTTTTTCACAAATGGACTTTGTATTTGGTGAATCTAAACTCCAGTGAGTACTTTTTGACTTCTCACCATAATCCATGCCATACAGTCAGCTGCAACATGCATGAATTATCATTTTCTCACAAGCTCTATGCTTCAAAATACTGAGTTTCTTTGCATTGGTGACTTCTTTTTAACAACACCAACCTTGCAAAAAGATAGGCAAAATATTGTTTTTAAATACACTACGTATCACGCAGCTCATGTGGTAAACATTCAAGGTGGTACACAGGAAATTTAACACCGAGAACTTACAGAGAGATTCAGATAGTAATGGAAAATCTGGTCACCAAAGTGGGTTTTAAGGAGCACTTTATAGGAAGGAGAGGTTTAGGGAAGGAATGGCATCTGAAAGTAGACTGCAATAATGGAGCAATGACAAGTGAGAATGTGCAGAGACCAGAATTGCCATAGGTATGTGTAATATTTGCTTTTGGATTGCAATTAGTGATAAGCTGTGCTATTCTCATACGAATTACAGGTAACTCAGAGAAATAGGCTTAATGCAATATCCATTCAGTTTTGTCAATATTCTTATAGCAAACTTCTAAACTCACAAAACGGACATTGCGATATACCAGATTAAAACTGACCATTCTAAATAACATTTTAACACTTGATAAAATTATATAAAGACATAGGATCTTCCCAGAACCTGAATGACATGTGCATTGATGGGTCAGTTGGGAGATTGAAAGAAGATTGAAAGAAATGAGATTCTAAATGTCGGAAATAAAAATTCCAATTCTGCAACCATGTTTTGAACAATGAGACAGGAATCTCACTGGGGAATGATAACTGGCTGTTTTGCAGCAAACTGCGCAACTTTAGTATCTATTCTTTCCTCACTGGTGCCCGGTGACTCCAGCTTACTATTTGCTTTTCTGGGCCTTCACTGTGGACAGCAGTCCGCAACATCTCAGGACACTTCCCACAGGTATCATTCCACAGTCCATGGACATTGGCATCAGACATGTACCACCTTACCACACCATCATAGCATATTTCCAAACCAATTAAATACAGTTCTCCAATTCAATGTTGCACTTTGGAGTGCAGCAACACCTTTTACTGAAATGGTGCTGTCAGGGAATTTTGCATTTTAAGATCCAATAGATTACACAAGAGTACAGCCCTGATTTCCTCTCATTTGGAGACTTCACAAGTTGCATTAAGAAGCCTTCTGCATGACAGAGTGTTGGCACGGGGTGGGGGGGGGGTGTCCCAGCAGGTGTGAGTGCTTCCACAATTGCTGAACGGGAGATAGTGCAGGTGGGATGCCATAGAGACATGGTGCCAAGTAAGTGAGGTGAGCTATGAATAGTCTTCTAAAACTTGCTAAATCTCATGGAGAGGAACCCTCCATGAAACTCCTTGAAATTGATATCTTGCTGATTTCCAGTCAGTTTCAGCCTATTACTGCAAAGTACATCATTTTGAAAATGGGTGGCACGGTGAGCTCAGTGGTTAGCACTGCTGCCTCATAGTACCAGGGTCCCAGGTTCAATTCCAGCCTTGGGCAACTGCCTGTGTGCAGCTTGCATATTCTCCTCATGTCTGCGTGGGTTCCCTCTGGGTGCTATGGTTTCCTCCCACAGTCCAAAGATGCGCAGGTCAGGTGAATTGGCTATGCTAAATTGCCCATAGTGTTCGGTGCATTAGTGAGAGGGAAATGGGTCTGGGTGGGTTACTCTTCGGAGGGTTGGTGTGGACTTGTTGGGCTGAAGGGCCTGTTTCCACACTGTAGGGAATCTAATCTAATCTAAAGTAAAACATTGGCACCAAATCTTGGCAGTATTCTCTCAAAATGTATGAGACAGTAAACTGAAATTGGTTTAGTTTTTAATAAAGAATGGGTTATTTCATCTTGCAGATTTGATCTGGATGAAATTCTGAAAAGGCTCTCAGTAATGGTTGAGATATAAACTTTTTATTTTACACTGCAATAACTTTGGATAATATTTTGCTATAAACGGTGGAAATGCAAATTATAAATTCTGTAGTTACACTGTTTTTAATGAAACACTATAAATCCATTCAGTTAGAAAACAAATTGGGACCAATATTGAAATTAAGGAAGGAATGCATGGTGAGCCTGAATATTTATTAAGGTGACATTATCACAAGGATTTATTGATGCAGAATTCTTCTTTTGACCATTTTAATGAAATGTTAACCCATTTGGGTTGGTAACCACGGAAACCTAAACACATAAATAGAAAGCGGGCTATACCACCAGTGCTTCATCCAGAGGCTCACTGATGATGTTACCTAGTATGGTAACATATCTGAAAATGAACCTTCCAGCTCAGCAAGCAACCCTATATCCAGAATCTCAACCTGAGCTACAAATCTTCTCAAAACTCACAGTCATAAAGATGACATGAAAATTGGTTGAGTTATGGATAGTGAGGAAGGTTACCAGCATAACATAGATCAGTTTGAGCAGAGAAATGGCAGATCAAGTTCAATTGGTATAAGTGTGAGGTGATGCAGTTTGGAGGCAAAATGCAAAAGGGAGGTTTACAGTCATAGCAGGACTCTTCAGAGCATTGACATACGGTGGGATCTTGTAACGCAAGTCCATAGCTCCAAGAAAGTGGCAACATACGTGGATACAGCCTTAAAGAAGTTAAATAGCATACTTGCCGTCATCGATAGGGTCATTCAATATATGAGTTGGCAAGTAATGTTGCAGCTGTTTCAAATTTTAATTAGGCCACGTTTGGAGTATTGTGTGCACCATAGTCACCTATAGGAAGGATGTGGTGGCTTTGGAGAGGTCGCAAAAGAGGTTTATCAGGCTATTGCCTGGTTAAGAGTGTATTACATATAAAGAGAGGTTGGACAAACTTGGGTTGTTTTTGCTACAGTGTCAGCAGCTGGCAGCTGTCCTAAATAGAACTATATAAAATTATGAGAAGCATTCATAGGGTGGATAGTAGAGACGTTATCCCAGAGTGGAAATGTCAAATATTAGGGGGCATAGGTTTAGGGTGAGAGGGGAAATACGTAAAGGAGAAGTGGGTGGCACAGTGGCTCAGTGGTTAGCACTGCTGCCTCACAGCACAAGGGTCCCAGGTTCAATTCTAGCCTCGGGTGACTGTCTGTATGGAATTTGCACATTCTCCATGTGTCTGTGTGGGTTTCCTCCGGGTGCTCCAGTTTCCTCCCACTGTCCAAAGATGTGCAGGTCGGGTGGATTGGCCATGCTAAATTGCCCATAGTGTTAGATGCATTAGTCAGAGGGAAATGGGTCTAGGTGGATTACTCTTCAGAGGGTCGGTGTGGACTTGTTGGGCCGAAGGGCCTGTTTCCATACTGTAGGTAATCTAATCTAAAATGTGTAAAGAGGAAATGTTTTTATATTGACAGTGGTAGGTGCCTGGAATGCGCTACCATGGGAAGTAATGGAAACAGATACAATATCAATGTTTAAGAGGAATTTAGACAGATGCATAAACAGGCAGGGAATAGAGGGATATGGACCATGTGCAGGCTGATGGGATTAGTTGGCACCATGGTTAGAACAGACATGTTGGGCTGAATGGCCTGTTCTTAAACCATACTGTTCTATATTCAAAGGCAGAAAAGGCATTCTAAGTTGGAGTGGCAGCATACAATGCTTAAACAGGTACAGAAAGAAAAAGGCAGAAAAGGAAAGAATGAATGAAGAAAATTGAGACAGAATGGTAATGGTAATGTAAGAACAATATGACATTAAATATTTAAAAATATTTCCTGAAACATTTCCCAATCGAAATGAATGTGATTCTAAGATTATAAAAGCTATTTTTCAGTGCCAGAGGGGTTGTTTTACAAGTTTTTACAACCATCTTAACATTAAAACGATACCTATGCTTGTATTTCTGAATATCTATAGCAGCTTTATTTTCTCGTACACAAACACAGAAATTCACGATGTTCAACGTACTCCAACATAGAGATAGATAGCCAATGTTGTTTTTGCTATGCTATTAGCAGAATCTCACAACTTGAGCTGCAGATTTTGGATGCTCCCATTTAGCTGCACATCTGTCCTTTATTGGAAGAAGAAAGGCTTGCATTTAACCACACTTCTCACAACCATCAAATGTCTCAAAGTGTTTTCTGTTCACAAAGAAGTACTTTTAAAGTGTGATCACTGTTGTAGAAAATGCAGTATCCACACAATGTGTAGCAAATTCCCACCACCAGCAACATGAAAATGACCATGTGTATTCATTTATATAGATTGAGGGATAAGTATTGATACAGGCACTTAGGAAAAATCTTTTGCTGTTTTTAAAATATTGCTAAGGATCCTTTTGCATTCATCTATGGAGGCAGAAGGGGCTATGTTTCAACTTCCTATCTGTATTCCATAAGGTGGCTAGGAATTTTAGTTAATACCGAGTTTAGCTAAAACCTTTTGCATCATTCTTGTTAAAATTACGAGGTATCTTTCTTTCTTGACTTTGTGGTAATTTCTACAAAAGAAAACTAATTTGAAAATGTGTTCTTGGTATTCATTGAAATTACATTAATACTAGGATTATAGTTAAATAAATGTTGAAAAGTGTGGCACCAGAAAAACACAGCATCTAAGGAGCAGGAGAATTGATGTTTGGGCAAAAACCCTTCATCAGGAATGTGATGAAGGGCTTATCGCCGAAACACTGACTCTCCTACTCCTCGGACGCTGCCTGACCTGCTGTGCTTTTCCAGTGCCACACTTTTCAACTCTGATCTCCATCATCTGCAGTGCTCAATTTCTTCTTATAGTTAAATATTTTTCGCATGATGATAGGGGACAGACATCTCACTTAAAAATGAGGCATTGACTGAGCACTTGAATCAGTTGAAAAATCTCCATTTTAAAAAATTCTTTAAGGTCAACCTTCGTTTTGGTATATATACAGCTTTTGCTTTTCTTTTGAAGTTACCTTCCATATTGACCATGTTATTGATATTTAGAGAACCTGTATTTTGGTTTTAAGTTTTTTTTATGGTATTTTCATTGAAAGAAAAAATAAATTTTTTAACGTTTTTTACAAAATTACAAAGTAATACAAACAAATATAAACACTAATATACAAATATATATAAAAACAAAATAAATAATAGCCAAAACATAACAAAAGAAAAAAAAGAGAAAAAAACTCAGCTAACTACTAATCTATCCTACAAACAACCAAAGCATAAAATAAGATATCTTACATTACACATAAGAAATAATGTAATAAGTAAATAATGAAGTATGTACTCAAAATGGATTGACATCAAATCAATAAAACCCGTATTTATACGGGATTCCTCCCCTTGGTGTGGGGGGGGGGGGTGCTCCTGGACCAGCCAGAACCACTACCACAGCCAGACAAAAGCCCTTGACAATATGGCCGAAATATCTGTGTCTATATAGTTCAAAAAGGGCTGCCATATTTTATAGAATAATTCAGTTTTTTGCTGCACCATATTTGTGAGGCAGTCAAGGGGAATATATTCCATGATTAACCTATGCTAATTCGAAAGTCCTGGAGGGCCCTCAGCTACCCAATTAACTAAGATATTTTTCCTTGCACAGCAAGAGAGAATGGAGAATAGTTTCCTCCCGTGCACATCCAGGGAGGGCAGATTTGAAAAGCCCAGGAGAAGAGACACTGGATCCAATCCAATCTCCGTTCCCAAGATTTCTGTCAGAGCATTCGCTACTCTGTCCCAGTATTTGCGGATCTTGTGACATGTCCATAAATAGTGCGTGAGAGTGCCCACTTCTATTTTACATTCAGGACACACTGGGGATGTTCCTACCCTAAATTTTACCAGTCGTTCTGGTGCTATATGAGCCCCATGGAGATCTTTAATTGAATAGCTTGAGTTCTACTACAAATAGAGATCTTTCTGGCATTTTCCCAGATGTCCTCTCACATTTCTGAAGGGATTTCTAACCCCAATTCCTGGTTCCATATTTTAAACAGTCGATCCATGTCTTTCGATACCTCGTTAGATAAAGAGTACTGACCGAGGGTGGACCCATTGACCATAATAATCTTCTCTCCCTATCCGATTTGTAGGGACTGTCTAATAATGTGGTCTTCTTCTGTATATAATCTCGCATTTGGAAATACCAAAAAAGGTCTCCATCAGGCAGTCCAAACCTCTGGTGCAGCTGCTCAAAAGACATCAGAACCTCTTCATCAAACAGATCCCCTAAGCAAGAGACACCTCCAGGTTTTAAATGTTGCATCTGTCTGCCCTGGCTGAAAACCCCATGCTCCCACTTTAAGAGTATAAGGAGAGGTTTTTTGTAAGTTACCCTCATCTTGCTGCAGTATCCTCCATGCTTTAATTGTATTTAATACAATAGTGTTTTTACAATAGTCCATAACAGCTCTCATCTTATCTGAAAATAAAAGATTGATGAGGGGACACTTTGCTTGGAAGGTCTTGATGTCTAACCAGATTGATTGTGGGTCACAAGAGACCCAATCAGCTACATAGCCTAATAGAGAGCTCAACTGATACCTCCTGAAGTCTGGAAAATCCAGTCCTCCCCTTGCTTGTGGAAGCTGCAGCTTCTCTAATTTGATAAGGGGCCATCTATGATTCCACATAAAGGAACCAAAACAGCCATGTAGTTTACATAACATCAGTCTCATGGGATATAAGAGACGAGGCAGAATATTCATCTTAACTAGAGCTACTCTGCCTAACCAGGATATTGGGAGATCTCCCCAGCGTTGAAGGTCTTGCCTTATTTTTTCTAGTAGGTGTATAAAACTGGCTTTATACAGCTGACCAAATACTGGGGTGATAAAAATACCTAAGTATAGAAAACCTTCCAGTGACCACTGAAAGGGAAAACAAGATCTGTCCGATAAATTGGATATACTGGCGAGACCACCCAATGGCATGGCCTCTGATTTCAGAAAATTAATTTTGTAGCCTGAGAACATACTAAATAGATTAATTAATTAAACTAAGCAGGGTATGGATATCAGAGAATTACTTAAGAACAAGGGGACATTATCTGCATAGAGAGTGATTTTATGTTTACCCGAACCAACCCTCGGAGCCATTATGTTAGAATTGGTTTGTATAGCTTCCGCTAGAGGTTCTGGTTTTAAGTTTAAATGCTTCAGTCAGTTTTAAATCTTAGGTTTTATTGAATTGAATACCGAGTAGACAATATTCCAGCATGTTACAGCAGGTCCACTTACAACCTACTGCATTCTGAGCCATACCTGGAATATCTCAGGTTTACACCTCTTTGGCTTGACTTGATGAGTTGAACTGGGATAGCAGTTGTGATGCTCCACACGGCCCAGGGGTTAAAGAGTCCAGAAATCTGACAATTCTTCTAGTACTGATGAAAAATCAAATGTTGGAAGTACCTCTGGGCTCCATGATTCAACAACCAGGCTCAGCTCTAAATAGTATCAGTGGCATAGACTGCCAACAAACGTCACTGTGACATATGAAGAACATCCATATGGGCAAGTGAACAGGGAATGGCTAACATTATAGAATTCTCGCCATCATAGTTAGCTACCGTTTCAGGTGAAAATGGGCTTGGTCAGAAGGATTAAGAGAAAAATCCAGTGATTTTGTTTGCCCCCCTAAATTGTACTCCGTTAACACACCAACTGTGTGAAGTGCAATCTAAATTATTCACACAAGATACAAATTGAAAGACAAAAAGAAAGGTCGACTCTTGTAGAGAAAGGCTTTGAAACTATGTTTATGGAAAATACCTTTTTCACTCTCGAGACTTTTGATGGAAGCAACAAATCTGCAGATCCCAAGATTTAAGGCATTCAGAGAACTGTCATACAATTATGGATGCACTTTAAATATTTTGCAAAATCCATAGGGACATAGAGTCCAAGATACTGTGCACCATTTCAATTTCTGCACAATGTACTTTGAAGGCACATAAAATGTTACTTACAAAATATTGAATTTGAAAAGCAATGCAATTGAAAATCTTGCACAATTTCACAGCTAATATTCATAACATTTCATTGTCTGGACAACAGAAGACTTTTAAAAAAATAACTAACATGGTTATAGGAGATTGTGGAATCAATGCCTCCAAAAGATCTTCTCTTGCCTCCTACACAACTTGTTCAGAGACAGCAGTGCTCTTACCTGGGGTGGACCTGGTACAGCTGGAATATTGATCTGTCCCTTCGCTAAGAGTAGCACCTCTTCATTTTAACTCCTCGATGTGTCAAACAACAATAGTTTTCCATGACATCACCAATTTATGTTAGTATATAAACCAACCTTAGCCATTAGATATGAGCTTGGGAGGAGGAGCAAGGATGGAGATGCTGATGAAAATCACAGTGGAAAGTGAATCTGCATCCAATGAAATAGCCCTCATGTGCATAATATCTCAGAAGGGAAATGCACTGATTTAGATTCAAGGTTAAAACAACAAAGGGTGCAGTTTAATTTGGAACCATTGCTGCATATGCTATTAAAGTAGGTTTTCCTGTAAACAGAATGCAAATTTTCAGTGGGTTTTTAAAAATAAACTTAACTTGCTGGAGACACAGTAATATAGTCCACGAAATATTTTATTCTTCAGCTATTGAATCATATTTGAAAATATGCTTCCATTTGCACTAAAGACCTACATCACCTCGATTGCATCCATTTGCAACTCAAATCCGTGAATTGAAGCAATTACAGCCTCACTGATCAATTAGACATAATGTTAAAATGCTAAACTCATCACTAGTTTTTTATGTGAACCAGCTCTGATATTATCAGATATTTGGCTATATTATCTAATTTCTGGAAAAGGACTGAATGAAATGACTTTTATTGCTTTAACGCAACTTCAGCCTTGTCGAAATTTTGTGGGAATCTAGTATACAATTAGCTTGGGGAAGTATGCAATAAAAATATGATTTGAAGCATTCAGTGCCTGTAAAACAGCTGCTATCTTGTTGCAACTAAGAGCATTAAATATCAATGAGTAAAATGCAATTTGGTGTTCTCGTAAAAATAATGCTGATTGTCCTTTTCCAAGTTGCATATGTAAGAGCTGAATTATGCAGTTGTAATTGAGTATTCATAGATCATGTGTACAGTCATGATAAAAATTGGAAGTCATGGCTGTTCGCAATCTGAGGTTGAGTCATAATCTACAGACAAAAGCCTATTGTTCTTCCAGATTTGGTACTGTTTGGTTACAAAATAGTACCCCTGCTCATTAAAAAAAAGACTGTCACAAGGTAAATTATCATTCATTATCTTTTTTGACCCATTTATAGCCTATGATGCAGTTGACCACAATCGCCTTCTCCAATACTTCTATACTGCTGTCTACTGGGTGAGTTGACATTTACAATGTTTAGTTCTTATCTATCCAATCATGACAGAGAATCACTGGATTTGCTTCCTGCTCCTGGATGGATAACTCTGGTGTTTGTGAAGAATCTTTATTTTGCTTGCCTGAGGCAGTTCGCTTAACCTTTTGTGAGATACCTTCATGAATGCCTTCTGGAAGTCCAAATACAATGCATCTACTGGCTCCATTCTATCCACTCTGGTTGAGAGTTCCTTGAAAAACCCCAATAAATTAGTCAGCCATGATTTCCCTATCATGACGCTATGCTAACACTGCTAGATTAGATGATAATTTTCCAAATGTTCTTCTATAACCTCCTTAATGATTAATTCCAATACTTTTCTAACACAAGATGTTAGGCTAATCAGCCTATAGCTATCTGCTTTGTGCCTCCCTTCCTTTTTTATTAAGGATGTCACATTGAAATTTTACCTATCCTCTGATACTCCTCCAGATTCTAAGGATGCTTGGAAAATTAGATGAGATAAAGTACACATAGAAAAATTGAAGGCACTTATGGATAAAAAGAAAATATGGAATGTGGGCAGCTGGTGTGTCAGAAAGCCTTATTGTTTTTTTACAGATGTAATGTATGTGGTTAGTATTTAACTAAAATTCACAGTTTGAATTCTGGAGTTACCAGCCCTAAGAGGGGCTTGAACAAAGTCATCACTGAAAGAGTAGCTGTGCTTAACTACTTAAAGAAACAATCAGAACCTATTCCTTTATATTGGGTCATTTAGGCCTTTTGTGTTAGAAGTATATCAAACTAGCCAACTTAATGTGGCTTAATTACTTGATTGTGACTTACAATAGAGTACTAGAGGTGGGTGACTAAGTGAGTTGGGGAAGAAAGGTGTGAAGTTTTCCTTTGCTTTTGCTATTTCTCACTTTTTTTCCAGGCTCAAGAGATTTTTTTCTTACTCTGCTAAAGGAGAAGAAGCTAGTTATTAGTTAAGTGTCAGATAAGGGATTATGTTTTGCTCTTCTTGTGTTCTGTTGTATTTTCAATCTATTCTTCAACTTCAAAGTAATATAGTATCTGTTGGTAAGTTTAATTACATATATAAAAAGCATAAGAATGTATATAAAATTATGAAGGAGTCAATTAGAACACATTAAGGATGGCAAGACGTGTCACAGCTGCAGTATGTGGGAACTCGTGGATGCCAGTGTAATCATTGGCAAACACATTCATAGTAAATGCTTTCAGTTTGAGCAACTGTGGCTCAGAGTTTGAAGTGGAGGCTGAAATACAGCCACTACTATGTATCAGAGAGGAGGGAAGTTACCTGGATTCTTTGTAATAGTAGACAATTCTTCTTAAGTGAAGGCTTTCTAATCTGGCCAATGTTCAGACACAGAAGAGTGACTGTGTGAGTAAGGCAGATAAGAGAATCCATACGGCAGACCTCAGAAACCTTTCACATTACAAGTTTCAGGATCTTTAAGCTTGTTTAGATGAGAACAAGGGCTGCAAGGTGGATGAGCTAATTGACCATAGCATTATGCTGCAGGAAACCCTTCAGGTTGGGGGAGTGAACAGGAAAACAGTGGTGGTAGGGCACAGTACGCTCAGAGAATTGATACCATGCTCTACAAAAAAGAACAAGGGTCCGATGGAGTGAGTTGCCTACTGGTGTTAGGTTTCGGCATATATGTTCAGTGCTGGAGAGGAACGTTCTGAGGGAAGGGAGGATCCACTCTTTGCATCCATGCAGGTACCAGCCACATGGGCAAGAAGGAGGTTCAGCATAGTCAGAGTGAGAAGCTAGGCAACAAATTAAGAAGGAAAGGTCATAATTGTTGGATTTTTAGCTGAGCAACATGCAAATTGGTTAGGGCAAATCAAATGAGAGAGAAACGAGAGGCCCAAAACCTGAAGTGGGGGTTTGCTATTTGTGAACCACAGCGAAAAATGGGATCTGCACCAATGGTATGGTCTCCATCTAAACTGTGCTGGTGCCAATGTTCTTGCGAGCAATATAACTAGTTAAGTGGAGAGAATTTATACTAAATATTGAGGACAAAGGATGAAATTTGGGGAGAAATGGTAATCAGAGAGTATGTTACCCTTTGACCAATTATTGTCCTTCAACGTAAAGCCAGCAATGTTGGAATTCATCATTTATAAATTGGTCTGTCCCATCATTTTTGTTAAAATTCACTTTCCTTGAGACCAGAAGGGACAGGAGGAGAAGTAGGCTATTCAGCCCATCAAGTCTGCTTCACCATTCAGGTCATCTGTTCTTCCTCGGCCACTTCCAGCACTTTCTACAACAAGAATAAACTTCTGCCTTTAAACATCCAGGTTGGTTTTAAATAGTGCAGCCTAGCTTGAATTGGTGAGAGTTTGTATAATCTTGGCCCCTAACCATATGACGACTGTGCAATATGTTTAGCACTACACACAGCGATCAATTAGAGCATGCCATTTTCTTGCCAAATTACAAATGGTTTTTGCATAAGCACCCATTGCGATCCATGTGCCGTTGTCCTATTTTTCCCGATTGACTTTTCATGATTAGTGCCCTTTGCAAATTAATTCACTGAAACAGAAATGAAAACTGGAGAAAGCTTTTTTGGAGACTGGGAATAAATCCACTTCTTTTGAACACTCTGCAATATTTATGGTAATCAACTGCTTTTAAAATTCTCTACAGTTCTGAGAAAATGCCTTTCCTCAGACAATAAACACTGCACTCTAAATATAGAAGCATCAGTCATGCCATCTGTGTTCTAAAATAAAAGAAACACCTACTTTTATTTGCCTGAGGCTGTGGCCTAGAACACTGATACATGTGTCATGAGTCATTTAAGTACACGTGTGGCAGTATAATATTTATATCGGTATGAGCTCCAGAAAACATGTCAAATCGTATTGTTTTAAGAATTTTAATTCAGTTTCTAAATATAGAAAAAAAAAGTTGTCAGAGAAACGTCATGACAAAGGTGTCAGATTGCTTTTATAGTTCAACCCTGTAAAATCTGAATTGGCTTCTCTTTGCAGTCCTGCACTATTGGAGCCTCCAAGGACCTATCCCTTTCTTATTTCTCATCGACAGTCTCTAACAAGGTCATCCAAAAAAACATGTCAGGTTTCACATGCATGCAGATGACATCCAACGTGAATGCCAATTCCTAAACATCATTCTCTGCTGTGTCTGATTTATTGTGCTGCTATCTGACATTTATTGGTGGATTAGCGCAAACTGCTTCCACCAAGGAAGACCAAGTCAACTCATTAACCACTAACTTTATCCTTCTTCCTGGCCACTATTTGCAACTGAACCAGTAATGAGCTTCTGATCCCATATACAGCAAACATGACACTAGCATGTACATTTACAAAACACTGAAAAATTCCCCAGGCTTGCCTGAGGTTTGACAGCTGCTGTATCAATGCAATTCCCTCTCTTTCCATAGCTGCAATTCCAACATTGCTGCTCTGTCACCAAAATTGCCTACTGTTGCCTTCGAAACACTGTCCCCACACATTTGCTGTTGAAATCATCATCTATACCTTTGATACCTCGAGACACATCAAACACAATGAATACTCTCTTGGATAGTCTCCTAGCAATGACAAACTTACGATCATCCAAAGTTATTTTGACTGAATCCTAACTCGCACCAAGGCCTGTTCATCCATCATACCTATGTTCACTGACCTGGCACTCCCCTGGCCCATCAAAGTTGCCAAATATGACATTATATCACCGCTGAGACCACTTTTTTCCCTTCTGTAACATTGCTATTTCTTCCTCACCACTGCTAGTCCAAAAGGCATCTTGATATCTTTCGCTCTAAATTCAGTGTTTCCACACTAGGCTAGTCTTTTGTAAACTTGAGGTCAAATCTATAACTCTACTGCCTGACTCCTGACTTGTGTCAAGTCCTGTTTGCCCATCACCCCACGTTTTTGTGGACCTACATTGTTCCTGGCCAAATAACGTGTCCTTCTTAAAATTCTTAAACCTTTTCTCATATCCTTCCATCCTTCAGTTTTTCCCATCTCCGACCCTCTTCCAGCACTATATCATCCTGATGCCTTCATGTTCCCTAATGGTCTTTATACTTTCTTTCATTCTAATCATTCCATTCCTGGTTCTGTGATTTTGGCTGTCTAGGCCTTAAGCTCTGGATTCTGTCCCTAATCTCTGTGTCCCTTTCTCCTCTTTTATTGTGCTTCTAAGAACATAATACTTCACTTACATGGCTTATAATGTTACTCTAAGGTGCTTTTGGATATATTAAAGGTACTGTACTGTCCTTCAGGGCAGGAAACATGCTTCCCTTACCTGGTCTACACCAGCTCCACACACTTGGCTGAATTCTAAAATTAAGCTGGCAAGCTACTCATGTCAAGAATAAAACCTAGAGCAGGATAAATAGGCCTTACCCATATCCTGAAAATGAGGAGAATCAAAAATTGGTCCATAGTTGTTATAATGTTCATTTTGAGATGAAGCACATAATTTTGTTACAATAAATAAGAATGTTGCTTTGTTTATATGGTTTTCAATCAGAAAAGTTAGAAAATAATGCTGAACAAGTGAATATTCTGTCCTGCCTAAAATTTGTCTTCTGTCATGTGCCTTTCTCCACTCAAGATAATAAGAGAGCTCGGATCTGATTCTTGTTTGATGTCAAATCAGCCCAAACTGAAGTACAATCAGACCCTGGTCAAGGTTTCCCAATTAGTTATAGCTCCCAACAAGATTCTTCGAACTGTATCTCCTAGCTGAGATGGGCAAGTCGCCAGCTCTTTACTCACCTGTCCCTTCAGTTGGCAACAACAAGGTTGATTTTTAAAAGGGACCTCTTCTCTTGTAGATACCTTTCCCTGAAGCCCAAATGAGCTTATATTTTAAAAGAAGTCAATTAACCACACTTACTTGAATTAACCAAGAGTGACTTTATTAATGATCCAATACGAGAAGAAGTCGTAATCCAAGATGCATGGTCATAGATTATAAAGAAGAGTTGAGTCAAAAAAGGCACAGGTTCAAAGAAAAATACAGATCAGTCTCCGAATTGGTCATGAAGAGTGGATAGTTAACCATTGCAGCCATTACACTGAATATCACTGGTAGAGCTGACATTGGTTCTTGGAGAATTATGATATGCATAACCTTTTAGGTTGATTGAAGCACTTTTATCCTGAGTCCTTTTGCCAGTGAATGACTTGGAGCACAGAGTGAAGTAATTTTCTCTCTTCTTTTACCTGTAATGCAAGGGTGCTTAAAATGGTTATTCTCTAAGCTGTGGCCTTCACAAAACCTTAGTCCACAGTAGGACATCAGGACATTAGCATAGAGAAATGTGCTAATTTCAGTTGGTTTTTAACCTTTTCTTTGTGTGTTCCTAGAAGGCCAAAACGTGTATTGCAAGAGGTAGCTTTCTGCTGAGGATGGAGACATAGTTGGCTTCCTCATCTTTCCCTGTTTTAATTCATTCTCCATTTGATGTTTCCCTGACATTTTACAGATGCCACATTCTATTGGTCCCAAACAGATACCAGATAGCAACAAATTTTATATTTATATTCCTTAACTGGCTAAGCCAGATTCTTCTTAAAAGACATTTTTGTGGTTAAAAATTTAACGATGTACATGGTAATTTGGGATTCCAATCCATCCGAATGACAGGTAAAAATAAGCTTTTAACAGTGATTTTCTTCCCTTCCTGTGGGCAATCATATGACTGACACCTGGCAGCTTTCCCTAGTAGCACTGATAGCTGAGAAACATTAAGAGTTTTGGACTATAATGTGGGATTGAATATGCTGCAGATTTTTGCTGGTTTGAGTATAATCTGTGAGGTCAGCTATAAACATAAAAAGTAGATAAGTAAAGGCACAGCCTAGAAGGAAGTGGGCTAGACTGCAGAATTAAAAGGCCAGTTACCAATCTGGATGACCTGGCCTTCAACTCTATTGTCGGAAATGTGCTAATCTGTAGTCTTCTTTGAAGAACTATTTCCCAGCAGAACAGGTGCTATGAGTGATATAATATAGATTCTTCCCGAAAGGAGAACCAATGTGACTTCGCGAATTTGCAGCATCACTGGGAGTTCAACATCTCAGCTCCCATCCCACAAACTCTCAGTTCCACAAAGGCAGGCCCTCACTTCCTCATAGACAGACAAGCAAACTGCGCACCTCACATGCACGATGAGTTCAGTTTGAATGCATTGCATACACGCAGAGAAATTTTGACTTGTGATTAAACTTTAGTAGCAATTAATCCATGGTCTGATAAGCTTTCATAGTTTGCCAATGATAACATTTATTCACTGGAAACTCCAGTTAGTTCAGGTACTTGGGTGAGGAAAGACTGTGACCATTCCAGTTGAGATAGAACCACTGTTTCTTCAGTTAATACTCAAAATTATTAGCTACCGAGCTGTGAATGCTTCCAGAACATTGTCCTCATGTCACTTTTGCTACAGGTATTAGATCTCCAGAGATGTACATTATGATGGCAATGCTGTAATGTTGCAACAATTCCATAGAATTTTAAAAAAACAATAGTGATTTTGAGATAGAATTTCAATTTCTGGATTTTAATTTTAATTTGGATTACAAATCTTTAAAAAAACAAGCTTCAAAGAAAAGTTAGGAGGGTCACAGGATTTCTAAGGTCAGGGACAAACTCAGAAATAGCAACAGTGAAATGGCAGAAACATTAACGTGAACAAAATTACTTTGCCTCAGTGAGATGGATCAGGTGGACATGAGGTTGGAAGTTTAGATTAGAAATGGTACACTTGTACCGTGGGCGGCACAGTGGCACAGTAGTTAGCATTGCTGCCTCACTGCACCAGAGACCCGGTTTCATTTCCCACCTCAGGCAACTGTCTGTGTGGAGTTTGCACATTCTCCCCGTGTCTGCATGGGTTTCCTCCATGTGCTCCAGTTTCCTCCCCCCAGTTCAAAAATGTGCAGGTTAGGTGAATTGGCCATGCTAACTTGCCCAAAGTGTTAGGTGAAGGGGGAAATGTACGGGAATGGGTCTGGGTGGGTTGCTCTTCAGAGGGTCGGTGTGGACTTGTTGGGCCAAAGGGCCTGTTTCCATACTGTAAGTAATCTAATCTAACCTAATCTAAAAAGAAGAGACATCAACTCAACAAATTAAGTTGCCAGAGGGTGAAACCTATATTTCACATTTTAAAAAGATTGAGGGAAGAGTTAGCACAAGCACCTATTATACACAATTAATAATTCATTGGAAAAAGGTGCAGTGCTAGATAACTGAAATCCATGAAAATTTAAGGAGGGAGATACTGTCTAAGAAAGTATAGCCTAATAAGTTTCATATTGACATAAAAGGAAATAAAGTCTTACAAGAGGCAAAAATAGAAAAGCATACTAAAACCAATTATACTAATGAGCACCTCACAGTGCCAGGCATCTGGGTTCGAGTCCAGCTTCAGGCATCTATCCATGTGGAGTTTGCACATTCTCCCTCTGTCTGCGTGGGTTTCCTCTGGGTGCTCCGGTTTCCCATCACAATCCAAAGCTATGCAGGTTAGGTGAATTGGCCGTTAAATTGCCCATAGTGTTCAGGGATGTGTAGGTTAGGTGCATTACTCAGGGGTAAGTGTAGAGTAATAGGGTTGGGGAATGGATTTGGGTGGGATACTTTTCAGAGGGTCAGTGTGGACTTGGTGGGTAGAAGGACCTGTTTCTGCATTGTAGGGATTCTGTGATTCTATTTTAATGTCCTGTGTTTGGGTTTGCAGGTGGGAGTCTGAATAGATTGCTGTGCCACCTTCTGCTTACCTTCAATCTGTCCACAAAGTTGCGGGCCTGGCCTAGGGAAGCTGACAGCTCCTTGACCTGGCTGAGGTCCTTAAGCAGCAAGTTGTTAGCCATGCATAGCTGTAGGAGGAGTTCAGTCACGGGGAAGGGGGACATCAGCAGATTATTCTGGCCGAGCTTTGGGAGGGAGAGGTGATGGGGAGGAGCACTTCTGCTCCAGGTTTCCTTTCCAGATCAGATGCTCTCCCGCCCACCCTGCAAAACACCCAGTTCTCCACCGCAACAGTCTGACTCACTACAACGGTCTGATGCTCCAGCCCGATGTGGTCCCTCAATTTTTGCCTGGCATTGTCATCACGAACCCCACCACCTCTCCTCCAGAGCCTCCCTTGTGGTAATGACCCTCCCCCCACACTCAATTTCATATTGGTCTTGGCGACTTGGGCACTAGGGATTGCTTACAGTCTCAGCAGTGGCCTCTGTTCTCAGTCGTGCTGTTGGAAGAAGTGTGTTGATGTATCAGGACTTTAAGTCACAAAGTTTAGACTGACAGCTTGCACCACTATAATCTGCTATCCCCTTTCACCTGACCCCAGCAACCCTCTGTAAGATCCTTAAATCAGCGTTGAAAACACAGAGTGGCAGAAAGGTGACTTTATTCCATATACTTCCTCTCCATCGATCTGTGTCAGGTACCTCAAAGAATCAGTTGTGCAACCGGGCTGGTACAATCAACTGAAGCTTGGCAGATTGCTGATGTGGGGGAAGGGCATCTCGGAAGCAGTCATTGAAATGCGGATTGTGATTGATTTATACTGCCTGATGGAGATCTGACAAAGGAACCTGAGCTGCCTGCTTTTGGGATGACCTGTCAAATCACCAGCCAATCAGGTGGTGTCAAGGCCACTGGTGGAATCAAAACCTTTGGGGGGGGGGGGGCGGCGGGGGGTGGGGGGTGGGGGGGGGTTTGCGTGGACGGGGTAAATAAGGTCAGATTTCACTTTGATGAGGTGCTGACTGAGTTTCAGGTTCGGGGTTGGGTAATCTATCTCGCTGTAAAGTCCATCTTATGATGACCAGAACTGTCGTCGAAATAATATGCATTTAGTACGGCTTGTGCACTTTTCAATTCCATCCCTCGAGAAGGCTCCTGGTGTGTTGCTTTCTTTTGTTTATGGTCTTATTAACTTGAAATGCAATAATCTATAATCGTCTTTTATACAGATACCACTCCCCATTCTGTTTTCATGCCCAGTGTTCAGTTTCTGTTTTGTTTCACAGACAAGTGAACCAGGTTTTTCTTTCTCTCTGTTGAAACTGAGCTCAACACATTCTAATTAATGGCTCTAATTATATGTTCATGCTTTCCTATGAGTCTGACAGTATTTCTATTGCACTGAACCCTCTGCTTTTGCTTGTGGCCAGCTTTGAGGCAGGAAGAGGATTTAATCAAGTGGGAGGGTGACATACCTGAACCACGTCCCTTGCTTTGGAATTAAGTTCTGGGTGGGATTGTTTCTGTAAACTCTAAATCTGTGGTGAAGTAAAACCAAATGTTATCTGGTTTATAACATGAATCACCAAAATATCAACTAGGGAATTGAGAATAGTACAGATCCATTGTAGGTAATTATACAGAGGAGACGGGAGAAAAAAGGATTATGTTGATGGATTGGCCAAAGAGGTCCAACTGTAGCATAAACATTGGCATGAACACATGGGCTGGAAAGGTCTATCTTTTACTCTGTAGGTTCTGTGTAGTTCAATACAATGTAGCTCCTCAGAATCTTTTGTAACGTAGTACGAAATTTGGAAGTTTTGTGTGCTGTTTGACTGTAAGCCTGAGTAAGAAGTCAAGGTATTTTGAAACAAACACAAAGATTGCACTGTAATATTTTTTCATTTTGCATGCACAGCAGTCAGACACTTTTTGTAGCTAAATGCTCCACGGGTAAATTATTTAACCAATTGTAGCAAAGGAAAGGGGAAATTTAACTGTCATTTTAACTTAATCTGCTGCTTCTTTTTTGTCTTTATTCTGCAGAGCATCGTGCTGGACTTAAAGATTTAACACTGCTTCTCTCCACTGATGCTGTTGAATTTCTGACTTTGTTTTCTTCTTTTGTCTCCACACTTCACCCACCCTTTCCTGACTTGCACAGGATCTGGACCAAAGGAAACATTGTCCTCTGTTACCCTTGGACAATTGGTCATTCTGAGTCTAGACTAGATCAAGAAGTATTTTGTTACAACCAGTTCCCAAGTGAGATTGCACAATTTGCATTTCAAGTTAATAAGGTGATAAAATGAAAGGACAGGTTGTATGGTTCCAGCTGGGATGCCTCCAACCATTAACTTAGAGTGATAGAGTCGTAGAGATGTACAGCATGGAAGTAGACCCTTCAGTCCAACCCGTTCATGCCGACCAGATATCCCAACCCAATCTAGTCCTGCCTGCCAGCACCCGGCCCATATCCCTCCAAACCCTTCCTATTCATATACCCATCCAAATGTCTCTTAAATGTTGCAATTGTACCAGCCTCCACCACTTCCTCTGGCAGCTCATTCCATACACGTACCACTCTCTGTGTGAAAAGGTTGCCCCTTAGGTCTCTTTTATATCTTTCCCCTCTCACCCTAAACCTATGCCCTCTAGTTCGGGACTCCCTGACCCCAGGGAAAAGACTTTGTCTGTTTACCCTATCCATAACCCTCATAATTTTGTAAACCTCTATAAGGTCACCCCATAGCCTCCGATAAGTACTTCCCACGATTGGAAATCGCTGAAACTCAGCCAGAACCTGGGGGACACTCTGCCCTCAAAGTCAAGACCGTCGGCAGAACTGCCAGACTGAATCTGGCGGATCTACCCGTCCATGAAGTCTCAAAGTCGATATGAGCAGTCGGATTCGGTCCCTTCCCAAATTGGAGCACTAACTTCTTGGGTGAAAAGATATGAACTGTTTGCTTTTGGCTATTTTGCATTCCCCTGTATTTGATCGAAACGAGATTAATTAATAAAGGATCCCTTACCTTGTGGATATGTTTCCACAAAGCCAAATGAATTTCTTTTAGAAGGAAGCACTTAAAATATGTTTTCTTGAATTAACAAGAAAATGAGTTTTTAAATTTCTAAGTGTGAAAAGAAATAGTAACACCGCACATACAGACATAAATTACAAATAAGAGGTGAATACAAAAGCTAGTAGTTTAAGAAAAAATACTGATCAGTCTCTGAATTATTCATGAAGCGTGGATGGTTGAGCATTGCAATAAATGGAACGAGGTGTTGGTAATCGAACAGTTGTTTTCAAGACTGTAGGAATCTCTTTTGTCCTGATTGTTTTTGGTAGTGGCTGGCTGTCAGCACTCTGTGAGAGAGCTTAATTATTTTTCTTTTACCCACAGTGCAGGGATATTTGAATGGCATTTTCAAAGTTTGATTAGCATACTTATTGCACACACTAGGTTATTAAATCATTATCACACAGGCTGGTTATGCAGTCAGTTTTGAATCCTTTTATTTTGTTGCATTCCAGGAAGGTTAAAACACATAAATTATGCAAGAGATGGCTTTCTGCTGACAGGGCACAGATGATCAGCCTCATCATTACCCCTTCGTTTTGCATTTCTCTCCTTTGAATTTTCTCTGACTCTCAGCAGGTGTAACATTCCATGGATCCCAGACAAGGATTGAATTTATATCTGTACTCCTTATTTGGCTGCAGCAGACTCCATTTAGAGGACAAATTTGGTGTTAAAAGTTAATAATTTCCATAATACCTTGGTGTCCTGATCTGTAAAAATTACAGTTCTTACATTTCGTCAGCCATTTTGTGATTTTTCAAGATGAGGAATGCTAACTGTGAGGAATGGAATATTATACAATGAAACTTGTCTACTTTTAAGAGATTAGATGCAGATGCAAGTTCTCAACAGCATTCATTACCCCAATTTCAAGAGGGAGGGATGGAGAATATCATTGGATAGCAATCCAGAACCTCAAGCAAATGTTCTAGGAAGATGGGTTCAAATCCCACCATGACAGATTTGAATTTTTATAAAATCTTGAATAAAAAAGTAATTTAATGGCAACCTGACATCTATCATAAAAATCCATCTTCAGTTCACTAATGCCCATTAGGGAGATAAATCTACTATCCTTAGCTAGTCTGGTCTACAAGAGGTTCCAGACCCACAATAGTGTGGTTGTATCTGAACTGCTCCCTGTACAAATATACATGTTCAATAAATGCTAACCTAGCTCATATCCCAAGAATGAATTTTTAAAAATCTCACTTTTAAGTTTGAGGGTTTGGTATTATCAAATGAGTATCAATGTAACTTACAGAAAATATACTGCCCCAAATTGAACTTGCTTCATTCTCATAATTTGTCTCTTCAGGATGTACACCAGCTTGCAACCTGTAGCTCAGACAAAATCACCTTTAAAAGTCATTGATGGAAGAGCTGGAGTGGAGCAGGGTGGAGAAGCAGAATTTTCTTATACATAAAAGTTAGTACCTTTAATGTACTGCTTAAAGTGTTTGTGGAATCGGATTCAACAAAAGCAATTGAATAAAACTTTACAAAGAAAATGTGTGCCAGACAAGGAGGGGGGGGAGCAGCAGGAGTATGGATTTAGATGTTAAAACAAGCAACACCTAAAGTGTTGGTGGTTTATCCTCCTTAACATGCGATTGTACAGGTCCTTAGATTAGTGTTGGAAGGTGGCTTGATTGCAGCAGACTCCCCTGACCAAAGGCCATCAGTGGTTGTTATCTGTGTATTAGAATACAACATGATACCAGACCTGGATGTAACGCCTCAGTACAACAAGTACTTTTAAAGAATTGGCCCGGTGGGCTGAATGGCCTCCTTCGACAGTGGAGGATTCTTGTGATTCTGGGTTCGATAGGGGAATTGGTCAGTTCACTGATATCGATTATCTTTTTAATAACAAGAAGCAGGTGTGCTCCATTGAGTGGGTATGAGTCACATTTTATTATATTTTGCACCAGCATGGTGACTCAGTGGTTAGCACTGCTGCCTCACAGTCTCACAGTGCCAGAGACCTAGGTTTGATTCCGCCCTCGGGCGACTGTCTGATTGGAGTTTGCACATTCTCCCCTTGTCTGTGTGGGTTTCCTCCCATAGTCCAAAAACGTGCAAGTTAGGTGAATTGTCCATGCTAAATTGCCCGGAGGCTAGGTGGATGGGGGTTATTGGTATGGGGTGTTCTTCAGAGGGTCGGTATGGACTTGATGGACCAAATGGCCTGCTTCCATGTTGTAGGGATTCTCTGATACACAATCAATCTATGGGGAAACTCTACTTACTATCATTTTTCCAATAAAATAAATGTCATTCAATGGCTCGTAGGTTATGTATAACCAGCATTTTCTTTCTCATGACTAGTTCACAGTATTTGCAGCTTTTCCTTTTTTATTTTGTTACTTTTCTCTGCCAGCATTGCAGAAGTTAGTCTTGATATCATTATCTGCAGTCATCTCTTTCATTTCAGTGTCAACTGATTTATTTTCCACCCTTATGTTTTATCTTTTTGTTTTAATAAACCTGACTGGCCTGACCTTTTTCCTCATAAAGTGTTTAATTTTGGCAAATACTTGAAATGCAGTAACTCATCCTCTCTTTTTATATGCAGATGATGCTCCCCCTTTATAGTATCATTACACACTTCTGGTTTTTGGGGTTTATTTTTGTTTCATAACTTAGATGAACTGCCTTCAACACATCGAAATTGAGATCAAGCGATACATAAATTATGTAATCTATGCATTCCAGTGAGGCCAACAATGGTTCAATTGCATTGTTTATATAAATAATAGTTTTGTGACTATTTTCCACGTGTTATATACTAAATAGGCAGCAGAATTGTTTCCATTACGTTTTAGTAATTATTTCTTTCATTGTGTGCTGTCTCATGCTAACTTAATATTCATAGAACATTACAGCATAGTACAGGCCCTTCAGCCCTCGATGTTGCGCCGACCTGTGAAACCAATCCAAAGCCCATCTAACCTACACTATTCCATTTTCATCCATATGCCTGTCCAATAACCATTTAAATGCCTTTAAAGTTGGCAAGTGTACTACTGTTGCACGCAGTGCGTTCCACTCCCCATTACTCTCTGAATGACATCTGTCCTATATCTATCACCCCTATGTCCCCTCATGTCCCCTCATGTTAGCTATCACCATCCGAGGAAAAAGGTTCTCACTGTCCACCCGATCTAACCCTCTGGCTATCATATATCTCAATTAAGTCACCTCTCAGCCTTCTTCTCTCTAACGAAAATAGCCTCAAGTCGGTCAGCCTTTCCTCATTAAGACCTTCCCTCCATACCAGGCAATATCCTAGTAAATCTCCTCTGAACCCTTTCCAACGCTTCATCATCCTTCCTATAATGCAGTGACCAGAACTGTATGCAATACTTCAAGTGAGTTTCGTACAACTGCAGTATGACCTCATGGTTCCGAGGTCAATTCCTCTACTAATAAAAACTAACACACCGTATGTCTTCCTAACAACCCTATCAACCTGGGTGGTAACTTTCAGGGATCTATGTACATGGACACTGAGATCTCTCTGCTCATCCACACTACCAAGAATCTTACCATTAGTCCAGTACTCTACATTCCAAAGTGAATCACCTCACACTTTACTGTATTAAACTCCATTTGCCACCTCTCAACCCAGCTCCACAGCTTATCTATGTCCCTCTGTACCCTACAACATCCTTCGGTACTATCCATAACCTTACCAACCTTTGCGGCATTTGCAAATTTACAAACCCATCCTTCTACACCCTCATTCAGTTAATTTATAAAAATGACAAACAGCAGTGGACCCAAAACAGATCCTTGCGGTACACCAATAGTAACGAAACTCCAGGATGAACATTTCCCATCAACCACTACCCTCTGTCTTCTTTCAACTAGCCAATTTCTGATCCAAACCACTAAATCACCCTTAATCCCATGCCTCCCTATTTTGTGCAATAGCCTACCATGGGGAACCTTTTCAAATGCCTACTGAAATCTATAGTACACCACATCAACCCTTATTAACCTATATGGCCACCTTCTCAAAGAAGTCAATAATGTTTGTGAGGCAGGACCTACCCTTCACAAAACCGTTGACTATCCCTAATCAACTTATTCCTTTCTAGATGATTCCTAGGGTATGTAATCACCAAACATACCCATCAGTTATAAAACCTGCTATGTAACAATCCTTGGAAATGCCTGACACTGGTGATGTTGAGGAAGTGTACAAGAAAGTCAATGTTTTGACACAGTTCTCACAGCGAGCTGTTGGGAAGCACATGAGTTGGGGTTGGACTGATGGGAATTGTCAATGTAAACTCCTTGTGACTCAAAGTCCAGACACACCATCACAATTTACTGTGAACCGGCCTTTACATTGCCATGCACTTAAAAAGAATAGGCCACCTGATTGAATACTATCTTGCGAAGAGTATTAGACATGGGTCCCACTATACTTGGAACAATATTCTGCAGTTCAATTGGTTGAAGGAAGATTGCGTGTTAAAAGCAGAAACTTAAAATAAAAACATGAAGGGGAACTGTGATCAGATGAGAATAGGCCCTTGTTTCTATGCTTTCCAAATCCTTAATCATGCCTATGTTTGCCACCACTGAGTTTCTTCAGAACCCATGTGAAAATATGAGGCAGAAAGCTGCAATACAAAGGGACTTAAGGGACTTGTACATAAATCACAGAAAGCTAACACACAGATGCAGCAGGAAATCAAGAAGGTTAATAGAATGTTGGCCCTTATTTCAAGTGAAGATGGAGACTAAGAGTAGGGAAGTCTTACTACAACTGTACAAGGTGCTGGTGAGACCACATCTGGAGTATTGTAAGTAGTTTAGATCACCTTATTTCAGAAGATATATCACTTCATTGGAGGTGATTCAGACAAGGTTCACCAGGATGATCCCTGGTATGGAGGGGATTGTCATATAGGCAAAGGCTAAAAAGGTTAAACCCATTGGAGTATAGAAAAATGAGAGGTGATCTCATTGAACCATATAGGATTCTTAAGGGGCTTGGCAGAGTAAATGCTGAGACAATTCTCCTCCACATGGGAAAGTCTAGGGCCAGAGGGCATGGTCTCAGAATAAAGAGGTGCCAATTTTAAGACTGAAATGAGAAGGAATTTCTTCTCTCAGAGGATTGTTAGATTTGAAACTCTTTGCCACCGAGAGCAATGGGGGCCAAGTCCTTGTATTTAAGACTGAGATAAATAGATTCTTGATCAGTGGGGGAATCAAGGGTTATGGGGAAAAGGAACATGAGGAATGTTAGATCAGCCTGTTGAATGGCACAGCAGGCGTGTGAGTTCAAATTAGACAAGCAGGAAGCTGGAAATAGATGAGAAGACTGAAAGGCTCAAGAGAGCCCAGAAAGAGTTGCTTCCTCAAATATATGACCACAAGAAATAGGAACAGGTGTGGGCCATTTGAACTCTCGATTAGAGACAAAAAGAAACTGCAGATGCTAGAATCCAAGGTAGACATGCAGGAGGCTGGAAGAACACAGCAAGCCAGGCAGCATTAGGAGGGGAGAAGTCACTCCCCACACCTCCACCGCACTCCCGTTTATCTGCAGCTCTCTTCACACCCCCACCCCAGTCCTGAAGAAGGGTTGCACCTGAAACATTGACTTCTCCACCTCCTGATGCTGCCTGGCTTGCTGTGTTCTTCCAGCCTCCTACTTGACTACCTTGGATTCCAACATCTGCGTTCTTTTTGTCTCTAATCGAGAGTTCAAATGGCCTAACCTGTTCCTATTTCTTATGGTCATATATTTGGTGAAACAACTCTTTTTGGGCTCTCTTGAGCTTTTCAGTCTTCACATCCATTCCCTCTCCTCCCCACAAACCCGCCATTATATCCTAAGAAGACCCTCAATGCCCCAGCACTAGACCTAGTATCTACTGTCAAACACCGAAGCATAGTTCTGCTCTGCAGGCAGGATCTTTGTTAGAGTACGATCACTGAACTTACTTTTTTTAATTTCAAAAATATACTTTATTCATAAAATATTTTGATGGTCTTTACAGTTGATAATGTCGTACATATGTAAACATTCCATTTCTTTGCATATAAGATCAGAATTTATCATTTGTATATACAGGTCTGTACGTTTATCAATCATTTTATCCATAAATTTAGCTGAGGCGTCAGCAGAACCCAAATGACTGGGTGGGCCCCCTGTTCCTCTTAGGCAGGCAGATGTTACACGGTGATCTTTCCCCAGGTGATATGGAACGGTTCAACTATTTGGAGCGTTCCACGGCAGCGAGGCCAGGCCCATCCTTCGCAACACCGGGGACAGTATGTAGTGACACTTGGTGTACCAGGGATCCACGCACAGCTTGATGCAGCCACACACAAAGGTGGCCATCTACTTTCATTTGCAGAAACTGATGGACCCAATTAATCATAAAAGTAGTGATATTATGTTTCAATTCTCTAAGGTATAGGTGAAACCACACCTTTGTGCAATTGTTAGGACTTCTTATTTCAGAAAGAAAGTAAGGCAGTGGGAGGTGGTTCAGAGTAGCTTTACTCGACTGATACCTGAAGCCTAATGAGTTACTTTATGAAGAAAGTTTGGACGGGCCTGGCTTTCTTTCACTGGAGCGAAGGATGATTTCATCAAAATGCATAAGACCTGACAATGTTTCACCTCGTTGAGTAGTGCACTGGAAATTAAGCCCCATTATTTTCAGAGTCATCATAACATGTAAAGATTTTAAAAGGTACACAATATTCCCCAATTTGCCTGATTTTTCAATCCAGATTGGTAGAAAGCATAGGTTTCTGCACTGAACAAGAATCACGATTTATTACATGTAATTAGACTTTAGCGACAAGTTAACAGGCACGAACCATTCAGCGTATAATATTACGAATGAAAATGCTTATTCTATTATCAGCTTCCCCTTAGATACAGTCATATGAACACACAGGTTAAACAGGTTGCAGGCAAAGGGGAAAGATTGGAAAGACAGTTCTGTTGTTTTTGTCCCTAGGTTCTCTGGCTGAAATATTCTTTATGACTCTCCTTCTAACCAGTATGTTGCTTCAATCATTTTTCTTTGGTTTCTTCCACTGGTTGGTGACAGCAAAGAGCAGAGAGACTGCTCCTGAGTTGGGGAGGACCTGAGCATAACACCTCACTCTCACTGTATCCCTGTGTTTCTTTCATCTCTTCTCTCTATCTCTTCCTTCTTTGTTTCTCACAGTCTCTCTCTTTCCCACCCCCTCTCCCTTCTTACACCCTCTCTCTCTTCCCCCATCTCTCTTTCACCCCTTCTCTCTTTCTGCCCCCCTTTATTTCTTGTCCTCTCTCTTTCTCCTTCCCCTCTATCTTGCTTCTTCTCTCTATGTCTCCCTGCCATCCCCTCTTTTACTCATAGAATCATCAAGTCATAGACATGTACAGCACGGAAACAGATCCTTCGGTCCAACTCGTCCATGCCGACCACATATCCTAACCTAATCTAGTCCCATTTGCCAGCAATTGGCCCTTATCCCTCTAAACCCTTCCTATTCATATACCTTCAGATGCCTTTGAATGCTGTAATTGTACCAGCCTCCACCACTTCCTCTGGCACCTCATTCCATCTATGCACAACCCTCTGTGAAAAGATTGTCCCTTAGGTCCCTTTTATATCTTTCCCCTCTCACCCTAAACCTATGCCCTCTAGTTCTGGACTCCGCTACCCTGGGGAAAGACTTTGTCTATTTTTCCTATCCATGCCCTTCATGATTTTATAAACCTCTGTAAGGTCACCCCTCAGCCTCCAAAGCTCCGGGGAAAACAGTCCCAGCCTATTCAGCCTCTCCCTATAGCTCAAATCCTCTAACCCTGACAGCATCCTTGTAAAAAAGTATGGTGCTGGAGAAGTAGAGCTGGTCAGGCAGCATCCAAGGAGTAGGAGATTTGATGTTTCGAGCATAAGTTCTTCATCAGGAATGATGAAGAGCTTATGCTTGAAACGTCGACTCTCTTGCTCCTCAGATGCTAACTGACTGGCTGTACTTTTCCAGCACCACACTTTTTGACTCTGATCTCCAGCATCTGCAGTCCTTACTTTCTCCAAACATCCTTGTAAATCTTTTCTGAACCCTTTCAAGTTTCACAACTTAGGAAGGAGACCAGAATTGCACGCAATATTTCAAAAATGGCCTAACCAATGTTCTGTACAGCTTCAAAAAGACCTCCCAACTTGTATACTCAATGCTCTGACCAATGAAGGATAGCATACCATACACCTTCTTCACTATCCTATCTACCTGAGACTCTACTTTCAAGGAGCTATGAATCTGCACTCCAAGGTCTCTTTGTTCAGCAACGCTCCCTAGGACCTTACCATTAAGTGTATAAGTCCTGCTAAGATTTGCTTTTTCAAAATGCAGCACCTAGCATTTATCTGAATTAAACTCCATCTGCCACTTCTCAGCCCATTGGCCCGTCTGATCAAGATCCCATTGTAATCTGAGGGTAACCTTCTTCGCTGTCCACAACACCTCCAATTTTGGTGTCATCTGCAAACTTACTAACTATACCTCCTATGTTCACATCCAAATCATTTATATAAATGATAAATTAACAGTGGACCCCGCACCGATCCTTGTGGTACTCCACTGGTCACAGGCCTCCAGTCTGAAAAGCAACCCTCCACCACCACCCTGTGTCTTCTACCTTCGAGCCAGTTCTGTATCCAAATGGCTAGTTCTCTCTGTATTCCATGAGATCTAATCTTGTTCACCATTCTCCCATGAGGAACCTCATTGAACGCCTTACTGAAGTCCATATGATCACGACTCTCACTCTGCCCTCATCAATCCTCTTTGTTATTGCTTCAAAAAACTCAATCAAGTTCGTGAAACATGATCTCCTGCTCACAAAGCCATGTTGATTATTCCTAATCAGTCCTTGCCTTTCCAAATACATGTATATCCTGTCCCTCAGAATTCCCTCCAAATCCTTACCCACCATTGATGTCAGGCTCACCAGTCTAGAGTTCCCTGGCTTTTCCTTACCACCTTTCTTAAATAGTGGCACCACATTAGCCAACATCCAGTCTTCCGGCACCTCACCTGTGACTATTGATGATACAAATATCTCAGCAAGAGGCCCAGCAATCACTTCCCTAGCTTCCCACAGAGTTCTCGGGTACACCTGATCAGGTCCTGGGCATTTATCCACATTTACGTGTTTAAGGACATCCAGCACTTCCTCCTCTGTAATATGGACATTTTTCAAGATGTCACCATCTATTTCCCCATATTCTATATCTTCCATGTCCTTCTCCACAGTAATGACCGATGCAAAATAATTGTTTCATATCTTGCACGTCTCCTGCGGCTCGATACATAGGCTGCCTTGCTGATCTTTGAGGGGTCATATTCTCTCCCTAGTTACCCTTTGTCCTTAATGTATTTACAAAATCCCTTTGGATTATCCTTAACTCTATTTGCCAAAGCTATCTCATGTCCCCTTTTTGCCCTCCTGATTTCAGTCTTAAGTATACTCCTATTGCCTTTATACTCTTTTAAGTATTCATTCGATCTCTTCTGTCTATACCTGACATTTGCTTCCATCATTTTCTTAACCAAAAACTCAATTTCTCTAGTTATCCATTATTCCCTATAGCTACCAGCCTTTCCTTTCTCCCTGACAGGAATATACTTTCTCTGGACTCTCATTATCTCATTTCTGAAGGCTTCCCCTTTTCCAGCTGTCCTTTTACCTGCGGATATCTGCCCCCAGTAACTTTTGAAAGTTCTCGCCTAATACCATCAAAATTGGTCTTCCTCTAATTTAAAACTTCAACTTTTAGATCCGGTCTATCCTTTTCCATCACTATTTTAAAACTAATAAAATTATGGTTGCTGGCCCCAAAGTGCTCCCCCACTGATACCTCAGTCACCTGCCCTGCCTTATTTCCCAAGAGTTGGTCAAGTTTTGCATCTTCTCTGGTAGGTACATCCACATACTGAATTAGAAAATGTTCTTGTACACACCTAAAAAAGTCCTCTCCATCTAAACCCTTAACACTATGGCAGTCTCAGTCTATGTTTGGACAATTAAAATTCCCCACCATAACCACCCTATTATTCTTACAGGTAACTGAGATCTCCTTATAAATGTGTTTCTCAATTCCCCGCTAACTATTGGGGGGTCTATAATACAATCCCAATAAGGTGATCATCACGTTCTTATTTCTCAGTTCCACCCAAATAACTTCCCTGGCAATGTTTCCAGGAATATCCTCCCTCGGTACAGCAGCAATAATGCTATCCCTTATCAAAAACTCACTCGCCCTCCCCTCTCCCTCCCCTCTCCCTCCCCTCTCCCTCCCCTCCTCCCCCCTTTCTATCCTGCCTACAGCATTTGTACCCTGGAACATTAAGCTACCAGTCCTGTCCATCGCTGAGCCATGTTTCTGCAATTGCTATGATAACTCAGTCCCATGTTCCTAACCATGCCCTGAGTTCATCTGCCTTCCCTGTTAGGCCTCTTGCATTGAAGTAAATGCAATTTAATTGATCAGTCCTACCTTGTTCTCTGCTTTGTTCCTAGGAGCAAGTGAGGACTGCAGATGCTGGAGATCAGAGTCAAAATGTATGGTGCTGGAAGAGCACATCCAGTCAGGCAGAATCCAAGCAGCAGGAGAGTTGGCGTTTCAAGCATAAACACTTCATCAGGAACATGGTGACAAGCTACTGATGAAGTGCTTATGCTCGAAATGTTGACTCTCCTGCTCCTGCTCTTCGGATGCTGCCTGACTGTGCTTTTCTAGCACCACACATTTTGACACTGCTTTGTTCCTGCCTGCCCTGAGTGTTTGACCCGCTCCTTTTCCCAACTGTACCAGTCTTACATTTATCTCTCCTCATGATTTCCCTGGGTCCCACCCCCCCACCTTACTTGTTTTAATCCTCTCGAGCAGCTCTAGCAAATCTCCCTGCCAGTATATTAGTCCCCTTCCAATTCAGGTGCAATCCATCCTTCTTGGGGTCACTTCTACCCCAAAAGAGATTCCAATGATTCAAAAATGTGAATCCTTCTCCCATACACCAGCTTTTCAGCCATGCATTCATCTGCTCCATCTTCCTATTCCTACCCTCACTAGCTCATAGCACAGGGAGTAATCTAAATATTACTACCTTAGAGGACTTCCTTTTTAAATTCCTGCCTTTCTATATTCTTCCTTAAGAATCTCATCTTTTCCCTTCCTATGTCATTGATTCCAATTTGTACAATGACCTCCTGCTGGACCCTCTCCCCTTTGAGAACATTCTGCACTCTTGATCCTGGCACCAGGGAGGCAACACACAATTCTGGGGTTTATCACTGCTGGCCACAGAAACGTCCATCTGTGCCCATGACAAGTGATCGCTTGGAACCCAATGTATCCCTCATTACATTAGAGCTAGTTTTCATACCAGAAACTTGTTTGTTCATGCTAAATTTCCCTGAGAGTCCATCACCTTGTACATTTTCCAAAACAGCATACTTGTTTGAGATGGGGATAGCCACAGGAGACTCCTGCACTATCTACCTACCCCTCCTACCTTCCTATAACTGCCATCCATCACACCCTCTAGCTTTTGTAAATTCCTCATTGCCTGTAACTACCGCTCCAACCGATCCGTGCGATCTGATTGGACTCGCAACCAAAGACACTTCCTGCAGACATAATCCTCAGGAACATGGATACTCTCCCTAAACTCCCATATCCAACAAGAAGAGCATATCGCTCTACTAAAAGCTATCTTTGCTCCTTCACAATCTACACACCCAGAAAATAGCATCATCCTTTTACTCTAAGACAACACAGTACTCCAGGCTAACTTAGTACTTATGTTTATATTTTTAAAAATTAATCTAGAGACAGATCTCGATAAAACATATCATCAAGAAAGAACCCACTCTATTCACTTCTGTACACCTACAGCAAGGTTATGCTCTGTCTTTCTCCAGGTCCCCCACTTACTATCTCTCACTGTGACTGTAACATTGGTGTTTCTTTTCTCAAGATGAGGCAAACTTACAATTGACAATTTTTTTGCTTGTACATTGTAAAAGTGTACTGAAATGTTGTCCAGTAATTTTCTTTGTGTGGGAGATGAGTGAATGACACAGCATTAAGCTTTCAGGGTGAGTGTGTGAATAAATAATCCTTTCTTTTTTAAACCCATGAAATCTTGCTGTTGTTTCATCAAACAGTCCTCAAATTCCTGTTTTTTATTTTAATTTACTCATGGGATGTGGGTATCTCAGGCTAGACCAGCATTTATTACCATCCTATAATTACCCAGAGGGCAGTTAAGAGTCAACCACATTGCTGTGGGTCTGGAGTCATGTGTAGGCCAGACCAAGTGAGGATGGCAGATTTCCTTCTCTAAAGGATGTTAGTAAACTAGATGGATTTTTCCCTGACAATGATTTCATAGTCATTTTTAGACTCTTAATTCCAGATTCTAAGAAGCACACATCTTCCTTTTCAAAAACGCACCAATCATAGGTGTAAAGAGGAGGAGAACTCGAATCTCTGTTCCTCTCATCCGGTTCATACCAAATAATTGAGGGGTGCCAGCAACAGATTGGCTGAGGAAGGAGTGATGTTGTAGAGGTGGGTGTGGGAGTGATAGTTCATTCTGCTGTTGAATTGGACAGTGAGGATCTGAACTAGCTGACTGGGGCTGATATATTTGCTTCAGAAGTTGGAAACTGTGGCAAGGATATGAAGATTGTGGTGGGAATTAGGAATAGTGATTTAATCCTTCCCAATCTTTAATTGGAGGAATGTCTAATACTGCAAGTGTAGACAGAGAAAGGGGGAGGTTGAAAGGGATGCTGGAAAGGTAAAGCTTGGTGGCACCACAATATATGTGGAAGTTGATCCTGGATCTGCAGATAATGTTGCCAAGGGACAACTGTAACATGGAAGACATTGGGGCTAGGGGTCATTATCTAGACGTAATGGGTTATGGCCAAGTATCAGATTTCTAGACCTTCAGGGATTATCCAATTTCCTGCTGGCCCCACAAAAAATTGGATTCCTCTAGCTTACTCTCCAAGTCAATCAACCTTAGTTTTGAAATTTCCTGCCAGCTACTTCTCTATATCACTCTTTCTTACTTACTGTCTCTCACACACCTTTTTCTCTCTCTCTGTCCGACACACCCCTCCCCACCTCCCCCAGGCATTTTCTCTCACTTTTTAAGCAATGGCACTCTGGTATGCTTGGACACTGCACATTCTATATATGAACATTCAGTCTGAGTTCCCCTTCCCACTAACTGCGGCATCGGACCCCATCACTGAGTAAATCAGGGTCGCAGGCTCACTTCCAGCCAAACGGGATGCCTGCCCATTTATAGATCCAACCAACATAAAATTAAATGTGGGTAAGTTGTGGGAGTCAATGATTGAGATGAAGTCATTCTTCACTCCTTTCCCTGATCCCCGCCCCCACCCCTCAAGGATTCAACTGCTATCCGTTCAATTCTCAGAAAAATCAGCCGGCCCCCCACCCACCCCTTATCTTTCCGTCAATTCTAGAGGCAGACTGTATCAGCACATACATTGTGGTATAATGGGAGTTGATTGTATTCCAATGGAATATATGAACCTCAAACTCCATTAAGGAATGTTGTCACTTGTACCATTGCATCAATGACAAGATGACAACAAGTGGACCTACTGAAATTAATTTGAACACAGGCTTTAAAACTAATTCTTGGGGTTTTTCTAGTGCAGTGCTAATGTACTGAGTTCAGCATGCAATGTGTCATAGCATCTCTGAACAGGTTACTTAGAAGATATCTACCACTGATTCTTCTACTGAAGGTAGAGGTTTGCTTAATGTACGTTTTTGTTTTCCCAACACTGCAAGAAACACAGTGAGTGTTTGAATCATCATCCTGTAATTTTTGTCTGAGTTACATGTTTTGGCTTCTCTGTACATCTGCAGCGTTTACTTACCATCACTGTTTGGTAACTTCCGAGGTTATGGGTGATCAGCAAGTAGATTAGATTTGCGATACAGAAATGTCATCAGAATCACATATTTCTTTCAGCTTACAGACATTACAGTACATTTCAGTTCCTCTAGCATGTCTGTACATATAACCTCAGAACAGGCTTGGCTTCACACCATTTTTGCAGCTGTGTTAAAATTCATTCTGATTCAAGAAATTCACCATCAATAATTTCAGTCCTGACCATTAGCAATATACTGCAACTCACAACAGGAGAGCTTCACAGTTAAAAATCACACAACCCCAGGTTTATTTGGGAGCACTAGTTTCTGTCACAGCCACCTGACGAAGCTGCAGCGCTTTGAAAGCTAAAACTTCCAAATCATCACAGAAACACTGGATTGTTAAACTGCAGAAGGAGGCTTTTCAGTCCATCATGGCTGCACCCGCTCGCTGAACATCTTAATTTTGTGCCAATCTCCTGCCATTTCCCTGGAACCCTGCACATTCATTCTTATCAAATAATCATCTACTGCCCTTTTGCCTAAGTTGAACCTACCTCCGCCACACTTCCTGCACTGTATTCCATACCCTAACGTTGCACTGAGTGAAAGGGGTGGCACTGTGGCTCAGTGGTTAGCACTGCTGCCTCACACCGCCAGGGACCCGGGTTTGATTCCTGCCTTGGGTGACTATCTGTCTGGAGTTGGCACATTCCCCCCGTGTCTGCGTGGGTTTCCATTAGGTGCACCGGTTTCCTCCCACAGTCCAAAGATGTGCAGGTCAGGTGAAATGGCCACGCTAAATTGCCCATAGTGTTAGGTGCATTAGTCAGGCGTGAATATGGGGTAGGGGAATGGGTCTCAGTGGGTTAATCTTCAAGGGTCGGTGTGGACTTGTTGGGCTGAAGGGCCTGTTTCCATACTGTAGGTAATCTAATTTAAATCTGAAAGCTTGTCTCAGTTCATGTTTGCTTCCTTTGCAAAACATTTAAGTCTGTGCCATTTGATTCTCAACCCAGTTATGAGTTGACTAGTTTCTACCTACACATGATTTTGAAATTTGTATCAAATTTCCTTTTTGTCTCCAAGAAAAACAGTTCTAACTTCTCCAACCTTCCTTTAGGACTGAACTTTCTCTTCCCTGTAATTATTCTAATAAACTTCTTTTGCACGCTCTCCAATGCATTCACATCCCTCCTCTATTATGTTACCCTGAACTGTGCACAATCGTGGTCTTGTATAGTGCCATCATAACCTTTCTGCTCTTGTGCTCACTGTCCCGATTTACGAAGCCTATATCCGTTTTGTTAACAGCTCTTGCTATGCATCCTGCCATCCAAGATATTCGTGAGTATATTTACAGTCTCTCTGCTCCTGCCCACCCTTTAGACTAGTGTCTTTTATTTAATATTACCACTCCATGTTCTTGCACCACATTGAACTTCAGTTGTCAGCTATCCACCAACTTGTCAATGTTCTTTTGAAGTTAGACACTATCTTCCTCACAAATTGCAAATCTTTCAAACACAATCTTCAAAATTGTCCCCAGCACACCAAATATAAATCATTTGTATATCAGGGGAAGCACTATACTGTGTCCCAGAAATCTAAAGTGCTCCCTCCTGCACAATCTTTTCAATGGATGCAATCATCTGTCGTGTCTTCCTATTTGGGAGTAATTTGGGATTACTACTTTGGAGGTGTTGCTTTCTAATTTTCTACCTAGCTCCCTAAATTCAAATTGCTGGGCCATAACCCTGTTTTCCAACTATCTCATTAGTATCAATGTGGACCAGAATCTCGAGCTGTTCCGCCTCCCCAAGAAGAATGTCTCACTGCAGTTCAGTGATGTCTCTCACCTTAGCATCAGAGAGGTAAGAAACCACCCTGGAACTCAAACCTGTGTAAAAAGTGACACCATCTGCACATGGACTAGTCTATGTTGTGAGAAATGTCCACAACATGCCACAGGAAAGGCATTCCACTTGGCTAAGCTGCCCTGCCATATATTAAGTTGCTTTACTTAACTGTATCTTTAATTATTTTTAACTTATCCTAACCTTACACTTCCACTATTACCTGAAAACTGGAGATTAGAGAAAGCAGAAATTCTTCCACCCTTACTCACAAATCAACTCCCTCTTCTCTGCTTATATATTATTTCGTTCCTCAAGATAGTTTAGAAATTTGTTTTTCAAAATTCCTAGAATTGAAACAAGGTCCCTCTGGAACTTTCTCTCGCTCCTCTCAAGCATCACCTTGTGTTAACTTTACTCATGTGTGTGGTGAGAAAGTGGGAATCAGATTAAATGGGTGATAGTTAATTGACAGTGAGGTGCACTGGGAACAAAAATTAAGTGGTGGCATGAAACAAGCAGCAGATTTGTTGATGCCTGTTTTGCACTTCCACTGTGGCCAATTCCATCTGCCAGGTTCATGTACCAGTGCTGCACTAGGGGAGTACTGCATTGTCACACAGTGTCTTTCAAATGTGACATTGTGTTGAACTCCTGTCTGCTTACTCTGCAAAGAGATTCTGCAGCTTTATTGGAATAACGATAAGGCAGAACACTGTTTCAGCAACATTCTCACTTCAACCAAAAGTAGTAGAACAGGGCCTTCAGCAGCAGGTGGCGACGGTGAGGGGGTATACCAAGCCATTGAGTCGATCCTCCTTGCAAAAAGAAGTCTGATGGAGACACAGATAAAATGTTTATAACCAAAACTTACACCAGGCTTAATTTCATGTAAATTCTCTGTTTTCCTGGTTTAACCTCAAGTTTTTCTTCATGTTCGTAATGATCGGGGCTAGTGGAATAAAGAATCCCTGCTTCGTGATCTTTCTGTAGTCTGTGTTTAAAGCTTATGTAGACTCAGATGATTTGGCCATTCCATTTATTGTTTTCTGCGATCACGTTTTGCATCAAAAGCCTATTGCAATTTTCAATGGAATTGCTGCACAAATGTAACCCTTTGAATTCAAAGAGCATTTGACAAATCAGATGTACCAGAAATATAAATATTGTTTTCGGTTTAAGTTGGCCTGTTTATTTACATTCTCCACTTGCTAGTATATCACCCCGCCCCTTCACATAAATGGGTAGAAATGGCAGATCAGTTATAATATTGACTTTGCCAGCATGTTTTGTTTTTTGAATTGGAAGAAAAGAAAAGTCAAATGCTAAGGTTTTCCTTTATAGCTCAGCATAGTTATCTAGCAGCTGAATCAGGAAAATCCCAATTTTGATCACATAATGTTTTGAGTTAACCTGGTCTTGGCTGGCGCAGTGTAATTGGATCAAGATTAGAGGGTTGAAAATCGGTCATATTTTCGTGTTACTTCCTACTGGAAGTTATGTTCCCTCTCCCTCAAACTCCTTCCCCTTGGTCAAATGTTCTGCACCTAATCTCCAAACAATCTTGCACAGTGGAGCCATACATCATGGAGTGAATAGGGAGGGAGAGAAATTGCAAAGATACTATGTGCATTAAATAATGCCAGAGCTAATTAGGTTCCATATCTGCTATTGTGCCATAACTTTAAAATTCCAGCTAGGCTGTTCAGAAGTTATCAGGATACACACCTTCATCCAAGTGATAATGGATATCTGAAACATTCTGCACAAAAAAAAAATTTAAATAAACAGCAAATTTTAAATTCTTCTGCAAGGATGATAAAGAAGCAGCTCAGTAGAGTTAAGGTACAAACCCCAGCTCTGGTTTGAGTGAATGACTAAAGAATGCCAGGGGCTGAGTGGCCTAGTACTGTTCCAGTGTCTTTCTCGTTTGTTGGCTTGCATCAGTTTGTTTTTATTCTTTCACAGGATGTAGGAATCAGCATTTATTGCCCATCTCTCTTTGCCCTTAAAGAGTTGCTAAGTCATCTTTTTGCACTGCAGCTCTCCACCTGATAATAGGTGCAATGATAACGCTATTAGAAGGGGAATTTTAGAATTTTCATATGCACTTCCAATAAGCGTATTATATAAGAAGGAACTCTGTGTGATCAGCTGACACCAAACGCTATAGGAGCCTTCTTTACCTGTGAACATGCACGTTGCTTTTGTTAATCTTTGAGGAATGTTCTGAACACCTGACATTCTTGAATTATTGCCAAGGACATTTTGTACATTTTATTTTGTTCAAATGCCTTCCCTGAATAGAAGTCTTTTGAACAACAAACAAAAAAATGTGATCATATTGCGTTCCACTCCAGACGCTGGCTGCTATATGTTGTACCACAGCCAGATGTTTGACAGCTGCTTTTTGTGTCTTTACATTGTGTTCCCAAGAGGAGGGATGACACCCTTAGGGAAAATAAACAATTGTGACCTGTGTGTATTGAACACTTTGCAGTAATATGGAATTGAGTGAAATGTATCCAAATGACTAGTTAACTCCCTTGTAGAATTTTTGATGAGCAAAAATAATGTGAAAAACATTATGCAAATTATGTTTGTCTGCTTTGCCCTACCAATGAATACTAATACTTGTTCTTAATTTAACTGCTGTCCTCTACTCTGTGTCCTCGATTCACTTCTGCGGCATCTGGTCTCTTGCAATTGTCCTCTACTTGTCCTAATGCAGTCTCAGTTTCTCAGCTTTCAATCTCCATCCCTCATCATTCTAAGTCCACTCTGACTTGCTATCCACCATGCCAGCAAGCCTTAGACCATATTGTATGCAGTCAGGTAAACAAATAAGGTCCATCTCTACCTCTTCACTCATCCATCACTGATTAGATAATGTTTGGGTTTGATTAGCCCTATGGGTGGACAGCTAGTTTGTAATGCAGAGTGATGCTGTCAGCATAGATTTATTTCCTGTACTGGCTGAAGCTACCATGAAGGTCTCACCTTCTCAACCTTGACCTTTACCTGAGGTATGATTACCCTTAAGGTAAACCACCATTAGTCCTCCACACCATCACCCACCTCCCCCATTCCCTACTGCTCCCTCTGTCTGTCTGACTGTCAGTTAGTCTGTCTGTCTGTCTGTGTGTGTGTGTGTGTGTGTATATGTGTGTGTCTCTCTCTCTCTCTCTCTCAAATGAGGAAATAGCCCTATGGTCCTCTGGGATTACGGCAATTTTTACTCACAAGACTTCTGCAGTGACTATCTCTGTAATGTTTCTTAGAATTTTGCAGCACAGAATATGGTCATTTGATCCATCAGAATTGTGTTCTCCAGGAAAGGGAGAATTTGGAGGCAAGAAGGGCACTTTATCAGGATAGGATAGATATATAGACCAGGCCATTTCCCTCCTCCTGCAGTAAAATATTCTGGATGGCAAGGGCCATGATCAAGGCCCTTAAGTAGCTAATTCATGACCACTATCAATTCATTGATTCCTGAAGAAGGGTTCATGCCCAAAACGTCGATTCTCCTGCTCCTTGGATGCTGCCCGACCTGCTGCGCTTTTCCTGCAACACATTTTCAGCTCTGATCTCCAGCATCTGCAGTCCTCACTTTCTCCACTATCAATTCATGTTAACCCATCAGCAATGAACAAAGCAGTGTGGGTCTGAAGCCAAGTGTCCAGCCAGTTGACAAGAGCAATCCTCTTCAAGTTTCTGCTCGTTAGGTCTACGCTGGCTTTTTGCAAGTGCTGTTCAAATCCCTCAACAATTTTTTTATCAAGTACTAATCCAATTCCTTATCGAAAGCTACAATTAAATCTACTCCTACCAGTCTCCCAGATCACAATGTCTAGTCAGAAAAATATTCTCCTCTGCCTGTCTCTAATTCTCAGGTGTCAGAGACTGCGGTTGGAAAGTCTAATTCATGGAGACTTTTGCATTAAAATCAACCATTCCAAAGAGCAAATAAATACAATAACTTACATATGCAAATAAATTTATGCTAATCAGAGAATTAAAAACACGGAAGCATAGTTTGTTTGTACAGGTGGTTGCTCATAATCCAGGTAGGTAGCTTTGAAAAAAGATGTCCTGTATAACTTGTCAACAGCACAGGACTGGAGATATTTTCTAATCAGCCTATTCAGAGATGTTGTTGCACATCTCTAGAGCAGGTGGAATTTGAACCTGGGTCACCTGGCTCAGAGGCAAGGACACTATGCTTAGTACAGGATTGTATTTTAGGTTTGTCCACATTGTTTATGAATTGACAAATGAGTGCTCTTGCGTTGCAGTGGAAGTATCCCTCCCTCTGAGTTTCCATGCTTTCGATATTTGGTCACATTTCAAAAGTGTGCAATGCCTGTGAAACATTTAGGAAAATCCTGAGTTCACGAAGCATGTACTATGAAGGCCAGTTACCTCCATTCAGTGTGGTCCACTGTGATATTTAAACACATGTTGTAGCATAGAAAAGGAACTTACAGTTGTAGTGGAGGGAGGTGTCATGTCAGGATACAGTGAAAGAGCAAGGAAAGTAGAAAGGAAAATCAGGAGACTAGTGCTGGTATCAAGATGGGAATAAAGGCCGACAAGGGTGAAATTTCCTGTTAATTTCCAGCTGCAATGCCAATTCCGTGCTGGGCAGAGAGTCACCCAGAAAAATGTCAGTTTTGTTACGATAGTTTAAGGGACTAATGATTGGAGCTGGCCCATTGACCCATGGGACATCAGGAACCTAGTAGATGTCTGGAAGCAGCTTCTTAATAACAGGCCAGAGGGATAGCAGTCATCCAAACATACTCTTGCAGCTGTCATGCTTATATGGCCAAAAGGTTTTATGAAAAGTCTTAGCAGAAAGCCTCAAGATGGACACTTTCTGTCTGTTCCTCTCTCTCTCTCTCTCTCTCTCTCCCCCTTACTTGCAGCAGTAGGTTTCAGTGTTGAAGGACCATCTCATTTGCCCTCAAGATTTGAGAGCTTGCCTGACTTCCTAAAATTGGTTGGTGAGCGAATTACTCTCGCCATTAATTGTCCAATCCATCCAAAATTATTTTGGCTCACTGTTGCAAACAAAGTGCTGGATTGGGACCCTGATTTAATCCTGGTATTGGGGTGTCAGCATCAAATTGAAAATCTGGGGCTTGTACTCCGAATTATAATGTCTACCAAAGGTTTGGTACTGCTCGAGGAACTGCTATAATGCAGAAGATTAATTTTTAAGTGCTGATTAAAAAATGAACAAAGATTCTATCTCGACTGTTGTTAAGAACTTCCTGCAGCATTCCATAACCATATTTAAACTAAATGCTCAAGTTTACCTCCAGCTCAGATCTAGAGTTAGTGGACTTAATGGAATGGAAGAAATAGTTGAACGGTAGTTGCCAGCATAGGCAGGGACTTAGAAGCACATTCAAGATCTACCGAAGTGGGGCACAGCAGAAACTTTTAAGGGGATTGAAAAAACAACAGATTGTGATTAAGCTGATTATAAAATGGTCATTGTTCTGTTCAATTGTAAATAATAGCCATTATGGAATGAGATTTTAAATGACGAAGGCATATGTGTATGACCTTTGCCCTGATCACTAATCACAGAAACTTCAGGTCTTTTTGACATTTAATGTAAATTGTCAATGCTTTGTCCAGAATTTTTGAAGATATGACAATTATATTAAGATTTACTGTATGATGAGGGATTGCCTTTCAACTGCACAAAAGCTCATATTAGTTAACCAACCACATTATATTAAAAAAATACAGAATTTAGACCTTTCAAACTTTTAATGCTCAGTGCAGAATTTAATGACGCAATAATTGAATTAACCCCCGTACAATATTCTCTGTGTTACTCAAACAATAATTATATTTTATATTACTAAATAAAACAAACCCAAAAACTAGAGATGCTGTAAATCAGAAACAAAAACATAAATTGTTGGAAAAACTCAATAGACCTGTCAGCATCTGTGGAGTGAAATAAGAGTTAACCTTTCAGGTCCCGTGACCCTTCAGAACATCATTCCACTCTATCAATGCTGGCCTAGAATATTACAGCAAATAGTGCACAAAAGATAGAGGTTCAGCTTTGTTGATTTGCATTGACAAGTTTGGGCAAATTTGATATTCCAATAACTTGATTCATTTTGCACAATACTTTGAACAGAAACTGAAACAGATTTTCAACTTATCAATATGGTGAATTGTGAAAATTAAAATAGTTTGGTTTCTAAACACAGCACAATGCAAGCTTTATATCGGTACATTCATTTGAAAACCTAACTTAATAGATTTGTAATACAGAGAGGATCAGCTTTGTAAATAGCCACTTATTTTGGAATAACTCCTACCTGTGTTTTGTTTTTAAAGTTATTCCTTTATGTTGTACACAGGCTATAATTTACATAGTAAACGAATCCACTGGAAACAGTCTGACATTAAAACCCGGTATGGTCAGTAACTGAGGAAAAACAGATGGAGAAGATTCTTTGCCAAAGAGGAAAAATGGTATAAATTGCTGTTGTTAAGTAAAAATATCTGATCCTCCAAATCATTTTAAATGAAGCGTCAAAGCAAGAGTTTTTCAATAGGCAAATGCGAGGTGCTATATTTTGGTCGGGGAAAGAAGGGCAGGACGTATACACTTAATGGTAAGGTCCTGGGGAGTGTTGCTGAACAAAGTGACTTTGGAATGCAGGTTCATAGTTCCTTCAAAGTGGAGTCAGAGGTTGAAAGGATAGTGAAGAAGGTGTTTGATATGCTTTCCTTTATTGTAAGTGCATTGAGTATAGGGGTTGGGAGTTCATGTTGAGGCTGTACAAAACATTTGTAAGGCCGCTTTTGGAATACTGCTTTCAAGTCTAGTCTCCCTCCTATAGGAAAGATGTTGCTGATCTTGAAAGGGTTCAGCAAGGATTTACAAGGATGTTGCTCGGGTTGGACGGTTTGAGCTATAGGGAGGGCTGAATAGACTGGGGCTATCTTCCCTGGAATGTCGGAGGCTGAAAGGTGACCTTATAGAGGTTTATAAAATCAAGAAGGGCTTGGATAAGGTAAATAGACAAGATCTTTTCCCCAAGGTGGGGAAGTCCAAAACTAGAGGGCGTAGGTTTAGGGTGAGAGAAGAATGATTTAAAAGGGACCTTATGGGCACCTTTTTCACCACAGAGGGTGGTGGGTGTATGGAATGCTAGAGGAAGTGATAGAGGCTGGTACAATTACTACATTCAAAAGGCATCTGGATGGATGTTTGAATTGGAAGGGTTTAGGGGAAATGGGACACATGCTGACAATTGGGACTAGATTAGTTTAAGATATCTGGCTGGCATGGACAACTTGGACTGAGGATCTCTTTCCATGCTGTACATCTCTTTGACTCTATCTGATAGCATCCATGGAGAAAGAAATTGTGTTAGTGCTTCAGGTCAATGAACTTGCATGAAAACCAGATGACAAATATTTCATGCTTAACCTCACCACTATCAATACCAATCATGCTTGACAGACAAGGAAATAAATACACCAGCCCCAATGATTAACCTGGATCAACCCTCTGAGCTGTAAAGGATGAGGTCAATTTTATCAAACATAAAAATGTTATCTCAGTGTTACTCTTCTCTGATTATCATGAATCTCTTCTACAAAATGAAGATCATTTAGCCACTTGTTTGTTCTCAATCTGAATACTTGCAATAAGCTCCATTGAGCAGCCCACACAAATGGAAGAAGTTCATCTCCTCTCTCGGGCCCTGTCATTTGGTTCCCTCACGAACAGATTGTGGTCAGATATATCCTCATAGAGGTAAAATGGAAAAGAAACCAAAGGGACAAGAAGGTGATTATTTCAATGACAAGAATCACCACACAATGACTTCATGGGTCAACAGGATCTGACCATGGAGATTATTCTGATGACATGAATCATCTCAACTTCATGGATCATATTATGCTCATGTTGGAGATCATCAAGTTTGAAGTATTGCAATTTTTACTGTTGCTATATTGCCTCTTCATCAGGCAGTTATTCTGCTCCAGTTAACAGAATAGGCAAGCAGATTGGCGCAGCAGAAGCATGCTACGCCTATAACCCAGAGGTCACTAGGTCGAAACTATCCTCTGCTATGTGAATTGTGGAGATTCAAGATGGCGGCGACTGAGTAGGTCTGAGTCTGCAGAGCTCTGCCCAAGACTCAGGCAAAGTGGAGTACCCACCTTTACCTCACCTGTTAAATTACTCAAAATAGCTTTTGCCCAGCACACTTGGCTATTTTGCATCAAGCGTTAACAGTTTGGTGCTTTTTAAAATGACTAAGGGCAAAATCTTTTGCAGTTCGCAACAGGCAGGGACCCTTCCCCCACCCCCTCCCACAGCAGCAGAGACGTCCGCGGCTGCCTCGGGGGGACTTACCTGCAGAGGCGAGCTTGATCTCCGAGATCATCAAACTCCAAGAGAAAATTGATGCGGCCATCAAGGAGACCTGGTCCAGGTGGGAGTCAACATCGGTCATGCTGCAGAAGTATGACTGAGAGATCAAGAAACTCGGGCAGCATATCGGAGGGGACAGAGTAATGGGCTGCCGCAGCCTCGGAGACTGCTGCTGAATCACCCATGGGTCATGTCCGGGCTCTGAACCGGCGAGTCCGGACCCTGGAGGAGCACATCGATGACCTTGAAAATGAGAGGAGGAAGGCCAGCTTGTGTATTTCCTGGAGCAATGCCTCCCACAACTATTGAAACTGGAGTCGGAGCTGGGCCGAGTGCAGGTTGAGCAGGCCCACCGAGTCAGACAAACGCCACTGCCCGGTTCTAGTTTGACCTCAATGTTACAGGGAAAAACAAATGCTGCTGGAGGCCTTCAGAGTCTTGGGGAAGGATCCCCAGGCCACAATGTACAAGGGCTCCAAGATAATGCGGTTTCAGGACTTTTGTCCAGTTGTGGTCCTCAAAAGGAGGGCATTTGATGAGGCGAAGAAGCATTTGAGAGGCTTAAATATTCAATATTCTATGTGATATCGAGCAACGCTGCGCTTCAGTCATGGAAGATCTGTATATAACTTTGGATCACTGGAGAAAGTAAAAGAATTCCTGGATGCTCTCAAATAGACTGCGGGACTTGAACTGTATGGATAAGGACTTTATTTTGCACCCCTCCCCTCCTTTGTTTATTCTTCTTTCTTTCTCCATCTTTCCCTGGTGGTTGGGGTAGGCCTGCTCTTTATTCTTTCTTTGGTCTTTTATTGTGCGGCTTATTTGATTATTGGGGATTGTTTCTGAGTGGGATTTTCTTTCTTTTTTCTTATTTAGTTGCCTAATACTTGCTGGGATTGTAATTTCGTAATCTCACATATTTCTATCTTGTATTGTTTTATTAAGCGTGTCTAGGTGATAGTGTGGGCGGTTGGATGGGTCACCCACTTTTAACTCCTGTTTTATAAGATACTGCAATTTATTTACTCTATTTTGTAATGCCAGGCCGAAGGCAGGGCCCTAGCTGGGAGAGGTTATGGTGGTGTTATTGGAAGGTAGTAGTGCCCCCTGTGATCTCGGGGGAAAGTCTCCTTTTAATTATGCATTATGTTACTTTTACTTAGGAGTAGTTCTTAATTGTGTTGATTTAACTGTTTTAAAGAGTTTTTTTATATGTGAGTTTATTTTGGTCTTTATTCAATGTCTGTTGTGTGGGGTTCCTCTTCCTGGGAGGTCTCGTGCCTCCCTGGACTATCATGGCTAGCCATTCGTTTAGGTGGTGTATCTGGAATGTCAAGGGGAGCCATTTGCCAATCAAAAGGAAAAAGATATTATCAAGTCTTAAAAATGAAAGGGTTGATGTAGCTCTTTTACAGGAGACACATCGACTTGATAAGGAGCACTCAAAACTGCAACAGGGTAGGTTTGGCCAGGTGTTCTGTGTTCCTTTCATCTTTTAGCTCAAAAGGTAGGGGAGTAACCATTCTTATTCAGAAGAGTCTCCCCTTCCAAATGTTAAGCCAGATAAAAGATGAGTCTGGATGGTATATATTGATCAAAGCCCTAATATCTGAGAGGAATACAGGATTTTGAATCTTTGTTGCCCCCTGGCACACCCTTTAAAATTTGTAATGGAAGCGTTCTCTAAGTTGATGGCTCTCGGGGTCCACAATACAATTATAGGGGGAGATTTTAATTGTAACCTTGGAGCAGGTGTCGTTCTTGAATGCCCCCCTGACAACCTAGGAAGTACAGGAGGCAGTTAGGCAGCTTCAGAGTGGCAAAGTGCCTGGTCCAGATGGATTACAGGCTGAGTTCTATAAGAATTTATAGGGGGACTGGCCGGGCCACTCATAAATATCTATAATTATTCACGTAGGCAAACATGAGGTCTGCAGATGCTGGAAACCACAGTCTAGATTAGAGTGGTGCTGGAAAAGCACAGTAGGTCAGGCAGCATTCGAGGAGCAGGAAAATCCTGATGAAGGGCTTTTGCCCGAAACATCGATTTTCCTGCTCCTTGGATGCTGCCTGACTTGCTGTGCTTTTCCAGCACCACTCTAATCTAGACCCTAACTATTCACATAGTCGGGCTGCCCCCGCATTCATTGAGAGAAGCAAATATTTCTGTCATTCTTAAGAAGGGAAAGGCCCCAGAATACTGCTCTTCATTTAGACCCATATCCTTGTCAAATATGGATTTTAAAATTCTCTCAAAAATGCTAGCATTAAGACTGGAGAGGGTTTTACCATTCATTATAAAAGAGGACCAGACGGGGTTTATAAAGGGTCTTAAATATGGTACAAGCCTTCCAAAAGGGAGCAATACCAGGTTTAATTGTCTCCCTAGATGCAGAGAAGACAGATCAGGTAGAATGGCCGTATCTTTTCTATATGCTGGAACGGTTCAGTGTTGGAGAGGGTTTCAGTATTATATAATGATCCCAAAGCTGCGGTGATCACCAATGGTTTAATTTCGGACAGCTTTAGCATTGGCAGAGGCTATCGCCAGGGATGTCTTCTCTCACATTATTATTTACGTTAGTGATTGAACACTGGCGGAAGCTATATGAACTGACCCTAACGTAACGGCTCCGAAGATTGGATCAGGCAAGCACAAAATTACTCTCTATGCGGATAATGTCCTCCTTTTCTTAAGTGATCCTTTGACATCTGTGCCACGCTTAACTCAAGTGGTCAATTTATTTGGTATGTTTTCAGGTTACAAAATCAATTTTGTGAAATCGGAGGCCATGCTGGTGGGAGGCCTTGCCAGTATATCCAATTTTCCGGACGGATCTTGTGTTCCCTTTCAGTCGTCACTGGAAGGTTTTCTGTACTTGGGTATTTTTATTACTTCAGCATTTGGTCAGCTGTATAAAGCCAATTACACACACTTATTAGAGAAAATAAGGCAGGGCCTTCAATGCTCTGAAGATCTCCCAATATATTGGCAAGGTAGAGTAGCCTTAGTTAAGATGAGTATTCTACCTTGTCTTTTATACCCCACAAGAATTCTCCCCTCAATGCTGCCGAGACAGGCGTTGCATAAGCTTTACGGTTGGCTCGGTTCCTTTATTTGGAATCATAGACGGCCCCTTATCAAATTAAAAAAGCTGCAGCTTCCACAAGCAAGACACTTTCCAGACTTTAGGAGGTATCAGTTGAGCTCCCTATTATCCTATGTAGCTAATTGGGTCTCTTGTGACCCACAAGCAATCTGGTTAGATATTGAGACTTCCCAAGCAAATTGTCCCCTCATCAATCTACTATTTATGCATAAGATGAGAGTTATTATGGACTATTGTAAAAACCCGATTGTTTTAAATACAATTAAAGCCTGGAGGATAATGCGACAAGAAGAGGGTAACCTGCAAAAAACCTCCCCTGATACCCCCATAGTGGGAACATTGGGATTCCAGCCAGGTCTAACCCATGCTACATTCAAAAGCTGGGAGTCCAGAGGTATCTCCTGTTTGGGAGACCTGTGCGAGGGGGAGGTCATGATGTCCTTCAAGCAGCTGTGCCAGAAATTTGGACTGCTCAGCAAGGACCTCTTCCGGTATTTCCAAATACGAGACTTTATACAAAAGAAGACCACATTGATAGTCAATCATTATAAATCGGATAGGGAAAGGAGAGTGCTTTGGCCAATGGGGCTGCCCTGGGTCAGTACTCTCTACCACTCACTATGCAATAAGGTATCGAAGGACATGGAACGGTTATATAAAACCTGGAATCAAGAATTAGGATTGGAAATCTGTTTAGAAATGTGGGAGGATGTCTGGGAAAATGCCAGGAAGATCTCTATCTGTAACAGAACTCAGGCTACTAAATTAAAGATACTTCACAGGGCTCACATGGCACCTGAGCGACTCGCAAAGTTCAAGGCAGGCGCATCCCCAGTGTGTCCTAAATGTAAAATCGAAGTTGGTACTCTCACGCATTGTCTGTGGACATGCCATAAGATCCGCAGGTATTGGGACAGAGTAGCGAATGCCTTGACAAAGATTTTGGGTACGGAGATTGGATTAGATCCATTGTCCCTACTTTTTGGCTCCCCAAATTTTCCCTCTCTGGATGTATATGGGAAGAAATTATTTACTATCCTTTCCTTTTTTTGCAAGGAAACATATTTTAATGAATTGGGTGTCTGAAGGCCCCCCAGGATTCTCAAACTGGTACACGTTAGTCATGGAATATATCCCCCTTGACTTCCTTATGAATATGGTGCACCAAAAAAATGGAATTATTTTACAGAGCATGGCAGCCCTTTTTGAACTGCACTGACACAGATATTTCAGCCGTATTGTTCAGGGCCTTTGCTTAGCCATCGTAATGGCTCCGACTAGTTCGGGGCCCCTGGGAGGAGGAATCCCGTTTTAAATACAGGTTTTGTTATGATTTGATATAAATCTATTTTGAGCATGTATCTAGTTATTTATCTACCTTTTTGTTTATTGTTAGTAATGTATGATATCCTATTTTATGTTTTGGTCATTTGTAGAATAGATTAATAGTTAGGTTTTTGAAACATTTTATATTGGTGTTGTTATTATATTGTAAAGTGGAATGCACTAGTTTGTATTATTTTTGTAATTTTGGAAAAAGTACCCAAATCTTTTCCCCGAGGTGGGGGAAGTCCAAAACTAGAGGGCGTAGGTTTAGGGTGAGAGAAGAATGATTTAAAAGGGACCTAAAGGGCACCTTTTCATGCAGAGGGGGTTGGGTGTATGGAATGCTAGAGGAAGTGATGGAGGTTGGTACAATTACAACATTCAAAAGGCATCTGGATGGGTGTCTGAATAGGAAGGGTTTACAGAGATATGAGCCAAATGCTAGCAAATGGGACTAGATTAGTTTAGGATAACTGGTTGGCATGGATGAGTTGGACCAAAGAGTCTGTTTTTGTGTTGTATATCTCTGTGACTCTATGATTCTATAAGAACATTAGCAAACCAGTTGAGTTTTTACGACAATCAACAATAGTTACAAGGTCACTAATATATCATATTTTGATTCCAGATATTTAGTGAATTCAAACTTCACTATTTGCAATGGTGTGATTTGAGCTGATGATCCCAGAGCATTAGAACTTGGATTTGTTCTTTTAATATTAATCCATTAAACCCCAGTATCATTCAAATAAATCTGTACTGAACCACCCTACTCCTCCTTTACCTTTCTGAGGTGTAATGTCTGACAATGAAGACAATACCCAGATGGTGTTGTTGTGTAGTGGTAGTGTCCCTATCCCTTGCTCAGAGCTTTGAACAGGTTGATAGTTTTTTTTAAAAATACCTCTGTATAAATATATCCTTTTGTATTCAAATGCTTAGGATCAAGTGATCAAATATTAAAGGTCCAATATTTTTACATGCTCCTGGTTTGCATTCATTTCACCGTGGAATCTGCCACAACACGACTGGTATTTGTGTAATCACCATTTTCCATTTGCATTAGTGCCTCCTCCACAGTCCCTTAGCAAATGTTAGCCCTTCCTGAGATTAAAACATATTTGTCTACTTCATAGACACCAGGGATACTGTAAGCTGTGAAGCTGGAATATCACAAGGCCAGACAGCATCCAATGAGCAACAAAGTCAATGTTCCAGGTCGAAACCCTTCGTTAGGACTCACTCGGATGCTGTCTGACCTGCTGCACTCTTCCAGCTTCACATCTGTTGACTGTGACTTCCAGCATCAGCTGTCCTTACTGTCTCCTAGGGATACTGTAGCTATTTGCCAATACTCATGGGTCATCTCAGCACTGATATTTCATATTTTTTATTTAAATGAAGCACAAATCACCCACTTTATCTTCACTACACATCTTCTTGTTGCCTCAGAAACTATGTCCTTCATCGTTGCATGTATGACCCAACTTCAACTCTGTGTTGTTGAAGCTTGAGATGGCAGAAGATTGCGTGAATGATTTGTTCAGACGAATGCAGTTTAGGCACTTTAATGTACAGATTGCCTCAATGAGAATTTACTTTTCATTAATGACGTGTTGAGGCAGTAAAATGCGAATCCAAGTACATTGATCTTGTCACTAACTAAAAACACGACTAGACAACTTCCTGTTTCACAAGTTCCTCAGAACTGTTTCATTTTTACTTCTGTTTGTATTTCATAAGCACAGGGGGCATGGTTAGCCGGTTCAATTCCTACACTGGCTGAGGTTACCATAAAGGACTCTCCTTCTCAAATCCTCCCCTTGTCTGAGGCTTGATGACCCTCAGGTTAAACCACCGCTGGTCATCCCGATTTAATGAAACAGCAGCCCCATAGTCCACTTCCTTCGGATTATGGTGACTTTATGATAAGTTGTTTTTGGACCATCAAATGAAATATGTAATAATTACAATCCGTTGCCTCCTAAATTGCTACTAATACGATGCTACAATAATAAGTAAGTGCATCAAATAGCTTTATTTCAAAGAAAAGATAGAATTTTGTGATTTTTTTTGGTTAAAAAATGTATTAATATTCTGCCAGAGTCCTAAATAAGTCTATGTGTTAGCAACATCTTGGCCCTTGGAACGTACACATTGAAGACTGAGTTCTTTTTGAGACAGATGTCTTGAAATTCATTAACATAACTAACTAATTGCACTGCGATAGGCTTTCAGGCTAACATATAGTGTGGGTCTGTACTTTCTGACTACATCCAGCTGAGATAGAGTAACTACAGGCATTAATATTAATTAATGTTACCATTATTAATATTACAGCCACCAGTGCTACTGAAGTTAAGGTGAGTGCCTTCATACTGGAAAGTCACATCTTGTGATATCATCTAGCTGTATTAAGGTTTACTGTCTGTCTGGCCTGGGATATATACAATACAATTTATGTTAAAAATTGCAAAGTTATGGTGCAATAGCAGGACAGTATGGTCAACCTCAGTGTAACCAAGGATACAGTGGTAATTTGAAATGAGCATCCATCTTGATTTACATATGCAAATGAGCTGAGCCCAGTTTGAGCTATGGGTAAAAGATGCCTCTGGTTTGTTCTTTCCCGATATGTTTGGATCTTCTACTTCTGCAAAGGAGAGTGCACTGCATTCTACTGGCATTTTCACGAGACCACAGAATACCAAGAAAATGAGCACTACTGCTGTTGCTTGTAGCTCCTTCTGCCAGCAGATCTACTCATAGTGTGTCACACTTCCTTGTCTTGCACCATCCTCACTAGAGCTTGTCTGCAACTAGCTGTGATGTCCATCTTCCATCTACCCCTGGAGGTCAAACCTTCTCTTTGCTGCGCTCCACTTTACCTTCTTGAAGAGACCTCTTTAGCTTTTCAACTCTGGTCAAAAGACTGAAATACTAGCATTCTCTTTTCCAATGTCACTGTTTAGAGTTCCTTTTTCTCTTGCAATTTCAAGTGTCCCCCTGTTGTCTTATAAGCGTTAAATGGTGTAATTTAACCCTCCACTGATTCCTCAACATATTGGGTGACCTACGGGAAGAATAAAAAGTGATCTTTTTTGTTCACAAATTATCTTTTAATTCTACGTCATTGTAAAATGAATTACTCCTAACTCTCAACTCCCCTGAAAACTCCTTTGTGATTACAGATGACCATGTTTTAGATTTCTTTTAGCTATTTGTAATTAAAGGGACCTCACTTATCCTAATATAAACTGAATAGAAATTGTGTTTCTGGCTCAGTGACGTGAAGGATTTCCAAACAGGGAAAATGGCAATTTGCTTAATCAGTGTTTGTCCAGGTTGTGAGAGAGAAGCATTGCTGGGAATGAAATAGGGCAAGTGGAGTATGTTTCAGTGCAACTACTTCTTACTTGCTTTTTCTATCCAAGATTTGAACCTAAGATGGCACAAGAGGCAGACATTGTAAAAGCTTTTTACTGTATTTCTACAATGGAGTATACACGACAATAAAGGATATTTTATTCTTTCACAACTGATGAGTAACAGCACTCAGAATATTGTCAGGATAGTTTTGGAGAAAGTGAAATCATGTGCGAAAGCTTTTAACTAGCAGAGAGTTGAATATGACGCTACTTCAGAAATGAAGGAAGGTCGAACTTCTACCTTGCTTCAGCTCTGAGCATGAGTCAGATTCAATTCATGACATTAACTTTGTCTATCTTTCTATAGATGCTGCCCAATTTGCTGAGCATTTCTGCCACTTTCTGTTTTCATTTCAGATTTCTAGCATCTGCAATTTGCTGTGTTTGATTGGAAGTGAATTCATTCCAAATTAAAAATTAATAGGCACAGTAGGAATAGAATAACAGGGGGTCTTCAGACAGGAAATAGGTTCTGTAAAGTGCAGGCATGTTGATCTCAGAGTGAAAGGAAGGGCATCTATATAAACAGGACCAAAGAGAGAAAATGCATGATGTTTAAAATCATACAGCCTCTTTAAATTATCTAATGTGGTCACGCACGCACAGTAATTTAAAGGTGCTGACTTTATGCAACCTACTTGGAGACTTCTAGTAACTGCATAGCATTTACAGGAAATACAAGTTAAGCTAACACTGAAGAAGAATGAAGCATAATACAGGAAGACATTAGATAACATGCAGACTGAGCAATTACATGAACCTCAGTATTGATAAATGTGAATGATGCAGTTCATAGAAGAAATAAGAGATCTAGGGATATGCAGGTTAACAAATCATTAAACGCTGCATTGCAGGTCAGCAAAATAATTAAAAATGCTAACTTTTTTCGAAAAGAAAAGGATTTATTTCCATAAATGTAGAACTCAAAAATAGTGAAGCTATATTAAAAATGTGTGGGACACTGGTCAGGCTGCTTCAGGCAGTCTGGGTATAGTTCTTGGCTCCAGCCTTTAGAAGGGATATAATTGGAAAAGATACAAATATAGGTTTACAATGCTATACCAAAATCAAGATTTCAAAATCTATTTGGATAGACTGAACAAGTCACAGTACTTTTCTTTAGAAAAGAGAAGACCTGTAGAGGAGACCCGATGGAGGGTTTTAAAAACTATGAATAGGTTGAACTGGGTAGCTCATAGAATCATTGAAGCACACAGCACTGTGACCATCCCACTCATCATACCCGTAGTGGCCCTTTGAAAGATCAGCCTTGTTCAGGCCCATATCCTCACTTAATGTCTTTGACTCCATAAGTCCTAATCCTTAAGAACCTGTCCAACTCCCTTTTTAAGTAATTTTCAGAAACAGCATCCACTACCTTTTCAGGTGGAAAGTTCCAGATTCCAACAATTTTGAATGAAAAAATTCTCTCCATTTCCCCTTGTCAGTGATTTTACTGCATTCATCATTGATGTACTCATCAGAGAGAATAATTCTCTCCCACCCTATCTCAAGAGATCATTACACGACCTTTTCTGTTCCAAAGGCTAACTTTCCAAAACTTTCCAAAAAAACTGACTTCCCTCTTCCCTGATAACGTGTTGGTGAACCTCCTTTGTATCATGTCTGAGGCATTTACATCTTTCTTGAAGTATGGAGGCATGAAGTGTATGGAAGATTCATGTATATGGACACCAACACATCAGGATGATCTGTGAAATAACTCCATAGAGTCTGGGCATATCCCATTATCAAGTCATCCTTTATTTACATGTAAAGAGTCCTTGATATTGATCCAGGCCCTCAGAGTCAGTTCTCAGAGTGAAGAGGATGTCTGACATTCCTGTTCTTATCTTTCAGCCAGGACTCCCTGATTGGATCAGATTAACAGCCCCAATCAGGGAACTCATATTCTATGTGGTGACTGACCTCATTACAATCACTACAATCTGCTTGTCTATACATTTCTCAATAGTTCCACTTATGGTATACATCTTTCCTTCTTAGGCATTTCAAAATACATCACTTCCTACTTCTTTTTGCTAAGCTCCAAGGTCCCCTTGTTTTTGCTCCCGATTAACCTGAAGTCCATAATTGGCCTCATCACTATCTACTTTGCGCTCCAGCTGTGTAGCATCTTCAAACTATGTAGTGCTGTCTGAGTTTTGGCCATTTAAATAAAGTGAAAGCTATAATTGCCCTGACACTGATCTATGCTTGAACAAATGTCACTACAAATCACTTTCCAGTCTGAAAAGCCCTAACCTTTGCTGCATGTTGCCAATCCAATTTAATATCCATATACCTTCCATGTGCTTCCATAGTCTGAGAGGCTTCCTACATGGGCATTTCATCAAATGTATGCAATGCAGCATATACGGAGCAAAAGTTTCCACCTCTTAATGACAAAAAGAAATACAAAATCTAATTGGAAAAATTTCCTAAACACTTTTTTAAAACTTGGAACATACAGTTAGTTCTGCCATAACGCAGTAGTTCCATTCTCTTGCAATCCCGTGTTATAAGAAAATCATGTAAAAGCAAAACCATTATGGGGCCAGAATCGCGTTATAACCAATGCACACATTAAAAGTTCACGCTTCAGAAACAGTGTCCCCAATTTGTCAATCATGTTATAATGAATTCGTATCAATGAAATGCGTGTTATAGCAGAACGACCCATGGTTGGAATGTGGAGCTTACAATGGCATCATGTGCTTGAGACAATTAACTTAAGATGATTAAAGAAAACAAAGTTAGTAACGTGAGAGAAAAAGGAACAGAAAGATATGTCAAAAGTTGATACAAGGTAGAGGGAATGTAAACTATAAACACCAACACAGCCTAGATATACCAATTAGCCTGTTTCCCACACTGTACACTCTATGCGATTCTGAATTGCTACTGCCAATAGGAACTTGCCAGGCACAAATAAGCTGCTGGTTCTTCTGTGTTGCAACGGTGAAGTGCTGCAGGATATTAAATTAGCTGTAAAGTTGTGAAAGATTCTTTCCACTTTTGCTTTTAATTCAAATATTTTCCAGAAAATAATCAAGGGCACCAGAATCTTTGCGCACTTGAGATCGCTGCCTAATGTAGAAACTGAATACATCATCTTAGTGGAGTGGTCTTTAATCATTTCTGTTTGTACTTCGCTTAAAGTGGGGATGTTTCTCTGTTCTAACAGAAGCTTTAGATGTACAAGTCATGCCTGGTGAAACAGATTCGAATTTTCTTGATTTTGACATGCATGCAAAAGTAGATGTTCAGATGTGGATTTATGTTGAGGAATTGGGACTGATGGGGCAACAGGTCATGATACTGGGGTGTGCTACCAATTAGATGTAAGGTGCATTGACATATCATTTCATGGATTTACTGCCTTGCGGAATAATGATTTGAAAGAAAACAATTAGGTTTGTATAGTTAATGAAGTTTACATTGAGAGGAGTGACTGAAGCAACAGAGAATGTGCTCTGGAATATCTCAAACTGAGTGACACTTGACTGTAGAGCAGTAGATAAACAGCAGGTCTTTCCCAGGTTATGGTGCATAGAAAGAGATGCAGCTGCTGCCATAAACCCATAAGAGGAGATTTAACTAGTTTATTTATGTTATTTGATTCCAAAATTTAAAAATATCCTTTAACTCTGTAAGACGTCATAGTCTGAGGAGGGCCTTTGGAAGGCTATAGAATAAACAATGGTTTCTGAAATATGTAACCAACCCGTATCATTTGAAAGCATCGCTGATCATTGTGTGACATTGCAAAGGAACAGAGCTAAGTTCAGACCAATTCATGGTTTGCCAGTTGCGCAGAAAGAGTGTAAGGAAGATAGCACTGACAATCATTGTGCAATGGCATTGAGTGACAACACAAGACAACCAAATTGTCAAACAAGTGTAACACAGAGCAATCCCTGATGCACACAATCATTGACTCACATTGAGCTGCCAAAGTGTTACATTGAAGTTTGAAGTGTTAATTTTGCAATCTCTGTGTTACTATTTTGCATAATTATTGAATTGACAATATGTGCTTATGAACCATTGTGTATATCTTGGCTAATTTTCCATCTTTAGAGAAAGGAGAACGTTATGTTTTGTCTCACAATCATTACGGCAGTATACTTTTAATTGATATGCTCATGAAATCAGCAGTATCATAGCATGCAACTTGAGCACATAAAGGTTTCATACCCCATCTATACTTCAACCATTTGAAGCATGAAATGCTGCTGAAAATCTATTACTTTCTGTAACCAAGCAACCTAGTAATGACCCAGACTCGGTGCTTGAAATGTTCCCAATGTCTGAACAAGATGGACAATGGCAAGAAATTTGAGAGAATGCAGCAAAATTTAAAAAAAAATTAGATTCTCAACATTGAGGGAAAAAAATTGCCCAATCTTTCTATTAAAGTTTAACTGCTAGATAGGAGTCTCACAAGTAAATGACGGGGACCCTATATGCATGCACTAATATCTTATAATTACTTAACTTTGTGTCATTCCTAAGAGGTTGCTATTCTCTCAGGTATCAGTGAAAACCTAGACAGTGCCAAATCCTGATCTGAACGTCTGAGCGGTTTTCTATTGGCTGCTGCTTGCCAGTATCTTCTCCAGGTTTTCATTCTCCAACCTCACATTGCACACTTCACGAGCAGCATCCGCAGGCACTCTCCAACCACAGAGATTGGCATTGGCAAACCACCAGTCTCATCAGTTCATTACAGGGTATCTCCAATGGACAAAGAAGACATTTCAGTACTTCACTACCCCATTTTGGATTTCACCAATGCCATACTTTGCAATGATGGTGTCACGCTCCTTTGCACGTATGGTCATATACCCACCTTTTATGCAGCAGAACAGGGTGTGTCTCCGGGCTCTTAGCTTTCTTTCTTAGCACTCACCCGCTTTGTGCTTACTTGGAAACTCACACAGCTCTGTCTTGCCTTGCCTTTTGGTGTAGATTGAAAGCCAGGCAGTTTGTCATGTTTGCCTGTACTGAACAGGCAAGGGACATGCATGTTGGAGTTTCTGTGTCAATGCTGAATCTACGGCATGTGCCAGCAACTTGTGTGACAAACACGCTGCACATGTTTCAGTCTAATGGCCATGTCCTAAAGACTAAAGTGCGCATTCTTAGTCCAGTCATGGGGGACTATGGTCAGCCAGGGTGCTGGCAGGTGCCCAGTCAGGAGGGGTAGTGAGAGTGTCAATAGGAAGAACAGAGGGCAGGAAGGGTTGGTAGTTTGAGGTGGTGGGATAGGTGTATTTTATAGTGAGAGTAGTAGACCATGAACCTTGGTGGGTGCAGTACAGAGTTAAAGTATGAGGTGGCAGAGGGAAGATTATATCTTTGCAAAACACATAAGATTATTGACCAAGTTATTGCATTTCTGTCCATTCCTCCAGATTGCACTGACCTTCAGATCCAGCTAGCAGTGCTTGGTGCCGCGGCCTTAACTGGAGGTCCTCGGGAAAGAGGGCAACCATTTCTCCACCATCCGCCTGGGCTTCCAGGTCCCTGAACGAAAAGCGAACTTTCCTTTATCAGCCAGGTTCCTTGGAATTATACAGCAACACACAAAGGATAGTGACTGCCTTCCAGCATTTGCACAGCCACGCAGTTGATGCTCAGATATGGTACTCACAGGGAATGTTTCCACTGCTGATGAGTACAAGATGACATGAGAGCGGTGCCTTGAGGTTTTGGTGAATGTTTAATAAGGTGATCAGCGGACAATCGTGCGAGTCAAGTTTCCACGGCTCCCATGGGGAAATCCTGCAAGTAATTAACACTCAACCAAAAATACGGTAAACTCCAGGCCCTATGTGTCTGTGAATATAATGTCTATATATAACGGTGATCTGTGATGTGTTCTGCTGGGTTATTCAATACCATGTCACCCACGTCTTGTTTTTCTCTTCCAGGAGCTATTGCTGGCACAAACACTCTGCTTCAGGGGACTTACACATCAGCAGTTGCAAGGCTTTTGGACATGGGAGCATTATTACCTTTCAGGTGTCAAATTTAATTAGTAAGTCACCATCGTCCTGGAGGACCATAGGGCTGCTCTCTCATTTGAGAAAAACAACTGGTGGTGGGTTTATTGGTGCTGGAAAAGCACAGCAGTTCAGGCAGCATCCGAGGTGCAGTAAAATTGATGTTTTGGGCAAAAGCCCTTCATCTCCACCCTTCAGGCACTCTGCCCGTATTCTTGATGAAGGGCTTTTGCCTGAAACGTCGATTTTACTGCTCCTTGGATGCTGCTTGAACTGCTGTGCTTTTCCAGCATCACTCTACTCCACAATCTGGTTTCCAGCATCTGCAGTCATTGTTTTTACCTGGTGGTGGGTTCAGGCTGAGGGATGCCAGGCAAGGGGATATTTTGAGAAGGCAGGTCTTTCATGAGCTGGGGTTGAATGTGTGCTGTTGGCATTACTTTACATTGCAATCCAGCCCTCAAGCCAACTAGGATGAGTAATCCCAGGCTAGGTGCTTGATGTGAGAAGGTATGCCACGGACAAAGCTCTCTCTTTAGCTTCTACAATGAGATTAGGAGCCGACAGAATAATGCAGGTAATGGCCACTTCTAATCAGATCATGCAGCCACCAGACTAAAAGATGTGCGGGAAAAATTGTAACTGAACCCATGGGCTAGGATATTCACAGGGTTTTATACACTGCCAGATTTTACTCTCCATTGAGTCACCATTACATCATGCTGCATTTTACCATTTGTAACAAAGTAGAATTGTTACCTGCCTTTGAGAGAAAGAACGGCATAAAGCATCATGTATGCTCTCAAGTGGAAGTGTCTGGACTCTGCAGTTTGGAGGATTGAGGAGTTGGAGTGGGGTTTTGGAATTTAATAGGTCACCTTGCGATCTACGGAGTTTTATCATGCCAACAGCATTGCCATCAGTGATACATGTCTCCCTCCCTCAGTGGATCTCCAGCCACTTTATTCTGGAGTCAGGGTGAGCTCTGAATACCCGCCCAGTTTGCAAATCTAGCTTTGCAGTGAATTTACAGTCAAGTATGAACATGCCCATAAGCAGCTAATGGGTGTTTGAAAACAAAAAAAGGCTATTTTGCATTCTCCACACACAATTACTTTGAGGGATGGGGTGGGACAGGGTGGCAGCCAGTTCTGAGCTAGTTTTTTGATTCATGGCCCAAGGGAATTGAAGAATACTTTTTATAGGGTATTCTCTCCCAAGAGGGAATTGGAGAGGAGGAGTAGGCCAAAGGGATCAGTTAGTCCTTCCTACCCTCCGTCATATGCAGTTTATTAAAATACACTAATTGCTTCTAAATTGCATTGCAATAATATGGTTAGCGATCTGTATGAATGAGTGTACAATCAACTGACATTCTCTGTCTGCTATTTTAGTGCAATGAAGAATTCAATACTTGTTCAAATTGTGTTAATACGTCAGGAACAGCAATTGAACTGAAACATGTCAATTTTGGTAATTATTCATATACGGATGTCATTAATAACTATAAACTGCTGGATAGTACTTGACGTTATAAACAGGGAAGATTTTATTTTTTCAATTTTTCCATTACTTAAATTATCCATGTCTTTTTCATCTGAAACTTGACTAGAGGAGATCTGGTAGCAGGTTCTGTTAATTTATGTTTTATAGACATTTGTTTTGAGCCAAATCACCATGTTTCAATGAAATAGCAATGTGGTTTACAGATCTTTCTTAGAGTTTGGGCTGAATTGAACCCACCCTTTGAGAAAGCCCAGCAGATGAGAAACTTGGCAAAGGATAATGCAGAGCGATAGGATGTGCTCAACATCTTTCCAGTGCTCATTCAACTATTCCTAGCTCCCTTTGAATGAAAGGTGTGTGTCCATTGAGTGTGCCAAAGATCTTCATGCCTCTAATGGAGAGAGCAGCAAGTTGAACCTGGTGAGATCCTGCACTGTTTTTCATGTCGAGTTTTCCCAATGGCTATAGTTTGTTTTCAGAGTGTAGTAACATTGCAACCTGAGGGGACTTGTGTTAACAAGGCGTTTAGCAACAATAATGATTGTTCATCCTGAACATATTGCTCCCTGGCTAGGATCTCACCCTACCTACTTGAGCAATGTGAGAAAGTTGCTACAAAATGGTCCCAAGATAGCCATCTACCACATATCCCACCATAGGCCATATCGCTTAGTACCTGGTGAAATTTACCTTTTTAGTTTAAAGGCACATTAACTCATTAAATCATATTTATTTCAAATTGATTTGGATTCATGTTTAAATGGAATTTTCAAAAATTAAAAATGTGTTTGATAATTTCTTTATTTGATGGTCATTATATAAATTTGGAATATTTTGATTTAAGGTTTCCCTATAGAGATTGTATCATTGGTTTGACCAAATGCAATAATCTGTTCTTAATTCCATGTTACCACAATAAATGAGTAATTGTTTGTGATTTTTCTCTCTCAACATTTAAAATTTGTCATTTATCCCTCTCAAAAATGTCCATTAACGTACAGCACAACAGTCCACAGTAAATTATCCACAATGGATTCCAAAACCCATTTAGAAAGAGGGCATTATGATTATACTATAAGTAAAGAGTGCCCAACGGATGTCGTGCCACACTGGCCAATAACCAAAGTCCAATTGATATTGAGCCTCCAGCTTCATTGAGGTAAAAGCTGTGAGGTGTGAGTGCTTGCTGTTTGTCTCCAGGCTGTTCACTGGCAAAGCAGGGTGAGTGCAGGGCTATTGCAATGTCAACAGTAGGCTCTCGGATCGGCGTAACTGAGAGGAGTGGGACGTTAGGAAAGAAAGAGAAGATCAGAAGGCAGCCTGTGGAATTGCTTTGAAGTCAGAAGCAGCAGAAAAGCAAAACAGAAACTGACTTGGAGCTGTGAAAAATTTGTAAATGTGATGCTGTTTCCCCCTAGTGACCACACTTCTGCAACATTCATAGAACTACTCTGCACGTCAGAATAACAATCCTGCAACAGCCCGAGCTCAAAACACTGCAGGCACAACAGCATGAGCAGCTGATAATTGAATTGTTCCTGGTTAAAGTACTGGGGAAGGCTCTTCTTCATTCTTTTGGAATAAATAATTACTTGGGTGAAGTACATGCAAGAAAACTATGTAGGAGAAAATTGGAGGTGCAGTGGGCAGCGAAGAAGGTTACTTCAGAGTACAATGGGATCTTGATCAGGTGGACCAATGGGCTGAGGACATAGGTTTAAGCTGAGACAGGGAATGTTTAAAGAAGATGTACAAGGCAAGGTTTTATCCAGAGGATGGAGCCCACTAGGAAATAGTGAGGACTGCAGATGCTGGAGAGTCAGAGTCGATGAAATGTGGCGCTAAAAAAAGTACAGCAGGTCAGGCAGTATTTGAGGTGCAGGAGAGTTGACATTTCGGGCAGGGCCCTTCATTAGGACTGGGAGGAGGAAGGGGACTATAGGAGAGATAAATAGGGGGCTGTGGGGTTAGGGGAAAGCTGGGTGGGATGGCGATTGGTGGATTCAGGTAGGAAGTGATTGTGATTGGTTGGTGGGAAGCATGAAGTGGAGTAGTGGGAAGGAATGGACAGGTAAGGCAGGTCAGGAGTGCGGTGCTGAATTGGAGATTTGGCAACTGGTGAATTCAAGGTTAAGGCCGTGTGGTTGTAGGCTTCCAAGGTGGAAGATGAGGTGTTCCTCCTCCAGTTTGCAGATGGCCTTGTTCAGATGGTGGAGGAAGCCCAGAATGGACATGTCATCGGGGGAACGGGCGGGGGAGTTGAAATGGATGGCCACCGGAAGATGGGGTTGGTTGGTGTGTACAGACCAGAGATGTTCCCTGACTTGTTTACACTGTGTCTCTCAGATATAGAGGAGACCACATTGAGATCAATGGATGCAGTAAATGAGGTTCGAGGATATGCAAGTAAATCTCTGCCGGATATGGAATGATCCTTTAGGGCTTTGGACAGAGGTGAGGAGGGAGGTGTGGGGATAGGTTTTGTACCTCTTGCCCCATTTTTACAGGGGAAGGTGCCAGATGGGGAGACGGACTAGTGGGGAACGTAGACCTAATGAGGGAATCGTGGAGGGAACGGCCCCTATGCGGGACTGTACAACCACACACCTCAACATTGAATTCACCGGCTTCCAAACCTCCCCACCCTCTACCCCTTCCCAGATCCAACTTCCAGATCCAACTCAGCACCGGCCTCTTGACCTGCCCTACCTGTCAATCTTCCTTCCTATCTATCTGCTCCACACTTCCCACTGACCTGTCACAACTCCCTCCTACCTGCATCCACCTATCGCCATCTCACTTACCTTTCCCCCAGCCCCACCACAACCACATTTATTTCTCAGCCTCCTTCTACCTCTCCAGTCCTGATAAAGGCTCCTGCTGGAAACGTCGACTCTCCTGCTCCTCGGATGCTGACCTGCTGTGCATTTTCCAGCATCACATTTTATCGCCTGGAGCCCACTGCCAGGGGAAGTGGTGGAAGCAGAAACAACAGCAATGTTTGAGGAATTTAGACAGACACATGAACAGGCAGGGAATAGAGGGAGGCAGGCAGGATTCATTTAGAATGTCATCATGGTCAGCACGGACATGGTGGGCTGAAGGGCCTGTTCCAATGCCGTACTGTTCTATGTTCATTACCAGAGGATTAGCAGAACCTTCAGCATAACGCTGATATAATTGTCAGCCTGGATAGGAAAGGAATACCTAAAGAAGTGACCACTAGAAAATGGTAGGAGTCCTTCAGAGTCTCCTCAGAGAGAAAAGAGTGGAAGGAGAGAAACAGAGGGCTGAATTTTACCAGAAATCAGTTAATTGCTAATTGTGTTGATTTCCAGAGAGGTGTTCGCTCTGTGAACTTTATCACATTTTCTCATCCTAGTCACTGCAACTCACCTCATGAGCAATGATGTTCCACTCACCCTAGCTTCCCTCATGTCAGAAATGGAAGTCTTGTCACTGCTGGATTCCCAATCACCTCCTGGGATTCCCAATATTCTCATGACCTTTAAAGCTCAGCTTTCACCTAGGTCAGGGCCTGCCAGCCTGGAGTTACCCTTTACATTGCATGGAGGAGGAGCGGAATCAAAAATGATCATTTCTCAGGTTAAATGGGTGGTAAAGCCAAAACGTCATTGCAAATGCAAGTGCACATTCATAAATCTATTGGACTCATAGAGTCGTAGAATTGTACAGCATGGAAATAGACCCTTCAGTCCAACTTGTCTGTGCCGACCAGATATCCTAAACTAATCTAGTCCCACTTGCCAGCACTTGGCCCATATCCCTCTAACCTCTTCCTATTCCTGTACCCATCCAGATGCCTTTTATATATTATGATTGTAAAAGCCTCCCACCACTTCCTTTGGCAGCTTATTCCATGCATGCACCACCCTCTGTGTGAAAAGGTTGTCCCTTTGGTACCTTTTAAATCTTTCCCCTCTCTCCTTCAACCTATGCCCTCTCGTTTTGGACTCCCCCCACTCTGGGGAAACGAACAAGTCCTTAGTAATGTAAATAGTCCTTATTCGCATTTTGCACTATTGATGGTTTAATAGTCATTCATACAGTGGGACATAGAGGGCATTGAAATGCTTTAAATTGACCATTTAAATGAGGAACCTTACTCCAATGAATGCAACAGTAGTCATGTCATGCAAGTACAGTGGACAATTGTAATTACTGCCTAATTGCAGATAACCTGTCTACCCACCCTCATAGGAGAATGTTAGCATTGCATATAAGATCATATAAGATTGCATATACTCACCATTCAAGATGAGAGGGAATCAGTTCCTAATTTGTGCTTTTATGATCGAAAGGGACCACTCTTAAGGTCATCAGGGCTTACTTCTGCTTCACAGAGATGACCATCTTCAATCTGCAATGAGAAATGATCAAGATTGTTTCTGACCACAGATTGTATCCCACACCATTGGACATTGCATGCCATTCACATTCAGGGTACAATGATTACAGATGCCTTCAGCCTGCACTGAATAGTACCTGATTAATGTAATTGCCCCTTGAAGGGTTTCACATCAGTCAGAAGTAGAGCCCGTGTGCTCATACAGAAAATGAACACTGTATCCTCCCACTCTATGTATAGTCGCAGCGATTTTTCACTTTCCAGAGCACATTTATGATTCACATGAGAATGGAAGAACATGTGACAAACACATATTGTGCCTGGAACAGTGAGTCTCAAGATCAACCTGGAGAGTTGCTAAAGCATGGCACTGAAAAAGGCACTGCAAATCAGGCAGCATCCAAGGAGCAGGGAAATCGATGGTTTGGGCAGGACCCTTCTTCGCTTCAACCTCGTGAATAAGGGCCCACTCCCCCACTCCCCCCCTCTCCCCCAAACCTCCATGTTCCTTCCTTCCTTATGCTCCCTGTTGAACCATCAGTCCTGAGCTGTCACACATTTCTGTACACCTCACTGAATCACCACTTGATTCCCCAACATTACCCCCCAAAGACTCCTGCCCCTACAGCTTTGTCATGCCAAACATCGTACTGCACTGTTGTCCCCTTGAAGCCAGAATGGTTGTGATTGTTAATGAAACCATTTCCCCATAGTAACCCATGTACTAGGATGCACTGTTCCTTATCATTTTCTTTCTGGCTATGCGGACCTCCGAGCTCCAGGACCAGAGGTCCATGCTTCAATTGGTGTGCCAACGCTGATCGCAGTGCAGTGGAACCTTGGAGTGGCTGAGCAAACCTTAGTGAGAACACTGGTGCTATTATCTCCCCCATTTATATTTGTTGAGTTCACAATTACTGTCCCCCTCACTCGCCCAGCATGTTGCCTCTAATCTTCAGAATTGACTTCTCCCAACTTCCCTCCAACAGCACTGTCCCTTAATGATCCCCTGGAGTTTCACTGAGCTGACCCCCAGTACTGTCTGAGGGCCACCCCACCCTGACCGAGTTGAGTGGTCAGCCTGAGTGGTGAGTGACCAAGTCCCGGACTGACATTACACTCTGCAACTGTCTTACTGCGACTCCCCAGATTGGTTGCCCTGAACCTTGTAGGACTGTCCGTAGCTCACTCCCTGGACTGTAGTTACACAGATCCACTGCCGTTGAATACCTCAAGCAGCCAACTGATGTGTCCAAGCCCCATTTCTGCCTCTTTCCCCTCCTTTACCCCAACTTTGTGAACCTCCACGTATTCCTGCTCATGTAATCTCCCCACCACCCCCATCCTTTAGCATGCGCCAGCTTTTCCATCCCAATCACCTTCTTCTTTTACGTCTCCTCCCCTTCCCAATCGATCCCATCTCTTCAATCGCCTGAAGTTAAACACAGTTGATGACCAAAGAGATTGGAAGGTGCACAGGTTATTAAAATGGCACAAAGAGGAGCAGAACATGATCAAGAAAGTGAATAGAATGTTGGCCTTTATATCTAGAAGACTGAAATACAAGGATGCAGAAGCTATACTGCAGTTAGACAAAAATCAGATTTGATCCCACTTGGAGTATTATCAGCAGAACTGCGCACCACACTTTAGGGATGATATATTGGCTTTGGAGCAAGTATAATGTAGATTTACATGAATGATGCCTGGACTTCAGGAGATTAAGTTGTAAGGAGACATTATACAAATAAGGCCTGTCATCTTTAGAATTTAAAAGGTCATGGGATGGTCTGATCGAAGTCTTCCAAGACATTGACAAGGTAGATAAAGATAAACTATTCTTGGAGATCGTAAAAATAGGGGGCATGGTTTAAGAATTGGGACTAGATCGTTCAGGAGCAATGTTAGAAAGCACTTCTTTACATAAAGGATAATAGATGTTTGAAACTCCCTTCCATAAATGGCACTTGAGGCAAGGTGATGTTTTAAATCTGAGATAACTACATTTTTGTTAAGAAAAGGTATTGAGGGATATCAGCCAAAGGCGGATATAGATTTGTTTTAGTCAACCTGTTCAGACATGTTATGATACACCTCTGGACCAGATGAGACCAGAACCTAGGCCTTCTAGCTCAGAGGTAGGGACATTACCACTGAACCACATGACTTTATAAGGTCAGGCCATAGATTGGCAACAATCTCATTAAAAGATGGGACAGGTTTGAGGGGCTAAATCACCTACTCATGTTCCTGGATTCCTATGTTCCACTAGTCAGCCCAAACCTGAATATTGTCCACTTCTCGTTTCATTTAAGCATGGACTGCTTCTTTATCTGAGGAATTGTCAATGGTGCTGAACATTATGATGGAAGGAAGGTTGGTGATGAGGCAGCTGAGATAGTTGGACCTAGGACACTAACTTGAGAAACTCCTAAAGAGATGTCTTGGAACTGAGATGACTGACTGCCCACAACTACTCAGTCTCTTCCCTTCTTTCCTCAGACCATTGAGTATAGGAGTTGGGACATATTGTTGAGGTTGTACAGGATGTTGGTGAGGCCACTTTTGGAATACTGTGTACATTTCTGGTCACCTTGCTATAGGAAGGGTATAATTCAATTGGAGAGCATTCAGAAAATATTTACCGGGATGTTGCCAGAACTGGAGAGTTTGAGTGATAAGGAAAGGCTGGATATGCTGGTTACATTTCCCACTGGAGTTTAGGAGGTTGAGGAGTGACATGAGAATGGTTTATAAAACCATGAGGGTATAGATAACATGAATAGCAGGTGTTTTTTTTTCCCTGGGGTGGGGGAGTTCAAAACTAAGGGGCATACTTGTAAGATGAGAGGAGAAAGATTAAAAGGGACGTGAGGGACATCCTTTTCACACAGAGGGTGGTTCATATGTGGAATGAACTGTCAGAGAAAGTGGTTATAACAGAGAAAGGCACAGTTATAACATTTAAAAGCCATTTGGATAGGTACATGAATAGGAAGGGTTTAGTGGGAATTGGGCCAAAAGCAGGCAAAGGGGACTAATTTAGTTTGAGAAACTTGGTTGGCATGGACAAGTTGGTCTTAAGAGGTTGTTTTCATATTGTATGACTCTCTGACTCAGCTGACAACAACAACCCCAGCCTGTCTAATCTATCCCCTAGCTGCAATTTTCCGATCTTTGCAACATCCTTGTGAATCTCCTCTATATCTTCTATGGAGCAATTATGTACTTGAGGCGACTAGAACTGCACATGGTATTCAAGTTGTAGCCTAACTATTTTATGCAGTTCCAGTGTAACCTCCCGGATCTAATGTTCTTCAGTCCAGCTCATAAAGGAAAGGATTCCATCTGCCTTCTTCACCACCGTATCGACTTGTCTTGCTACTTTTAGGGATCTTTGGACCAGTGCTCAAGTTTCCTCATTTCTCTACACCTCGCAGTATTCTCCCATTTATTGGACATTCCTCAGCCTTGTTTGATGGCTCCAAATGCAAGACTTCACATTTCTCCAGGTTGATTTCCTTTTGACACTTTTCTGCCCATTTGATCTGTCCACTGACATCTTCCTGCAATCTGCAGCTTCCCTCTTCATTACCAACCACACTGCCAATTTTTTGTCTCCGCTGTATGCTTCTTGATCATGCCACTTGCACTTAAATCTCAATTTTTAATGTATAATCACAACAGGGAAATCAGAAGCCACTAAAAACAGCCTTGCATATTCAAAATTTAGCCGTCAGCAATTAAGCAGTCCTGAAGAAGTGTTATACCCAAAATGTTGTCTTCTCCACCTCCTGATGCTGCCTGATTTGTTGTGTTCTTCTAGCCTCCTGCTTGTCTACTTTGGATTCCAGCATCTGCAGTTTTCTTTGTCTCTAAACAATTAAGTTTTGTTTGCTGCCACTGAGCCAATTTTGTATCCAGCTTGCTGCATCCCCCTGGATCTATGGACTTTTATTTAACTAGGTTAAGACCTTGTCAAAGGCCTTGCTAAAATCCATGTAGACCACGTCAACCACATTCACGATCCTCCTGGTTACCTCTTTCAAAATGGTACTTGCAACTTGGAATATAAATGCAAGCCTTCCTTTTTCTGATATCCAAAGTGTTTTAATAAATATTAATTGCTTTCTTTTAATGTTTACTTCCTTTTAAATTGAAGTTTTGTTTAGTGTTAAACATAAACTCCTTACTTCCTAGCTCTCGTAGGCATTGAGCAGCGTGCCCTCTGATAAGTTCAAATAACTCCTCAACACCCACAAAAGCACTCGACATTTCAGTTCAGCTTTGTCTGTGATGTTGTCTCCCCCTAGTGCAAAGGCAGATCATTGCTATTGGTTCTCCTCCAGCAGCATTTTTGGATTGATAAGGCAGCCTCAATCTTGCTGCAATAAAGAGGAGAACTGTTCTGGTGTAATGTGCGCTGCTAATTCAGCCTAATTTCATGTTTTCCAAAGACGGAAGCAACAAAGAATCTCAGCACATTGGGAAAGAATTAAGTGATTGGCCAAGGAGAAGTGTTTTTAATTAAGCGACAATTGCCTGATGAAGGAGCAGCGCTTCGAAAGCTAGTGCTTCCACATAAACCTGTTAGACTATCATCTGGTGTTGTGTGATTTTCAACGTTGTTGTGATTGCAAGTTTCAATTTGAAAAGTCGAAATGCTTATTAGATGGGAACAGACATTACCTTTCAGCCAGAGGGTTTTGTCCCCTAATGAGGAAGCTATTTTGCTGAATTGTGTCCCTTTATACCCAAAAGGAACAGGTACAGGTCAATTCCATCACCTTCTTAACCTCTCATAATGAGCAGTTAACATGGAAATTGGTTAACTTTTATACCACCGAAGATGCCACAGCAACAAATGCTTCATGATTACTGCTGTTATGATGCCAACCTAGGAAAGAAAAATAATGGACACACAACAAACAACCTAGTTAGGTCGGGGATCTTCATTTGTTACACCTTTTCTGATAGATGGGAAGTTCGGTCTACCACAAACACCTCACATGCTGTCTCTTGTCATTGTGGGTTCTTGCCTTTCAAGTTGCCGCTTGTGACCAAAAACGCGATGGTCACTGGTGGTTATGGTAGTTTGTGCCAGCCCACTGTACGTATCGCAGTTACCCTCTTTTGTCATTCAGTGACACAAGAATCAATGTTGAGGTGTGAGGTCATAAACTGCCAACATCGTTGAAGCACGGCCTTGGGCACTTCGTTAATTGTCCAGCTCTGACCACCTCTCTGAGCAGAAGATCCTTGAGTATGCATCAGTTTGATTAGTGCCAACATACTTAGGAACTGTGTCTTTGCAAAGAGTGCCACATTCATCATTTGGTACTGTCAGGACATATACTCTTAATGCACAATAGAGAGGATCACATCAATTATCCCTCCATCAAATAAGAGATGGGTCTTTGGATATGAGGGGATCTGTGTGGTCTTCAAAACCTTGTGAACAAAATACACTGTATCCCAAGAAATATAAAATACTCCAATAGGAGAGTAAGCTGCCTGAAATCTATACTCTTATTTCCCCTTCCTTCTCTTGGCCCCTCTCCAGTCGCTCTTTCCTGTCTCCTCCCCTTCCTGTCATCCAGTCAGGACATTTTTCATTTCTTATTTCATGGGCAATCTTCTTAATCCTGATGCCCAGTATATTACTATTCCGCTGTCATCCACTTGACTTACTGCCAAACGTTTGTATGACTCCACATTTATTCCTCAATGCCTCCCTTTAATTTTTTAGATTAGATTACTTTCAGTGTGGAAACAGGCCCTTCGGCCCAACAAGTCCACATGGACCCTCCGAAGAGCAACTCACCTAGACCCATCCCTCCTACATTTACCCCTTCACCTAACACTATGGGCAATTTAGCATGGCCAATTCACCTAACCTGCACATTTTTGGACTGTGGGAGGAAACTGGAGCACCCAGAGGAAACCCAAGCAGACAAGGGGAGAATGTACAAACTCTACACAGACAGTTGCCTGAGGCAGGAATTGAACCCGGGTCTCTGGTGCTGAGAGGCAACAGTGCTAACCACTGTGCCACCGTGCCACCCAGTGAGGGGTCAAGAGAAGGGCTTGTCAAGATATCCATGATTATCTCCTTAGAAACCACAAACCTCAGGTATGCCATGTTTGTTGCTTGCCGATTGTCCCGATAAGTCGACCAACTGAAAGCTAACCTCCTTCCCGTCCTCCTTCCCGTCTAACCTCCTTCCCATTGGAAATTGCCAGACAATCAATAACCATCCTTCCTCGCATTTCTGCGCAGAAAATAAATACTGAGCCTTTGCTATCCGTAAACTTACCGTGAATCATAATTGCTGTACCACTCTATTCCTGCCTGCGATATTTTCCCTTCTCGCTCTCGCCTATCCCAACCCTTGACACCACCAGTTCGACGAGCCCTCTGAGCTGCCTACTCACTTGCTCAGGACACCTCCCCAGCAATGCCAGTATTAATAGCTGTGGCACCCACTTTCATTTACTGAGGAAAACAGTCGATAACAGAGCAGAAAGAGTCACGAAGGATGCCTACCATCCGGCTCTTTACCCCTCCATGGTGGGTGCAGGTACAGTTACTACGTTTAACAGACAGTTGGATAAGTACATAAGAAAGGTTTGGAGAAATATGGGCCAAACACAGGCAGGTGAAACTAGTTTAGTTTGGGATTATAGTCGGCATGAACTGGTTGTATCAAAGGGGCTGTATCCATGCTGTACGACTGGGTAAAGAGAGGATGCTGACTCTAACTATCATGAATCGGGTCTGGACTGGCTTCGGAGGCTGCCTTAGACTCACTGGAACCATTGAGCTAAGGCTATCTTCCTTGATTGAAGTCTGCTGACAACCACAACAAGCCTCCTGGTTTTGTGTCTGCATTAAAACACCAAGCAATATGAACCTGGTGTCTTGAGAGGGTAAAGCAAAACAAGGCAATGCAAAGTGGGATGCTGTGAGCATCCAAGTAGGCTGAGAGTGAGTAAGCGGTATGGCAGCAAGCTAATCATCCCAGAGATGCAGGCCTGGTCCAGACCATGAGCTGGGTACATGTCCTTGCTGCACAATTATAATGAGAGTTGCCAGCACAGCCTGAGGCACAGCAATGGAGTGCAGAATTGTCCTGCAAACGGACCAGACTTGTACCACGAGGCATCATAGGGCCTAGCACATGTTGGATTCCAATACCCATAGACATTGGAATGTGTGTGGCCAGTGTCCATACAGGGAATCCTGAGATATTGGTGCCCAGTTTCCAACATGGAGGTCATTTGGAGTGAGCAGTGAGCTGAATCCCCCAGGTGCTCACTCTCGCTTTCTTTGTCCAGTTTCCTGATGTCTAGTTTGTTGGATGAATTGAATTGAATTGGCTATATTATCAAATCAGTACAGTGAAAAGTTTATAAATCACCACTTATAAAACCATCTTAGGTGCAAAGATACCCAGGTACAGATTCCTCAGTTACAGATTAGTTGCAGTGTAACAATATCACCAACACATGGTGCCATTTGGGTACAGAGTACCAAGGTACAATCCTTAGTTACAAAATAGAGAGTTTGGTAAAATGGGAAGCTGGATATTAGTGAGATGAGTGAGTTGTTACCAAGGTGTTTTACAAATAATAATCCCCACCAATGGGCAACTTGCTGCTGCCTGGCAAGAATCTTACCTCCCCTGTTGAGACCGGGTTAAAAGATGCAGTGAGTTGCTCCCTGTGCCAAGATGGGCTTTGCTGCATTTGTTGACTGATCCTGCCACACAACTTGCCATTGCTCAGACCCCTGTAAGATTCTGCCTGAAGCTTTTGTCCCTTATTGGAGCTTCCAATCAAAGCTTTGTTGTACTTCTGATTTGCATCTGCCTGTATAGCCACAAATCACACCTTCATGAATCCCTTACTCCTTTAACACTTTCCTAACTTACTCAACTGTTTTCAGCTTCCCTTCATTGTCTCTGCAGCCCCACCAATCCCTAGCCCCCATGCTGACTGAAATATTCTTCCCATTTCTTGATCTTCTCTTCCTCCATAATGATTTCATGATTTGGAGGTGCTGGTGTTGGACTCGGGTGGACAAAGTTAAAAATCACACAACACCAGATTATAGTCAACCACCTGATGAAGAAGCAGCACTCTGAAAGTTAGTGCTTCCAAATAGACCTGTTGGACTACACCCTGGTGTTGTGTGATTTTTAATAATGATTTCAATTAGCCATCTGTTCCTCATGTCTGCCTTCTGAATCACTGCCGTGTGTCCTTGTGTAACCTCTCTCCAGATAAACAGTCCATTCTCATGATGAGCCCCCCTAGCATGCTACCTCCTATGGTTTCTCTCCTCCCACTGGTTCAATCATTGGTAAGGCCATCCTTCTTTTACCTGCCACCATCCATACCCCTCCTGCCCAAATCTATGACACTTCCTTCTACATTCAGCTCAACCCATCTCCAGCCACACCTTCAAACTCTCAATTTCCCAAATTTAAACCTATTATCCATCATGATATTTCTGAACTCGCTCACTAGACCCGAAACATTAACTCTGCTTTCTCACCACAGAAGACCCAGGCCTGCTGAGTTTATCCAACTATTTCTGTTTTTGTTTAAGACTGAAGCTTGATTTGTCTAGAAACAAGTCAGGAACTCTGACCTTCAATGACAGCCTGTTTACTTGTTGTTCTCATTCACCATGGATTAAATCCTAGAGTCCATTTTTTTGACCATTATGCTTTTGATGGCGACCTGTAACTTCACCTGTAACTTGACAATGTCAGGATTATTGGCAACAATCTGTAGCTAATTAAAGACAAATTGTATATAGTATTGCATGCTACTCTGATAGTTTCAGCACATTTAGTGGTTTATCAGTCTGTAGGATAGTGGAGTGAAAGAGAGAGAAAGAGAGAAATCAATTCAGTCAAGACCGTGACCAGCAGCAAAAAATCAGAATGGTGTGTTACTTCCCTGGTGCCAGGATCAAAGATGTCTCAGAGGGGTGTCGAATGTTCTCAAGGGTAGAGGGGCCAGCAGGAGGTCATTGTCCACATTGGAACAAATGACATAGGAAGGGAAACGGTTGAGATTCTGAAGGGAGATTACAGAGAGTTAGGCAGGAATTTAAAAAGGGAGTTCTCGAGAATAGTAATATCTGGATTACTCCCAGTGCTATGAGCTAGTGAGGGCAGGAAAAGGAGGATAGAGCAAATGAATTCATGGCTGAGAAGTTGGTGTATGGGAGAAGGATTCACATTTTTGGATCATTGGAATCTCTTTTGGGGTAGAAGTGACCTGTACAAGAAGGAGGGTTTGCACATAAATTGGCAGGGGACTAATATACTGGCAGGGAAATTTGCGAGAGCTGCTTGGGAGGATTTAAACTAGTAAGGTTGGGGGTGGTGGGACCCAGGGAGATAGTGAGGAAAGAGATCAATCTGAGATGGGTACAGCTGAGAACAGAAGTGAGTCGAACAGTCAGGGCAGGCAGGGACAAGGTAGGACTAATAAATTAAATTGCATTTATTTCAATGCAAGGGGCCTAACAGGGAAAGCAGATGAACTCAGGGCATGGTTAGGAACATGGGACTGGGATAACATAGCAATTACAGAAACATGGCTCAGGGATGGGCAGGACTGGCTGCTTAATGTTCCAGGATACAAATGCTACAGGAAGGATAGAAAGGGAGGCAAGAGAGGAGGGGGAGTGGCATTTTTGATATGGGATAGCATTACAGCTGTGCTAGGGAGGATATTCCTGGAAATACATCCAAGGAAGTTATTTGGGTGGAACTGAAAAATAAGAAAGGGATGATCACCTTGTTGGGATTGTATTATAGACCCCCTAATAGTGAGAGGTAAATTGAGAAACAAACTTGTAAGAAGATCTCAGCTATCTGTAAGAATAATAGGGTGGTTATGGTAGAGGATTTTAACTTTCCAAACATAGACTGGGATTGCCATAGTGTTAAAGGTTTAGATGGAGAGGAGTGTGTTAAGTGTGTACAAGACAATTTTCTGATTCAGTATGTGGATGTACCTACTAGAGAAGATGCAAAACTTGACCTACTCTTGGGAAGTAAGGCAGAGCAGGTGACTGACAATAGACAATAGACAGGAGTAGGCTATTCTGCCCTTTGAGCCTGCACCACCATTCAATATGACCATGGCTGATCATCCTTAATCAGTATCCTGTTCCTGCCTTATCTCCATGACCCTTGATTCCACTATCTTTGAGAGCTCTATCCAACTCTTTCTTAAATGAATCCAGAGACTGGGCCTCCACTGCCCTCTGGGGCAGAGCATTCCACACAGCCACCACTCTCTGGGTGAAGAAGTTTCTCCTCATCTCTGTCCTAAATGGTCTACCCCGTACTTTTAAGCTGTGTCCTCTGGTTCGGCACTCACCCATCAGCGGAAACATGTTTCCTGCCTCCAGAGTGTCCAGTCCTTTAATAATCTTATATGTCTCAATCAGATCCCCTCTCAGTCTTTTAAGCTCAAGGGTATACAAGCCTAGTCGCTCCAGTCTTTCAGCGTAAGGTAGTCCCGCTATTCCGGGAATTGACCTCGTGAACCGACGCTGCATTCCCTCAATAGCCAGAATGTCTTTCCTCAAATTTGAAGACCAGAACTGCACACAATACTCCAGGTGTGGTCTCACCAGGGCCCTGTACAGCTGCAGAAGAACTTCTTTGCTTCTATACTCAATCCCTCTTGTTATGAAGGCCAGCATGCTATTAGCCTTCTTCACTACCTGCTGTACCTGCATGCTTACCTGAGGTGTCAGTGGGGGAGCAATTTGTGGCAAGTGACCATTATTCTATTAGATTTAAAATAGTGATGGAAAAGGATACACCAGATCTAAAAGATGAAGTTCTAAATTGGAGAAAGGCCAATTTTGACAGTATTAGGCAAGAACTTTCAAAAGCTGATTGGGGGTAAATGTTCGCAGGTAAAGGGACAGCTGGAAAATGGGAAGCCTTCAGAAATTAGATAACGAGAGTGCAGAGACAGTATATTCCTATCAGGGTGAAATGAAAGGCTGGTAGGTATAGGGAATGCTGGATGACTAAAGAAATTGAGGGTTTGGTTAAGAAAAAGAAGGAAGCATATGTAAGGTACAGACAGGATAGATCGAGTGAATCCTTAGAAGAGTATAAAGGCAGTAGGAGTATACTTACAAGGGAAATCAGGAGGGAAAAATGGGGACATGAAATAGCTTTGGCAAATAGAATTAAGGAGAATCCAAAGAGTTTTTACAAATACATTAAGGACAAAAGGATAACTAGGGAGAGAATGGGGCGCCTCAAAGATCAGCAGGGTGGCCTTTGTGTGGAGCTGCAGAAAATAGGGGAGATACTAAACGAGTATTTTGCATCAGTATTTACTGTGGAAAAGGATATGGAAGATATAGAAAGTAGGGAAATAGATGGTGACACCTTGAAAAATGTCCATATTACAGAGGAGGAAGTGCTGATGTCTTGAAACGCATTAAGGTGGATAAATCTCCAGGACCAGATCAGGTGTACCCTAGAACTCTGTGGGAAGCTAAAGAAGTGATTGCTGGGCCTCTTGCTGAGATATTTGCATCATCGATTGTCACGGGTCAGGTGCCGGAAGACTGGAGGTTGGCAAACGTGGTGCCACTGTTTAAGAAGGGTAGTAAATACAAGCCAGGGAACAATAGACCAGTGAGCCTGACCTCGGTGGTGGGCAAGTTGTTGGAGGGAATCTTGAGGGACAGGATGTACATGTATTTGGAAAGGCAAGGACTGATTAGGGATAGTCAACATGGCTTTGTGCGTGGGAAATCATGTCTCACAAACTTGATTGAGTTTTTTGAAGAAGTAGCAAAGAGGATTGATGAGAGCAGAGCAGTAGATGTGATCTATATGGACTTCAGTAAGGTGTTCGACAAGGTTCCCCATGGGAGATGATTAGCAAGGTTAGATCTCATGGAATACAGGGAGAACTAGCCATTTGGATACAGAACTGGCTCAAAGGTGGAAGACAGAGAGAGGTGGTGGAGGGTTGTTTTTCAGACTGGAGGCTTGTGACCAGTGGAATGTCACAAGGATCGGTGCTGAGTCCTCTACCTTTCATCATTTATATAAATGATTTGGAGGGGAGCATAAGAGGTATAGTTAGTAAGTTTGTAGATGACACCAAAATTGGAGGTGTAGTGGACAGCAGATTGCAACAGGATCTTGACCAGATGGACCAATGTGTCGAGAAGTCGCAGATAGAGTTTAATTCAGTTGAATGTGAGGTGCTGCATTATGGGAAAGCAAATCTTAACAGGACTTATACACTTAATGGTAAGGTCCTTAATGGGAGGGTTGCTGAACAAAGAGACCTTGGAGTGCAGGTTCATAGCTCTTTGAAAGTGGAGTTGCAGGTAGATAGGATAGTGAAGAAGGCGTATGGTATGCTTTCTTTTATTGGTCAGAGTATTGAGTACAGGAATTGGGAGGTCATGCTGTGGCTGTACAGGACATTGGTTAGGCCACTGTTGGAATATTGTGTGCAATTCTGGTCTCCTTCCTATTGGAAAGATGTTGTGAAATTTGAAAGTGTTCAAAAAAGATTTACAAGGATAATGCCAGGGTTGGAGGATATGAGCTATAGGGAGATGCTGAATGGGCTGGGGCTGTTTTTCCCTGGAGCATCGGAGGCTGAGGGGTGACTTTATAGAGAGGTGACCTTTACAAAATTATGAGGGGCATGGATAGGATAAATAGACAAAATCTTTTCCCTGGGGTGGGGGAGTCCAGAACTAGAGGGCATAGGTTTATGGTGAGAGGGGAAAGATATAAAAGAGACCTAAGGGGCAACGTTTTCACACAGAGGGTGGTATGTGTATGGAATGAGCTGCCAGAGGAAGTGGTGGAGGCTGGTACAATTGCAACATTTAAAAGGCATTTGGATGGGTCTCTGAATAGGAAGGGTTTGGAGGGATATGAGCTGGGTGCTGGCAGGTGGTACTAGATTGGGTTGGGATATCTGGTCGGCATGGACGGGGTTGGATTGAAGGGTCTGTTTTGATGCTGTACATCTCTATGACTCTATGACAAGTGGGTAGCATGGTGGCTTGATGGTTAGCAATGCTGCTTCATAACGTAGGGACCTGGGTTCCATTCCACCCTTGGGTGACAGCCAGTGTGGAGTTTGCAACTTTTCCCCTGTACTTAAATTGCCCATGGTGTCTAGGGTTTGCATGCTAGCTAGATTAGGCATGGGAAATGCAGGGCATGGGTCTGGGTGGGAAAGTCAGTTTGGACTTGATGGGCTGAACAGCCTGCTTTCACACTGTAGGGGTTCTCGGTTTTAACAAAAGGGAAAGATATCAATGTTACTATAAAACTTAAAAGAAAATGAGTGAAGAATTTTGAAGAACAAAGTGGATGAATTAGGGTAAATTTAATAAAGAAACTGAAACAAGTGTATGCATGCATATATATGCATATATACAGAACTGACTGGAAAATGCCATTATTTTCAATCTTTCCCACTTCCTGAATGTGTGCTTATGCTATCAGATTGAATTCCCTGTCCTGATTAAAACTTTTTCCTTTAACCACATGTGACAAAAGCTCTCCTACGTCTGATGCTGACTCATAATTGGGAGCGTGGCATTTTGTTCGCAATGTTTCCAGCCCCATGTCGTGAATGGACTCATGGTTAAGATATTAAATGCCTTCCTTGACATCAAATGCCAGAAATCTGAAACTAGTACATCAGTAAGAGAACAGAGAAGGGGTTGAGTGCAAAAGGTATTACATCACTAGCTTTACCAGTCGTTTCTCCTTTCTGATGCAGATGTACCTGCCAGCATTTTGTGTGTTTGTCTCAACACCAGAGACAGCGGCTTTCACAAGATCCAGGACACGAAAGGACGTAAAGTCCCATTTTGTTTCTCTGACCTAATTAAATATTTACTGTCTAAGTTGATGTAGAGGTAAAGAAATTGTCCCTTAATTCTGGGTATACTACTGAGCATGTGAAAAGGGAGATATATGATAGCAATATCAGATCACATGGAATTGGAGCCTGGGACTGTGGGGCTGCAGGTAAAATGTCCTGGAGAGTGGTATGATACGACACTTTGGGATGACATGTAAAGGAAAGTGAATTGTACCTTGGCTCTGTGTCAACTATTGAGTATGTGCAAAGGGAGTTATGTAATAGGGATAAGTGAGAACTGGAGGCTGAGTCTAATGAGTTACAAGGAAGATGTCCTGTCACCTCTTGCTGTCCTCTCTATGTAGTTATGTTTAGGAAAACATATTTGCTGTTTACTCATGAGAGTGCAGGTCTCAAATCATTGCAGATGGTGAGCAAAACTTAGACCTCACACAATTCCAGTTTGCTCTTGCAGGCTTTTTTTACGAGAGTCATACGAGAGTTGTGTAATGGGTCTGGCATTAATTTAAAAATTTACAGAGCACAATGCTCATCCCAAAAATACAGTGGCCAATACACTATTATGCTTTTCTCCTCAGTTAAAAATGTCACATATTACATTATTTCTGATTACTATCAAGGCATATTTGCTTCAATTAATGTTTTATCTGGTAAGGTAAACACAGAAGGCAGAATTCATAGAAATTAGGGCCAGCGAAGAAACAGCTCAAACAATACAGCTCAAGCATTACATAGCTGACACCACTGATGGTATATTTCCATCGGATCACCTTGTTCGATGACTATTATTTATTCTAATGGAAACCAATAGGCAATTGGGATGGAACCTCATCCTGGGAACTGCTCAAAAATATGTGCAAAATATTTTGCGGTCAGAATCAAACAGGGGAATTAGGGGTGTAGGGTGTGGTTAAATATCCAGCTCTTCATAGTCACTAAATAGGAATCAATGTGCAACATTCTGCTTATTTCAATTCTGCTGACAAAATAATCTCCCAGAGGTGGCCAGAGATAACCAATCGGAGACACAGTTCTTGGTAATTTCCTGAACAGTTTTGTCAGTTGGAAAAAGCTTTGAGGATCCATGAAGAGGATGTATGGTCCACAACCCTGCAATACCTGCATCGGACAACAACAAGCTACAGCTTTAGAACATATTAACTGGAATGAAATGTCCCAAGGTGTTTCACAGGAAGGTTAGTAAACATGAGGAATGGTTCCCGAAAGATCCAGAAGAGAGATAGCCTTGAGGGAGTGACTTAAGAAAAAGGGAGGAGGTGGCGAAGTTTAGGGATGGAATTCCAGAGTTCTCAGCCTAGCTAGCTGCTGATATAACCACAAAGAGTGGAGTAATTCAAGCCAGAGATGATCAAGAGCCCAGAACTTGAGGGACCCGGAGATTAGATTAGATTCCCTACAGTACGGAAACAGGCCCTCCAGCCCAACAAGTCCACACTGACCCTCTGAAGAGTAACCCACCCAGACCCATTCCCCATATTCACTCCTGACTATGGGCAATTTAGCATGACCAATTCACCTGACCTGCACATCTTTGGATTGTGGGAGGAAACGCACGCCGACACAGGGAGAATGTGCAAACTCCACACAGGCAGTCACCCGAGGCTGGAATCGAACCTGGAACCCTGGTACTGTGAGGCAGCAGTTCTAACCACTGTACCACCATGCCGCCCCCTTACACGAAATGAGAGCATGGAGAAATTTGAGGACAAGGATGAGCCACACTGAAATGTCGTAGAATTCAAGGCACATTTTCTTATAAAATTATGGGAACACTTAATCTGTCAATTCCGTTCCACAGAATTAGTTAAGCATGCTCACTTATCATCTGTGCACTCAAGGCAGAATTTGTTCTTGGCCCTTAGCAATAGTTTTGTGGTACAAGTTCTGGCAAAGACAAACAGAGAGTCATGGAGCATGGAAACAGCTCCTTCAGTCCAACCAGTCCATGCCGAACATAATCCCAAACTAAACTCGTCCCACCTGCCTGCTCCTGGCCCATATCCCTCCAAAACTTTCCTATTGCTGTTTCTATCCAAAATTTCTTTTAAATATTGTAATTGTACCTGCCACTTTCTCATTCCACATGCGAACCACCCTCTGTGTGAACAAAACTGCCTCTTACACCTTTTTAAAATCTCTGTCCACTCACCTTAAAAATGTGACCTTTGGCTTGAAATCCTCCTAGGGAAAAGGCAACTTCTATCAGGTCAACTCTCAACTTCTTATGTTCCAGTGAACGAAGTCCCAACCTTTCCAGCCTGTCTTTTTAATTTAAACCTTCCATACCCAGCACCATCTGGTAAATCTCCTCTGAACCCTCTCCAGCTTGATAATATGCTTCCTCTACAGTCAAAACGTGTGGCGTTGGGAAATGCACAGCAGGTCAGGCAGTATCTGAGGAGCAGGAGAATCAATTTTTTGGGGCAAAAGCCCTTCAATCAGGAATGAGGCTGTGACCTGAGGGGGTGGAGAGATAAATGGGAGAGGGGTGGGACTGGGGGATGGTAGCTGAGATTGCGATATGTAGATAGAGGTGGGGGTCATGGTGATAGGTTGGAGGGGAGTGTGGAGTGTATTGGTGGGAAGGGAGATGGACAGGTCATGATGGTGGTGCCGGGTTGAAAGGTTGGAATTGGGATAAGCTGTGGGGAGGGAAAATGAGGAAACTGGTGAAATCCATATTGATGCCATGTGGTTGGAGTGTCCCAAGCGGAAGATGAGGCATTCTTGCTCCAGGTATCCAGTGGTTAGGGAGTGGAGATGGAGGAGACCTAGAAACTGCATGTCCTTGGCAGTGTGGGAGGGGGAGTTGAAGTATTTAGCTATGGGTTGGTGGGGATGGTTGTTTCAGGTGTCTTGGAGATATTCTCTGAAGTACTCTGCAAGTAGGCGTCCTGACTCCCCAATGTAGAGGACACCGGATCGGGAGCAACGGATACAGTAAATGACCGTGTGGAAGTGCAGGTAAAACTCTGATGTATGTGGAAGGCTCCATTGCAGCCTTGGACGGAGGTGAGGGGGGAAGATGTGGGCGCAGGTTTTGCAATTCCTGTAGTGGCAGGGGAAGGTGTCAGGAGGGGAGGGTGGGTTGTTGGGGAGTATGGACCTGACGAGGTAGTTGTGGAGAGAATAGTCTTTACAGAACACAGATAGGGGTAGAGTGGGAGGAGGTGTAGTCCAAGTAACTGTGGGAGTCAGTGGGTTTGTCAAAGATGTCAGTGTTGAGTGGGTCAGTGTTGATGGAGACGGAGAGGTTCCGGAAGGAGAGGGAGGTGACTGAGATGGTCCAGGTGAATTTAAGGCCGGGGTGAAATTGATGAACTGCTGAACCTCCTCGTGGGAGCACGAGATGGCGCCGATACAGTATCTAAAGAGTAGGAGAGTCAATTATTCAGGCATAAGCCCTTCATCAAGAAGCCATTCTTGATAAAGGGCTATGCCTTAAATGTCAATTCTCCTGCTCCTTGGATGCTGCCTGACCTGCTGTGCTTTTCCAGCACCACACATTTTGACTCTGATCTCCAGTATCTGCAGTTCTCACTTTCTCCAATATCCTTCCTATAACTGGGTGACCAGAACTGGACACAGTATTCCAGAACAGGCCTCACCAATGTCCTGTGCCACCTCAACAAGACTTCCCAACTCCTCAACTCAAAGGACTAAACAATAAAGGCAAGTGTGTCAAACGCCTTCTTAACCATCTATATGTGACGCAAACTTTGAAGAGTTCTGTACCTGTGCCCCTAGGTCTCTCAACACGTCAAGGCCCTACCATTAATTGTATAAGGATTAGTGGTGCTGGAAGAGCACAGCAGTTCAGGCAGCATCCAACGAGCAGCGAAATCGACGTTTAGGGCAAAAGCCCTTCATCAGGAATAAAGGCAGTGAGCCTGAAGGGTGGAGAGATAAGCTAGAGGAGGGTGGGGGTGGGGAGAGAGTAGCATAGAGTACAATGGGTGAGTGGGGGAGGAGATGAAGGTGATAGGTCAGGGAGGGGAGGGTGGAGTGGATAGGTGGAAAAGGAGCTAGGCAGGTCGGACAAGTCCGAACAAGTCAAGGGGACAGTGCTGAGCAGGAAGTTTGAAACTAGGATGAGGTGGGGGAAGGGGAAATGAGGAAGCTGTTGAAGTCCACATTGATGCCCTGGGGTTGAAGTGTTCCGAGACGGAAGATGAGGCGTTCTTCCTCCAGGCGTCTGCTGGTGAGGGAGTTTTGGTGAAGGTGGCCCAGGACCTCCATGTCCTCGGCAGAGTGGGAGGGGGAGTTGAAATGTTGGGCCACGGGGCGGTGTGGTTGATTGGTGCGGGTGTCTTGGAGATGTTCCCTAAAGCGCTCTGCTAGGAGGCGCCCAGTCTCCCCAGTGTAGAGGAATCCACATCGGGAGCAACGGATACAATAAATGATATTAGTGGATGTGCAGGTAAAACTTTGATGGATGTGGAAGGCTCTTTTAGGGCCTTGGATAGAGGTGAGGGAGGAGGTGTGGGCACAGGTTTTACAATTCCTGCGGTGGTAGGGTAAAGTGTCAGAATGGGAGGGTGGGTCGTAGGGGGGTGTGAACCTGACCAGGTAGTCACGGAGGGAACGGTCTTTGCGGAAGGTGGAAAGGGGTGGGGAGGGAAATATATCCCTGGTGGTGGGGTCTTTTTGGAGGTGGCGGAAATGTCGGCGGATGATTTGGTTTATGCGAAGGTTGGTAGGATGGAAGGTGAGCACCAGGGGCGTTCTGTCCTTGTTATGGTTGGAGGGGTGGGGTCTGAGGGCGGAGGTGCGGGATGTGGACGAGATGCGTTGGAGGGCATCTTTAACCACGTGGGAAGGGAAATTGCGGTCTCTAAAGAAGGAGGCCATCTGGTGTGTTCTATGGTGGAACTGGTCCTCCTGGGAGCAGATACGGCGGAGGCGGAGAAATTGGGAATACGGGATGGCATTTTTGCAAGAGATAGGGTGGGAAGAGGTGTAATCCAGGTAGCTGTGGGAGTCGGTGGGTTTGTAAAAAATGTCAGTGTCAAGTTGGTCGTCACTAATGGAGATGGAGAGGTCCAGGAAGGGGAGGGAGGTGTCAGAGATGGTCCAGGTAAATTTAAGATCAGGGTGGAATGTGTTGGTGAAGTTGATGAATTGCTCAACCTCCTCGTAGGAGCACGAGGTGGCGCCAATGCAGTCATCAATGTAGCAGAGGAAGAGGTGGGGAGTGGTGCCGGTGTAATTACGGAAGATCAACTGTTCTACATAGCCAACAAAGAGACAGGCATAGCTGGGGCTCATACGTGTGCCCATGGCTACCCCTTTGGTCTGGAGAAAGTGGGAGGATTCAAAGGAGAAATTGTTAAGGGTGAGGACCAGTTCGGCCAAACGAATGAGAGTGTCGGTGGAAGGGTACTGTTGGGGACATCTGGAGAGGAAAAAACGGAGGGCTTGGAGGCCCTGGTCATGGCGGATGGAGGTGTAGAGGGATTGGATATCCATGGTGAAGATGAGGCGTTGGGGGCAGCGGAAACGGAAGTCTTGGAGGAGGTGGAGGGCGTGGGTGGTGTCTCGAACGTATGTGGGGAGTTTCTGGACTAGGGGGGATAGGACAGTTTCGAGGTAGGTAGAGATGAGTTCAGTGGGGCAGGAGCATGCTGAGACAATGGGTCGGCCAGGGTGGTCAGGCTTGTGGATCTTGGGAAGGAGGTAGAACCGGGCAGTGCGGGGTTCCCGGACTATGAGGTTGGAAGCTGTGGGTGGGAGATCTCCTGAGGTGATGAGGTTCTGTATGGTCTGGGAGATGATGGTTTGGTGATGGGGGGGGTGGGATCATGGTCGAGGGGGCAGTAGGAAGAGGTGTCTTCGAGTTGGCGTCTGGCTTCAGTGGTGTAGAGGTCAGTGCGCCAGACTACCACTGTGCCCCCTTTATCTGCTGGCTTGATGGTGAGGTCAGGATTGGAGCAGAGGGATTGGAGGGCTGCGCGTTGTGAGGGTGAGAGGTTGGAGTGGGGGAAGGAGGTCGAAAGGTTGAGGCAGTTAATGTCCCGGCGGCAGTTGGAAATGAAGAGGTCGAGGGCAGGTAAGAGGCCAGCGCGGGGTGTCCAGGTGTTGGAGGTGGGCGAAGGGGTCCTCGGAAGGTGGGCGGGAGTCCTGATTGTGAAAGTAAGCTCCGAGGCGGAGGCGACAGAAGAAGTGTTCGATGTCACGGCGTGTATTAAATTCATTGATGCGTCGACGGAGGGGGATGAAGGTGAGTCCTTTGCTGAGGACTGATCGTTCGTCCTCAGTGAGTGGGAGGTCTGGAGGGATGGTGAAAACCCGGCAGGGCTGGGAGCTTGGATCTGGTGTGGGTGTGGAGCTGGGAGTGGGGTCGGAGCCAGTACCTGGAGTGGGTGTGATGGTGGGGGGAATGGGGGTGGAGGCATGAGTTGTATAAGCCTTACCCTTGTTTGTTGTAACAAAATGCAATATGTGACAGGCATAAAGACAATGTGCAAGGGGGGAGTAACTGAGTGTTGTTTGAAATATTAGATGTTTGTTTGACATTATTGGTGTGGAATGGTTGTTTTGTGACAGCATTTCAGCAGCAAGGATCCTGTTTTGGTCAGTGACAGAGGACTGGTAAAATGTTGGCTATTGAACATTCAGAATTGGGGTTTCATTTTGTAGAACCACAGTCAAATGAGAGTCAGCAGAGTGTCTCAAACGCGGAGCTTTGGCACCCTGATAATGTGCTGGGTCAAGTTCTTTGTGAATCTCAATGTCCCCAGGCCAGCCTTGTGGACAGAGTCATCAATGTTTAGAAAGATGATAAACTCCCTTTGCTGGTATGCAGGACCTCTATCACCTTCCAAATGTTATGATGAAGAATGAACTGTGAGATTTTTTTTTCCTGCAACCTAGGGCGGCACGGTGGCTCAGTGGTCAGCACAGCTGCCTCACAGCATCAAGGCCCTGGGTTTCATTCCTGCCTCGGGCCACTGTCTGTGTGGAGTTTACACATTCTCCCCATGTCTGCGTGGGTTTTCTCAGGGTCCTCCCACAGTCCATAGAGATGTGCAGGTCAGGTGATTTGGTCATGCTAAATTGCCCATAGTGTTAAGTGCATTATTTAGGGGAATGAGTCGGGGTGGATTACTCTTCAGAGGGTTGGTGTGGACCCGTTGGGCCAAATGGCCTATTTCCGTAAAGTAGGGAATCTATTCCAACCAGAAAGCACAAAAAAAGTCAAGGTAACAGTCACCAGCTATTAGCTTCATCGTTGCCCTTCTCTGAGAGTGGGGCGTCCAGTTCCGTAGAATTCCAGAAGGTGGCACATTTCCATGTCCAGATCCTTGTCGAAACTCAGCCTATCTCGGGCACTAGGAGGAAGGTGTGAAACCCCTGAGTAGGGAAGGTCTCCTGCTGAGAGTACCTCTCCTCCTGCCTGGGCCTGCTCTCTTTGCTGCCTCTGCTCCACCTGCTGAGAGATATGACTGCAGCCTCACAACTGGGTAAAAGTGAGGCAGACTTTACCAATTTTTCTGAACTCCTCCAGCATTCCGGCCTATCACAAACCTGAAGGTAATGGAAAACACCTCGACTGAAAATTGAATGTTGATGCCTTTAAATAGCATCAATGGAGGGGGATAATCCCTCAAACTGCTGAATGCCTGTTCATCTAAAATTCTATAATTGTAAAATTCTATCAGGTCTGCCTGTTGAGCACCTTGAACAGCATAGCATCGATAAGACCACAACCCATAGGAGCAGGAAGAGCCCATTCAGCTCATTGTATCTGATCTGCTATTCAATGAGGTTGTAGCTGGTCTGACAACCCTCAACTCCTATTTTCCATCTTTTCCTTGATTCCCTAACTGATTAAAAATCTGTCTCAGCCGAGATAGCAGTAAATGATCCAACCTCTACAATGCTCCACGGTACAAAATTCTACAGAATTTACTAGATTTAGAGGGAAGAAATTCCTCCTCATCTCTGTCTTTAATGCCGCCCTCTGCTCCTAGATTCTACCACAGGGGGAAACAACCTTTCCACATTTACCTGCCAAGTCCACTAAGAATCTTGTGTTTCAATAAAGTCTCCTCTCACTCTTCTAAGTTACAATGAATACAGCCCAACCCTATTCAATCTCTCCTCATATGGTGATCCCTCCATACCTGGAACCTTCTCTGTACTGCCTCCAATCCCTGAATATCTTAGATGTAGATCATACTGGAAATGGGCTGGAACATTGCGAATGCCATATTTTACCTAAGTTGTTACCCTTAGCATTGAAACCACAACTGCAGAGGCAGTTGACTAATCTGTACTGACATTCAGAGCAAATTTGCCTTCGCATCAGTTACCAGTATTTTTCAGTGCTCTTGCGGCAGAAAACTTTCTTAAATGAGGAAAAGTGTAAGGAGCACACACCCTGTAAAGTCTTTGAAGTGGTGTCACTGCTCTCACCTCTGTAGGCTGTTTAACTCCACTATAACCTTTCAGTTAAAATGTTCAATTGCCATTGACTTAGATTATAAAATTTGCACAAAATGTGTTGAATTGCAGCAAGTTTGATGGTCCTTTTCACTCTGAACTCTTCTAATCCCAAAGGCCCTATCAACCAGAAAGTCACAGATTCTGAACGAGAGGTGACTCCAGTCCTGGTGAATGTTCATTGGCCATGAAATGTCTTCAGCGACTGTCTAGCTCCCTATTGAATTTAACTAATCAATATGTGCTGCAGAAAAATTTTGAAAAGGGAAAGTTTCTTGAGATTTAATCTCACTCTATGCCTTATCAGCTGATACACTAACCCCTTCTTCACCTGAACTAAACCAATTTACGTAAGAGTTCAAGGCAGTTCAACCCCGCATGATATCAAATATGTCAGTTAAGAGTTTCAGAAATCTATGTTTCTTTTGCTTAAAAGACCACGGTCTCTGAATCTACAGTAATTGCTAATATTTTTTGACCATTTGTTAATCTATGAAGCCTATTCTAGCTTATTTCTAATTCCTCGGTATCTCTGCCTATGTGAGGAAACTAAAACTGGGTAGTATTCCAAATGGAGCATAGTCTTGTTCATTGTTATCTGTTTTATACATGTCAATCCAGTTTATACATCCTGATAGTTAGCTTGTGGTGACTATTTTCACCTCCACACCGTCCCCACACAGATACGGCTATTTACTGTTGAATGCACTGTAATACTCAGGCCTCGTTCCCTCTGGATAGACTCTCAAAACCTTGAAAATAGAGCACAATTGTAACTGTTGAGGTTAAAGTAAGACATTGAGCGTGTCCTACGTCATTAATGATACGAGCAAGATTGCACAAGTTGCTCAGGCAATTGCTTGGTGAACAAGCTGGAAGTCCATGCCTCTGACAGGATTTTCTGGTTCAAGCGATCTGCCTCCATACTTAAAGGTCAGTTGGACACTGCTTCAGACACTGCAAACTAGGACATTCCCTCAGCCTGTGTTTGTTGCTCTTCCAACACAAGAGATGCCATCACAAGGCTTGCTTTGCCTTCCTGCTTTGTTGAATGTGCCCGGCAGATGTTGCTGGACGACAGTCACAGAAAGCCAGGATGACATCTTCCTGAAAAATTGGATCAGTTATTTAATTTGGTTTAGTTCAGAAGAAGGGATTAGTGTATCTGCTGGTAAGGCATAGAATTAAATTAAATCTCAAGAAACTTTTCCTTTTCAAGGTTTTCCTGCAGCCAGTGTTGATTAGTTGCAACCATTCAAAAGGGAGCTAGAAAAGTCATTGAACACACTTCAGACCAATGAACATTCACCACATAGAAGCAAATTAATACAGATGCTGGAATCTGTATTGGAGAATCTACATTGGATAAACCAAACACAGACTAGGTGACTGATTTGTAGAACACCTATGCTCTGTGTGCAAGCATGATCCTGATCTTCCCATAGCTTGTCATTTTAACACAGCGTCCTGCCTGCATGCCCACCTGTCTGTCCTCAGCATGCTGCAGTGAATCACAGCGCAACCTGGAACATCTCATCTTCAGACTAGGCACTTTACAACCTTCTGGGCTCATTATCGTTCTTTTTAACCACCTTCAGATTGTGAACCCATTCCTTTGCTTTCTTTTATCTTTGTTTGTTCCATTCTCTGTCATCACATCCTCTCTCCCTCCCCCGCAGCCCATGTGGGATTGTCTGGTCTTTCCAATCTGGCAGTAAGACACACATTTGTTCTGCCATTCTCACATTTCAATCACTTATTCTGAACTTTCAACATCCTTCCTACCCCAGTACTCCAACCCAACCCCACCAAATATTGCCTAAATGCTGTCCCTTCCACGCTTCATGTCAGATCTGATTAAGAGTCACCTAGGCTCAAAACATTAGCTTGCTGTCTCTCCATGGATGCTGCCTGACCCACTGTGATTTCGGGATATGGCACTGTATCTGTCCAGTCTGGCATTGATAATGGTATCCTGTCTGGGCATGGTTAGCAGTGAAGCTCAGTGTTATTTGAATCTACAAAAGAGATGGTAAATAGTGCAGGAAGAAAGCCATCGATTCATGCCCTCTACAGGTGTGTGATACCATCATCTCTCTGCTACTTCACACCCACAGTCTCATCATTCAGTCTAACTCAGTCTCAGGAAGCTTTACAAAGGCCCTGGAACTTTTACAGAGCTGAGGATATCAGAGCCCCACTTGAAAGAGAAGCTCAATATTTGTTACACACATCGATCAAATGGAAAACTTAGTCAAGCGCTATGGAATATGTGTTACAGCAAGCAGTAATTTTCCCCAAGCTGTGCAAATCAAAATACTACTTACCATTTTAATTTCTCAACCCAACTCAGGCATCCAGGAAGTAGGGGCTAAGAGAGTTTTTCTGCTCCTCTGGACTATTACCTCATTTTTCTCTCTTTGACACCATGCCTGGCATCTCTCCTGTTCCTCCTCAACCATAAACTCCACAGACGTTTCCCCTGTCTCTCTTGCATAACCTCCTCAGCCAACACATGCTCTCTTTGGCAACCTTTATGTCATGGGTCACCCTGTTTCAGGTATACTGAGCCTAACCGGTCCAAACATCAGAACCTTAAAGAGTACTATGGTCTGTTCTACAATAACCCTAGTCAAAACATTAGCAATGTTTCATTTTTCTGTGGTGGAGGTCTGAAGATTCTTTGAAGCATTTTACAGCCAGAGTTTGGTATGGGTATCATCAGAAAATGTGAGGGAACTGAATGTGATAGTTTTTCTCAATGGTGAGAATCTCATGTTAGGACTGCCAGCCAATTAACTATAATGTTCTCAATTGTTCTCACCACCTCAGGGAGGGAAAAATTGTGCCCATAGTGCACCCATGTTAATTAATTGCCCTATCCATGTGTGTCATGCTTCATTGGTCAATGTTAAAAATTGTCAGCCAGGCACCATATTGTGCCCCATTTTATATGAATTGGATTGCAATACTTGCTTAAGCAGGCTAAGATCATTGATGTATACCGTGAAGAGAAGAGGGTGAAGATGTTTCAGAATCTGTTCTTAACTTTGGTTATGCTAGTGAGAGAAATTAGTCTGATGAGGATCGCCAAGAATTTGTTCTTGGGCCGATGTTTGGGGAAATCTGTCCGTGTTATTTGTGCTTCCACAAGCAGTCTACTCCTAGAGAAGAATCCATATTGGTTAAATCCAAGTTGGGGTGGCATGGTGGTTTAATGGTTGGCATTGCTGCCTCAGAGTGCTAGGGACCTGAGTTCAATTCAGGCAACTTTCTGTGTGTAGCTTGCACATTCCACACTGTAGGGATTCTGTGATTTTAAATGTGCTGGGACGGTACAGGAAAAGTCGATGGTTTGTTGGTTCCCTCCTGACTCCACAGAAAACTTCCATGACATTTTTAAAACCACTGGGTGACCATAGGATTAGCTGGAATTGTCTTCAACACAAGTCATGCTCGATGTCAATCAGACATGCACATAAAGTGCCAACTGAGTTGGCTTAAAAATGAGTCCCATGGGATTAGTAATGAGATCAAGTCAGTTTGGATCAGAAGCTGGTCTTTCTACAGCTAAATCTATTGTTCTTCCCCCTATTTAGTACTCAGAAAAGTCAATGCGTCCAGTAGGATGTTTCACTATTTTAAATCTAAATATTCCATAATGGCATAAAACATTCAGAAATATTCCTGATACATGTCAAATATGCAGAATGCCCCATCCTCTGCTTCTGGTCAACAACAAATATACAAATATACTAGCACGTTGTTAAACAAAATGAGCATTTCCTGAGGTAAGGAATAACGTAATCAATGGCGGATGCTTGATAAAGAATTATGGAATAGTAGAGAAGAAGACCATTCAGCCTGGCATGGCTGTGCCAATGGTTTTTAAAGGGCTGCCAATTAATCACATGCTGTTGCTCTTTCCCTGTTACTCTGTCAATTTTTCCTGTCAGCAGTCATTATTCTGAGTGGACGTGTACAAGATTATAGGTGGAACAAGTTAAACAGGGAAGAGAAGTTTAACTGGAATTGCTAGTAGCTGTTTAACTCAAAAGTGGGTAAAGGCGATGGAAAATAAAAAGAAAATTCAATATGAGTTGACCCCCACCCTTCTATGTGGTTGGAGTTCTCACAATTTGGATACATGAGGGTAGCAATGAGAGCGATGTTTCAAATTCAGTTCCAAAAAGCAAAGACTGATAAAAACACTTAAAAAAATACAAATTTGCAGACAAATTTCAACCATCAACCAAAATCTTTCTGCCTGTAGAACTTATGTGTTTCGTTTTATGTTTCTGGGTGTGTGAGTTTATAGAATAACCTGCAGGACCCAAAGAATTAACGTCATGTATGTGTTGGATGGAAACTCCCCCTCACACCACATCCTCACAAAGAAATTTGGTTTGACTGCACACAGCAGGAAGCTACAATGCAAGGGTTGTTGAGGTGTGAAGGTTCCCATGCATAGTGCATATATTTTTCAGTAATTAAAGAAATCTCTCGATTCTGCATCATTTCCACTAAACAGTGTATATCAGCATTTGGAAATACTATTTGCCGAAACATAAATCACAAGGTTATAATATTTGTAATTAACCTTTCTAAGTGACCTGCAACTTTTTTTATCAATTTAATTAAATTTCAGGCTGGCGAATATAAGTCATCTTTGCTTTCTCTGAACTGTGACACTAAATTCTTCATTCTTAATGTTGATTACAGACACACACTGAATTCTGAGAACATTTCCCAGGATTGTCTTGATTCATTGTTTTAAAAAGAAGAAAAGTGCTTTGGCTGTACTTTTGTCTGGAAATTGATTCAAATTGTAAATAAGGTTTCGACAATCCAGTTCAGATAAATGCATTCTGACCTCCCACATTTTGAACTCAGTCTGATCTGGAATAACCCAGCCAAGTGTTGGCTCGTAATATCAAATTCTGGCATCACTGCAGGCTTCAGAAGGTTCATTTAAGAAGCAAATGCCATGAGTTGCAAACAGAGGGGACAGACTGCATCCTTTCTGTACAGGCCTGGAGCTTCCACTAGGTTGTGCTGGTTTTTTTCATTGCCATTCACACCAAGTAAGCCAAGCTAGGCACAAAATTGCAGTGTCTCAAGTGCCAATTGGCCGCAGCTTAAGAAGGGTTCATGAAATATCAGATCTGTTGGTAGCCACCGTGTGAAAGTTTAGAAATGGTGTGCAGAGTGCATTCAGAGCAACACTGAAGACCCATCAAGCTTGACTTTGGTCTGTCACAGTGAGGGAAAAGTAATAGGCACACTGCAGGCTCTTGAAGGTCAATGCAAGATCATTCCTTGTAACCAAAGCAGAGAAGCCGCACCGTAGAACGGTAAATAGAGATGGTACAAAGATGCTAGCTGAGCTCCTGGGGTTTTTGAGTGCTGACGTGGAAGCTTTGTTGTCATTTTTACTAAATGAATCCAACAAACTCTGCACTGTCAATCCTCCCCTTCTCAAGGTTAAGCCTAATTAGGAGACAAGATTTCACTACATTTTTTAATGTGCTTGATTAACACCTTTAAATGATGCATTTAAGATACTTCAGATACTTAAGATATTTCAGCAAGGCATTCGATAAGGTTCCCCACGGTAGGCTATTATACAAAATGGGGAGGAATGGGATTGTGGGAGACATAGCAGTTTGGATCAGTAATTGGCTTGCTGAAAGAAATCAGATGGTTGTAGTTGATGGAACATGTTCATCTTGGTGTCCATTTACTAGCGGCGTACTGCAAGGGTCGGTGTTGGGTCCACTGCTGTTCGTCGTTTTTATAAATGACCTGGATGAGGGCTTAGAAGGGTGGGTTAGTAAATTTGCGGATGACACTAAAGTCAGCGGAGTTGTGGATAGTGATGAAGGATGTAGTAGGTTGCAGAGAGACATAGATAGGATGCAGAGCTGGGCTGAGAGGTGGCAAATGGAGTTTAATGTGGACAAGTGTGAGGCGATACACTTTGGACGCAGTAATCGGAATGCAAAGTACTGGGCTAATGGTAAGATTCTTGGGAGTGCAGATGAGCAGAGAGACCTCGGTGTCCATGTATACAGATCACTGAAAGCTGCCACCCAGATTGACAGGGTTGTTAAGAAGGCATACAGTGTTTTGGCTTTTATTAATAGAGGGATTGAGTTCCGGAACCAGGAGGTTATGCTGCAGCTGTACAAAGCTCTGGTAGGGCCACACTTGGAGTATTGTGTACAGTTCTGGTCACCACATTATAAGAAGGATGTGGAAGCTTTGGAAAGGGTGTAGAGGAGATTTACTAGGATGTTGCCTGAAATGGAAGGAATGTCTTACGATGAAAGGCTGAGGGCCTTGAGGCTGTTCTCGTTAGAGAGAAGAAGGTTGAGAGGTGACTAAAAAGAGACATACAAGATAATCAGAGGGTTAGATAGAGTGAACAGGGAGAGCCTTTTTCCAAATATGGGGATGGCAAACATGAGGGGACACAACTTTAAAGTGAGGGGAGATAGGTATAAGACAGATGTCAGAGGTAGTTTCTTTACTCAGAGAGTAGTGAGGGTATGGAATGCTTTGCCTGCAACGGTAGTAGATTCGCCAAGTTTAAGTGCATTTAAGTCGTCATTGGACAGGCATATGGACGTACATGGAATAGTGTAGGTGGGATGGGCTTCAGATTAGTATGACAGGGTGGTGCAACATCGAGGGCTGAAGGGCCTGTACTGTGCTGTAATGTTCTATGTTCTATGTTCTATATTTGTATTTGCAACTGAGGTGCCGTAAACTACAAGACTTTGGACCAAGAATTCAATAACTCATTTGCAACCAATGCAGGTACAATATGCAGGTACAATGCAGGAGGCTGACTGGCCTCCTCCTATAAATCTCCCTCTATTTCCAGAAACCCATTATTGTCTTCACAACTATTTCTCACTTTGATAATACTTAGTACTTCTGTCATTCACACTGTCTGTGGTAAGCTGGCTGCTGGCTCATTCACAGGAAGAGCTCCTTGCCAGGATACACATTAACACACGTCAATAATGTTTGCAATAGGGAGACGACCAGCATAAAAGGAAGTCTTCCCATACTACAAACATACATCCTGTGGAACAGGCCTTCATCAACATAATAGGATAATGCACAGCAGTCCACCTTGGAGTTAGTTGAGCTGGAGAGTTGCCAGACAGGGTTTAAGTGGTACCTTCCCCACCTATTCTTGTATTACCTAACTCATTCAGCGACAAACTCAATAACTTCCAGAACACTTTGGCAAGATGGTGTAAGCTAATGCATGCCTTTGAAACCACATCCTAACTCTTGTCATGAGTAATTTTGTTTTTTTTTGTTTCCATTTATTTTGAAATGATGTTCTATTCTAAAAGCCATTAGTTCAATGCCGGTTAACAGTCAGAGATAAATATAATTAACCATGGTTTATATATTAGTCTTAGTTTAGGATAATCTTCATTAGAAGACACTTCCATCAAACCAAATAGTTGAGATCAAATTCAATGTGTCCTTTAGTGATGGATAGGGATGTTGAGTCTGAATCACATCATCCTTTACCAATCATATTTAATTGAAAAAGAAAGTAATTACATTTCTGTCACTAACAATTTATCTTTTATAGTAGATTCTCATTAGAAGACTGCAATAAAGAATGATGTTTTAAATGTTTTTTTAAAATTATAAACCCGTTGTGATCATTTTTCCCAAGCTATGAGGTCCCGCATCCATGAACTGAAGCATTTGTCATTATCAAGCATCTGCACCTCTATTCTTCTACAATTGATGACCCAGATTATATGTTAAAAAGATGCAAGTTGATTTTCTGACCACCAATGGTGACCTTTTCCTGACTGAGGAGATTAATCTAAAACTTGAAACAGTGACAGCATATTGAATATTGATATCTCAGTTATTTTTTGTATAGGAAGAGTGAGTGACTAAGTGGATTAGCAACTGTGGGCCTTTTCTCATTGTGAACTGGGTTTGAATCCAGTCCAGTCTAAACTGCTGTAGTACATATAACTGAGTCACTTTGAAATCTGCCTCTTAGTGTTTTTCTGCCACTATGTCAGACCACATCTCCCTCTGGCATCTATATCCTTTTGAATTCTGCCTCACACCAAATACAAAACACACATAAGACAAAAATATTTCAAGTCTTGTTCTTTCAATAATTACCAAAACAGCATATTTACAAATTCAGCTCTAATGGGTTATTTAATTAATGGCTATTTGTTGAGTGAAAGTATCCTTTTTAAGATGTCCAGCTAAACCAGTCAATAGCTTTCACAAAATAGACTCAGGTGCAGTCAAATTGCTCACTGTTCTCTTTAGCTTTGCCTTCATCATTGCATAAACCACATTGTCCTGAAAAACATTAATGTATGGCAAACAGGACTGGTTTTCTTGCGTCAACACTATTTAACCTATTTCAAAAGCAAGGCTGTTGTGAACTAGTTCCACAGAATGTTGCAGAGTGAGTGTTTTCAATTACTAAAACCATTTATGTGATCTACTTTACCTGCCTACGCAGTGCGATTAACACAGTGACTGAGTCCCTAGTAGGTGAGAAAGCATATCACGAAGGAAAGTTTTCAGTTCTACTTATTTCAACAAATCTTTGGAAGCCAGATATTTTTCCAACCTCAGTGATGGTAAAGCTTCTAAAAGCGATTTGGGACAAAATTAATAGTCACTTGAGTGGGTGTATTAGTAAAAATCATCATGGATCTATCAAGAGAAAACTATACTGAACTTGCTTTCATGAATTATTAACAGGTAGGGTTAATCAGGACAACACTGTTAATGCTGTGTACACAGGTATCCAAAGGGCTTTTTAATAAAATGTTGTACAACCAGACTTCTGAGTATAGTTATAGCTCATAGAGTAATAATCAGGCAGTAGCAACATCGATATGAAATGGGGTGAAAAACAGAATGGGGGTGTTCTTCTTAGACTGGAGGAAGATTTGTAATGATGTTTCCCAATGGTTTATGTTAGAATCTTCACTCTTCTTGATGTGTTGTATGATCTAGACATCGTGTTGTAGGGCACAGTTATAAAATTTGCAGATGGCATGAAACTCGACTGTATTGCAAACTATGAGGAGGATACTGTAGAACTTAAAATGAAAAGCATTCAGATTAGATGCCCTACAGTGTGGAAACAGGCCCTTTAGCCCAACAAGTCCACACCAACACGCTGACGAGCAACCCCACCCCCATTTACTCCTGACTAATGCACCTAACACTGTGGGCAATTTAGCACGCCCAATTCACCTAACCTGCACATCTTTGGACTGTGGGATGAAACCCACAAAGACACAGGGAGAATGTGCAAACTCCACACAGACAGCTGCCCGAGGTGGAAATTGAACCCAGGTCCCTAGTGCGGTGAGGCAGCAGTGCAAACCACTGATCCATTGTGCCACCCCAGTGGAATGGTGTGAAAAACTGCAATATATTTTCATACAAAGAAGTGTGAAATGATTCACTTTGAAAGAAAGAACATGAGAGACAATTAAAAACTCTTCTAAAGATGGGACAGAAATAAAGGGAGCTGGGTGTATATGTCCATACTTTACTGAATGTCATTTGGAGAATGGCAGGGGCAGGCTGAGAACATGGTTAATAAAGAATACAGCATCCCAGGCTTTATTCATAGATCACATGACAAAAGGTTTACACTAATTCTGTATAGAACACTGATTCAGCCTCAACTAGTCTACTGTGTTCTGGCCTGGGCATCCCACTTCAGGAAAGTTGTGAAGGATTTAGAATGAATACAATAAAGATCCATAAAAATGTTTTAGAAATTAGGAATTTCAGTTAAATGGATAGAGTGGGGAGTTTGGAATTTTTATCCTGAGAGTTGAAAGAGAGTGTAGTGCTGGAAAAGCACAACAGGTCAGGCAACATCCGAGGAGTAGGAGAATCAATGTTTTGGGCATAAGCCTTTCATTAGGAATTATGCCTGAAAATAGCCTTATGCCCGAAACATTGATTCTCCTGCTCCTTGGATGCTGCCTGACCTGCTTGTTTTTCCAGCACCACGTCCTCAACTCTGATCTCCAGCAATGAAGTCCTCACTTTCTCCTTCGAGATGAAAGAGTCAAGGTGAAATTTGGTAGAAGTGGAAACAGTCATAAGGGGTCTGCACTGACTAGATAGGGAGAGGTGGTTCCCATTGGCAGAAGGATCAAGAACAGGAGGGCAAAGCAGGAAGATGATCAGCAAAAGAAGCAATGATGGCATGAGGATAACCTTCCTTTCACAGTGAGTGATTGGGATTTGGAACACGTTGCCTGATGGTTTAATGAAAGCAAGTTCAATTGAGGTATTCAAGATGGAATTGGTCCTTTGCCAGAAAGGGAAGACTGCACAGGGCCACAGGGAGAAATGTTTGGGAATGGCTCCTTTGGAGAACCAGTGCAAATATGATAGAGGGAGTGGCCTCCTTCTGTAGTGTGACCATGTGCGTGATGCTGACATAGCTTTTCCTTTTAATACTTTTATCTGAAGTAGAGAATTTTTATCCCTTACGCCTGGCAAAAATGAGCAGATACAGGATTAAAATGGAATTGGTCAAATACCCAATTCATTCCAATTTTGGAACATCTGATTTTTCAGTGGTGGGAGAGGCCATGCTCTGTCAGACTGGATTGTGAAACAAAAGTCTCGACTCCTTCTCTGTGAATTTATGGCTTAAGTGCCTTAACTCAGTAGTTCACCACATGCCTCAGTGCCCAGAGTTTTACTAATATTAACAGCACAGAAACATTGCCTTTGACCTAACTGGAGCATATGCGTGCTCTTTGCTTCAAATTTGTTTTTTTAAATTCATTCCAACCATGTGGGCGTCACTGGCGAGGCCAAGGTTTATTGCCCGTCCCTGCCTGCATCGCAGAAAGCAATTAAGGGGCTAGGTTTAGGTTTATTATCAAGTATACTCAAGTCTCAAAGTGAAAGGTTTACAATGTTGCCTCACAGGGTGCCAGCTTAGGTACAAATCGTAGATACAAAAATAGAGAACTAAAGAAAAAATGTTACGTTACAGTTCAGTTATACATAGCGTAAGTTAGAAAAATGAGAAATTAAGTTAAAAAGATATACTTTCCAGTCTTTCTATAAAGAGCCTGCAGTAAATCAATGCTGATAGCTTCCAAATGTGGTCTGACCAGGGCTTGCAAGTCACTGACTGCACTAGTCCTCAGACAATAACCGTCCCAGTTCTGCTCCCGGCCGCTAGCCTGCTCCACTCTGGCCCTCAGGTGCTCTCTCCACAAGGTAAGGTCTTTTTTTAAAAGAAACACCAGAAGAAACTTTCAAAAAGAGAGAAGAAGAATGAGATAAGGAAAAAGAAAACCACATTGGGGTGGATATGGAACCAGATATAGGTCAGACCAGGTAAGAGCAAGAGCTTTCTCTTCTCATTCATGAAGCAGATGGTTTTTTTTTCCACAATAATCAATAATGGTATCATGGTCCTCATTAGAATCTCAATTCCAGAATTCTAATGAATTCACGTTTCACCATCTGTCATGGCCAGATTCCTAAAACATTACCTAGGTCACTGGGTATAAAGTCACACAATATTACCACAGGCCATCACCTCTCCTCTCTTCTGACATCTCTTCATTCGACTCCACCAATCAACCTTCTCGTTTCTTCATGCACAATCAAAGTCCAGCATGACTTTGAATACTTCTACCATTGACCTGCCATTAACAATCTGCTCTCAGGAGAATAGCCCCATCTGCAGAGTTGGGCTGAGAGGTGGCAAATGGAGTTTAATGCGGACAAGTGTGAGGTGATTCACTTTGGTTGGAGTAATCGGAATGCAAAGTACTGGGCTAATGGTAAGATTCTTGCTAGTGTAGATGAGCAGAGAGATCTCAGTGTCCATGTACACAGATCTTTGAAAGTTGCCACCCAGGTTGACAGGGTTGTTAAGAAGACATACAGTGTTTTAGCTTTTACTAATAGAGGGATTGAGTTCCAGAACCATGAGGTTATGCTGCAGCTGTACAAAACTCTGTTGCGGCCGCACTTGGAGTATTATGTACAGTTCTGGTCACCGCATTATAAGTAGGATGTGGAAGCATTGGAAAGGATGCATAGGAGATTTACGAGGATGTTGCCTGGTATGGAGGGAAGGTCTTACGTGGAAAGGCTGAGGGACTTGAGGCTGTTTTCGTTGGAGAGATGAAGGTTGAGAGGTGACTAAATAGAGACATATAAGATAATCAGAGGGTTAGATAGGGTGGACAGGGAGAGCCTTTTTCCAAGAATGGGGACAGCAAGCATGAGGGGGCATAACTTTAAATTGAGGGGTGATAGATATAGGACAGATGTCAGAGGTAGTTTCTTTACTCAGAAAGTAGTAAGGGTATGGAATGCTTTGCCTGCAACGGTAGTAAATTTGCCAACTTTAAGTACATTTAAGTCGTCATTGGACAAGCATATGGACGTACATGGAATAGTGTAGGTTAGATGGGCTTCAGATTGGTATGACAGGTCAGTGCAACATTGAGGGCTGTAATGTTCTATGTTCTATGTTCTCTGTTGGTGAACTTGTTAATTTTATAGCTGAGATGGGTACATGTTGTCAAGCAAAGGTATTAAGAGATATGGGCAAAACCAAGTAAACGGACACAAAAACAGAAATTTCCAGAGAAGCTCAGCAGGTCTGACAGCACCTGAGGAGAGAAAGCGGAGTTATTGTTATCAGTCCAGCAACCCTCCTTCATTCTGAATGTTCTGAAATCTAATCTTCAGTCCTGCAGTTCTGGTTTGAAGCCAGAGTGGTATATGATTGCCTTCTTCAAGAATCCTCATGTCAACTACAAGATGTGACCTGCTATTTGAAAACTTAACTCCTTTAATTTTCAACAGAGATGTGCATTGATGCCAAGTGAAAGTCACATTGCAGTGGTGTAAATAAAGACTGTGGCATAAACATTTCTTCAGACTCCCAAAGAAAAGTTCTTTGAATGTTCTTTCTGCCATACTCCTCAATGCTTTCATGAAAATCCATTTCAAAGGCTCATTGAATTTCTGTGGGAAGCTGTACTTGTGGAAAATCATGTTCATTACAATACTGAAGTAGGGAGGCCAAGGGGTTTTGAGATAGGAAAGAAAATAAAGGGTTGCATCTCACCTGTTGCCTCACAGCGTCAGGGACCTGGTTCAATTCCAACCTTGGGTAGCCTGTATGGAGTTTGCACAACCTTCCCGTTGTCTACATGGGTTTCCTCCAGGTGCTCCAGTTTCCTCCCACAATCCAAAGATATGCCGGTTAAGTGAATTGGTCATGCTAAATTGTCCACAGTGTTCAGGGATGTGTAGGTAAGGTGCATTAGTCTGGGGAAAATGCAGAATAGTAGGGAAATGGATCTGAGTGGATTAATCTTTTGAGGGTCAGTGTAGACTTGTTGGGCCGAAGGGCCTGTTTCCATACTGTAGGGATTCTACAAATCTGTAGAACACCTTTCACTACCTCAGGACATCTGAAAGGGCTTTACAATAATGAAGAACTTTTGATGTGTAACCAAACGATGTATTGTAGAAATGGAGCAGCCAGCTTGTATAAAGCAAGCTCCCACAGACAGTAATGTGTTAATGACCAGAAAATTTGTTTTAATGATGCTGATTGAGAGATAGTTATTAACCAACTCATAGAGGATAGCTTCCCTATTGTCCTGTAAAACATCACCACAGAGCATGTGAAGATGGTCATCTCATATATATATGAGAGAGAGAGAGAGAGAGAGAGAGAGAGTATTTAAACTAAAATGGGGCAATAATGTCTCTGAACAATAGAACCATTCTTATATCTCTCCCAACAAATATGTCAATGGATCTCATTCTCTTTACACCATCAAACAAGGAAAATTTATCCCAGGCTGTGAGTTTATGACTAACATACAACCCCTCCTACCTAATTTCAAAGCATTGAGAAAGATTATGGTAATTGTATGATTGATTCATATTCAGGTTCACCTCAAGTCAGACGATTGTACATCCACCAAGTCAAAAATCAGGGCACAAACCTTCAAAAATGCTAATGTAGTTTTACAAACCTTGAGAATCTCTGAGTATTTCTGCTGTGATTATTTCAGCGGATAAACTTCACTTCTACAAGTTAGACATGTGACGTTATTTGCACAAGAATCAGTAATATGATGGGTATAGACTTATTACCATCATTTACACACTGGAAACAATATGAGCACATCCTTTCCTGTTCCCTAGTTTTTAGGTAACAGAAGAGTCATCACATAATGCCAGTCAGGGTTAAAATCTATGAATTAATGTTATTAGATTAGAAAATTGATTATAGAAAAATCAGCACAGCAGATTTCATTACAACACTGCACTTATTCCCCTTCAGCTCATGAGTAGACATGTCATAAACTGAGAATATCATCCATCTCAAAAAGTTCAACTGCGTGGCTGAGTTCACTTCACACAAGCACCAATATCACACAACCAGCAGAAATGCTGAATTGGCAATACATTGCTGTCATCAAGCATTTTGCCTCTGGTTAAACTCTGTGGGACATTCCCCGGCTAAGTGAGGTTATTTAAGGTCAGATTCTGCAGCAGCTAATTTTTGCCACTCATCGTGAGTAAGGTGCAGCCACAAAAATGAATTGCTAAGTATGCTGAAAATCGAAAATAAGGGCAGAAAATTCTGGAAATACTCAGTAGGCCTGAACAGCATCAGGTTGATGGCCTTGTGTCAGACTGTAAAACACTAACAATGCAGGGAAAGCAATGAGTGCGAACAAAAGCATGATTAGAACTCAAGAAACCTGCCCCGCCCATCAACAAGAACTTGACGGAGTTGAGCTAGATATCAGCTCCTCCATTGTGCCAGCTCATCATAGTTATCCTGAAATTTTAAAGACCAACCTACCTCCTCTTTAAATACTACCAGTGATCTCGCCTGCACAATTCTCTCGCGTAGAGTATTCCAGACACTCACTACCATCTGAGAGAAAAATTTCATTACATCTCAGTTTTAGATGACTGTCTCCTTATTCTATGTCTATGTCCTTCAGTTTGAGATTTCCACCACTAGTTGAAACATCTTCTCACCAGTTACACACTGTTCAATTCCCTCAGAATCTTGTGTATTTCAGTAAGATCACTCTCAGCTTTCCAAATTGTTCTTTAGAATTTAGAAGGTTAAGGGGTGATTGAAATCTTCAGGATGAGGTGGGGTAGATAAAATAAACTATTTCCACTGGTTGGGGATTCTAGAACTGGGGGCATAGTCTGAGAATTAGGGCCAGACCTTTCTGGAGAGATTTTAGGAAGCACTTCCACCACATAAAGGATAGTAGAGGTTTTGAACTCTTTTCCACTCATGACACTGGATGCTGGATCAGTAGTTTATTTTAAAACTGTGAAAGATAAATGCTTATGTATTGATGGTATTGAGGGATATGGGCTAAAGGCAGGTATATGGAGTTAGGCCAGAGATCAGGCATGATCTCATTGAATGGCGGATCAGGCTGGAGGATCCTGATGGACTACTCCTGTTCCTATGATCCTCTGTAAATTCTAATGGAATAAAGACCTAACCTGTTAAACCATTCTTGTTAAATTAACACCTTCATCCCAAGTATCAGCTTAGACAATCTCTTTTGAACAACGTTTAGTGCCAGTATACTCCAGTGCCAGGGTGGGTGATTGGGGCTGGTTAAATGAGTTCACTAAAGTGTCGGATGAGGCAAAGAAGGAAATGGAACTGTGGACCAGAGGGGTGGTCTTAAGGTCAAGTGGATCCATGATCAAGAGACCATGACATTAGGCAAGGACTTCTGGATGCAGACAGACCAATGGTTACAATCCTGCCTAGGTGAATGATGTGTCTAATAACAGCAGGGCCCCTCCTCTGCTAACAGATCAGCTCCCCTTCTTCAAACTAATTCTGAAATAATCATCTCGATGGATTTAGCCTTTAAGGCTGCCTTATATTGTCGATGGCAGTCATGTGTTCTATTTGTCTGTTAACTCGGGGTCAGTTTGCAGACAGGAAGGAGCACCTAGAATTTTCTGTGGAGAAGTGGGATTTATTTTTCACAATAAGATAATCTAAATATGCAGAAATCATGTTAAAATCCCTTGAAAATAAATTAAAATATGGAGTAATAAACATTTCCACGACATTTTAGATTTTTGATTTATTCACGCAGAGTTCAAATTCTGAGCTAGGAATTCAGAGAAATCCAAGCACATAACTTTGCAAGTCATCCATGTCACTATCTGGTCTGATCGGAACAAAGGAGCTGGATGGCTGTGGGTTCAATTTTAAAATCTGGTTTCATCTAGGTGAAAGAAACTTGTGCACCACAGCCGGATAAATCAAGAGAAGTATCCAGCAACGTGGGTAAGTTTTTCTTCATAAGAGAATGCTGCTTTGCAAGCAGTTTTGCATATTTCATTAATGTTGTTGGAGATAGCTTGCACAGCAAGGGGCAGCACTTGCTGATTAGATGCTATCCTCACAGTATAAAACCTAAAAGCAGGGAATAATGTGGAACCAAATGAAACAGTCCTCTGTTCAATCTCCACTCTGCTAATCTGATGGATCTTGAACTAGGGCAGTGCTACAAAGAGCCCTGGGAGAAGGAGGATGTCAAAATTGAGTCAGGATAGCCATTCCCGATTGCTGTCCAATGACTGTTAATGCAGCAAGTGGTTAAGCAGGTGACTGGAGTTAATTAATTCCTGAATTGACTGGGTCAGCTGAGGGTAAGGCAGGCAGGCAGGCAGGCTGGAGGGATATGTGCCAAACGCAGGTAGATGCGATTAGTTTAATTTGGGATTGTGGTCAGCACTGACTGATTGGACCGAAGAGTCTGTTTCCATGCTGTAAGACTGTATCTCCTTGTGGGCCTGCTCCTGGGCCAGGCAACAGTATCAGCAAGAGGTACAGACAACGGGCTGTGGAGGGGTCATTAGTTCTGACCGCCTGCCTTTCTTCTGTGACTATGTTCATACTCACAAGACCTTTAGAAGGGAGCATGTCCTCTCCACCAACACCCTCAAAGCCTTTATCAAGAGTTGGGTACCACCAACTCCATTTTGATTTAACAAAAGCAGAAATCACGGAAAAGCTCAGCAGGTCTGGCAGCATCTTTGGATAGAAATCAGAGTTCTTTTAAAAGGTTGATTTACAGCATCTGCAGTTCTTTCAGTTTCCATTTTGATTTAGTTCCCTCCCTTGTTTCCCTACCCTTCCTTCATTTCTGTTTCATTATACTACCCATGGTGGGAAATGCTTGTAATTTGGGGTGATTGAGCATGGGTTCATTAAAAAAAAACGGAGTTAAAGTGGCATGGTGGCTCAGTGGTTAGCATTGCTGTCTCACAGTGCTAGGGACCTGGTTTTGATTCCACCGTCAGGTGACTGTGTGTGTGTGGAGTTTGCACACTCTCTCCATAACTGTGCGGATTTCCTCCCACAGTCCAAAGATGTGCAGGTTAGGTGAACTGGTTGTGTTAAATTGTCTATAGTGTTTAGGGATATGCAGGTTAAGTGCATTAGTCATGGGGAATGGGTTTGGGTGGGATATTCTTTGGCAGGTTGGTATTGTTGGGCCAAATGGCTGTTTCCACACTGTAGGTGTTTTATGATTCTATGATATAAAGAGAGGACAGAAGGGAATGGTATGTAGAAAGACTGTAAGGCTGACTAGTTAATAAACTAATCCTAAGAGAAAGATGTCTCCATTTTTGTCTTCGTGACTAATGTCAGGAAGTGGGCATATGAGAACATGAGAAGAGGGTACTGCCTGTTTCAGCTGTAATGATGCAACTTCCTATTGACTGGGCACATTGAAGGGCTTTTGCCCGAAACGTCGATTTCGAAGCTCCTCGGATGCTGCCTGAACTGCTGTGCTCTTCCAGCACCACTAATCCAGAATCTGGTTTCCAGCATCTGCAGTCATTGTTTTTACCTCACATTTCTAAAAACTGGTCATGTAGGGAAAGTACTGAATGTCTTCCAGAGATTGAAGAAGCACACATCAACTGCATTTAGGAGACAAGAAAATTATGGACCATTGGGAAGAGGAGAGAAACTTCTGGGATTTATTCGGTTTTAAAATTTCTTTTCCTTATAGAAACATTTCGGGTAGCACTTGCCTTTGTCCAAACTAAGTCTCTAATTGTATTAATAAATCCCATTAAAATGAATATATTGAATGATAATTAATTAAAAATAATAATCTTCCATTTTGGATATGCCACTTTTTGATTTTGATGATGGTTCTATTAAAATCGACCAATGTACATGTTCAGATATCACAACATTCAATCTCCACAATTATTTCATGCATTGAGGAAAGTACATTGTTTATTTCAAAACAGATCATTGACAATTTTGAATGTACTCTTCTGCAATTCTGTCTCATATTGCTGAATCTACTCCTTTTCAATACTATGAGAGTGAAATTACTTGACGATGTTTACCAAGATTTTAACATAACTTTCAATTCAAAGTCCCTTTGGAGAAAGGATAGTATTAAACTGGATAGGGTTCAGAAAAGATTTACCAGATGTTGCCGGGACTGGACGGTTTGAGCTATAAGGAGAGGCTAGATAGGCTGGAACATTTTTCCACTGGCGTGTAGGAGTTTGAGGGGTGATATTATAGAGGCTCATAACATTATGGCGGACATAGATAAGATGAATAGCAAATGCCTTCACCCAGTGGTGGGTGAGTTCAAAACTAGGGGGCATATTTTTAAGGAGAGACATGTAAGATGTAAAATGGAGCTCAGGAACAACTTTTCCAAACAGAGGATGTTTACATGTGGAATTAACTGCCAGAGGAAGTGGTAGGTGCAGATACAGTTACAACATTTTAAAGATTTTTGGACAGTTACATAATTAGGAAAGGTTTGGATGGATATAGAACAAACACAGGCAATTGAGGCTAGTTTGATTTGGGAAACTTGGTCAGCACGGATGTGTTGGACTGAAGTGTGTTTCTGTGATGTATGACTCTGTGACTCAACACATTCCCACATTGTATTGGTATTTGCCACTCATTTTATTTGGTATGTGTATCAAAAAGCTGAAAACACCAGGTTAGCATGCACAAGCCTTCTCACATAATGAAGCCTATTTTCACTCCCTTAACCTGGTGTTAAAATGAGAGATGAAGCCGTAAGTCACCTGATCACCCTATTAATAGATGGGAATTGGAATTGATGTTATCAAGACTCAATGGGATAAGATTTAATGCAGTACTGTGTTTAATGTCATTATTTAAAAACTTAAACTGATCTGGTCTGTACTTAGCCAGCAGTTAAAACAATGTCCAAGTTAACTGGAACTATTAGAAATGGTAGAGAGAGGGCGAATTCACCAAAATACTATCTTCAATGTGGATAAAGCTGAAGAGCAGGAGTTTAAGAGAGTTTAATTATAACAATTGCCACACACTGTCACTTTGCTCACAGCAAGGCTCGAGAACAAAGTTGTGATTTAGCTATGAGCTTTTCCTGCCATTTTAAGGTCACTGTTTGTACTTTCTCCTTGTGGTAGCTGTCTAAACATGGCCCGAAGTCACTCAGAGTTTAAGTTCTGCTTGGGGAGAGGAATGACTTTTGTCGGCAGCCAACCCTTATAAGTTTCCAACTCCATTGTCAGAAATATCAGCTGGATTTTTGAGATAGCGAAGAACAGTTGGATAGTGTTGGCAGTCCATTGTATGTCTTCACTGCCTTCAATAGAAGTAAAATTTGTAGAACTTCATAGGGACATCATAACTCGCGTTAATAACCAACATTTATAAAATAGTCAAACTATTTCACAGGAGACTTATCAAGCAAAACTTGGTGCCACATGCACCAGATAATGAAATGTGAATCTTATAGGAGAAGAGAGAGAGAGAGAGAGAGGGAGGGGCAAAGAGATTTTGGCAAGTAATCACAGAGCTTCAGGTTTACAGAGCTGAGGATATTTTGTTGGGATTAGAATCTGGGACAAGAATTGGAGGGGTACAGAGATCTCAAAGGTTCGTTGGAATAGAAAAAAAATTAAAGAGCATAGATTACCATAATGCTATTCGTTTTAAAATAGTGATGGAAAAGGATAGACCAGATCTAAAAGTTGAAGTTCTAAATTGGAGAAAGGCCAATTTTGACGATATTAGGCAAGAACTTTCGAAAACTGATTGGAGGCAGATGTTTGCAGGTAAAGGGACAGCTGGAAAATGGGAAGCCTTCAGAAATTAGATAATGAGAATCCAGAGGAAGTACATTCCTGTCAGGGTGAAAGGGAAGGCTGGTAGGTATAGGGAATGCTGGATGACTAAAGAAATTGAGGGTTTGGTTAAAAAAAAGAAGGAAGCATATGTCAGGTATAGACAGGAGAGATCGAATGAATCCTTAGAAGAGTATAAAGAAAGTAAGAGTATACTTAAGAGGGAAATCAGGAGAGCAAAACGGGGACATGAGATAGCTTTGGCAAATAGAATTAAGGAGAATCCAAAGGGGTTTTACAAAAATATTAAGGACCAAAGGGTAACTAGGGAGAGAATAGGGCCCCTCAAAGATCTGCAAGGCGGCCTTTGTGTGGAGCCACAGAAAATGGGGGAGATACTAAATGAATATTTTGCACCAGTATTTACTGTGGAAAAGGATATGGAAGATATAGCCTGTAGAGAAATAGATGGTGACATCTTGCAAAATGTCCAGATTACAGAGGAGGAAGTGCTGGATGCCTTGAAACGGTTAAAGGTGGATAAATCCCTAGGACCTGATCAGGTATACCTGAGATCTCTGTGGGAAGCTAGAGAAGTGATTGCTGGGCCTCTTGCTGAGATATTTGTATCATCGACAGTCAAAGGTGAGGTGCCGAAAGACTGGAGGTTGGCAAACGTGTTGCCACTGTTTAAGAAGGATGGTAAAGACAAGCCAGGGAACTATAGACTAGTGAGCATGACATTGGTGGTGGGCAAGTTGTTGGAAGGATACCTGAAGGACAGGATGTACATGTATTTGGAAAGGCAAGGACTGATTAGGAATAGTCAACATGGCTTTGTGCGTGGGAAATCATGTCTCACAAACTTGATTGAGTTTTTTGAAGAAGTAACAAAGAAGATTGATGAGGGCAGAGCAGTAGATGTGATCTATATGGACTTCAGTAAGGCGTTCGACAGGGTTCACCATGGGAGACTGATTAGCAAGGTTAGATCTTATGGAATACAGGGAGAACTAGCCACTTGGATACAGAACCGGCTCAAAGGTAGAAGACAGAGGGTGGTGGTGGAGGGTTGTTTTTCAGACTGGAGGCCTGTGACCAGTGGAGTGCCACAAGGATCGGTGCTGGGCCCTCTACTTTTTGTCATTTACAGAAATTATTTGGATGCGAGCATAAGAGGTATAGTTAGTAAGTTTGCAGATGACATCAAAATTGGAGGTGTAGTGGACAGCGAAGAGGGTTACCTCAGATTATAACAGGATCTGACCAGATGGGCCAATGGGCTGAGAAGTGGCAGATGTTGTTTAATTCAGATAAATGCGAGGTGCTGCATTTTGGGAAAGCAAATCTTAGCAGGACTTATACACTTAATGGTAAGGTCCTAGGGAGTGTTGCTGAACAAAAAGACCTTGGAGTGCAGGTTTGTAGCTCCTTGAAAGTGGAATCGCAGGTAGATAGGATAGTGAAGAAGGCGTTTGGTATGCTTTCCTTTATTGGTCAGAGTATTGAGTACAGGAGTTGGGAGGTCATGTTGCAGCTGTACAGGACATTGGTTAGGCCACTGTTGGAATATTGTGTGCAATTCTGGTCTCCTTCCTATCGGAAAGATGTTGTGAAACCTGAAAGGGTTCAGAAAAGATTTACAAGGATGTTGCCAGGGTTGGAGGATCTGAGCTACAGGGAGAGGCTGAACAAGCTGGGGCTGTTTTCCCTGTAGCGTCGGAGGCTGAGGGGTGACCTTATAGAGGTTTACAACATTATGCGGGGCATAGATAGGATAAGTAGACAAAGTCTTTTCCCTGGGGTTAGGGAGTCCAGAACTAGAGGGCATAGTTTAAGGTGAGAGAGAAAAGATATAAAAGAGACCTAAGGGGCAACTTTTTCACGCAGAGGGTGGTACGTGTATGGAATGAGCTGCCAGAGGATGTGGTGGAGGCTGGTACAATTGCAACATTTAAGAGGCATTTGGATGGGTATATGAATAGGAAGAGTTTGGAGGGATATGGTTTGGGTGCTGGCAGGTGGGACTAGATTGGGTTGGGATATCTGGTTGGCATGGACGGGTTGGACTGAAGGGTCTGTTTCCATGCTGTACATCTCTATGACTCTATGAGGTGAACTCACTGAAAGATTTGTAAATAAGAATGAGAATATTTAAATTGAGGTCTGGTCAGACCAGGGGACCAGAATAGGGCTGAAGGGTAAATAGACATGGAGCAATAGAATTTTTTGATGAACTCAAGTCAGGGTGAAGCTGAGGGGCCAGCCAGAAGGGTAATTGAATAGTCATGTTGAGAGATCAAATGAGGATTTCAGCAGCAAGTGAACTTAGGATGTTACAGAATTTGCCACAGAGATAGAAGCCGAAGTGGGTTCTCACATTGTAAAGCCTATTCAGAAGAATAACAATCCAAGCTTCATCTTAAGTTTTCAGAACTATAAATTTAAAAAGGTAAACATCAAGTTACAAAGCAGCACTCAGTAGAAATTCACCAATGATTTTTTTCAGTTACAGACTATCACAAATGTTAATTCTCAGCATGTACCTTTTGGGAGATCACAGAGTGAAGATGTCAGTGGGTCAAAGCTTTTGCAGTTCTTCAGCTCTGCTTTCACGTTGTGGTCACTTCTTGTCCTGAATAGGCCTAGATAAAGTAACATTGTTGGCATGTGTTGATTGCTATTCTCTTGCATAATGCAGCACCAGTCACAATATTACCCCATAATGAACAGAAGAAATGGTAAGTAAGATTTTATTCTTGGCTTTGTATTCTCCTGTTTTTTTTTGTTTTCTGGGAAGCAATTCCCTCATAGTTTAAAATTTTCTTTATTTGGGCTGCCCGTATTCAGAAGATATTAGGAATCCAACTTAATGAGTTGGTTCCCTTCTTGTCCATCTCTATATTCCTAGAATTTCTTTTTAATAATCCTTTCAGAAAATGCCCTGTGACTGTTTTTGTTTTGAAAGTTAAAGGGCTGAATTTTGCCAGAAATCAGCTAAATGTCAACTTTGGAGAGTTTCTGTCCTTGAGCCCTAGTGAGGTATCTCATACTATCTGCACAAACCTGCCTGATTACCTTGGCCCTATGGTACCCTGATAATGATATTCTCACCCTAGCCACAGGCCACTGACAGGACCTGCCAGGATTCGCGGCACCACTGTCATCTTTGACACACGGTCATTTACCTGGACGACTGCAGCTGTCACAGATTCTGTCAATGGCCAATTAGAACCCAATTTGTCAAAATGGACTTGGAGATTCTGGTTGATTGGGGGTGGTGTAGGGGGTTGGTAGTGTATGTGGTCATTGCCCACAAATTTACCCAGAGAGGGAGGAAGAGAGTATAACCAGGGTGGGCGGGGTCTTTGATTATGCAGATTGCCTTACTGATCAGCGGGAGGTATAGATGAATCATGGAAGGCTGGATTGTATGATGTCAGAGTCAAGAGTGTGGTGCTGGAAAAACACAGCAGACCAGGCAGCATCCAAGGGGCAGGACGTTTCAGGCATCAGCCCTTCATCAAGAAATTTGCCACATTCAATGCAGCAGAATAGCCTCTCCCCTGTATGACTGCGTCAATGACATTCAAGCTCACAGATTGAATCCTTTCTCAAAGTCCCCACATTTACACGGTTTCTCCATAGTGTGACTCCACAAAAAAGCCATGTCCTGGATTACATGATGGATTGGGCTATGTTCATAACTCTCTTTTGGGCTTGGGAAGAGTAGTTGCCATATCACACTGTCATGCATCCAGATATGATGCTTTCTCTGGTCTGAGTCTTTGTGGACATGTGGAGTTTCCTTAGGCTCCTGAGGAAGTAGAGGCATTGCTGAGCTTTCTTGACTGTCACGTCAACGTAGATGGACAAGGACGGATTATTGATGATCGTCACTCCCAGGAACTTGATGCTCTGGACTATCCCCAACGTAGCACCATTGATGCAGACAGGGGCGTGCCCTCCACTCTGCTTCCTGAAGTCAATGACCAACTTCTTCATTTTGCTGACATTGATGGAGAGATTGTTGTCTTTATACCATGCCACTAAGCACGCAATCTTTCTCCTGTACTCCGTCTCTTATTGTTTGAGATTCAGCCTACAACAGTGCTGTTGTCAGCAAATCTGTAAATGCAGTTGAGGTGGAATTTGTCCACGCAGTGGTGGGTGTATAAGGGGGTATAGTATGGGGCTGAGTTCACAGCCTTGCAGGGCACTGGCATTGGGGATTATTGTGGAGGAGACATTGTGCTTATTCTTACTAATTGCGGTCTATGGGCCAGGAAATCAAGGATTCAGTTATAGATGCTGGTCCCGAGACCTAGGTCTCAGAGTTTGTTAGGGATTATGGTGTTAAGACAGAACTGTAGTCATTAAGTAGGAGCCTGATCTAGGCATCCTTGTTATCCTGATGTTCCAGGAATGAGCTAGGAGAGATGTCTGCGTGGACGTGTTGCTCCGGTAAGATCAAAAGATGAAGGAAATTTGGGAGGCTGGAGTTGTTAGCCATGACTAACCTTTCGAAGGACTTATAATTATGGAGATCAGAGTCACCGGGCAGTTGTTATGAGGCACTCTCTCTAACATTCCTTTAGCACTAGGCTGATGGTGGTCTTCCTGAAGCAGGTGGGGACTTCAGATCATAGTAAGGAGAGGTTAACGATGTCTGCACATACTCCCACCAGCTGGTCCCCACAGGATCTGAGTGCAAAGCCAGGGAATCCATCCAGGCCAATCACGTTCTGTGGGTTCATCCTTAAGGTGGCTGTTCTAACATCTGTGGCGGTTACCATGGGTACGACAGATGACATTGTTTCAATGACATTCTGTTCAAAGCGAGTGTAGAATGCATTGAGTTCACCTGATAGGGATGTACTGTTGACCGTGATTCTGTTCGACTTTGCTTTGTAGCCCATTATGTTGTGCCACAACGACAGGGGTCCTTGTGGTTGGTCTGGGTCTCCAGCGTAGTTTTCTACTGCCTCTTGGCGTCTCTGATGGCCTTGCGAAGGTCATACCTGGATTTCCTATATAGGTCAGGGTCTCCTGACTTGAGCGCCTCAAACCTGGACTCCAGTAAGGAGTGGATCTCCCAGCTCATCCATGGGGAGCATTTGGATAAACTTTTTTGGCACACACTTCTTCTTCACCCTTGCTAAGCTAGTGTTTTCAGCTTCTTATACACATAGCAATTAAGATGAAAGGCAAATATCAAAACAATGTAGGAATGTATTTCTAAATGGATCTTGAGATGAAAATTATGTTAAGATCTTAGTAAGTGACATCAGTGATTTCAGAGTCATAGTATTGAAAAGGAGTAGCTGCAGCAATTTGAAAGTGAATTGCACAAGTGTACATTAAAAATTGCTAATGATCTGTTTTGAAATAAATATATTTTCCTCATTGTTAAAGTCACCAGGTTACACCTCTGACTTTCATATTTGAAATTGTCACCGTCTAGTTTCTATTCAGTGGGGGAGGAATGGGAAACTCCATTTCAATGTGGTGAGATTAACTAATAATGACATGCTGAAGCACGTAAGTGGCACTCACTAGTGAGAATCTCATCTCATCATTCAACACTACTTTGGAAAATGGGAGTTTTTGCTCTTGATGTCGGGACTGTCCCGATTCTCCCAACTTTTTCGCCAATGAGTGACTCAGTGGTTCGCACTGCTGTCTTATAGTGCCAGGGACCCAAGCTCAATTCCACCCTCAGCCAACTGTCTGTGTGGAGTTTACATGTTCTCCTTGTGACTGCGTGGGTTTCATCCAGGTGCTCCAGTTTCCTCCCACAGTCTAAAGATGTAGGTAGGTAGACTGGCTAAATTGCCTGTGGTGTCCAGGGATATCAAGTCAAGTCAAGCCACCATAGTCTTACCAGACTGTAGGACTACTTGCCCGTTAGAGACAGTCGACTCGTGGTGATTTAATCTGAAGGATACCAAACCTGAGTCAAGGGGAGAGGTTGAGAAAATGAGTCCTTCCAAGGATGTGCAGGCGAGGTAGGTTAGCCATAGGAAATGCATGGTTACAGGAATAGGGTAGAGGGCTGGATATTGATGGGAGGGTCGAGTGGCCTGCTTCCACTCTGTAGGGATTCCATGATTCTATATCCTTCTCAATCAGCAGCTGGGAAAACTCAGCCCAAAGTAATTGCATCAGTTTTCCTTTCAATGGGCACTAGCAGCAGTGGAGAGAGCCTATCTTTGAATCCCATTGTGAGGACAGCAATTGTAAACCATCAAGGTTTGCTTGGTAGGGAAACATATACAGAAGCCACAAATACATGGGAGATTAAAAACAGGAGAGATGTAAGACCAAATAAAAGGATGATATAAGGTCAAAATATTCAGCCTTTCTTTCTGCAGATCAGAGGTTATGTGTGAAGTGGCTTCTGCACTTGTTCCAGCATATCTTCAGGTCACTTGTCTAACCTACCATTACATATTAAGTGTACCTTCTGCTCAGCTATTTTCCTTTGCATTATATTTATAAAGTTCAAAGATTCCTGAGATCTCCACATCTTATAGCATTAAATAATTTCCTCTTTAATCTTGTAATTGGCAATATATTAAATTTAAGATAAAGTTCATCAAAGTCCATTTAGATACCAGGAGCCTTTAAATGGACTTCAATGAACTTTGTCTTTATTTTGTAACTTATGATTTTACTTATGATTTCTATCATTAATATAGGCGCCATGGTAGGGTGACTTATGACACTTTTCAATGTATTTTTCTTGTAAAAATACATATGACAATAAGTTCTTAATTCTAAAAATTCTAAACAATTTTTTTAATGAGCAGAGTCAACTGACAAAGCATAAACTACTTTAACTGAGTATCATCTTTTATGGGTTTGCTACCTCACAAGGGCCATAGTACTTCCCAAATCACTTGGAATTTTATGTCTTACTCATGTCTGCTCAGTTTATAACTTAGTTGCAACTGGACTTTCCAAATCTCTCTCTCTCACACACGCACACACACATTTTCAAAACCTGGATATTCTCTCAGGTCACAACTTAAAATGTTTACTCGTAGCTCTTTCAGAGAATCAACACAATGGGTCATATGGTCTCTTCCTGTATTTTCTGGTCCTCGGATTTTCTGAATCATGGAACACTCCTCTTTGCCTTTCATTGGCAATGTGGATTCAGCTAATGTTGCAAAACCATTGAGCATGAAGGGAAAAGTAGAAGGAAGTAGGACTTAAGAAGTAAACAGAAGAGGAATAAGTGAAACACAGCCAAGGGAAAGACATTTGGGAAAATCAGTAAGATTTAGATTTAGATTTAGGTTTAGACTTTATTGTCACATGTACTCAAGTACAAAAATACAGGAGTACAGTGAAAAGATTTCAAAGTCGCTACATACGCTGCCACCTTAGGTGATAAACTAGGTACAAAAACTTAACAACAAAGTGGAAAGAAATAAGGAACAAAGTTAAAAGTTAAACATTACAATCACTCCTGGTATAGTGTAGAAATAAAGTTAAAAGTTAAACATTGCAATCCTTCTTAGTATTAAGTCTTTCTTAAGGTAGAGGGGAGAGATACACCACGTATGTATCAGTACTTAAAAATCACCTCAACAAAAACCGAAAGAACTGCGGATGCTGTAAATCAGAAACCAAAACAGAAATTGCTGAAAAAGCTCAGCAGGTTTGGCAGCATCTGTGGAGAGAAATCGGAGTAACGTTTCAGGTTTCGTGACTTTTCCTCACTGCCTGAAGCGTTAACTCTGACTTCTCTCCACAGAGGCTGCCAGACCTGCTGAGCTATTCCAGCAGTTTTGGTTTTTGTTAAAATTACCTTATGTTTATGAGATTCTATGCACATTCTAGAGTGAACGAAAGTATTCAGTTGAGGAACAAATGTTAGGGGCACAAAAGTAACCAACGATCATGTTGGTTGGATTGGCTGGTATTTCTGCTCCTCTCTAGCATGTGGTAGTTGGGTGAGGAAGGGAGTGACTGAAGACTAGAAACATGTATGTACATGCTGTTTAACTACCTGTGAATTCTCACTGTCAAAACCCTCCATGTGCACTACATGGTGACATAGATCTATGGAAATGAGAGGACCGGAGAGAAGAAAGCATGGAGAAAGAGGAGAGGAAAAAGATATACAGGGAAACAAATACCAGAAATACCAGAAAAAAATATGTATAAATGGGTTTGGGAACAATGGAAAATATTTTTTCTTCTCTAAACTTTGGTACCTGTTAGAGGCTGGTGAATCCTGGAGTCCAGGATTTCTGAGACCAAGCGATAGATTAATTCAGAGGCTGGAGCAGAGCAAAGGTAAAGGAAATGTCAGAGAGGTGACCTTAAAAAATAATGGGAATATGAAAATCGAATATTAAACATAAATTTTGAACGATACCAGCAAGCTTTTCTTTTCCACACAACTTGATGAATGCATCCAATGAACCATTGGAGGCAAAAAGAACTCTATAAAGAGATTGAGAAGTGGTGGAGATGAAGAATGGATCTTTCTGGATGGATGAATGAAGATGTGATTAATATTCCTCATGCATAGTTATCTTATAATCTGGTTTAACCTAACAAAAATGTCTTGATGTACACAATAATCCAATAATGAAAAAGTTTAGCAAACAAATTGTGCATAAATTCTCCTTTCATTGAGTCACTGAGTCACAGTAAGATTGTAGACAGCCAATAGTGAGATTGTTTTATAATGCAGTATGATTTGATCAGGAGTTCCTTGGATAAGGAGTTTGGACAGCATGCAGCAGGTTAATGTCTAAGGTTCACATCCAGATTATAGCTTCTTCCCCTGTACAGTCTGGGTATCTATCTGTTGCTGCTGCTTTTTGAAGGGCCCCCTCATCGCTTGAAATTGAAACCCTCTCCCTCACAGAATGAAAAACTCCAGGTGTAGTGATAGCTGTTTTCATCCCCATTGCGCACTTGTTATTTACAGCATGATGGAAGGTAAAGCAGTCACTCCTCATGAAGCCTCTTGGGACTGCCAAATGTACACATTTATTGCTTTGCATCATTGTTCTCGATATGCACCACATGTTCTTCACAATGATATCGAGGTAATGCCTTTTGGACATAATTTGATGTCTGCAAGTAAGTTTGAAGAAAATGATTGCAGAAGACTCTCTTGTAGAAGTTGCATTTTCCACAAATTTCTTTGAGTTTCTACTGTAAGATTGAAAATTAACGATACCAAGTTGTTTTTTTGGTTGTGCACTTCCTTTAACAATTTCTAACTTTAAAAGCATTCAGAATTTTTGTTCTACTGTTTGGAACAAGTTGACTGCATTGTCATGACGCATGGTAATCATTGACTCTGCATTGACCAAAGTTCAGGAAAAACAGGCAACTTTTTACATTCTTCATTCACAAATGCTTTCAGTGAAATCTCTTGAGATTAATGAGGTAAAATTGGATTCCACGGAGTATTGCTGCAACTTGCCAGTTGTAATATAGTATAACATTGGCAGCAATTCTTTTCCCAAGGTATTGTGACCATTGTTGCCTTTTGTCTTTATTATGACAAGCTGATGGATGAATGACTAACACTGTCATACATAACAATGCAGAAAGAATACTATGTTCCAACAGTACAACTCTGCCACTTTTTAACTTTACATCACTTGTGACTTATTATTGCTTACTTCTTTCAGTTTTAAAAACATTTTTTAGTGCTTCACTCTCATCGTAGTTGTTAAGTTAGATAAAATGTATATTTAGGATTTGAGGATTTGAAACAGCCCAAATGACAAAGTTCCAAATCTACTGATAAGTTGCTCAAAAAGATAGTAGCAGCGCTCGAAGGGCAGGAACAGATGAGCAATACTATCTTTATTGGGGTACCAATTCATTTTAGAAAACCCTTTTAATCCCAAACTGTCCCTCTCACTTCCTGGAATTACATAGAACATAAAAACTGACCATTCAGTATATCTTCCAATTGAACCTCAGCCCATCTTTCCTCATCTAATGCAATCAGAGTAACTCTTAATTCTATATCCTCTTGCATTCCTTTAACTGCATCTGTACTGTTCACCTCAACCACTCCCTGTGGAAATGCGGTTCCACATATCCCGTGATGTTTTAGCTTACAATTTTCTCTGGAATTTCCAAATTGATTTCTCAGTGACTACAGTATATCTCTGGCCTTTAGTTTTCTTCTTCCCCACAATGAGGAGGATTTTCTCTTTGTCTAATCTATCAAAGACTTTAAAACTTTTAAAGACCTGTCTTGCTTAAGTCACCATCGTCTCTTCTTTTCAAGGGAAAAGATATGCAGCCTGTTTATCTTTTCCTGACATCACATTTCTGGCACTATCAAAGTAAATCTTGCTTGAAACTTTTCCTTGTGAGAATATAGTGGCCAGAACTGTACCCATTATTCCAGGCAGGGTTAAAAGTTCAATGCCAATTTAGCTTAATGTCTCTACTTGTCAATTCTATCCATGTGGAAACAAATCCTAGTGCATTGTTTGCTTTTGTTATGGCTTTATTAACTTGTATTGTTACTTTTTCTTCATGTATTTTATTTCCAAACCTTTTTTACCTCCTGTACCCCATTAGAGTCTTAGTTTACCAATGTTCTGTGACAACAATAACCAGTCTTTTGTGAAGGCACCTTGCAACTCCATCTGGGGAGTGCTTTCATAACTATTTGATCTCCATCTGACTCGAGGCATGCCTTAAGTGTACAATTTGCAGCTCCATTTTTCAGTTTCAGCCTGGCCCCTTTGCCCATTGTCACATTAAAGTACTTCCTGTGTCTTGATAGTTATTGTTTTAAGTTACTCTGCTTAATTCTGTGTTGGTTGGAGATTTCCAAAACAGTTCTAATGTCAATGCTGTTGAGTTTCGCTCTCAGACAATCTATGAAAAAAATGGACAATTCATAGAATCCCTACAGGTGGAAGCAGGCCATTCAGCCCATCGAGTCCACACCAACCCATCCCACTCAAACCCAAACCCCTACTGTATATTCCTGCAGTTCCTATGGATAACATGCCTATCTCAGGACAATTTCGCAGGGTCAATCCATCTAACCTGCACATCTTTAGATTGTGGAAGGAAACCAACACAGACACGGGGAGAATGTGCAAACTCCACACAGGCAGTCACTCAAGGCTGGAATCAAACCCGGGTCCCTGGTACTGTGAGGCAGCACTGAGCCACCGTGTTGCCCTTGGTACGCAACCAGCATTTGGCAATAGTCACCTTTGTTATACTGTTCCTGACAAAGTATTTCTTGTTCTCCAATTAAACTTTGAAAGAAATAGGAATGTCGGTAACAAGCTTTGTTAGCAAAATTGAATCCTGTGGGATTAAATGGACATTGGCAGCATGGATACAGAATTGGCTCAGGAACAGAAAATATTTTCTAATCAGCATGTTCAGAGATAGTGTTAAACATTTCTGGAGCAGGTGGGACTTGAACTCAGAAACATGCAGGAGGGTGAATGGTTGTTAATCAAACCAAAGAGAAGAGTCTACTGGTAGTTCTTAGGGGATTGATATTGGGGTCGATGATACATAATAATCATGGTCCATGTATACTGGACATCATTTTAAAAGCTTGTGTACAATGCACAACTCAGATATGTGGCAAACTGAGTAGAGGATACAAAGAGAGTCAGGAGGATATAGGCAGATTGCTTGACTGTAATGCCAAATAACACAGTTTAATGCAGAGAAATGTAAAGCGATCCATTTTGGAAAGAAGAATCAAAAGAAGCAACTTAGTCTAAAAGGTCTAATTTTATAAGGTTGCAGGAACAGGCAGAGCTAGGCATCAATATTTACAGATCTTTGAAGCTGGTAGGACAATTTGAGAATGCTGTTTAAAAAAAAGGTTATCTTGTCTTCCCAAATAAAACATAGAGTACAAAAACAAGGAAGTTATGCTAATCCTTCATGTATTACTGGGTAGGCTGCAGACATAGCAATATGTTCACTATTATAGATTTGGAATGATGTCAAGACCTTGGAGAGGGTGCAGAAGAGATTTACTGACATGGTTGCAGATATAAGGATTGCCCAATATCTGGAGAGATTAATGAAGCAGGAATTGTTCTCTTCAAAACAGAGAACATGGAAGGTTTCAACAGAAATGTTAGAAATATTGAGAATTTCAGAAGGGTTTATAAGAGGGAATTATTCCCATTGGTAAGAGGATCAATAACAAATGGAGACAAGTAATTGATAAAACAACAATATTAAGATAAAAGACAAGAATATTTTTTTATTTGGTGAGATATTATGATATGGAAAGCCTTGCCTGCATAAACTGGGGAAGCAGATTTAATTGTAACTTTCAACATTGAATAAATTTAGAATTAGGTTAAATTGATTGGGTAACTACTTGAAAAGACAAGCTACAGGTCTTTTTGGGAAAGGGCAAGATAATGAGATGAATCGACTAGGACTTTAAAAGAACTGACTCAGAAATAATGATTTCTGGGATAGCATACCATGTCATAGCCTAAGGAGACTGGATGGGTATCTGACATATCATTTGTTGTTGTGACCTGGAAATCCAACGATGGTAAATACAGTTATGCAAATTCTTCTGTGGAAAAACTTCCTTTGGCTTATGAATCTAATGATAATGAAGGAATTAAGGTCTGGTCATTTTGATGTGTTGTTTGAGATGGGTAGGGATAATGTCTGCAACATAGGAATATTAGAAATTGGAGTAGGCCCTGAAGCCTGTTCTACCATTCAGTATTAATGGGGAGATAATGGCCTAGTGATCGCCAGATAGTTGACTCAGGTAAGGTTCTGGAGGCCTGGTTTCAAATCCTACCATGGTGGCATTTGAATTCAATAGAAATCTGGAATTAGGAGTCTCATTATGATCATTAATCCTTTTTTGATCTTTGGGAGGAGAAAAATCCTATCTGGTTCACTAAGGAAGGAAATCTACCAGTTCTGGCCGACATGTGACTCCAGACGCACAGCAATGTGGTTGATTCCAGGCAATTAGGGATGGGCAACTATTGCTGGCCTAACTGATAATGCCCTCATCCTGTGAATGAATAATTTAAAAAGGGGCAAAAATCTTCTAATTGCAACCTTAAATATAATCAATGATGGAGCATCCACTACCCTCTGGGGTTGAGAATGCCCAGGACTCTCCACTCCAATCCTAAATTATCACCTCTTACCCAAGCAAAATAACCTCTCCATTTCCACCCTTGGAATCCCATTCAGAATTCTGTGTTTTTCAATGCGATCACCTTATGTTCTTATAATGTCCAGAGTGTGTGGCCAAATTTACTCAGCATCTGACCATAGGACACCCCTCGCAACCTAGGAACTGACATACTGAATTTTGAGTCATCCAGGGCAAATATATGCCTCCTTAAATATGGAGATAAAGCTGTATGCTGTCCTCTGGATGTGGTCCTACTGAATCCTTACACTGTTATACCATACGTTCCTTATTCTTTCAATCCAATTCAATTAAACCCACTAGACTGTTTCTCTTTCTGATTTGGAGATGGTGGTGTTGGACTGGGGTGTACAAAGTTAAAAATCACACAATACCAGGTTATAGAAAACAGGTTAATTGGAAGCACCAGCTTTCGGAGCGCCGCTCCTTCATCAGGTGGTTTCTCTTTCTAGTTGTTTGATGCATCTACATAGTAACATTCAATACTTTTCGTATTATGTACCCAAGGTTTCTTCTAAACAAAGTGTTTGCCATTTTTAAAAATTGCTCCTCTACTCATATGTAAATAACCTTTCACTTCCCCAAATTTTACTCCATCTGCCATTTTGTTTGTCATTCTCTGACCTTGTACTTTCTAAAATACATTTACAGCCTCTCTCGATCTATGTCCTCCTTATAGATTACATTCCCCCTCTAGCCCTCTATCATTAAAAAATCTAAAATATAGTACTTTAGGTCTCATTGTCTAAGACATAAATATAAATGCAAATAGTTGAAGCCACAGCACAGATCCTTGGGCCACTCCACTAATTATGACCTACCAACACGAACATGTCTCATTTATCCCTAATCTCTGCTTCTGGATCATTAGCCAGTCTATCCATGCCAACATATCAACTCCATGAGCCCTTACCTTGCATTTTAATCATTTATGTAATACATCATTGAAAACTTTTGGAAATCCACTGTATGACATCAAAAAATGTATTACAGCCACTAATCCCTTTCATCTCTCCTATTGATTACATCACCAAAATGCACAAAATAAACGGGCTAAACATAAATTCTCTTTCATAAAACTAAGTTGACTTTAACTGATTATGAACTGAGTTATGACTACACCATGGGACATCGAAGGCTTGTTTTCTCTAGAAGTTTTTGAATAGAAGGTGATATTACTCAAAATTACACAATTCTTACAATGCATGACAGGATGGATATACCCTGGCAGGTGAATCTAGAAGCAGAGGACATAGTTTCAGAATAAGGGGAAAGCCATTTACAACTGATATGGGGAGAATTTAATCACTCAGAGCATCAGAAATCGATAGATTCCTTGAAATTAATGACATCAAGGGATGGGGGGATAATGCAGGAAAGTAGCATTGAATAGACAGTCAGTCATGATCTAACTGAATAGAAAAGCAGGATTGACAAGCTACTAAAGAAGGGTTTCGAAAATGGGTTACTGGACCTGAAATGTTAACTTTGCCTTCTTTCCACAGATGCTGCCAGACTTACTGAGTTTTTCTGCAATTTCTTTTCTGATTTCCAGTATCTGCAGTTCTTTGGTTTTTTTGAGGTGCGACTCTTGCACATAAGTTCATATGTTCTTACCTTCTAAATGCATTGTTAAGATATTGTGAATAAATTCCAATATTTTCCTGATAATTCACGTCAGATTTATTGGTGTAGTGCCTCGTGTTGTCTCTCTTTCTTGAATAGCAGTGTTACAGTTGTTAACTTCCAATCCACTGGGAGCATTCTAGCATCAAGAGAATTTTGGAAATTTGTAACTGGTGTGTCCACCATCTTTTTTACAACCCTGGGATGTAGGCCAACAAGCCCTTGATATTTCCAGCATTTAGTCCCTTATGTTTCTCTTATACTTTTCCTCTGCTGGTGTGAATTGTATTAGGTTCCTCACTCTCATTAGGCTCGCAGTGCCTCTCTATTTCTAGAGTGCAATTTAGCTCTTCTACTGAGAAGACAGACGCAAAATTTTTGTTCATCACTATGTTATGAGTTCAATCCTTATGCGAAACATGCAGTTAGACATTAGGAAATGATTTCTTACACTGAGTCATTTGTCCATTGGAACAGATTATTAAGGTTCCAAAAAAACGGGAATGGGAAAGATCCTGAATGCAGAGGTCATGTTCTTTTATACAAGGTGAATATGTTTGTTAGCTGGAATTGGAAGAACATTTGGATTACCATGACCCTCAGAGCTTTGTTTGGTTGCCTTTGGGAATCAGTGAAGAATGTGGAATAATTGGCCTTAGGCCTTTTTTGTTTATGTTTCTGTTTGATCCAAGAGTTTGCATAACTAGGAAGTTGGATAACTAATAAAATGGCCACAATGAGCAGAATCTCCCCAGCCACTGAACAATGTGGGCTAAAGCAAGAAATATAGGAAAATTAGATGAAATGTTGAGCAAAGCCTTTCTTGACACTGAGACCAAAACATTACATTGTCCAACCACATATTGGATGTTGAGACAAGAATCTCACTAGTGAATGTTGAAAAACCTCATTATTACTTAATTTCAAATATTATTCTTTCATTAATATGTCATTTCCTGTTCTTCCAACTGCTGGATGGAAACTATATGCTACAAATTCCTGATATGAGAGTCCATGCCCTCTACCTCACAGCTTGCTCCTCTGTACTACCGTTTTGAACACCCAACACCAACATTTCAAGGCACGTTCCATAGGCAGTGACCATCTGTTCCACACATCCACGGGATATATCCTAGGATTATGTGGGAAGCAAGAGAGGAAATTGCAGTACCGTTGGCAATGATCTTCTCGTCTTCACTGGCAACGGGGGTGGTACCAGGGGACTGGAGAGTAGCGAATGTTGTGCCCCTGTTCAAAAAAGGGAATAGGGATAACCCCGGGAATTACAGGCCAGTTAGTCTTACTTCTGTGGTAGGCAAAGTAATGGAAAGGGTACTGAGGGATAGGATTTACGAGTATCTGGAACGGCACTGCTTGATTAGGGACAGCCAGCACGGATTTGTGAAGGGTAGGTCTTGCCTTACAAGTCTTATTGAATTCTTCGAGGAGGTGACCAAGCATGTGGATGAGGGTAGAGCAGTGGATGTAGTGTACATGGATTTTAGTAAGGCATTTGATAAGGTTCCCCATGGTAGGCTTATGCGGAAAGTCAGGAGGCATGGGATAGAGGGAAATTTGGCCAATTGGATAGAAAACTGGCTAACCGGTCGAAGTCAGAGAGTGGTGGTAGATGGTAAATATTCAGCATGGAGTCCAGTTACAAGTGGAGTTCCGCAGGGATCAGTTCTGGGTCCTCTGCTGTTTGTAATTTTTATTAATGACTTAGATGAGGGAGTCGAAGGGTGGGTCAGTAAATTTGCAGATGATACAAAGATAGGTGGAGTTGTGGACAGTGAGGAGGGCTGTTGTCGGCTGCAGAGGGACTTAGATATGATGCAGAGCTGGGCTGAGGAGTGGCAGATGGAGTTCAACCCTGCCAAGTGTGAAGTTGTCCATTTTGGAAGAACAAATAAGAATGCGGAATACAGGGTTAATGGTAGGGTTCTTGGTCAGGTGGAGGAACAGAGGGATCTTGGGGTCTATGTACATAGATCTTTGAAGGTTGCCACTCAGGTGGATAGAGTTTGTAAGAAGGCCTATGGAGTATTATCGTTCATTAGCAGAGGGATTGAATTCAAGAGTCGTGAGGTGATGTTGCAGCTGTACAGGACTTTGGTTAGGCCACATTTGGAGTACTGTGTGCAGTTCTGGTCGCCTCACTTTAGGAAAGATGTGGAAGCTTTGGAGAGGGTGCAGAGAAGATTTACCAGGATGTTGCCTGGAATGGAGAGTAGGTCATACGAGGATAGGTTGAGAGTTCTCGGCCTTTTCTCGTTGGAACGGCGAAGGATGAGGGGTGACTTGATAGAGGTTTATAAGATGATCAGAGGAATAGATAGAGTAGACAGTCAGAAACTTTTTCCCCGGGTACAACAGAGTGTTACAAGGGGACATAAATTTAAGGTGAAGGGTGGAAGGTATAGGGGAGATGTCAGGGGTGGGTTCTTCACCCAGAGAGTGGTGGGGGCATGGAATGCGCTGCCCGTGGGAGTGGTAGAGTCAGATTCATTGGCGACCTTTAAGCGGCATTTGGATAGGTACATGGATGGGTGCTTAATCTAGGATAGAAGTTCGGCACAACATCGTGGGCCGAAGGGCCTGTTCTGTGCTGTATTGTTCTATGTTCTATGTTCTATGTTCTATGTTGACATTCAACACATACCCATATCATCAACGTGCATCTCTGATCCACTCACAGTACATTTCTAGATTTTGATGTTGCACTTTAGAGCACACTGTCAACTCTCATTGCAATGCTGCTGCAAGGACACATTGTGCACTTGAATAGGTAACTGCCTCATGATGCATCTCAGGACCGCTTGCTCACTCCTTTAGTGCTCTCTCACTTTGAAATAGTCTGGGTATTCGCCTTGCCTTGTTTGTGCTTTACCCCTCAGCTAGAGTTATCAGATTTATAGGACTTCTGGCTTGACTTGCTTCTTAGTGCAGATACAAAGCCAGGTTGCTTTGTCAGTAACCATTAGTCAAGGGGTGGACACGTTGCTGCACAGCACTGTGCAAAGTCAGATACACATCTACATAGTGAGAACACCGTTTACATGCCAAGCCTATTGTATCTTCTTTAAGCAAAGATTCCTGCCTAAGAGTCTAAAGGGAGTGGTACTCAGTCAATTGCAGGGAGACACCCTTCAAGCATGGTTTCCTAGTACAGTAAGTGAAGAGCCCAACATCTGATACCAGTTCAGCGGCTTGTTCATGTCTGTTGGTTGCTTTGGGTGGTCAGGATCATGGAGTCATTTTCTCTGCAGTCCAGGGAGTAGGACAAGGTTACCCTTGTGGGTCCAACATGTACAGTCCAGCAATTCTCAGGAAGAACACAGTCAGGTAACAGAACACATATTAGTCAGGGATCTAATCAGTCATCTTTCAGAGATGTGTGGTGAAGTTGCTCCAGGGGATGGTCGCTGTTAGTCTTGGGGTCCATCCACTAAAAGTCAAGGGAGCAAAGAAAAATGTGGGAGTTCAGGGGACACCAATTGCAAGCAGCACCCTGGCTTCAATAAGGGTGGAAACCTGAAATCAAAATGGAACAGTATGAAAATACTCAGCAGGTCAAGCAGCTTTTTTTTTAAGATGGAGGCATTTAACATTTTAGGTCAATCACTCTGAGGTTTTTATCTGTTGGTGTTGTCAAAATTACATTTTCTTCTCCTCACCCCTTTTAGCATTCTGAAGAGATTATTCCTTCTGCAATACTTTGGTCCATTCTTAATTAAACCTGTTCTCTGTCAGCACCTTCAAAACAAAACCCCTTCACCTCCTTCCATATCACTGTCCAAAATCTCAAACACTGCAGGTGAAACATCAATTTAGTGTGCTTTTATACTCAGTTACAGTAAGAAAATCAAATTTTAATCAATTGATCAAATCAGTAACTCATTTACATTAAGAAGATCAAATCCAGGTGAGGTGCCTGTTGTATGGATCACTTCTATTTGGCCTGCAAGCTTGATATTACAGTTCCCATCACCAGTCATTTAATTTTCTGCCCATGCATATTTTGATATCTGATCTTCAGCCTCCTCTGTTCTTCCAAGATATTTTTAATCAACCTGTTCAGTGATGTTATGAAACACCTCTAGAGCAGGTGGGACTTGAACCCAGACCTTTATGGATAAAAGTGAGACTGCAGATGTTGGAAATTAGAGTCAAGAGTGTGGTGCTGGAAAAGCACAGCAGGTGAGGCAGCATCCAAGGAGCAGGAGAATCGATGGTTTGGGCAAAGGCCCTTCATCAGGAATGAGGCTTGTGAGCTGAGGGGATGGTGAGATAAATGGGAGGGGGGTGGAGCTAGGGGGGCCGTTAGCTAAGAGTGCGATAGATCGATGGTGTTGGGGGTGATGGTGATAAGTCGGATGGGAGGGTAGAGAGAATAGGTGTGAAGGAAGATGGACAGGTAGGACAGGTCATGAGGATGGAACCAAGTTGGAAGGTTGGATCTGGTATAAGGTGGGAGGAGGGGAAATGAGGAAACTAGTGAAATTCACATTGATGCTGTGTGGTTGGAGGGTCCCGAAGCAGAAGATGAGGTGTTCTTCCTCCAAGTGTCAGGTGGTTAGGGAGTGGCGATGGAGGTGGCCCAGGACCTGCATGTCCTCAGCAGAATGGGAGGGGGAGTTGAAATGTTCGGCCACGGGCCGGTGGGATTGATTGGTACGAGTGTCCCAGAGATGTTCTCTGAAGTGCTCTGTGACTAGGCGTCCAGTCTCCCCAATGTAGAGGAGACCGCATCGGGAGCAATGGATACAATAGATGACATGTATGGGAGGGCAGGTAAAACTCTGATGGATGTGGAAAGCTCCTTTGGGGCCTTGGATGGAGGTGAGGGGGGAGATGAGGGTGCAGCTTTTGCAATTCCTGCGGTGGCAGGGGAATGTACCAGGAGGGGAGGTTGGGTTGGTGGGCGGTGTGGACCTGACAAGATAGTCATGGAGGGAATAGTCTTTACAGAAGGTGGATAGGGGTGAGGAGGAAAATATATCTTTGGTGGTGGAGTCTGTTTGTAGGTGGCGGAAATGTCGGAGGATGATGCGATGTATGCGGAGGTTGGTGGGGTGGAAGGTGAGGACCAGGGCGTTTCTGTCCTTGTTGCAGTTGGAGGGGTGGGATTCAAGGGTGGAGGTGCAGAAAGTGAATGAGATGTACTGTAGGGCTTTGTTGACCATGTGGGAGGGAAAATTGTGGTCTTTAAAGAAGGAGGCAATCTGGTGTGTTCTGTGGTGAAACTGTTACTCCTGGATTAGGCAAAGATGGAGGAATTGAGAATAAGGGATAGTGTTTTTACAGAAGGCAGGGTGGGAGGAGGTATAGTTCAGGTAGCGTGGGAGTTGGTGGGTTTATGGAAGATGTCAGTGTTGAGTCGGTCAGTGTTGATGGAGATGGAGAGGTCCAGGAAGGGGAGGGAGGTGTCTGAGATGGTCCAAGTGAACTTAAGGTAAGGGTGGAAAGTTGATGAACTGTTCAATCCCCGAATGGGAGCATGAAGTGGTGCCGATACAATCATCAATGTAACGGAGGAAGAAGTGGAGAATGGTGTCGGTGTAACTGCGGAAGATGGACTGTTCCTCATAGCTGACAAAGAGACAGGAATAGCTGGGGCCCATGTGGGTACCCATGGCTACCCCATTCATCTGGAGGAAGTGGGAGGATTCAAAGGAGAAATTATTGAGGGTGAGGACTAGTTCAGCCAAATGAATGAGAGTGTTAGTGAAAGGGTGTTGGTGAGGACATGGGAGAGAAAGAAATGAAGGGCTTGGAGGCCCCGGTCATGGCGGATGTAGGTGTATAGGGACTGAATGTCCATGGTGAAAGTGAAACTTTGGAGGCCAGGGAAATGAAAGTCTTGGATGAGGTGGAGGGCGTGGGTGGTGTCCCAAACACATGTGGGGAGTTCCTGGACCAGGAGGGATAGGGCAGTATCAAAGTATGTGGAGATGAGTTAGGTGGCACAAGAACTGGCTGAGATGATGGGTTGGCTGGAGCAGTCAGGCTTGTGGATCTTGGGTTGGAGGTAGAACCGGGCATTGTGGGGTTCCTGAACTAAGAGGTTGGAAGCTGTAGGTGGGAGATCTCCTGAGGTGATGAGGTTGTGTATGGTCTGGGAGATGATGGTTTGGTGATGGGAGGTGAGGTCGTGGTTGAGAGAACAGGAGAAGGGAGAGTCTTTGTGTTGGCGGCTGGCTTCGGTGGTATAGAGATCAGTGTGCCAAACTACCACTGTGCCCCCCACCCCCTTGTCTGCTGGTTTAATGGTGAGTTTGGGATTGGAGCAGAGGGAGTGGAGGGCTGCTCGTTGTGAGGGTGAGAGTTTGGAATGGGTAAGGGGGGTGGACAGGTTGAGGAGGTCAATGTTCCAGCAGCATTTAGAAATAAAGAGATCGAGGGTGGGCAACAGACTGGCATGGGGTGTTGAGATGGATGGGGTGTGTTGGAGGCAGGAGAAGACAGGGACAGTACTACACAAGGGTCACGCCCTATGTTGTTTCAATGAAACTCAATGCCAAATGGAAAATTGTCACTTCAATTAGGCACTTGTTTTTGGACTCTTCGGTTGTTAAGTTTAATTTTAAATCATAACCTCTATCCTCCTTTTCTTGGCCAACAGCTGTGGGCAGTAATTCTATTATTCCCTTTCAAACTCATTCTTTACTTTTTACACTTGTACCAATACCATTTCCTTTGACCATTCCCATCATCTCTTTATCATTTTAACCCTCATGCCTTTCACCATATCACAGACCTTGCCCCCTGTTTTACTCTCTCATCACTTCCTTTCCCTGGATGGTATGACCTGCCTGTACTGCACATAAAACAGAACTTTTCACTCCACCTAGGTACATGTGACAATAATGAATCAAATCACACTGTATTACATCTTCAAAGTTTTCCAGTTCTGATGAAGGGTCATCCACCTGATAACTGTTAACTTCAAATGTGTGTGTGTGAGAGAGAGAGAGAGAGAGTGTGTGTATCCATCCCTCCACATGTTTGTGTGGTGTCTTAATTAGAACGATCAATATTTGTGCCTTTCTATGTCAAACTGTGTTAATCAGCCTTACTTCTATGACGCAGAATTAGTTCTGTTTCCACAATAAATCAATAATGTTGTTGTTTCTTAAACTAACCTGATTGATTCTTATTTAATTCTAAACCTACTATAGATAAGGCATATAACTGGCAACTGGGTAAATTTATTTTTGACCAATTAAATAGTGGCACTGGAAAGACAGACTCCAACCTTCCAAAATTGAATTTGATAAGCACATTAAAGAAGAACAAAACATAGGGTTCAGAGGAAATGATGGGAAGTCAAACCAGCTCAATTACTCTTGCAAGAATCTGTATGGAATTTATAGATTATCCGACCTGCTTCTGAACTGTAACCACTCTACGTGATTCCAAATGACATGATATCATATTGGCAGTACCTCAGGAATTATCCCTTCAATATGTTTTTCCTAATTCGTGGTGAAGTACCACAAACATCACATATAATTGCTAATAAAACAGAATAGGATAAAAACTAGGAGTAGACAAAGCAGCCCCTTGGGTTTGCTCCACCCTTCCATACAATCATGGCTGATCTCATCTCGGCCTCACTCTCCATAACCCTTCAACTCATTACTAATTTAAAACCCAGCTATCTCCTCCTTATTTCTTTTTCCGTGTTGCCCATCCTTTGGGGTAGTGAATTCCACAAATTCACAACCCTTTGTTTTAATGTACTATGTGCACTACAAATTGTGCGCCTTGGGATGATTACCAATTCACTAAAATAAAGGATGGTTATGAATGATATTGTCTCAATGTCAAATGACCACTACTCAGATGTCATGGTAATCATTGCAAAATACATGGTCATGTAGTATGTGTCTAAATGCTTTGTAACTTGGAGTTAGAAGCAAAACTGTCTCAAGTTGTATTAAGAAAATGGTCAAGATAATACAAAAGGGCTGAGAATAGGTTGGAAAGGTGGGCTGATAATTGATAAATATCATTAACTGTAAACGAGTTGGAAAGTAAGACGATGAAGAAAGGTAATAGTGAGAATATAATTGAATCAATTGATTCCACTACTGACCTATAAACCTATCAGTGCACAAATAATTATGTTAAAAATTGTTGGGCTTCCAAATTAGCACTTGAGAAATCTGGCACATTCACTTCATTCTTTTTTCCAAATACTCCAGATGTCACCGCATTAATTGCTATTTAGACTCAAGAAGCAGTTCAGAGCAGCTGTAAAATTACCTTCCCTTTTGAGGAAAGATTTACAGTCACATAAGGATTGTTCTGCCTCTTCCTTCATATGAAATTAGATCAGGATTTTTTACCATTATCCAATCCTGAGCAATTAATGGCATTTTCCAATAAAATGTTGCTTTCTAAGAGGCGTTTCAGAAAGTTTCAAATAGGCATCTTTTAACAATGGCAAAAAGAGCTGGCATTGGCAGGTTATGATGTAAAGATACAAATTAGTTCACTTAAAACTGCCGATAGACATGAAGGACTTCTTTATACAAGGTATTCTCTCAAAATAAGGATCCACATCAGTACAGCCGACAAAAAGGTGGATTTCTCTCTATGCCACCTGCTGGATCAAGGCAGGCAAGTATCCAGAATTTACCAGATGTTTAACTCCCAATAGTCACAGCTGTTTTCAAATGTTGGATTAACCATCTGTCCATAAAGGTGCCAGTATTAAAACCCTCACTCATAGCTAGTGACACTATTGCTAATGATGTAGATATAGGCCAGATGTCTGACATGATGGCTGATTATCTACCTCAATGCTGTAAGAACTAGAAGCAGAAGCAGGCAAGTCAGCCTCTCCAGCCTCCTTCCCCATTTGATATAGTCATGGTGTTCTCAGATTGGTCTCAACTCCATTTTCCTCTCCATAACCCTTCAACCCCTACCTATTAAAAAATCTATTTAATGCCTCTTAAAGTTTACTCAGTGTCCCAGCATCCACCATGCCCTGGGCTGGTGAATTCCACAGATCCACAACCCTTTGAGAAATAAGTAGTTTCTCATCTTGGTTTTAAATCTACTTCCATGTGAGGAAACATCCTTTCCACACCTATTTGTCAATCCCTTTTCGCATCTGAATTACCTCAATTAGATCATTTCTAATTCTTCTAAACTCCAGACAGTATAGGCTTTAACTGCTGAATCTCTCTTCATAAAATGAACCCCTCATCTCTGAAATCCATGCAGTGAACCTCCTCTGAACTGACCCCAATACAACTGCATCCCTCTTCAAGGGGACTAAACTGCATACCAAAATACAG